>NC_136059.1:237696765-238896765 GCF_964261635.1 Lissotriton helveticus
TATATATATATTACCTACTGGCAGTCGCCAGTAGGTATATATAGTTAGGATTTTTTTGAATAGGGATTTCTGAAAATTCTATGTTGAATAACTTTGGCGTTGATGGACGGAATTGGCTGAAATTTTCAGGAACATGGCACATTTTGTGTCTGAGCGTCCCCTGAAAGTTTGGGGGGGTTTCGTCTAGCGGGGGCCGAGAAAAAAGGGGGGTCCCAAAACGTGTTTTTAACATTGAGTTTTCCATAGGGCGGTTGGACTCACTTTTAGCTCGAATGGATTTCTATGAAACTTGGCAAAATTGTAGAGACTGTTTGCCCGATGTGCTTTTGCTAGGTCTCAATATATGTGCTCCAGTGGATTTTGAGAAATGAACGTTCAAAAAAATATATATATCTGTGACAGCGTCCCGGTTAGCGCCCCGGTTCGCGTACCAGACGCGTAACGGAACTTCGCGAGGAGAAGCAGATTGGCTCTCCGGTGACTGTCAACATTCTAAACAGTCCGGAGCGGCCGCCATCTTGTCTCTCGGTAGGATCGAGAGACAAGAGGTGGAAATAAACGAAGGGGGAAATGAATGAAAGGGGGCAAGGTAGACCCCTCCTGACCCCCTAGGATTGATGTGGGGGCTATTAAAGGGCCCCGCGGGGCAAAAAAAAAATACATTTTTTTCGATTTTTCGCGGTGGAAGCGCTACCTGGTACGCGAACCGGGTAGCTCACCGGTAGCGTAACGGGAGTCCGCCATCTTGTGTTTCGGACGAATTTAGTCACAAGATGGAGGATAAACAATGTTGGGAATGGGTATAAGGGGGCACGGGAGACATATCCTGACCCCCTAGGTTTTCTGAGGGTGGCTGAGGAGGCCCATATATGTAAAAAAAAAAAGCGTTCCGGAAAGCGTAACAAGGGGAAAACCAAGGGAAATATTAAAATAATATTTTAGAGTGCTTTGAGGTAGGGTAGCTCTGAATAGAGCTGTTGTGTTGTGTGGGTGATGTAAGTACCAACATGTAGGTACCAATGAAGAGTCTAAAATTCAATGTACACCGTCTCCTCTGTAGATATTTTGTATGTTCTAATATGGGTTATTTAAATGTAAATGTGTGGAAAAGCACTTCATGCTTTAAAGCAATTGTATTTTTGAACTGATTGTTCTTTCCTCTTAGTCCTCCTCTTGTTTTTTTTCCCCACACTCTTCTTCAGCATGATAGTTGATAAATTCGTTCCCTCAAAAAATTTATATACATAAAAAAATTATATTAAATACATATAAAATATATTTTTCCTTTAAAAGAAGAATACATTTTACAGCTTTTGATATTTGCTATTAAAAAACCATTGAAATTCACTGAAAAAACCATAGGTTATAGACCATATATAGTTAGGAATTAGCATTTACAAAACCTTGAAAATTCACTGAAAAAACCATAGGTTATAGACCATATATAGTTAGGAATTAGCATTTACAAAACCTTATTTTACTCACACAAAACCATTGAAATTCGCATATATAGTTAGTTGCACTAACTATATATCGCGCACCCGCAATCCACTGCTGATCATGTCACATATTACATCATTCATGACATGGTCAGTGACATCACTGATGACATCACTGATGCGGGGCTCCGGTACCGCAGCTTAAATAAGAAAGATTTCTGAGTTCTATCCGCACGTTGCTGTATAGTTGGCATGCAGAGGCGGGTCTTCGGCCTCAGAACGCATCTTTATTACAGTTAATTGTTGCCTTGAAGCCGCTATCACGTAGGTGGGGGACGCGCTGATCCTTCATGAGCCCGGATCCCAAAATCGTCTCTTATCACGTCAGGGCACGCCTTCCTGATCAGATGCTCATGGTTCCACGAGCCTCCATGGCGATCTGAGAGAATGTCCCCACTGCCCTGGATCCTCCGATGAAGCCAGCGGGAATCCGGTCCACAGGATAGATCTCCACTGACGTTGCTGGCTTATCCCTGCTCGCATACCCAGGCCCGGTTCCAGGAATTTTTATTTGGGTGGGCCACTGCGGGGTCGATTTGTCGCAAATATGTCTAGGCAGGCCGGCTTCAGAGTCCTCCTTTATCTCTTCTTATCCTTACAAGGCCCAGTAAAATGCGTTCTTTCCCAAATCTCTTTCAAAATGTGATCACTCTCAAAAAGTGTTTTTTCCATGTAATGTGCCTTTGATGGGGAGAGAAGGTTTCTGAGGTGGCAGTATCAGGCAAGTGACACTTCTCGGGCTCCCTCTGTGCGACCCTTCAGGGAGAATCTCTCTTCATTACTACCTCCACCTGACCACACTACTCCTCTCCAGTGCACCTTATCTTACAGATGGCCTTGGGCCCCAGCCCCATATCAGGCACCATCGGGCTCCACTTTCATTTTTCCCAGTAAAAACATTAGTAAAATCACTTTCAAACTTAAAACATTGAATATAGTAGTAAATATAATTAGCACGCACTTTAAAGTATGTGCCACAGAAGCCCTTATGACCCGACTGCTAATTAAATAAACAAAAACAGAAAGGCCGGCTTCATCGCTGATGCGAAAGTCTATTTTGGCGCCGCACCAATAGCCTCTTACTACGTAAATACCTTTACTCCCACCTTCCAACAGTGTCCCTCATCTCCCAACAGGCCCCCCTCTATTGACCTCCTCCTCAGATTCCCTCACAGCCACACGCCACAAGTGCCTCTCATCTCCCCATAGCCCCTCCCCCTATTGACCTCCTCCTCGGATTCCCTCACTGTCACCCTCCACCAGTGCCCCTCATCTCTCCCTCCCTCCCCCCTCCACGCCATTACCTCTTTCTCAGATTCCCTCACTACCACCCTCCATCAGTGCCCCTCATCGCTCCATAGCCCCTCCCACAATCTCCTCCTCAGATTCCCTCACTGCCACCCTCCAACAGTGCCCCTCATCTCTCTATGTAACCCCTCCCACTACATCCTCCTCGGATTCCCTCACTGCCACCCTCCAACAGTGCCCTTTATCTTTACGTAGCCCCTCTCTCATATGCATTCCATTTGTTGTATAGCGCTACTCATATCAGTGTAGCATGTGTCAGTACTTTACGCAACGCACACAATATACAGAGACATTGAATCATACAAGTATGTAAATCAGTCTATAGGGAATGTCATATAAGCCAATGAGGATTACAAGGTGTATGAATCACATGTCCTCCATACTGGTGGGCAGGCTATTTTAAGAGGGTTTGGTCTGGGGAAACACAACCTTAGTATTTAAAGAGTATTCCATGGGGGTCAGCTTTACTGATAAAAATGTATATCTGCCCAAACATACTCATTTTAGCAACATTAGAATAATGGAAGTCTGGGTAAATTCTAACTATATCACAAAACAAAAATAGCGAAGTTCTATCTATACCATTCATGTTTGTATGCAGCTCTTTGATGACAGTTCATTGGTTACTGTCCTATGTTAGGATTGTAACTTCTGAACTGCAAGTAACACAAAGATCTATGTGACAAAGGCAGTAACCTACTGAGCTATCCAGGGCTTTAAGTGGGCCGGGTCTCACTGGGTCTGAGCACTGGCAGTTTTTTTAAGGGGTCTCGAAAAGGGTCTCTAACAGGCTCTTTTGTGCGCTGCTCACAGATAGTCCGTTTTTTTCCGAACTGCAGTCTGCTGTCACTGCAGTCCGGAAAAAAGTGCCAGGGCACAAAACGGAGCCCGATAGAGACCCGTTTCGAGACAGCATGCACATTGGTGTAACCTGTTCACACTACTCACAAGTGGAAAGTTACGGCATGAAGTCATGCCAGGTGAGCGTTGTAGGGGGAAGGGAAATCCTTTAAAGAAAGTCATTTTCTCTCTGGATATCCCTTCTATTTGTGAAACTCAGGAGCAGCAACATTGTTGTGATGTCACCGGTGCTTTAAGTGGAAGCTTTTGCAATATTATAAACAAGCCATAGTTGCTGTTTTTATCTTATGCAACTAACAACCATTGACAAAGCCAATAGTCCTGACTTGTAGGTATGATGTAACTTGTATCATGTACCTGGATGCAATGACAGAAACAGCAAAATACAAGTCGGGCCGCACACTGCTAAACACAGATTTTTAATGTACTGTTTTTAAGCCACGTCCTTAATTACATTGGCCACGCCCCTTTGAGAGACCCCCAGTTTATTCATCCCACTTAAAGCCCTGGAGCTATCCACATAAAATACAGTTCATCAGCATTTAAAAACTACCAACAGACAAATGATTGCTCTCCAGCAGGATCATTAATCGCCAGCGTTATCTGGGCATTTTGTATTATTATTGGTGTCCTGCATCGGCCACGATAATGATAATAACTGTTTAAAAGAAACACACAGGAAGTATGTGTCCTGCTGGACCTGTGCAGATTTTAAAAAGAAAACATGTTGTAACACATTCTCTTGCCTACTCCATTAGTCAAACTTTGTGTCACAGCCACTGCAGGGGTAAGGAAAGATGAATAAAAATAAACAAACTTCTTTTCTCCTGCACTGCATAGAAAAACAAATATCAATGCAGCAGGACAGTAGGCAGAGGTTACCAAAGGTTACCGTTGTCAAAGAAAGGATTCGTCACCTTTCACCATGCAGAGATGAAGGGGTGAAAAATAAACAAAGCCTCATTAACATGTAAATGGTCTTTAAAGACCTGTGATGTACTCTGGTGCGGCAGCGATGATCTCTAAAACTGTCTTTGTGCGCGCCCGGGAAGCTGTCTCGGCCCGGGCTGACACACACGACGGGAGGGTTGAAGTACTTTGATCCCAAAGGCGTTGCACGCGTGCCTTCAAGCCCTCACTGCGAGGGCCAAGGATCCTGTTTGGGTGGGCCTGGCCCACCCGCTAGAACCGGGCCTGCGCCTACCTTCGTTCGCAGACGCGGTAACAGAGGGAAGACCAGCAACGTGTCTGATGGCACAGAAAAAACGGAATTCACGGTCTGGGCCCCGTCTCGAAAGCCCCATACAGCCTAGGAGCTCTCCGCAATCATCCCTCGCCTTCAAACGTACGAGGGCCGATCAGGCATCACTGCTTCGCACCACTGAACTCTCTCCACATCTCAGTCTCTGGGCTTGGGGATCGAGGCAGGCAAAGTTCAACGGACCCAGTGTTGTGAATGGCTGGGTTCGCGACCAGGGTCCCATTGCCAGCGTTCACCTCAATCCGGGTCACTCAGCAGACGATGCGGGGTCCAGTCTGCCTTGTGGGCGTCCAGCTCAGCTCTCTCCGCTGATAGGGATCCTGGAAGTTTGAGAGGGATCCTGGAAGGAGATCGGGAACGGCTGCCTCTAGATCACCAAGTCCGTGTCATCGCAGTTCCCAGCTGTTTTCTCTGTCCAGTCTCCTCCATCATCCCTGCCGGTAAAGAGGTAGGGGGCCAGAGATAAGCTGCCAAAGTAGTCGTAAATGTTGCAAGCGTAGTTCCTTTCTGTTACTCTGAGTGTTCGTAATTCTTTCCTGTTACTCTTTGTGTTCGATACAAGTTTTGACGCTGGGGCTAATAGGGCTATCACAAAGAGCGATCCCCAGCCATCAGAGCTCTCCCTGTTAGCTCCTCACCAGGCGCCCATCTTGCCTCCCATTTTAGTAGCAGTGATGTGTGCAGAGTCCTATGACCAACAAAAATGGGTTCAGCAAAAGAAGGCAAATATTATGGGGGATACCACACAAATGATGGTAATTTCCAACAATCACAGTGAGTACTGTGTGGGCCTCTTGTAAAACATATCAATAACATTAACATACTTCGGATTTGTCGGTTTCCCATTGTCAAAGTAAAAAATTAATGCTTTTCTCCTTGATTTACAGAATGATGTTATAAATAGTGCCATTCGTGTAGGATCAACCATATTTAATTTTGTATAATTACCCTGGGTTTTGCAACACCACTGCCATCACAGAAAAAGGATGTCTACATTTATGTTCTAGACTAGTCCCCAAATGAACTAATGTAGAGACAACGAAGGAGCAAGTTTTCTATTTTGGGTCCCAGTGCATACATACAATATTATGCACAAGTGTCCTACAGCTATTGTGGTCCTTCTTTGCATGCATCCGAAAGGGGATTCGGCAGTTACTGTGGAATGAGCATAGGGCTGGAATTGCAATCATTACAAAGTGAGTGTGAGTTGAATTACATCCCCACATGGTGACCACCGTCCCCATTGCCACCCCTTTAATAATAATGGAATTGCTCACATGCCTTCAGCTGTTTGGGGTGAATGTTTTGTTCTTTGTTTTTGTACAACTGCAATAAAAAAAAAAAGAACAACAACGGCGGAATAAGGTATAGTTTGAAAAATGGGCACACATTAGCTGCACATATTTGTGTTGTACATATTTACACACAAAACTTTGTACCCTGGCCCACTGAGTTTGAAGCGGTACAAAAGGGGGTGGTGATGAACGGAGCATCTGAACCAATCAAACACTCACACCCAGTCAAAAGATCTGGGTTTAATCCATCACCGTTCTTTAGCCCACTCTGCCACCCCAGTTCAGACATGGCCATATGCAAATCAGTCTGACCCTGTGCCTCATGGGAACAGTCCAGCCCGAACTGCCAAGCCATGCCTTCCCTGGACCGGAATCAAGCTTCCTAAAACCGGTTTCTGGCATTTCAGCCGTCTTCAGCCAGGCTTGCTTGAATCCAGGGAAGGCATGGCCTGGCAGTTTGGGCTGGACTGTTCTCAGTCTAAATGTGAAATACTAATTGGGGATCTCCCCTCAATAGGCAAACAATCAAACTAACTTACTTACTCCTAAACGTACCGAGCTGTGTAATTGTTAGGTCAGCATTGGTGCTAACTACTAAACTTACAGAGCATTATAAATCAACAGGTAGGTCAGCAGTTATGCATACTCATAAACTTACAGAGATGTGTAATCGACAGTCAGGTCAGCAGTAGCTCTTATCCCTTAACTTACCAAGCTGTGTAGTCAAGTCAGCAGTGGCTCTTACTCCGAAACTTACCAAGCTGTGTGATCAAGTCAAGTCAGCAGTGGCGCTTACTCCTAAACTTACCAAGATGTGTGATCAAGTCAAGTAAGCAGTGGCACTTACTCCTAAACTTACCAAGCTGTGTAATCAAGCCAGGTCAGCAGTGGTGCTTACTCCTAAACTTACCGAGATGTGTAAGCCAGTCAAGTCAGCAGTGTCGCTTACTCTTTAACTTACCGAGCTGTGTAATCAAGCCAAGTCAGCATTTATTTATTAATTTTTATTTATTTTATTTTAGGAATTTTGGATAGCGCTAGCCAGACCCGAGGGTATCGGAGCACTAATCATCAAGTACAGGAATCTCAAATAGGCATCAGTTAACATATCAGTTGGAAATCCCGGCCAGTAGTGCAACATAGAGGCATGGCAGTCCTGTGAGCCTCGCAGAGTGCACAATTCAGGGAGCGAGGAGGGGCCAAAGGAAGCTGGGAGGAGGTAGATTATGTTGAAAAGTGTCAAGGTGCTGCGGAGTGCAGGCATGAGTCCTTTAGCGCTGGTTATCCGTTCGGGAAGGCCCGGTTGAGGTAGAGGTCTTTTAGGAGTTTTTTGAATTTCACAAAGGACGGGGTAGTCCTGATGTCTACTGGGATGTAGTTCCAGATTCTGGGAGCGTTTCCGGAGAAAGATTGTGTGGCGGTTTCTTGTTTGCGTGTTTTCATAGGAATGAGCCGGAGGGAGTTGGAACTCCTGAGGTTCCTAGTCTGGCCTGCCTTTATGAGTTCTGAAGCTGGCACGCATCTCTATTGGGAGCCATTTTAGATCTTTGAGTACGGGTGCTATGTGCTCGTATTTTCTGACTCTGGTGAGCATTCTGGCTGCTGCATTTAGGGTTGTTTTGAGGGGGGCTAGGTGGGATTTCGCTGTACCGGTGAGGATGGCGTTTCTGTAGTAGAGTCTGTATAACACCAGGGATTGGGTGGCTTGTTTGAGGTCGTTGGGCGGGATAAAGGGTTTTATTTTGTTGAGAAGCTTCAGATTGAGGAAGGCACTTTTTGCTGAATTCTTGATGTGACTGACCATGTCAAGTTCGGGGTCTAGGGTAAATCCTAATGATTTGGTGAAGTTAGCCAGAATGAGATTACAGTTGAGAGCATCGATTTCTTTGCGCCATTCCATGATTTGGGGGTTTTCTTCTTTGTTTGAGAAGAGGAAAATGTCAGTTTTGTCTTGATTGGGTTTGAGGTGGTTCATGGACAGCCAGTGCTGGACTTCTTTGAGAGTTTTGTTTAGTCTCTGAATATCTTCAAAGGAGGACGTTTCCAGATAGATCTGGGTGTCGTCTGCATAGGGGTGAAAGGTGATGTTGGCTTTTTTAAGTATGGAGGTGAAGGGTTCCATATAAATGTTGAATAGTTGAGGGGAGAGCACTTATCCTTGGGGGACCCCTCTAATGACGGGATGAGAGTCAGACATGAAGGTTTAAATTTTTATCCTTTGGGAACGGTTGTGTAGGAAGGAGGAGAACCACTGTATAACCACCTCGTCTGCTCCTACACTGTCTTGGAGAGCCTTGATGAGAACGTTGTGATCTATCGTGTCAAAGGCTGCCGACAAGTCCAGGAGGATGAGTAGGCAGCATTTGCCGGTATCTAGAGATTTGTGAATGTCATCTACGACGTTAAGTATCGCGGTCTCAGTGCTACATCCTTTTCTGAAACCCGATTGGTGGGGATCTAGAATGTTGATGCTGTCCATGTACTGAGTCAATTGAGAAAGAACACACTTTTCAAGAATTATACCAAGAAGGGGTAGATTAGAAACAGGTCTGAAGTTGTTGAGATTGTCGGAGTCAAGGTCAGTTTTTTTTGGAAGTGGGGTAACTTGGCCAGCTTTAAGGCTTTCAGGAATGACGCCGGTTCTCAGGGAGCTGTTTATGATCTTGCACCAGTATGGAGCTATGGAGAGTTTCAGTTTTTTTGTCAATTGAGTGGGAAAAAGAGCTAATGCGTGAGCTGCGGGTTTGGAGGTGGCGATCAGATTGAGAATCTTGGTTTCTGGTATGGGGTTGAAAGATTTCCAGACTTTCCTGGGGTGTTTAAGTGCATTGACTTCGGTTTCAGTGGGTGAGATTGTGCAGGAGGTGTTAGGGTTGATGTCTAGAGAGAGCTCAATCTTGGCGATTTTGTCTATGAAGAAGTTGGCGAAGTTGTCGCACAAGTCTTTGGAGGCCTGTCCTGTGGCAGCAGATGGTTTAGATGTTTGTTTTCTGATAATATTAAAAAGTTCTTTGGGTCTGTTTTTTGCCTTGTCCAGGGCGGTGCAGAAAAAGGTGGTTTATTCGATGATAATGTGTTTTTTTGTATATCATTCGGGTTGCTTTGAGTTGCTCGTGTAGGATTGTAGAGGGGTTGTTCTCCCATCTACGTTCTGCAGCTCTTAGTTGTCTTCTTTCAGCATTGATGTCTGAGTTGAACCAAGATCTAGACGGAGTGTTCCTCGTTTTTGTTTAATTTCAGGGTGGCTAATTGATCTAGGATGGAAGTCATAGTAGAGTTATAGGGAGTGGTGAGTTTCATTGTACAGAGATCATTTGTGGAGGAAGGCAGAAGTGAGTCTAACCTTTTTTCAAAGTCAGTCATGGAGATCTGTCTAAAATTTCTCGTCAATTTGGGGGGGTCTTGGGTGGGGGAGTTGATGAGATATTGGTTGGGTGATGTGAAACAGGATAAATTGATGGTCAGACCAGTCCACAGGTAGGATCTGGTTTATCATGATGGTGTCCTGTTGGGAGATGATGGCATCCAGGGTTGCTCCTTTGTTGTGGTGCCCTCTGAACAATGCTGGGTAAGGTTGTTGTTGTTGTGCAGCAGTTCATTCAGGTTCTGGATTGCAGGGTTGATGTTTTCCTTCCATTGTAAGTTCAGGTCTCCCAAAATTAGGCTGTTGGCATCTCGGAGTGAGCAATGAACAATGAGGTTGGACAGGTGATCGGTGAATGTGGTGGTGTTTCCTGGGGGATGATTTAGGAGATGGCAATGGAGTGACTTATTGTCACTTGTGTTGATGTTAGCTGAGAGGCATTCACATGTGTTGTCTTTAAAGGTGTCAATTTCTGTCACAGATATATTGATCAGATATATCAGATATATTGATCTATATTGATATTGGTCTTGATCTACCTCTCTCATTGGTTGTATTTATGCACAATATGGATACGCATACTTGTATTTCGTACTGCGTTGTATAACTCTCACTGCTTAATGTATATTGATATTTTGTTTTTGTGTTGTATAATTTTCAATGCTTGTAAAGCACTCTGATACCTGCAAGGGTCTGGTTCACGCTCTATAAAACTTTTCAAATAAATAAATAAATAAATGGATGATTTCTATACCTCCGCCTTTTTGGTCTTTTCGGTCTTTGTTGTTGATTGTGAAGCCTGTTGGCACAAGAGTGTCCAAGATTTGTGTTGAGCATTCGTTTAGCCATGTCTCCGTAATGAAGGCTATGTCTATGTCATGGGTGAGGATGGATTCTGCTAGCTCAGTTGCATGCTTAGATGCTGATCTGCAGTTTATGAGCATGCAGTTGGTGGCGATTGCATTTTTAGTGGGGTTCATCTACAAGGGGGCCCTGGGGATGTTGGAAAGGGAGGCTGGGGGTCTGGTGTGTTTGGGAGGGGAGAGGGCCCTTCTAAAACTGGTGATCACCTGGATTTTGGCTGGAGGGATAGCAGTAGCTGGTGTGTCGTATGAGGAGGTAAGATCTGCTGGGGTGTTGTATGAGGAGGCAGTATCTACTGGGGTGTTGTATGAGGAAGCAAGATCTGCAGCAGTAGCTGGGGTGTCGTAAGAGGAGGCAAGATCAGCTGCTTCATTTGGGGACATCGCTGCTCTAGTTCTGCTGGTATGTTCTGGGTTCCAGATATGATGCGAGGGAGGGGTAGGGAAGCCCCTGTGGCGGGGAGATGAGGTGAGCCCTTGGTGGGTGGTGTTGTTGACTGTGGGGGTGCTGTGAGGATCATGGTAAGGTTTATTGAGCTAGGCGAGGATGGTTAGGATTTCATTGAAGCCCTGCATTACGATGGATAGCTGGCTTTCGAGGAAGGTGAGACGTAGATCGGTCTCTTCTAAGGTGGCGCTTACTCCTAAACTTAATAAACAGTGTAAACCAGTCAGGTCAGCAGTGTCGCTTACTCCAAAACTTACCGAGTTGTGTCAACCAGTCAGGTCAGCAGTGGTGCTTTCTCCTCAACTTACTCAGGTATGTAAGCAAGCCAAGTCTGCAGTGGTGCTTACTCCTAAACTTACCAAGCTGTGTAGTCATGTCAGACCAACAGTAGCGCTTACTCCTAAATTTACCAAGCTGTGTAATCATGTTAGGTCAGCAGTGGCGCTTACTCCTAAACTTACCAAGCTGTGTAGAAGTCAAGTCAGCAGTTGTGCCCAAGTCACAGTCGCACCGCTTGCATAAGAAACCTGGCTCTAACCTCTGACACTATCCACAACTGGACCCATTCGGCTTCTTCAATTTGCTATGATATTCATTCAAATCTCTGTTTGAGGGAATTCAGATAATCCGTGCTATTGTTTGATTGTCCGAATACAGTGTGTTACCTACTGCGGCAGAGTTCTTTGAGAATGCAGATATACATATTTGTGGGAGATTTTTATCAGGATATGCATCCAAATATTTATTGCATGAAACCACAACTGATAATTATTTAATGAATTCCATTTCTTGCTAACGTACCACTGTTTATTGCACGTTCTTGCTCTGGTAGTTCATGGAAGCCAAACCATAACCTCATAAAGTAAAATAAAATAGCTGCCAATCAATCCATCAGGGAATTGTAAGTGCACTACTCACCCGTGAGGGTCTCAAGGCGCTGGGGGGGAAGGGGGGGGGGTCCGCAGATCTGTTTAGCCGAAGAGACAGGTCTTGAGGGTCTTCCTGAAGGTGTTCAGGGAGGGGGCGCATCTGATGTCTGCCGGTAGCTCATTCCAGGTCTTGGCTGCAATGTCAGAGAAGAATTTTCCGCCTGCTCTGGCTCTGTGGATATGCTGGGTTTCAGCCAATGCTAGGTTGGAAGATCGGAGGTTTCTTTTGGATACGTGGAAGTTGATTCTGTCGTTTAGGTATCTGGGTCCGTTGTTGTGTAGGCATTTGTAGGCGTGAGGATTTTGAAAGTGACCCTTTTCTCCACGGGGAGCCAGTGAAGACTTTGTCGGTGTTGACTGATGTGTTCGTGTCAGGGGATGCCAAGGACTAGTCTGGCGGTGGTGTTCTGTATTTTCTGGATTTGCAGAGTAGGGACTTGTTGATGCTGGCATAGAGAGCGTTTCCATAATTTAGTCTGCTGGTGATGAGTGCGTGGGTGACTGTCTTCCTTTACTCAGGGGGGATCCACTTGAAGGTCTTGTGGAGGATGCGGGGGGTGTTGAAGCAGCTGGAGGTGACCGTGTTGACCTGTCAATTCAT
Source organism: Lissotriton helveticus (assembly GCF_964261635.1). Classification (NCBI taxonomy): domain Eukaryota; kingdom Metazoa; phylum Chordata; class Amphibia; order Caudata; family Salamandridae; genus Lissotriton; species Lissotriton helveticus. Next base: position 237,709,195 of record NC_136059.1, read on the forward strand.
GGTGAGTGATGAATCGAGTATGATGTTGAGGTTCTTGGCATGGTCTGAGGGGGTAGATGGGCTTCTGGGGGTGGTCGGCCACCAGGTGCTGTCCCATGCAGAAGGGGTGGTACAGAGGACAAGGACTTCTGTCTTCTCGGTGTTGAGCTTCGGGCAGCTGTTGGGCATCCAGACTGCGATGTCTTGCATTCCTTTATGGAAGTTGAGGTAGGGTCTGGTGAGGGGAGTATGAGCTGGGTGTCGTCTGCATAGGATACGATGTTGAGGCCGTGTTGTGGGACGATGGCTGCGAAGGGGGCTATGTAGATGTTGAAGAGGGTTGGGCTCAGGGATGAACCCTGTGGGACTCCACAGGTGATTTCCGTGGGGTCGGAGAGGAAGGGTTGGGAGTCTGATCCTTTGGGTTCTTCCAGTGATGAATGACCGGATCCAGTCCAGGGCTGTTCCTTGTATGCCTGCATCGTACAGTCTGGTGACTAGTGTCCAGTGGGAGATGGTGTCGAAGGCCTCTGATAGGTCGAGTAGGATGAGGGCTGTGGAGTGGCCTTGGTCCAGGAGGGTGCGAATGTCATTTGTGGCAGCGAGTAGGGCGGTCTCTGGGCTGTGGCTGCTTCGGAATCCGGATTGGGACGGGTCGAGGACGGCGTTCTCTTCAATGAATTGTGTCAGTTTCCTGTTGACTGTTTTCTCTGCAACTTTGGCTGCGAAGGGGAGGAGCGAGAAGGGCAGATAGTTCTTGAGGTTGGTGGGGTCAGCTGTGGGCTTCTTGAGCAGGGGTCTGACTTCTGCGTGCTTCCAGTTGTCTGGGAAGATGGTGTTGATGGTGCATTGTAGTTTGGGTGCGATGGCGGCTGCAGCTCTGTGTGTGTGTGAGGGGGCAGGGGTCAGTGGAGGACCTGAGTAGATGCTTTTCATGGTCGAGGAGGTGTTTTCGACCGTGATCGGTGTCCAGTTAGGGATGGTGGACTGGCTGGTATTTCTGGGGGAGGGGGTGGGGGCGCCTGTGGCGCCTGGTGAATGGTCGTTGAAGTTGTCGTAGAGGTTTTTGATCTTGAGGTGGAAATAGGTTCCAAGCTTGTCACAGAGGTCTTGGGGTGGGGTGATGTCTGTAGCTTCACTGTGCGGGTTGGTGAATTCTTGAATGACAGTGAAAAGTTCCTTGGAGTTGGCCAGGATTTTGTTGTGGATGAAGTTCCTCTTAGTGGCTCTAATCTGGTTGTGGTAGTCCATCATGGCGTCGTTGAAGGTGGTGTGGTTTTCGGTTTTCCTGGTGTTTCTCCAGTTCTTCTCCAGGTGTCTGCAGGTGCGTCTGGCTTCTGGAGAGCGGTGGTGAACCAGGCGGCTTTCCTGGGGCGTTGTCTGTCCGGGTTACGTAGCTGGGAGAGCTCACCTGTGCAGTCAGAGATCTATGTGTGGAGTTCTCTGGCTGCATCGTGGTGGGCGTGGGGCTGGTGTGGGTGCCTTGGGTTTGTTGATGGTGGTGGTCGGTCCATGGCGGCTGCGTTGTGTGGCTGAATTTGATGCCGTTTCCTGCCACGAAGATGGGGTCGAGGGTGAGTCCCGTTCTGTGGGTCGGTGTGTTGACGAGTTGTTTAAGTCCAAGGCTGGCGAGGTTGTCATGAAGGATAGTGGAGTTGGGGTCACTGTGGTTGTCGAGGTGGAAGTTCAGGTCTCCAATGAGAAATTAGTTTGTTGAGGCGATGGTGTGGGGTGCAATGAAGTCATTGATGGTGATGGCAAAGGGTGTTCGGGGGCCGGGGGGGTCTGTGGATGAGGGTTCCTTGGAATGTGGCTTTGGGGGTGGTCTGGATCTAGAAGTGCAGGTGTTCGGCGGTAGGGAGGTTTCGCTGGAGGTCGTGAGGCGGAGGGTGCTCTTGTGTGATGGCGAGTCCCCCTCCTGGGTGGTTGGGGCGGTCTTTCCTCTGGATCTTGTATCTGTCTGGGATGGCGTGCTGATGTCGGGGGCGGAGGATGCGTTGATCCAGGTCTCTGTGAAAAAGGCAATGTCGGGCGAGAGAGAGTCGAGTAGGTTCCAGATTTCCATGGCGTGTTTGTGTACGGAGCGTACGTTGAGGAGGATGCATTTTAGGGTGTCGCTGGTGCTGGCGTCAGCGATGTTGGAGGCCGGGGTGGCGGTGAGGGTCTGGCGGCAGTGGAGGCAGGAGGACTGGGTGTGGATAGTGCTCGGCGAGGCCTTTTGGCATTCTGCAAGTCTTACAGGGTTGAGTGCGAGGAGGGTGGTGGTGTCATAGCGATGGGTAGTGGGAAGTCCAGAGTTCCTGGTGCTGGCCACGGTCGGGTCACGGACGGGCACAGACATGCTTGCCGTTGACCGCCATTAAGTAGGGGAGGTGTGAGGGAATAGAAGCTGGAGCAGGGGAATTCCGGGGGGGATGCCCAGGGAAATTCCAGGCAGGAGGGGCAGAAGGGGTAGCAGCGGCTAAAGGCAATACGTTGATTAAGAATCTATGAGCAATGACTGCCTTGCAAAGAACACACAGATCTGACAAACCCGAAATATCTGTATTTTCAAGGACCATGGCAGCGGGAAAGGGAGACTAGAGCAAACGTGTGGGTGTTGCAAAGTCTGAAATAAAAAAAAGTGGAATCTAGGTGTAAAATCGGTGCCCTGTAAGAATGAGAACTCCCAGTAATTTGGACATTTCTAATGAAGGCCTACTTTAGGTCATAAGTGTTTTATGCTTAATACACTGCTGCACTTTGAAGGCTAATGAAGTTGTGATTATAAAGATACAACAGTAGATGTTTTCTATAATGTTTAGTTTCAAGTGTGGTTACAATGCCTGGCTTGATAATGCACAATTTTCTGCTTTTAGATTCGCCCATTGATCTGTTTTTCTCCTTTTAGTGGAAATTACCTGTGATGATGTATTTTCACCTCCACAAACCAAGTGTCATTTCTCAAAAGCAATCTGTTTGCCTGATGGAAATCCAATAAGGAGAAGTAGACACTTTACGGTAGCTTTTCATGGGAACAGAGATGTGTTTGACACTAATAGGGGACAGATTCATGTCAGCCTATCACAGACCAAGCAGAGCAGAACTTGAGTGCAGGTGCTCAATAGCACGCATGTTTTACAGAGAACTGAAGAGCAGAATCGAATGGTGCCAGTGGAAAATCTATTCAAAATCTACCGTAATCATTGTCAATTGTACTAGGTTTATTTACAAACCTGGTGTAAACTGTTTACTTTCTCATCACTATAGTAGCCAGACAGATGCCTGCTTCTGAGAGCTACTCTTACAAAAGAACCTCAAATCCTCTGTGTCACTCCACACTCATAAGATGGTAGGCTCTCCTTTAGGTGTTTCACTTTATTTTAATATATGGCTTAAAATAGGGCCATGCTTTCACCGTTTCATTTTGTATGATCATTACAGGGATGTTAGCGGCAGGCCTGGGTGGAGTTCAGGGAGTTTTACTCTGCAGAACTTCATGAAGCATGTAAAAACTCGGCCAAGCTCAGCAGAGTTCTGCGAGTGGCGGAGTCTGTTATGTTGCTCTGCTTGCACTAATTTTTAGCACCAGGAGTTTGTCCTGCGCTGTGAAATTAGTGCAAATGGCACTACGTGTCGCGCCAGAGGGCGCTGCTGCTTTCTGTCGCCTGAGTAGACACTCTACTCAAAGGGCAGCTTCCTGAACGTGAGTGACAGATTTCTCAATGTGAGTGGTGGCGACCTGCTGCAGCCGTCTGCGTTCAGTAATCTCGCCAGGAGGTGATTTGTTTCTTGCGAGCTTTCGCATACTTAACGTTGGAAAGCTGCTCAAAACAAAAAAACTCTGCTCCACTTCAGTTTTTCAGAACTCCTCGCAGAATGGGCAAAACTCAGCAAAATCCGTGGGTGGGGCAGAATTCTTCGCCCACCCCTGGTTAGCGGGTTGTGACCCTGCACCTGCACATTGCAGCCTTGATATTACCTGGACTCTATATGAAAACCGGTGTTAATAGGTGAAAGAGGAGGGACCAGTCTTTACATTATATTTACTGTTATCATTGGGGGGCTTTTTTAAAAACTATTTCTTACCCTCCTACAAAGAAGGCAATCCTCAAACAGAAAAAAAGAGAGAAGTTGTGCAAGTACTCTAGGTATGAGTGTGAGGAAGAAGGGCATGCATCATACTGGGATGGTCACCACAAAGCCAGTGTGGATATCAGTAATGTAGGTATCCTTGGCTTATGCGAGTTGCACAAGTGTATGACCTACACTCCATGCCAGAGGTCGAAACCCTAGAAATACTAGTTGAACTGGAACATGCTTCAAGATACTTTCAAACATCATTATAAACTATGCTCTCAGATAACTACAATCTGCAAAGGGAACCATGAACAGGGCAATGGAGGAGGAAGGAAAATTATAGCTAGTAATAACTTGTTTCCATTTCAGAACAAACTAGCAATAGCTTAGACCTTCAGAACAGTCACTTGCAAGTTTGTAATTATGCCTTAATCTGCCTGAGTATTCAATTCTCAGAACTCAGAAACTTACTAACCACCTTTTCCTCTCCCTCTTTGGATATAATCATCTAGTCAGCATTTAGGATGGAGTGGGGAGCCAAACTTAAGGTTGATCAAAGGGAGCAGGCGAGATAGCGTCATAATAGAAATGTCTATAAGTATTGTGTCTGAAACAGTGTATCATGTAACCTACTTATAAGAAGATCCACACATTTGATTGGCTTCTGCCTTGAGTAATCTGATTGTAAAGGATAGTACGCCCATTTTCAGGGTCATATTATGCTGTCATTTTGAATGGCTAATACATTTCTATTTTATGTAGATCAAAAATGTTTTGAGGGGATCTAAAAAACCAAGGGTGCTGGGTAGCTACCCATGTACTGGGCACTTGGAAAATGTTGCTCCACATGGGCCAGTCACTATGTTAACAGAATTGTATGTCTCCTTCCTTGTGTTAAACAGTGATGAGCTAGCACCTCTTAAAGAATCTTTTGTGGGAGAAAAGGCCAGGACACCAAAGGAATGGTTAATGGAAGATCTAACAAAAAAGGAACCTGAACTGAGGTTGGCTACATTGAAGTGGCAACATCCAAAAATGTCAATTACTGCCATGAACATCGATTCCTTGGACCCACAGAGCAACGCTAAAGAATATATCAGTCAATAATCAACCTTATCTATACATTTATCATTTTTTGTTTTCACTATTAAAAATAATCATGTACTCTTCTCTAATATAAAGAACACACCTATATCACTAGTATTAATGATGTGTAATATTAAATTACATTCAAATCATGATAACAATTGTATTTTTGTTTCATTCTGTTTGTCAAAAAACAAACTAGCCAATGCCTTTCGGGATGCACTCCCTTCTTTAGGGGATGTTGTATATAACTGCAATGAAACAAAAAAAAAAAAGTTGGTCCTTTGGCTATGTAACAATCATAATGAAAATATTTGTCTATATTAAAAACACAATTTCTAGTAGTGACTCTGATTTAGTTTGAATTCTGTGAAAATGTGGAGTGAAGATGAAAGGAAGAACCAATAAAACAAAGAAAAAAACCGATTTAGACATATTATTGTGACTTCTAAAAAACACCTATGATTTAATCAAATGTGGGAACAGGAATCGGTATGTAAAAATAAATGAAGAAATAAATATTTAGATGATTAACTTCCATGTATAGACGGGAACCCGATCCCGTGCACTGTTATTGAACAATGAAACAAACTTACAGAATCAGAGTGTTGTCAACGTAATCACAATATGAATGGCTGTAAGTTAATAGTAACACATATCAGTTTAAACAATGAGGCTCTGCTTGCCGCTCAATATATCCTGAAACATTACCATGATTTCAAACCTACCTGCTAAGTAGTAAGCCTCCTTTTAGTTTGTTTGCCACATCTATTCGCGTTCAAATGAAATATCCCAACCTAGTAAACAGACCAAATCAAGATGACTTAAACACATGCACAATCTGCATAGAAATGTGAAATTTTAACTGTCTAGGGAAAAACCGTATGCTGCTCGGTTCATCAATACTTGTGTTTACAAATCTGGTTGAGCATGACCAGAAAACCTTCTGTAATTTGTTTCAAACACTTACCATCAACTCCTTAAGTATATATCACATGATGGTGATATACAGACCATGGAAATCAAAACAGTATCTCATCTGGGGTCGCCATCTTGAAATGTGTATACCTTCTGTTTTAGTAGAAATCAAATAGGACCCCATGTCGAGTCAACGGCTTAATTGACCAGGTACATCCTATTGTGTGAAGAATCAAAAAATGGTCGACATGTTTCTGCCTCAAAATGCAATTAGTGAAGCATTCATCAGGACCAGCGCACCACGGCGGTATGCGCACGCTAAGGCGCACCCTGACCTGTGGTGGAGTGAACCGAAAACTCACGTTTTTTTGTTGAACCTTCAGGACTTGAAAGTCGGTTTATGAGACCTGCTCTGTTACTGTATAGCATTAAAACATTAAATGCGGGAGGCGTGCAAACTGTTATGCACGCTTTACGTGGAAATTACCAGTAAATATTTAGGTTTAAGAGGAGAACCTGACTATCCTGCTGTAGCGAGAGTAATTACAGGATTCAGGTGGACCCGTATATTATGGAGTGTCTGCCTTGCGTGTTTAATAAAGGGAGGAAAGGTGCCAGGTGGCAGGCGCGATCAGCGTCATCATGATCCCTAGGCGTAATGACATATTGCGCTGCAAGTTAGCATGAGGCAAAAAGCTGAAACACATTCTTCCCCGTGTTTGTTAAATCAGGTAGTAGCTTGCAACTACGCTAGAGCATAAGGCGTGGCATGCGTCAAATGGCACAATGACGTATGGGTGTATTCGAAAAAAGGACCTGAAACGTTCACCTCTACATGCGGGCAAGTGAAGTTGAAAAAAACTTTTTGGACCGATCAAAAGTTATCGGATTAAATGGATATTTATTAGAAAAGTGTTTGGAAATATAACTTTAAAGGCATAATCCAATAATAGTTGTATGCCATAACTCCTAGGCTGCTGTGTGAGGGGCATGTTACTATTCTTAGCCCTTAGTTGGACTAAATGGGGATTTAACAGTATTGATGAATAACAGTGTATAAGAAAATGTCACGGATGAGTCAAATTACCTCAGAGACTGAAAAGGGTGTTTGCAATCCTGTATGGGGTCAAGGGTTTCAGACCAGCCCTACTTATGATGTAAAAATAGGGATAATGACACAAAAGAGGGTTTGTGTGAAGCTTCAGCATCTCATACGCGAACCCCAGGGGATATTATCATTCAAGCTGTGCAAGTGTGTAGAGAGGCGGTAAATCCAATGTTGTTCTTTCTCAAATAAAATCTGCGCGGACCTGTTACCCGGTTTTATCTGTTCAATGACAGTCAAACGAATATCATTGGTCATGTGGTTGGATTGTAGGAACTGTTCCATTAGCTTGGTGGTATTCTTACGGCAGCAAATATTGCTGCAGTGTTCACAGAGCCGTTGTTTTATTTTTCGTGTGGTCCTTTCCACACATCTTGAACCACATGGGCAAGTGATTAAGTAAACCACATTGGAGAAGTTACAATTTGTATGTGAGGGTTGTGTTCACGTCTTGCTATTTTCCAGGTCCAAAGTTTCGGTGGGCATAGTGAGGTGGCACACGCTGCATGAACCACAGGGGAAATGACCTGTGACTTTGGGGAGACCCCAAGCGTTGAGTACCATTGAGTCTTCATCTGTGTCATTCTTTCTAGGGCATGTATGCATTAGAGTATCCTTAGGCTTCCTGCCTTTTTATAGGAAAGAAGTATTTTTTCCCATTTGTGATTGTTGGTTTAAAGGATCCGCCAATGTTTCCTTAATGATTTGCTGATGGCATTTGATACAACACTATATGTAGTAACACACGTCAGTGGCACCTCTTCAGTGTTTCGGGGTATGTCTTCAAGAAGGGCCTCCCTGGGTTGGTTCCTGGCTCTCTTGCAGCTCCTGTTCAGCTTGACTGTCAGTTCCCCTGCTTGAAAGCGATAATCCTCCACTCTACTGCAGTTGCGCCTTAAGCGAAGGTACTGTCCAAAGGTGAGGTTTTCCCTTAATGGTCTTGGATGGAAGCTGGAAAATAGGAGCAGGTTATTCTTAGCTGTTGGTTTATAATGAGTCCTTGTGAGCAGACGTCCTTCTGATTTGGTTATGACTACATCCAGGAAGATCATCTCTTCTCTATGGAAATGTGTAAACCTTAAGTTTGAGTCACGGGCATTAAGCCACTCAAAAAATTCCAAAAGTGAGTTTTCAGGTCCCTGCCAAGTGATAATCACTTCATCTATGTACCTCTTCCAGAAGGCTATATAGGCCGTGTAGGGGTTGTTAGTAGACAGGATATACTTGCAATCAAAGTCGTAGACATAGAGCACAGCTACGCTGGGGGTGAACGTGCTGCCCATTGAAGTCCCTGTTGACTGCAGGTACAAGTCCCCTCTGTATTAAAAAAAAGTGTTGTTTCAGTGCCAATGTTGCACATTCAATGACAAACTGTCTCGGTGTCCGGAAATCCCAGGGTGCTGCGTTCAGAGCCTCAAACAGGACCCTATAGTTTCATCCTGAGGAATGCAGGTATGAAGGCTCTCAATAACCAGAGAGACCACCCAAACCCTCTTTTGTGCCATTATCCAAATTTTTACATCATATGTAGGGCTGGTCTGAAACCCTTGACCCCATACAGGATTGCAAACACCCTTTTCAGTCTCTGAGGTAATTTGACCCACCAATGACTTTTTCTTATACACTGTTATTCATCAGTACTATTAAATCCCCAGTTAGTCTAACTAAGGGCTAAGAATAGTAAACATGCCCCATACACAACAGCCCAGGAGTGCGGGAATACAACTATTATTGGATTATGCCTTTAAAATGATTTTTCCAAACAATTTTCTTATAAATATCCATTAAAAGCGATAACTTTTGATGGGTCAATAACGTTTTTTCAACTTCACTTGCCCCCATTTAGAGGTGAACCTTTCAGCTCCTTTTTCTAATTCACCCATACATAATTGCACCATTTGACACATGCCACGCCTATTGCTCTGACGTAGTTGCAAGCTATTTCCTGATTTAATAAACACGCGGAAGTAAGCGTTTCAGCTTTTTGTCTCACGCTAACTCGCAGCACAATAGGTCATTATGGCTAGCGCGGCGTGATGACGCTGAAAGCGCTTGCCACCCGGCACCTTTCCTCCCTTTAAAAAACACGCAAGGTTGACACTCGATAATATTCAGGTCCACGGAAGGGAGTATGCAGGTATCATACGGTCGTGTGTCTCTGACGAAGTAAGTGGATTTGAGAGCTCTACCACAACTACAGGCAACCCAGTGGCGATTGATTATTTAATGCAGGATTATTGTTTTTCTTAATCCCTGCAGTGTGTGACAACGATTCACCGCCCTCCACCAGGACCCTTGTCGTGAGGTCGATCTTTTCCTCACGTAAGCCCTACCTTCAACTTTAATCTTGTGACCACAAATTTCAAAACCCATGCTTCATAAACTGCCACATCTGCTGTCAGCCTGGGTCCTGCAATTACTTTCGCTACAGCAGGATAGTCAGGTTCTCCTCTTAAACCTAAATATTTACTGTAGTTTCCGCATTAAGCGTGCATGACAGTTAGCGCGCCTCCCGCATTTAATGTTTTAATGCTATACAGTAACAGAGCATATCTCATAAACACATGTATAGCTTAACATGTTAGTGCTAATTCACTTGTCACTGACACAGATGCATCACATGAATGTGCTAGCTATATGGCTGCACCCCAATAGGCACTAAACTGCAGCACAAGTCGAGACACTCTGGCAACATGAATAAGCACTCGAGCTATGAAGTACTATTATGCAATGTGACTTGTTTTGTATGTTTGTTTGTCTGTTTATTTCCACAGATATTATCGACTTTCAGAAGTCCTGAAGGTTCAACTAATAAAACGTGAGTTTTCGGTTCACTCCACCACAGGTCAAGGTGCGCCTTAAAGTGTGCATACAGCCGTGGTGCGTTGGTCCTGATTAATGCTTCGCTAATTGCATTTTGACGCAGAAAAATTTCGACATTTTTTGATTATTTACACAATAGGATGTACCTGGTCAATTTAGCCAGTTATCAAACATCCGACGCACCTGTTTTTACTGTTGCCTAGTTTTCCACCATTAAAGATTTTGGGCTAAAACTCAGGCATCTTTTAAAATCACATTTCTTCACATGCACCATTGCACTTACGTCATACACAAGAAAAAACCTGCTCCACTGTAGCCAGGCGTTGTAGCGCATCGGAGAGGCACTCAGCCTCTCTGGTGGGGACCCTCTGATGAAGCATGTCACTAACTAGGTTGGTGAGTGAGGGTCCTTCTGAACAAGAGTGACTCCTTTTGCTTGCTAATTTTTGCTTGGGCTACACTCTTTTGTTGTTGTTTTGTGTGAATATATCTGTCACTGTGATGGGTTCTATGTGCAAATGAATACCAGAATGATAATCCACTTAATGGTGTGATTCCTTTATAAGAATCAACTCATATCAATCTTATCATTTAGACCTTTGGGAATCATTGTATCCAAATATTTGATCCAGCATACCTCTCTTTGTGACAGAACCTGAGCATTGTTACGTCCAGTCAAAATATCTACTGATTCTATTATATGGAACCGTAATTGTGAAAAAGTGTGTCTGAGATCCAACCAGTGCAATGCTAAGTTTGAGTTGACATTCTGATTACGGAGGATGCTTTTGTGTTCGCTTATACAAACTTTAACTTTTCATTCTGTTTTTCCAATATAAAGCATGCCACATAGGCATTTTATGCTGTAAATCTGTCAAAGCCCAGCTCACCTGAGTTTCTGTTAAGTTCTGATGGAGGTTGAAGACAGTCCGACCCCACCCTGAAACTGCTTGTTCCAGCACACTAGTTTTAAACAGTGCACTAAGAACCAGAAGCTCAAGGTAAGGGGGGAAGTGGATAAAATAAAAAAAGAGAGACAACACCGTTCTTGCGTTTCCACTGTAGAAGTGCTGCTAAAATCTGCTGCACTCTCTGACTTCTGTAGAAGCTGGTGCCCTATGAAACATAAACAAAGAACATATAAGTGCAACCTATCCCTAAATGTGTTCCTGACGAACCCTTAATCTATTAGAAATTCTCTTCTAAAAGTACCTCTTGGATCCTGGTTTCTAGCTTCCAGGTTTGGAATGTGTTAGTGTTCTGGGATGTGCTTTCTATTACTGTAAAACTTCTGTAAAAACAAATGAATATCATTATCAGAATTACCAACATCTAACATTCACCTTAATATAACTAAATCCTAAATTCTTAATAGCAAACTCACTTTTCACACATATCCAGACCTTTTATAAAACAAATACTGTACTTTTACATAAAAATACAGCAGGTAATTTGTGCAAGTCTTTGATTTACTGTTTGCCTTTCTGTCAATGGTTTCCTCTGTTCGATTCTTAAAAAGTTCCAGGTAAAACAATGTTTATTTCACAAAGTTCACCAAAGTATTCTTGTAACAAAGGGTTTGAACCACAAAGTTCGTGGGAGATATCTTGTTCCAAATTGTCTTTACATGAATCCAGAAATCGCCGACAAAGTTCTTTCAGGTAATAAAAAGTTTTGCACTTACTTGTTGCTGAAAAGGGATACTGATCAGTCTAACCTTGTCCTCTTTCTCTTTTGCAGGTCGATTGCAGTGGACAGAAGAAGGGCTGAGGCAAGAAGGAGCCGGAAACCAGAAGAAGGAAGAGCCAGCAGCCGCGCCCGTTGAAGCCAATGAAGGTCTGGAGAGAGCAGGAGTGCCAGCGCCGAAGGATCTGTTCTCAGGTAAGTGGGAGATAGACGAGCACAAGCACTGGGTGAGGCTCAGGGGCTGCCTTTTATAGACAGGGCTGGGTGTGGTTCGAAGAGCTGGGTGTGGTTCGAAGAACTGGGTGTGGTTCTCACAAGCAGGTGTGCAGAGCTTCAGTTATTATGCTAATGAGTTGAAGTAACACATGGCCTAGGGAGGAGTGCTCTAAATAAGCCTTGGTAAAAGCAAGGTCCAATGTGCAAACAAGACAGCAATGTCCAAAATAAGCCTTGGTAAAAGCAAGGTCCAATGTGCAAACAAGACAGCAATGTCCAAACTTGTGACTACATTGAGCAACATACACAGTAGTCTTAGGGAGGGACTGAGATAGCAAGAAGGCTTTCAATAGTATGTTTAAGAGAACTATTACAGAGACCACTAGTGCAATGAGAGGGGACATGCTCTTTGCTGTGCACAACTCCTAACAAAATCACATTGTGTGATTTGCAATCTGTTGAGTGTTGCAATTTATTAGTTTCTCCTGTTCTGGTATGCATAATGGTATCTCCTACAATCACATAATTGCAGTGAATACATTGCCATTGTTTTGTTACTGTCTTGTTCTCTGTGGTTGATGTGTTTGTGAACTTTAATCTTTCCTTCAAGTTTTTCGACCTGGTGTAGGCAAATATCCTTTTTTGTACAAACAGTCCTTCAAAATCAGGTTTATGTTGTAATAATTCCCATCTCTGATTTATAATCTTTGTGATGTTTGCTGACTGCGTAGAGTATTTTTAAATGAATACTAATCTCTTGCATTCTTTTTTGTGTTGCTTTTTCAACAAATTATGTTGGTCCAATACCATGACATTTTGTTCAGTGCTATCTAATAGTTTAGATGGATACTTTCACTGCTGGTAATTAACTTTTGATTCCTGTATGGTCTTTTTAAGTGTTTCTGTGTCTGAAGAAATCCTTCTAATTCATAAAAACTTTGCGAACTGTGAATTCTGGAGCCGATTCACCAGATGGAAGCTCTGATAAAGTAATGAGTTATTCCTGTCTGTAGATTTCTTGTGAACACTGGTGCTTAATCCTGTTTCAGTTCTGCAAATGCAAACATCCAAAAATGCTATTTTCCGTGTGGCTGATATTGCTGGTAAATTGAATTCTCAGGTCTATTTGGTTCAGTTCTTCAACCCGAAGAGCTAATTCTTCTAATGTACCTTTCCAAATTAAATAAATGTCACAGTACATTTACACATTTTTCTGCCGTGTTAAATTGTCTAGAATGTTCTCAACTTCGAATTTAGCCATGAATATGTTTGCATAAGCTGGAGCTCCAGCAAATCCCATCGAAGTGCCTGAGTTGTAAATATTCTTTTTTTATCCATTCGATGTAGCTGTGGTAAAGGCAAAAAATGTAGGAGTTCTAATAAAAACACTTTGTATGCCTTAATTTATGGTTGCTTCAGTAGTTCCCACTCCACCACCTCTATAACTTATTGATGGGGAATGGAGGTATATAGCGACGTAACATCAATAGTGCACAATTCCAGTCTTGCATATTGTCTTTTGAGGGATCTTCAAGTTTGTTCACAAAATGAGTAGTATCTTTAATATACGTACCCCAAAAGGTTGTAAAAAAGTATCTAGAGATTTCCCTACTGGTTTGAACACTGAATTGAATCCTGATACTATTTTATGCACCTTGGGGAGCATGTATAACTGAGGTCTTCTGTGAGATGGCTTGGTCAAAAAAGATCAGGTGGAATAGGAAAGCCATCCTAGGTCTTCTGCTCTTTGTAATATAATTGTCAAGAACTGTGCCACCTCCAAAGTTGGATTGTTATCCAGTTCCACATATGTAAACAGACAGTTCACATGTTCATCCACTTTAGATGTGTAAAATGTTGTATCCAAGAGTACTAATCCTTCTCTCAAATCAGCTGGTTGGAACATCAAGTTAGTGCTGGTTGCTAAGGATCTCAATATATTTTTCTCCTCTTAAGTTAGATTATGTTTTTTATTAAATCTATATTCTAACTTGTTCAAGTCATTTTTCACGAATAGTACAAAGGCATCCAACAATTTGTAAGATATCAGTGCTTGGTATACACTTTTTTGTTTAAATTCCATGTATTCACTCTGATTCAAGAATCCTTGTGGGGGTGATATGCTGGTGAAAAAAATTCTCAACCACAATGTTCTCATAAATTTAAAAAGAGATACCTCACTTTCTAGAGCATTGGTGTTATATGTGCTCAAAAATTCATTTTCCAATACTGCCAATTGTTCATCTGTTAGTACCACTGATGAGTTGTTAATAACTAAACTTTTCTTAGTTTTTCCTTTTCCTCTACATGTTTCCTTTTGTGGTTTGATGGTTTTGTTATGGTGGTATTCGGTGGTTGGGCTGAATCGTGACCAGTGGACAACAAAGATGATTGGACTGAAGAGGACACTTTCAATTATTTGTGAGCTAGCTGATGACTTGTCTTGTTGAGTAATAGTAATAGGTACTCTAGCTGGAACTGTATCTTTGTCCGACACAATGTTCTCCTCTGAGGATGTGTTAGTCGCTCTCTTGATGTTCCTCCTCTGAGCATAAACTTCAGCCCATGTGTATGTTTTGTTTAGTTTGCAGTCAATTGTATCTCTTTTAAACTTGTGCTATTTACTCTCATGTATTTCTTCATCATAGGTCTCCAATTTTCTGTTATCCTTTGTTATCCTTCATTTTTCTTTCTAGATCATTCTTTATCACATGAATTTCTTCTTCAAGCTCTTTGATTGTGTGGGATAATGTTTCTTCTAATCCTAGAATCAAACCCAACAAGCATTTGTTCAAGATGGCGTGCCACTTCTCCATACACTCTCCATACACTCTCTATAGCATAGGTTTTATTGATAACTGCAGTCCTCTTGGGATTCTTTTCACTTTGTGGTATTGGATGAACGTAGATGCATGCAAACACTGATTGAGTTCCCTACTTCTTTATTTCATTTAGGGGCTAACAATATTTGTATATGCTGAACTGTCATATATTTTCTGCTGCTCACATTGTAATAGCCGGAGAATAATGTTTTGTTCTCTGCTGCATGATAGGTTGAAATGTGCTTGCAAACTGACCTTGTGCAGCATCTGTGCAGGCAAAATGAGAAAGATACAACACAGTAGCTTCTTGGTACTTCTAGATAAGCTAGATAAATAGAAGCAATGTCTTAGAGTTGAAATAAGCCCCAACTTCATAGATCCAAATGACTCAAAAAGTATAAAAGATGCTTGAAATGTGGCAAGGCAAGACCAAAGCCTTATTTCTGGGTGGTATATGGACTATGGGGGCTCGGATATGTGGTGACTTGCACACATGAATGTGGAGGGGATTTCAAGACATTATGAATCAATATATAAAGCTATGAGCCAGCTAAATATAATATTGATAGGCACAAATACTAATGGGGCAGCAATGTGTGATGAACAATTTCATGTGTTTACTTTTACCCTTATTTTATTTTTTTGGTTACTGAGGTGTTTATTACTATTATGTAAATTCTTTCTCACTTTTACACAAGAATAGCATATACTATGCTCTAATATGTTTAAAAACATGATTAGTTGTGTGTGTACTCTGCAAACCATGTGAGTATCACCATTATTTGTATTTGTGTGTGTACTTATTCTGAAATTTAGGGGTTGGCACTGCAACATGACCTGCAAATATAGGAGATTCTCAGATAGGTCTATCTGACTCTTAACATCCTCACTACAGTGAGGAATAACTTGTTGGGGGAGCTGACCGCTACCTACCAATACTCCTTTTCTCAAAAATGTCTCAGCTTCCATGGAGGCCTCAGGAAATTCACTGAGCAGGACTGAAAAATGGGGTCAAAATGTTGACGTGCAGCGACCATTAGTTGGATGCAACATAAGTAGGAGGGAAGAAGAACGGCAATAGCCCAGGTTATTGGGACACAAAGGGAAACACTATATACTTGGCAACTGTTGAATGACTGATATCCAATTTCTCCTCCTCTCTAGAATGTACCAACCCATAACAATTAAAGTGGGAAATATACTTAGTATCCTGTCAATCAGGAATATGGTAGCGGACAGACATAATACATCCAACACCCTTACCAATGGGAAGCAACATAAGCGCCACTGGTCAGAAGGGATGACTATACTAATCATTATGTTTACCTGGGATGGCATCATTATAGCTCTATTGTTCCACTGATGAAGGAAAATACCTACACCCTCACGAAGTCATCTTAAACCTACAAGATTAGAATTTACAAAACTGTAATTAGAAAACAATCTTGGTCTGTGCATTGTGGCAAGTCCCAACAGCAAATGAGGATATTCACAATATGTTAACACAAAGGAGGAGACCTCTGGCATAAAGCCAAAGTGCTTTTACTCAGAAGGTTGGAAAAGGTTACAGCCTGGGTGGAGAATATGCCCAGGCTCCCATTCCCCTTCTGAGCGCTAAACCACGGCGGTCAGACCAATTCCAATACTGCATTGCGATTGGTACAAACCTGATCCATGCCGGCCGCCACTGGTGCTCTGACCCCTAATATAGTGTGAATTTAGACAATGCCAATTGGCTTATTTCACGCTTAAAGACAATCATTAGGTTTTGAAGAACACACAAAGTACAGAACAATCTGTCATCATTTACCTGTGCAATATGCTGCTATTGACATTTGACAGTATCACTCAAACACCAAACCCCCTTCCCACCCCATCTCTTCCCATTTTAGGATGGAGAATATCTGATCCCACATTTATGATAGCCTGTTTTTCCTTTATTTCCCTTATATTATATATGCCTGTTCAAGACCAGCTTTTTCTTATTTCCTGATGGTCTCGCTACTCCCTTCTTTGCTTTTGTGAAGTGCCTTGGGTCCTAGTACAAAGAAAGTGCTCAGAATCCCTAGAAATTGCAAACCTTTGTGAATGGGTTCATAGGGAATTCATTAACAATTTCCATGCCACACTGAATTTACGTTCTCATTATTAATATTATATGCGAGCATTTCCATTGTTATAATTGATCAGTCTCCTAGACCAATCATTTGTGGATGGGGGCGGGACCTTTATCAATGTCATCAATGTTTTCTTTTTAGCTGCCAAAAGTATGTTGACTATGAATATCCAATCAACCTCCATTCCATCAAGTCTCAGTCCCAGAATCCCTACCCTTGGATCTTCTGATACTGGTAATCCCAATATCCCTTGATTATACTCAAAATATCCTTCCAGTATGTATCAGACCTCCACCAAATGTGCACCTTATCACCAGTCACCCCACACTACCCTCCAGCAATGCTCATCAGTTCCCAGGAATATCCTTGCTCAGCCTACTCAATGTTCTATACCAATTAAACTTTATTTTTTAGTGTGCTTCTCTGTTTTGTATGCTATGGACACTTATTTAACCTGTAAATATGACCTACTAACATGGCACAAGAAATCCTGCAGTGGCACAATACTCCAGTAACGCAAACATTAAGTGTCATTTGTGAGTTGCAATGTGCACATACACCACCTGCATGTCTGACTGTAAATGTATTTCTTTCAGGTCGACCACTGAAGCCCAAACTGCTGTGAGCAAAGTCCTTAGTATGCTCATCTGAAAGGAACTGTTCTTACATGTTTAAAAGCCTAGTTTTTACATTAGCTGAGTTACCAGTAAGTAGTGCATTAGAGTCTATTTGAACTGTGTAAATAATGTGCAAAAGTCAGACACTGTTCATATAAGGTGGGACATGTCCCTGCAGTTGTTGTTGTTTTTTTTTATATATCCTAGTAAACATATCTTGAAACATCTTACTAACTTCTGGGTTGCAGGAATATCGCCCGGCGCTTTACAAACTCAGTTAATGGTCCCCACCAGCATGTGAATTTAAAGTAGCAACACAAATAGAGAGTATTTATCCGCAGAACAAATTAAACATTCTTGATAAGTTTCTCTTTGTTATTCATTATTTTCATTTTCTTGATGTGTCATATATATATAGCCCACACATGTTTTGCACACACTTGCGCTTCTTCAGGGCTTTTGGATTCTGTTTTGAGTTTTATCACATATAGATTCTGTATTTTATGTGTAGATTCTAGTCTCCAATTTTAATAATTTTCTTTATTTTCCCTTTACATCGTCTTTAATTCCAATGGCTGGTTATTCGCCTCTCTCCACTAGATTCCACATCTATGTTTGGTTGTGCCTTCTGTATGTTTTTCTATGAATAACCACAACTTGCCTCTTTGTTTAGTTACTCTATGATCAATTTCAATGCAGAACTAGTCCCATTCTTTCAGTAGCAGTTCAATCCCCCTGATACGGCATGCTCAGCTGGTCTTTTCATGCGTCTCGCTTTCCTTTCTGATCTAAGTGCATCTTGAAACATATAAGCCACACTTCAGTAATAAATCAAGTGGTTTTTGCCTTCACCTCTCCTAATTTTGCAGAATTCGTTTTTCTTGGCCGTAGGACTCTGTGCGCATTACCACTGCTATCCAGTGCTAAAGGGCTTGTACTCACTCCCCTAAACATGGTAAAATTAAATTACACCTGACTGGCATATTTAATTTACTAATAGGTTGCTTGTAGAGTGGTTTACCATATACTCAAGGCCAGTAAATTAAACGCTATCAGTAGACCTGCAGCACGTATTGTACTATCCATTTAAGTAGCCCCTGAAGACATTTCCCAGACCTACCATTGCAGCCTGAATGCAGTTTACCTCCACCAAATCGACTTGTCAATAACCCCATTGCCTAGCCCTACACTCTTCTTTTATTGTAAATAAGTCACCCCTAAGTTAGGCCCTAGGTAGCCCATCAGGCAGGGTGCATTGTAGTTAAAAGGTTGGACATGTAAATTTAAGTTTTACATGTCCTGGTAGTGAAAACTCATAAATTTGTTTTCCACTACTGTGTGGCCTACCCGTAAAATGTGATAATATTGGGTCGCCTTATTACATTTAATACACTTTAACTTTTATTGGGTATAGATCAGCATTTCATATTTGGTATCTATGAAACTGTAATAAAAAAACCTCTTTAATAGTAAAATCGAATTTTAAATAGCAATTTTGAAAATGCCACTTTCATAGAAACTTGGCATTTTCCTGCCCTTTGGTGCCTGCAGCCTGTCCTAGGTCGCATGACTGGCTATAGTTGGCAGTTACCTTTGTGAATTCCTCGTAGACAGTCAGACAATAAAGGGATTAGGTATGTCTGAATGGGTCATCTGCTGGCAAGAGGGGGAGTGGCAGAACTGGGTACACCTGCAACTGAATAAGGTGTGTTCTACTTTCACGCAAAAGGCTTGTCAACACTTCATTGTCCCTGGAACCAGGGTAGGGGAATCAGGAGATTCCAAGCACTTCAAACCTCTGGAAACTTCTCCCACTTCAAAGAAGGCACCAGGTGTAAAGGTAAAGCCCTCAGACCCACTCTATATTTTACTTTCTGCATCTGCAGAAGGACTCTCACAGGACTGCCAGTTGCTGGGGCCTGCTATGTACTCCACAAAACTGCTCTACTGCAATTGGAAGGGCTGCTTTTCTGCCTGGAGCCTGCCTTCAACCCTCTGAGGCCTGTACAGCTGCTTCAACCCTGCTTCTTCACCTGTACCCATGACTACCAGATTGACTTCAAGGGCAAGTTTGTTGACCTCCTGTTTAGAGCCACCGGGACATAACAGGCTTCCACCATCTTGAACCAGCCCCTGGACCTAGCATGAGTGAGTGCTAAATCCCCAAGTGGTGCCTCTCCAGTCCTGGACCCTTGGTGGTGGTGCTAAAGGTGCCCAGATAGCCAAAATCCAAAACTTGGGACATAGACATTTTTTTGGCTAAAAACTGCTCTGAGAACTGAGTGAAGATTGGAACTAGTGCAGCAGCAAATCCTGTTTAACATTCCTTTTCCAAAGGGGTATTCAGCCTTCTGGAACTCTCAGCAGCTACAGCTTCCTGTTTGGTCCTGCTGGAGAGTATCGAATTCCAGAAAAAGTGAATACGCCCGAAAGTAGAAATCTTCACAGTGGCTCCCCAACAACGATGCTCTCTCCTCGGGCACCGTGTGCAGCATTGCCCTATTGAACTTGACCCTCTCAGAACTTTTTCTTAAAAATGTATTTTAAGTCCAAAGGTAAGCGATGACTGGCTTCCTTGTATCTGACCCAAACTCCATCGTGCTCGCCAATATTTTTCGACTTTGATCCAGTCTGGCACAACTAGATGTCCCTCATTGGCACTCTTAATCTATTAGGTGCTAGTTTTGCTAAAAATGTAAAAAATGTGTAACTCCGGTTTCTGCTGATTGGATTTTTGTCATTTTGGTTTCTTGTATTGTGTTTTCTCTCTATTGCTATTTGTGTGCTGCATAAATACACATTGCCTCTAAACCTGACTGCTTTTGTGCCAAGCCATAACCACAAGTTAATTTAGAGAATTTTATGGTTCACCCTGATGAGGAATGTGGCTGTTGCTTGAACAGGGTTTGCCCCCACCTCCATTTCAACCAGCAACCCAATTTCTCACATTGAACATTGTGAGCTGCTGGGTAATATCTCCAGGGTGACCAGATGCACATGTTACTCAATCCATGCGTACCCTTTGTTTTGAAATCACTCAACTATGGCCAATCAATCCAACATAGTACACACAATGCTTTTTTCTGCAAGTAGTTTTGCACTTCTGTTCAGGAAGGGGTTTTATCTAAGGTCAGACAGAACTTTTATTCCACTGGGATGTTTACCAGTGAAATGCAGCCTTTGAAGGCTCCTGGTGCCTCTGCCACTTTTCCCAGCTACGCATGAGGAAGGTTAAAGAGAAAGAGAGGAAAGGAGGGTGAAGGTAGGGAGAAAGTGAGCAGGGTGGGAAAATAGAGAGGAGAGAAGGAGGGAGAGAGAATGGATGGATGGAAAGAGAGCATCGGCAAGCGAAAACAAAAAGAGAGGGGCTGGATTGAGTGTTGGATTGAGTGCTTTTTGCCGGAGCTGCCTTTGCTTCCCCAGTCCGGCCCTGGGTTTTATTGTGAGTGCACAGTTTACTCTTCCAAATATCTTGAGGGTGTTACAATGTTTATTTATTTTCGAGATTTATATTGCGCGACAAATACCCGGAGGTGTCTCGGCGCATTTAATAATTTATGGGGCAAAGGCCAGCTGGTGGAGTCATTGATCAAATAACCAGGTTTTCAAGGATCTGCGAAAAGCCATGAGCGTGGGGCAAGTTTTAATAGCTATAGGAAGAGAATTCCAGAGTCTAGGGGTTGCCACCAGGAAGCGGCTGTCTCCCCAGGTAGAAGTTCTCGTACGGGGGACAGGTAATGCGAAGGTGGAGGCTGATCGCAGCGATCTTTTGGGGGCATAGATCCTAAAGGCGTCTCTGAGGAAGCGAGGCCCATTCTCATGTATGGCCTTATAGGCGATACAGAGTTCCTTGAATTTAATTCTACATGCATGCTGCATGTAGCTCAGTGTTTACCAGTTGTATATTCACCAGTGTGACATAGTTTACGTCAGGGGTCTTCACCTTTTGCTGTAATAAGTGTTATCAGAACAATGAAAATCATTGTGATATATTCTCACTGTTGCAATAACAACTACATCTGAGAAGGTTATAATAGAGACCACCCTGTAAACATTTAACAGTAGTGGCTACCCCAGCACACCAGGCAGGGTGGTTACAAGTAATGTCATACAAGGTTTATTAGCATGAATTACCTTCACATGAGCAATGAAATAACACCCATAGCAGCTTGTGCCTTCTGGCACCAAGGAAATAAAGTCAGCAACAAGTGTACATGGCTCAACATTAATTATCATTTTACTACCAACTAAAATATATTTTATAAATACAACCGTTTTGTTCTCTAAACCTCATCTTTTCAGAACTTGACAATACCCATATTTTGCTGTAAAATAAAAGCTTTTTATTTTAAGTAAAAGGAAAATCCCCAATATCTCCAAAATATTACACCTCCTGGAGACGGGCATAAAGATGGTGCTATTTTAACAAGCCATTTTTCCAACATTGCATGTGTGCTGCACTGTACAGCACACTTTCAAAGTGTGAAAATTGTTAAACCATATGTTTTGTACTGGAAGTGTCCCCTTCCAGTAAAAAACCTATGCTTGCTAGAATGCATACATCCTTGCACCATGGTGCAAGGGTGTGGTTGGTGTACGTTATGTTTTGATGATTTGTATAGCGCACTAATCACCCATGAAGGTGTCCAGGCACTCGAGCAGGTATGTAAGCATATAGTTCCAATGGAGTTATTTAAGGATCTAGGTCTTCAGCCTCCTGAGGAACACAAAAAGTGAGATGGAGGCTCTGATGTATTTAGGGAGGTCAATCCCAGTTTTGTATGCAATGTTGGAGAGGAAGCGGACTTCTGCTCTGCTTTTGTGAATGCAGTGGGTTTGTGAGGCAGAGCGCAGATTTCTGGCAGGCTGATGAAAGTGTATGTGGCTGTTCAAGTATGCTGATTCAGTGTTGTGTAAGGCTTTGTATGTGTGCATGAGAAGTTTGAATTCACAGCGCTTGTGAATGAGCAGCCGGTGAAGCTCCTTGAGATGTGGTGCAATGCGATGTAGGTGTGGTGTGGGATATAGAGTATGAGTCTTGCTGTGGCATTCTGGATGATCTGAAGTCTGTGTAGGTGATGCTTGGAGATTCCAGCATAGAGTACAGTGCTGTAGTTGAGCCTGCTTGGAACCTAAAGTGCGGGGGAGAGAAAAACAGCCCCATATCTTTGTTGCTGTGGCAGTGTTTTTCTCTTTCCCTATGATGCAACACAGCACAGCAAAATTGTTTTTACTTGTGGTGCAGTGGCAGTTCTCGCTAGATTGAATGCCTAAGGGAACAATTAGAGACCTGATCACTACAGACGAAATGGGCAAATGTGTTAGTGGACTTCCTTCTAGGAGGAGTAGTGCTGTTATTGTACACCCTAAAAGACCTTAAGGGTTAATTTAGCAACAAGAGAGAGGATCATGGGCGGGGGAGGTATTAAGCATACCAATCCTAAATGTATGTATCCCTCCTAGAAATGAATATGATGATGTGTTGCACTCATTGCAATATTACCTATTATGATTGTTAGCTGATCGGCAGAAATATATATTTCTCCTCAGTGGTTATTTAATTACTGAATGATTACAACATTAGGCACATGACCCAGATGTAATAGCTCCTTAGAAAATATCCTGCAACAGACTATGCCAGTAGGTGATAGGAAATAAGTTTGGGGGTTGAGCTTTTGTAAACCACGTCTTTACAACAGATATGTGGAGCTGTATTACTTTATGGTGTCATGTGATAAAAATGTCTGTCAAATTATAGGTTACACAAGGTCAGACCCTGGTAGCAATGGCACAAACCAGCACTCCTTTCCTACCAGAAGTGAGTACTAAGCACCGTAAAATAATATTAAAGCTAAAAAACAAACCAATACAATTCCCATACCAATTTACTGAAAAAGTCAGAAATGTAATCAACACAAAGATTTTCAGAGCAGATAAAAAGACATAGAAATGAATGTGTTGGACTTGGCCCTTCCCTAAACCTTTTGCCTTTCTCCTAGCCTTTTTTCTGACATGGTGTTGGTGGTTTTATGACTCTGGGCACTTTAGCACTGCTGTCCAGTGTAAAGTATGTGTGCTCTCTGTGTTAAATATGGTAAGATTTGTCTACACCTGTTTGGCCTAATTAATTTACATGTCAGTCTCTTGTAAAGTGGTATCTCATATACCCAGGGCTTGTAATTGGAGTGCTACTGGTGGGCATGCAGGGCTGATTGCACCATCCACTAAAGTCGCCTTTCAAACCTATCCCTGGCCTCTTCCATTGCAGGGCCTGTGCGCGCAGTGTTACTGCCACTGTGACATGGGACCTAAAGTGTGTGCCATGTCCCCTGTTACTACATGCCACTCACCCCTAAGGTAGGCCCTAGCTAGCCCTATGGGCAGGTTGCATTGTAGGTAAAAGATAGGACATGTACCTTAGCCCCTTTGCTGCTTCTGACGGCTACCTTCGTAGTGCTGCGCACGTCCATTTGCTGTCGCGGCCCCGCCCACTGGGCTTAACCGCCGCACCGTGGCGGAATTGCTGCCACGGTTAAGTGTGTGACATGTCCTGCTAGTGACAAACAGCCATTTTGGTTTCTCACTACTGTGAGGATGCCCTCCCTAGTATGTTTTCTGCCTAATGCGATCTATGCCTAATGTGATTTATGCGTAATGTTATGCCTAATGTCATGCTATGGTATGTTAGGATGGTGTCTAATGTGATAATGCTCAGGTCATTATGGTACCAGTAGTTACTGGTTGTGTTTTAGATTTAATTACCTGATCTAATTGTTCTGACAGTGGCCCGATTGGCCCTGTCCTGTAAATAATCCCCTGTGAATATTGCCTGGTGCCAGTTTGCACAGTGTAAAGGTGTGATTATGTTTCTAATGTGTTTATGATAATACAAAGGCTATTTTTGATATAACCTTGTGTGGAGTTTCCTTTGTGGTGCGCCTAGTGTGTTGCTGCTGTGTTTGTGCGTTGTGCAAATGCTTTACACATTGCCTCTGGGATAAGCCTGACTGCTCGTGCCATGCTACCTAGGGGGTGAGCAGGGGTTATCTTCAGTGAGTAACTCCCTTGCCCTGACTAGAGTGGTGTTTTCTGTCTGGCTTTGGCCCAAGCCTTAGCCAACCAGAAATCCCATTTCTAACATTGGTTGTCAGTGCCCCATCCCTTTTCCTGTCCCCAGAGGAGTGGGTGGATAGGAGGGAAGAAAGGGAGCATCAGCTGGCGTTGGGAAGGCTCCAAGTGGAGCTAGCGCAGCTGAGTGTGGAAGCTAGGTTATCCCCTGAGTGTAGTTTGAGTTGTGTGGATCCACCAGTAAGGGTGGGATCCAGTGGTGGCAGCGATATAGAGTCCTGTACAGGAAGTCCCATTCCCAGTTCCCAGAGTATGGTACCTAGTTCCCAGTTAAAGGGATACAGGTTGAGAGTCAGGGGCAGTAAGAAACTGTCTCACCAGTCTTGGGAGGGGGGTTGTGGTTGAATGTTGTGATGCACTGGATGATTTGGGTGATGGTTAGCACGGCAAATAATTTTGAAGGGCTGTTCAATCTGGTTGTCAGAGAGCACATGTCCAGTAATTGTTCTCCGGAATTGCGCCAACACCTGTTGGGGTGTGAGTTCTCTGATCCCAGGGAGTTTGCACGGGAGGCAGACCTCTGGCTGGGTGCTAGAGGGTCTGAAGAGGCATTGGGGAGTAATTCCAAAAATAGTGACTCAGTTATCTTCCTGTCCTGTGTGGTGGGAGAGGTTCAGAGTATCCCAGCTAGGTCCCGGTGTAGTGGGAGGGGTGTAGGGACTCATGTCCTGTCGCAGTGGAGAAGGAGTGAGTGTGGGACGATGTGTCCCAAGGTGCCCGAAACCCAGTCTCAGGGCCTGGAGGATTCCTTAAGAGAACACCAGGTCGGGGCCTAGGCTGTACTTGCTGGCCATTTGAGGAGGATCTCCTATAATGTATCACATGAAACAAGCCACGGGTCCGGGTTAGGAGGAGGTTAGTGTGCCATGCAGGGGGGATTTCCCTTTTTAGGACGCTTCCCCTCACGCACCAGGGGTGTCATGCTTCATTATGGGGGTGCCTCCTCATATGAAAGACCTAGTCTTCGTGTAGGCTACAACCCCCTCTCTACGAGGGAGGAGCTCAGGGATGTTTTATTTGATCAGGCAGGGTATACTAAACCCTTATGTGAGCCGGTGTGTGTGTGGAGCAAGAAAGTGCAGGGCTGTGATGTGAGAAATTAAATTAAAACTGGCTACTGGATTAGCTATAATGTGACTTTATTCAGCTACCCAATGTCAGGATTAAAAACAATGAGGAGCTGTTGACACACATGCCGACATTAGAAGCACATGTGTAGATAGACTAACATGTTTAGGCCCGGAGGACCTAAATAATGTTACGGCCTGCTTCAGGGTCAATTTACTCAGCTGCTGCAAATATACAGTGTGTGTACGTGAAAAAAATAATTTGTAAAACACACGTGAATAGAATGTAAATTTGATACTGAACCAGTAATCTGACTGTTCTGTATGGACTGCATACAACCTATATTGAAGACATAAAGACAGATTAGGAACCTCAGAAACAGGCCTCAATGACGAGATTTCGTGGTTGGCACTCTCTTGATTTGATTTGCAGACCACAACTCCAATACATCAATCACCCCGGATTCATGCCTCACCAGACCATGACACTCCCGGTACGGACAGACTCCTAGGGCCCACCCTGTTACCATCTTGACCACTCCAGGCCTTCAGCGTGCCCCACCTGTGTTGCCCGGTTTATCCCTCACTCTGCCCCGGCTAGGTTCACTAGTCGCTAGCACACCTTCCTCCTTTGCAGACACCGTGTGGGAGCCTGCCCCCACGGGCTGTAATGTTTGCCGCAAGCAATTTTCTTTGCAAACACACGAGCGTCTTTGACAGCCTCCATTACCCCTAACGTTACATGCGCCCAACTGGTGGCCTCAAGCTATTCTCTTTGCACACAGATGAGCGTCTTCGCCAGTCTTCATTCCCCCTGATGTTACATGCGCCCAATTGGTCGCAGCAAGTAATTTTCTTTGCACGTACATTAGCTTTTTTGCCAGTCTCCATTTCCCCTGACGTCACATGCGCCCAGCTTGTTCATGATCAGGCTATGTGCCACTGCCTTAAGCCAACGCGCCTGTTTCCCACTTGCAGGTCACGCGCCACACAGCGGTCCCAAGCTAGTATGCACGCGAGGTTTGTGGCTCCAAGACTACATCTCCCATGAGCCTCGTGCACCCAGGAACGTGTAACTCAGCTGAACTGATTTTGACTGCACGCTAACATGTATTTAAACGCAAGCCTTTTCAGGGAGCGTTTTCCTGTCTTGAATGTGCATGACTGTATAGGATCCACAACTCCTGTGGTAAGTGTTTCGATCGCTATGTGAATTTAGAACTCTTCTACTGAGGAGGATGTCATCCGGCTCTCTACATGTCCCGCTGGCTTCGGCACCTTGACACTGCGCTACCCATCATGGAGACACCGCAAAACCCTCAGCACCCCCGCTTCCTTGCATTTTGCAGCTTGACAGCTGCTTAACACCTCTATTGAGTAGGCAACCTTTCTGTTTTAACGCCATCACGTCGCTATTTGACACCTCAGGTGAACCCCGCACCCCCTCCCGCAGTGTACCCGCCGGCCAGGCACCACACTACATTCCGCAGGCTGACTGTGAGGCACATGTTCACTGCATTCACCCCACCCATGACAGGTTTTAGGCTCCACTGGATCACGCCTTGTGACACACGATATCATTTAGGTTGACCCCTAGACCACCCGGCCTGCTGGATCACCTCTGTCATAGGGCACACACATGTGGAATAGTACCACCAGCCCTGATGTACTCGCTTTACCAGCCCACTCCACCCACTGGGTGCCTGGCTATAGCCTGAGTTCAAGGGGAACGCTACCTCTCCCAGCATGTCTGTTGTAACTGCACTGCCTTGCCCTGGCAAGTGTTACACCGCGCCCCCTCGCCATCACCCATAAGTGTTTTGGCCATCTCACCCTCATGCTATTATCTCAATGAGCTCCCTGAACTGTGCTCCTTTCTTTGTTGCATCCATTTCACCTGTCTATGTATGTTGTTAATGGTTGACAGATCCCTTTCCTGTGTTTGGCTCTTTTTTGTTTTTGCGCCTTTAGCCATACCTTTGACGCCCAACGACAGGGAAACGTCATCTGATAGATTTTTAAGTCGCTTTTTGCTCTATCTCTAAACCCTTGCTTGGGGCTTCTTATTTTTAAAGAAACACCACTTACCTCTCTCTGCAGGCTCTGGTGTAGGTACCACATGGCTAATATGCCTGGACAGATGTAGTGAACTATACAACCCACTGCGGTGAGTCACACGTCGTTGTATTTGACACATTGATATTAAACATATATGTGTTTCAAAAATGCAAAAATTTTGAATGTAGGAGGTTAGTAAATCTACATGAGACTTTGGTTATGTATACATTGTTTATGCATTATGTTGACATACATGCCTTTATGTCTTCAATATAGGTTATATGCAGTCCATACTGAACAGTCAGATTACTGGTTCAGTATCAAACTTTCATTCTATTCACATGTTTTTTACAAATTATTTTTTTCACGTACACACACTGTATATTTGCAATAGCTGAGTAAATTGACCCTGAAGAAGGCCGCAACACTATTTAGGTCCTCCTGGCCGAAACATGTTAGTCTAGCTACACATGTGCTTCTAATGTCAGCATGTGTGTCAACAGCTCCTCATTGTTTTTAATCTTGACACTGGGTAGCTGAATAAAATCATAATATAGCTAATCCAGTAGCCAGTTTTAATTTAATTTCTCACACCACAGCCCTGCACTTTCTTGCTCCACACAAACACACACCGTCTCACATAGGGGTTTAGTATAACCTGCCTGATCAAATAAAACATCCCTGAGCTCCTCCCTCATAGAGAGGGGGTTATAGCCCACACGAAGACTAGGTCTTTCATGTGAGGAGGCAACCCCATGATGTAGCATGACACCTCTGGTGTGTGAGGGGAACCGTCCTAAAAAGGGAATTCCCCCCTGCATGACACACTGACCTCCTCCTAACCCGGACCCGTGGCTTGTTTCGTGTGATACATTAATTGGTGGGGAGTCAGCTCACGCAGGTCCTTAAACCTCCTCAAGCCCTCAAGTGTATTTATTGGGAGGATCTCCTACTGTTAGGAGAATGTTGAGTGTCTGTAAACAGAGCTCCAGTGGTTCTGGTGTCTGGCGGTACCACTCCAGTTGGAAGGGTGCAGAAGTCCAGAGTGAGGGGTGAGAGGGGGATGTGTTCCCCACTGGGAGAACCAGTGGGTCAGGGACCAGCCAGAAGGGCTGAGTCTCCTAGAAGTGACCATGGCGACACCACTTCTGTCCTGGGGGATCTTCGCACACTCTCAGATGGACAGGGGTTGGGAGATCTGCTCTAGGCAGACTGTCACACAACACATTAGTCATGTGTTACCGTCGGGGGATACTGTGTGAGTCCCTAGAAGTCCTGGCGTGCCAGGCAAGTGTTCAGCCGCGGGGTTTAGCCCCAAGGTTGGGAGGCCAGTTTCAGGTTCTGCCTGACCTGGAGGGACGAACATCTGTAATCAGTGTCCTGACCGGTTTGGCTTCCAGGGGTACCACTCCAAGGTGGGAGGGTGCAGAACTCTGGAAGGGGGTACAGAGGGAGGGAGCCCTCGCCTCTGACCCTGGTGCAACCTGAGGGTTTAGATCCTAGGTTGGGAGACTTGGAAAACTTGTGGACTGTCCTGTGTACTTTGTCCCCTGCTTGAAAAGGGACTGTGCTGTGTGCTTCGTTCTTCTGAAGACAAGAGTCTCCAATGGCCTGAGTGAGCTGACCTCCTGTTAGGGAGTTTCAGCTGGTGGGAGAGTTGTGTTCTGAGGGTGCCTCTCCAAGATGGATGGTACGGAACCCCAGAATAAGAGGTAGGGGGATGAGAGCCTCGCCCGTG
The DNA here is from genome assembly GCF_964261635.1 of Lissotriton helveticus. Lineage (NCBI taxonomy): Eukaryota > Metazoa > Chordata > Amphibia > Caudata > Salamandridae > Lissotriton > Lissotriton helveticus. Next base: position 237,738,614 of record NC_136059.1, read on the forward strand.
ACTTCTGGTTAGCCTGAGGGTGCGGACCCTAGGTTGGAGGATCAGTGGCAGTTTGGAACTGCACTAATGAGAGGAAGAGTGGAGAATGAACTATGTGCCAGGGGTTACTGCCCCCCCCCACTCTGTGTATTGGCAAGGACCAGTGACTTCTGGGTGGCCTAGGGCCTGGTCCTGGCCGTGGACAGCTAGGGAGTACAAGTGGGTAGCCTAGTTGGTCCTGAGAGCTTTGACAGGAGGAACCTCATAGGTTCAGAGTGCCGTATAACTGGAGGGTGTCCCTGCAGTTGCGGTCCGGCATCCGTGATCTATCACCCAAGGCAGGGAAGCCCATCAAGGTGGTGATTGGTCTTCTCTGTTTTTTGGCTGGAAGGGGGTTGTGTTGACTTGGCCCTTTTTGCAGGGTCACCCCTAAACTTTTTGACTTTCTCCTAGCCTTTTTTCTGACATGGTGTTGGTGGTTTTAGGACTCCGGAGCACTTTAGCACTGCTGTCCAGTATAAAGTGTGTGTGCTCTCTGTGTGTAATGTGGTAAGAATGGTCTACACCTGTTTGGCCTATTTAATTTACCTGTCAGTCCCTTGTAAAGTGGTATCTCATTTACCAAGGGCTGGTAAATTAAATGCTACTGGTGGGCTTGCAGCGCTGATTGCACCACCCACTAAAGTAGCCTTTCATACCTATCCCAGGCCTCTGCCATTGCAGGGCCTATGCGTGCAGTATTACTGCTGCTTTGACATGGCACCTAAAGTGTGTGCCATGTCCGTGACCCCCTTTTACAAAATGTCAGTCGCCCCTAAGGTGCTGCAGACAAAGAGAATCTGGGTATAAGTATAGGGGCTGTGACCCCATGAATTTGTGCTGTCCCTGTGCTTACTGGGGCTTGTTGTGCTGCTGGGGGCCCAGGAGGAACCGCCATGAGGGCTTGCCTCCCGGCTGGAGGGCCCTGTGAGATGGCCTCCCTGGGCCCAGCTATACCCCTTGGACATTAAGGACTTAGCGGCTCGTGAGCGCTTTATCTTGTTCCAGAAGGAGTGTGACCCTGCTGTGAAGATTGCTGGGGGAATCCCGCTGTGGTGACACCCCTGTGCTGCTGGTGGCGGAGCGGGAGCCCACCCCGCATGTCTGTGTGCTTTTATTGCGGGAGCCCACCCCGCGCTTTGCCAAGGAAGCAGGTGCCCACTCCGCATTGTGTGCTTTGCGGGAGCCCACCTCGCATTTTTTATGCTCCGACGCACTTTGAATTTACTAAAGGAGCCGCCGCTCCAGGAGCGACCCGGAAGACAGGCTGCCGTGCCTGGTTGTGAGCGGGGCCTAAGAGGAGCCAGCGCGACGTAGGCAGCTTGGTGCCTACAGGAGGGCGGGTGCTCACCCCGCCTCCGTGACCGGGATAGAGAGAGGAAGGCATCTGCCCAAGCAGGGCTCCCGTGTGCTGGTGGGAGCCCTGCGTGTACCCATGAAGTTTGTCAGAGAGTGTCCCCAACGCGAGGAGGAGCCCCAGGGGGCTACATTTAGCAGGAGCCGTGCCGACCACCGAGACAACCTTGACCCCGGATGAGTGCCTGGAGACCGAAATTTCCCTGGTCCCGGGCCGTGCTGTCTTTTTTCAGCCCCTGGGGCCATGAGAAAACCTCACGAAGGTGCAGAAGGAGCACCGAGGTTATTCCCGCATCTTCTCCCGTAAGTGCAGCTGCACGGCATGGTCGCAGGCAGCTGCGCATTTCATAGGCATTGGGCCAGTTTGGTCTTGGGTAACATTGAGGGGCAAGCCCATGAAGGGGCCCCGAGGACCACGGGAGACTGCCGGACATTCGCATATATGCCAGAGGAGGGCAGGCTGGATTTGTGTGTGAGGTGAACCCAATAAGTGTGCAGGGTATTGCTGTGCCCGGCTGACAAGGTGGGCTTGACGGGATTATTAGGTTCTGCATAATCTGTCCTCCTTGGTAATGCTGAGATGTACGCCTAAAATATTCATGCTAAGATTCCTGCTACCTGTAGTTGCGGCTTGTTCTTACTAGGCCCCGGTGGGGTGATGATATGTGACATATTGTACTGTGTTATCCCAAGGGGGGGCCTGATAGGCGTATGAAATATGCAGTGAGATTACTGAGGTACACTGCTGATCTAGGCTGTATGCATAATGTGGTCATGCCTAATGTGGTTTGCTCCTAATTTGACTTATGCACCATGATTATTGCATAATGTGTTTATGCTCTTGAGGTCTATTGCATAATGTGTTTATGCTTAGGAGGATTGGGCCTAGTATGTTTTCTGCCTAATGTGATCTATGCCTAATGTGACATAGTGTTATGCCTAATGTCATGCTATGGTATGTTAGGATGGTGTCTAATGCTAATGTGATAATGCTTAGGTCATTATGGTACCAGTAGTTACTGGTTGTGTTTTAGATTTATTTATCTAATCTAATGGTTCTGAGAGCGGCCCGATTGGCCCTGTCCTGTATATAATCCCCTGTGAATATTGCCTAGGGCCTAGTGCCAGTTGGCACAGTGTAAAGGTGTGGTTATGTTTCTAATGTGTTTATGATAATACAAAGGCTATTTTTGATATAACCTTGTGTGGAGTTTCTTTTGTGGTGTGCCTAGTGTGTTGCTGCTGTGTGTGTGTGTGTTGTGCAAACGCTTTACACATTGCCTCATGGAGAAGCCTGACTGCTCGTGCCAAGCTACCAAGGGGGTGAGCAGGGGTTTCCTTCAGCGTGTAGCTCCCTTGCTCTGACTAGAGTGGTGGTTTCTGTCTAGCTTTGGCGCAAGCCCTTAGCCAACCAGAAATCCCATTTCTAACAAAATGTATTAACTTTTTTAAGTCAAAACAAATGTCAAACAAGGTTGCCAAATGTCAATGAAAGTCTATACACATGCCCAAGAATGTTCACTAGAAGGCACTCTTGGACCACAATGAAAAGCAGTTACTAGCACTGCTGTGATTCACAGAATCTGAGAGGTCTGTGGCAGAGTCATTTACCTTCCAAGCTGGCACCCTTAAAATTTCTGAATCTTCCAGCACTGTTCCAACCACAGATCCACGGGTAAGACAGTGAAACTTAAAAAGGATGACTTCGAGGGGCAATCAAGCCAAATAAAATCAGGATCATAGGAGTTGGGGAATTAGAACAATCAGCAGCCATGGTAGTCTTTGTAAAGACTTTGTTGAAGTGCAAGTTTGGAAGATAGACCTTTCCAGCATCCTTCATCCTTGCTGGTGCCTCTTTCTAGGTATCTTAAGGTCATGTTTCAAGAGATGGCCGTTCTATATTGCTGCCACACCAAACATCAGCAACTTTGAATGTGCAGCTGTCCTACACAAGCAATAAATAGTCTCTCTCCTCATGGGTATCACAGCCCAAATATGAAATGGACACTTTTTGATTTAAGTGAGTACCACAGATACTGCCTCCAGATGACTACATTAATCAGGATAGTCCCAGTTCAATTGGCATAGCGGATGTTCCGACTAATATGGCTACATGATCTATAATGTTTTGGAACATCGCAGGGTTAAAAGCAAAAATGTCAAACCATAATTGGCTCAATCTCGTGAACGACCATGATATAGTGAGCCTACAAGAAACATGGACTATAGAGGCTCATCATTTGTGTGGTTTTAAAACCTTTCATTCACCCACAATCAGCTCACAACATGGTAGGGCTAAAGGGGGGCTGTGCACCTATGTGTCGAATTTGTTTAAATGTCATAAGATTGAGATAGTCTTCAATAATGGGTACTATCACAAAATTAGGGCGCATATTGATAAAGTCTCCTGTATGATTATAATTAACTTCTACAATAACGTCCTGGTGGAGGCCGTGGAAGAAACATTGAAAACTCTGGGTAAGGATATTAAATGCTTGTTGGGCGGGAGAGCTAAAGCAATCTGTGTCATTTGGGGTAGGGACTTTAATTGCTCCCTGTGGGAAATAGGTACATGTGGTATAATGCTGGGAAAGGAGACCAGTTTAAGCCATTTTGAACACACCAAATTTGGGGACTATCTAAATGAATTTTTGGTTTTGCGAATAGAATCTGTCGCAGACTACGTTCAATGGCCGAGGTGCCTCCTCAACAATAGATTTTGTATTGATATCAGCCAGTTATGGGGGAGAGGTCCAAATGTTCAAAACTTTGGACAATCCATTAAAAAACCACTTTCCCTTAAGTCTGGAGATCTCAAATGTATCCAATAATCATGCTAAAAACAGTACCCCGACACAATATGCAGGAAACATCGTCCTGAATAGGCAGAATGGTTATTCCTTAAAGTGGACCAAAGTGGTCCCAGAGGATTTTTTTTTATTTAATAAAGGCATGTAAATTTAGTATTGATGCTTGTCTGGACGAAAATGCTGGTCATCATGTAGTTATTAAAAATGTTATGATTATCGTAACACACATTAAAAATAGCCTTTGGGTGGAGACGCAAAATCTCAATGAGAATACCTCGAGCCGGTTTGATACAGCTTGTACCAAGGCTTATACTAAACTCAAACATGACCTAAATGCCCCAGACTAAGATCGTAACCTAATTAAGGAGTTAAGGAAGGATTATTAAGAAGGTTCAGAAAAGGAGGAAGGATATCCTTAAAAAGGAAGCTTGGGATACATTATGTGAGGCATCTCTGAGTAGAGATACGGCAGCTTTTTGGAAAGCAGTAAATGCCCCATTTTTAACACATAAAGCAAAGGCCTGGGTAGAAATAGCCATTTCCGAGACTGAGTGGGTTAAGCATTATGCTGTATTGTACAGTGTTGTGAGTCAATGGGATCATATCCCAACCCAGAATATTACGATGGAGGAAACTGTACATTCTAGTACTAAATTGGATTTGGGTATTTCCTTGAATGAAGTGAACGCAAGTATAAAAGAAAGCGCAGGAGGAAAAGCCCCAGACCCCGAAGGGGCCCCTGTTGACCTATATAAGAACAATACGGATTTGTGGGGCCCGCTTCTTACCCAACTTTTCAATGCATCCTGTTCTAATGGCTTACTACCCTCATGGTGTGAGTCGATAATCGTATCAATATTTAAAAAGGGAGATAGATCAAGTTGTCAATGCTATCGCCGTATATCATTGTTAGACTCTACCATTAAGTTTCTTGGCCGTGTGATTTTAAAAACATGGGCTGACAAACATTCAATAATTAGTGATCTACAGTATGGTTTTAGAAAAGGCCTCGGTACCATTGATCAATGCCTTAATTTGCACGTTCTGTTAGAAAAATACACCAAAGCCAAGGGCGGTCGCATGTTTTTAACTTTCATTGACTTAACATCAGCTTTCGATTGCGTCACCCACACTAAACTATGGCGGATCCGTGAGAGACTAGGGGTAGAGAAAAATATAATTAGTTTTCTCAGGGAACTTTATTCGGGGGCTTCAGCTCGAGTTAGGTATAGGAGAGTGTACTAAGCCGTTCACCATTGCAAGAGGCATGCGGCAAGGCTGCGTGTATTATTTGACCAATCTGGATTATGGAACAGTGCAATAAAGACTAGGTGATTATTGTTTTGCAAATCGATAATGGCCTTGAAAACTTTTAGCAAAAGGTTGGGCAAAAAAACAATTAGGGAGCTTTTAACTGTGTACAGAGCGACCTGTGTGGCAATTGCTACATATGGCGCGGGGATATGCAAACGCGAAATCACTGCAGATGGTGGAAAACACTTTTATGAAATTTCTTTTAGCAGTCCCAGACAGTGTCTCTACATATGCTTGCCACGCTGAACTTGTGGAAAATTAGTGCGTTTTGGTGAACATTATCTGCGCCATCTTGCCTCTTCCCCTGATGCCACACTTTTGTCGTGCGCGCCCGCCATTTTAAGATGTCCCGATCAGAACAAACCCTTTTGCATGCCGCTGGCCTCTGACATAGCCCTTTGCCTTCACCAAGCCTGCACGCTGACCACCCCCCCCCTGCTAGCACCTGCCTTGAGTCATAAACCCCTCTTCGGCGCTGCTCTGCCCCCGGTCCTCATCCTGTTCCCAGCGCGACACCTCCCTGCTTTCCTTTCATGATCTCCGGCCCTTAGATGCAAACCCCTTTTTCCCCGTGAGCCCGTTTTGTCCTCCCCGTTCCCAAGCCGACACCCAGCCCTGCCGATACCATCCTTGCCCCTCCCCGTACAATAGAAAGCTTCCCCCATCAAAGAATCCCCGGGTTGATCAAAGCCCCCCCACCCCATGAGATCCGATCAGACTCCCCTCATTCCGTGAATCGGCGGATTATCCAGCTGCGCGATGCTCATCACCTGTTGTGACTAGGGTGGGGACTTTAACTGTAAATGTGTGTGGGAACGGGCCCAAAGGGGAGTTCCGAGAATGTCTTTTCCGCACATCAAAGCTTTAAACATGTATGTGTAATCTGCAATAAAGTCATAAATGTGGATATAAGAGGCCAGGCCTCAGAAATACAGTTAGAGCACCTCAGAACGATACCTTCTGTCCGTTTCGTTGTGTTCTCCTCCGGAGAGAATAAAAAAACCTTGTTTCCTGCTTTCCAGTCTCCAGCGCCTGCCTCTTCATTGATTTAAATAACTAGAGGGTCACAAAGGCAATACCGCCGGGCAAATATCGATTGTCCCCGACACGATTGAAACTGGTTTTACAATTGGCGTCCCAAGCGTGGGGCCCATCAGCGACTCGTGGATCCAGTGGGAGAGGTCCCGACGACAGAGTGAACGACTGCAACGATCGGGAGAGCTCTTGCCCAATAGACCCTCGTCTGGCAGCCGATCATCCGAACTTCACTAGTTCCGAACAGACCTCTCTCGAGTGATCTACGGTCCTGACTGGGAACCATCAGGAGTGCCGTGAGAAATACGAGAAAAAGAGGACGATCGGGCGCTGGATTCGGAAGACAAGAAACTGTCCACATGGTCCGGGTAAGGTCGTGTTGCCACGACAAGTTGCGAAAGAATTTGTTTTGATTGCTTGATTGTTCAAAAATACTAGTATTGCCTTGTTTATTTTTATTTAGAGATTCACTGTCTGCAAACGGAGAAGCAACAGGCTCTCTCTCCCTTTGCAAGCAGTGGAGGATAAGTAGGGTAGCAGCCGTGCTTGTTCTTTTTCTCCCCCACTCAATAATTGCTTGAAACTGAACTGTTGTTCACAAACTATTGTTTCCTGGAGATTCTCTGTCTGCAAGCAGGGAAGAGACCATCCTTTTTGCAGATAGTGAAAAGGGTAGGTAACGCAGATCTTTGCGGTCCTACTCATTCTCCCCATTGTTATTTTGTTGGTCTATTGTTTTTTTTTTGGATCCATGAGGTATTCACTGCCTGCAAACAACGTAGAATAGAAATATTCTGTCTAGTCTTTGCACCTAGTGATAAGATAGGCAGTGCTGACTTTTTAGTCCCTCGTTACGAGCCGTCATGTCTGTCTTCTCCCCATTGATAAATAGCCTGTTTAGCCCGGACCGGGTGTTAGAGGTGGACCATATGGCTCCACTAGAAGGCACCCCTAATAAGGACATGTTCATAAACTATGGGTTAGTCACCATAGCTTATAATAAATTATGGCACAGGTATACCGAAGATAGCCAAGACAAACAGTGGCCACTGGCAGGATCCTTTGACCTTGATAAAATAGAAACGTTAGAAATAGCCCTTCGAAATAATAAGACGACGCCAATTATGCTCGACAGTCTCGGTATGTGGCGCAGAGAGGCTACGAAACGACAGAGAAAAGACGAGGATAAACCAAGTAGGGAAATATACCGACAGGACAACCCCAGGACACCGCTACCCACAACTTATCCCCCGACACTATACAAAGGACGACCAGACTTAGGGTCAGACCAATGCGCTTTTTGTAGGTATGTCGGACACTGGAAAGCCCAATGCCCGACTCTACTGAGCGTGAGTAAAAGCAAAGGGCCGACAAGAACGACAGACCGACAGTACGAGAAAAGGCGCGAGACAGAGAAGAGCCCGACTTACATAGACAGACCAGACAGAACCACCACGTTTGATTATGCCCGATGGCACAGATTTCGCCAGGAAAATCTCAGCGGCATGATCAAGTTCTCCTAGGTCGGGCAATGTCAAGACGGGAACCCAGCCTCGTTTAAAAACTCACAGACGGAAAGAGATAATTATGACCGATAACTGTTTTTATATTTGTCTTGGGTCTTTGTATGTCGTACTTGTACTGTCCCCCGTCTGAGTTCGTGTGTATGTAATGTACAAATCTGCGTCACCCCTCTACACGTGTTTCCGTGTTACTCGACCCCTGTTGGCAGAAACTTAGCATAAAAGCAACCTGGAAAGAAAGAAATGATAAAACAAAATCCGTAGAACGTTAATAAACTTGAAATTTTAATTTAACACAACAAACAAGGAATAATAACGATAAACTGTAGAAAGTAGAAGTCAAACAGAACATTCGCCCCCCCCCCCCCCATTCTGGAACCTTCCAAAGTAGGGCAGGGTTACGGCTACGCCCAACCAACGACAACCCATATAAGGCGAGCCCCGCCGCCAACTCTTGGTCAGGAAATCTTAACGTATGGGGGAGCCGGAGGAGAGGCAGGAGCCCGCAGCCTGGGCATTTGCAGGTAGTCCCGCCACATGTCTCCTTGGCCGGCCGCAACGGGCCTGGAAAGACTAAGGTAGTCCCGCCACATGTCAAGAGGAGAGCGAGGTACCTCTTCCTTTTCTCTTCCGTCACAGCCGCAGCAGTCCTGGACGGCGGGATGTCCTGCACGTACCTCCACAACAATTTGTCCAAGTTGGGCTGGGAGGGAGAGGCGACGCGGACGAGCCTCTCCCACCTCCACCGGTAGGAGGTTTCCCAGCCCCCAGCCCGGCGCCGAACACCCCCAGTCAGGCGATGGTGCCCATACTTCCACAGCACCGGACACACCATGGTGGCACCCCAGTACTTGCGCAGCACCGAACACACAATGGTGGCACCCCAGTATTTGCGCAGCACCGAATGTACAATGGTGACACTTGGGGAACACCGGATGTGGAGAGGCCTTCATGCAGGGCGATGAAAAGGAGCGGCATGGAGTGCACCGGGAGAAGGAGACGATGTGAACGAGTCTCCCTCGCCCCCCAGGTGGGGGCATCACAGCTGCACCCCAGCTGAACGTCCCGCTCTCACAAAACAGGGACCTCTTCCTTTCACTCCGAAGGGTCTCTTCCATTCTTGCAAACTCGACGAGAGTGGCCCCTGTAGGGCCTCAAAATGGCGTCTGGATCCGCTGGAAGGCGGGCCCCGGCCACTAGAGTAACTTTGGCCAGCCATACAACTCGAACATTTGTCCCATGGAGCACGAGCCCCCATCTCCGACAACATCTCCGCAGCCTTGAAGATCATACAAAGGTCCCCGGCGGAGCCTTCGGCCTTTGCAGGTTTCCGGTAAGGGACGGCTGCTTCGATCGCCAACGAAACAAACATGACATTGCCACACCTTCTGTTAGCGTGAATTCTAGAACTGCCGAAAAGGACTCTGGTCCAAACTGCCAGTAATGGAAACATTTCCCCCTGATGCTGCTTCCGGACTGTGCCGGCCCCGCCCAAAATGGCGCTGGTATCAATCGGAACTTACGAACACCTCGTGGTGTTCCTTCGCACTAATATAAACTTGATGTTCTGAGATTTTTGTGATCCTTTGTACACTTGGCTAGAAAAGACGAGGAGAGCTCACTCGACGAACAGTATGAAAAGATCCCCGTTACAAATGTTGACTACGAATATACAATGTATTATATTTTTATAACTGATGTAAACCTCATTTACGATGCATACGTACGGTATGCATATAGGAAATCTGATTACAACTGTTATGATTATGTTTCTAAATTATGAAAATATATGCCCCCGAACCCCCAGCCAATTAATAGACGTTTTAGTCTCTTACAAATGAATGAGTAAAACTTTTCCGATGTTTTTACTGTTGCAAACGACACCCCCCACTGTACGCACTTTAGCCATTGCCACGACCGACCAAATACGACCACACCCTCCTAATCCATATGCTGAAATGAATTTGCAAAATAAAGTCTTTGAAACTATGGACGGGTATTGCATGCTTTATTTTAAAACAATGTGGGATGGGTAGGAAAGTTCTTTTTCTGTGCACCCTACTCTGCTCTCTCTTTAAGGTTAAAGGAAGATGGTTGCCCAGCCCTGGAGGACGGATCGGATCGACAACACGACACTCCGTCTTAAAAGTACGCGACTGACTCATGAACTCTCGCGTAGAGGAAGACCGTGACTTCCAAGGATGGGTAAAACGAATGGTGTAAATGAGGGAATGTAAAAGGAGGGTGAAATGAAATAATGTAAATATTGTAAAGTACAACGTTCCAAAGTAGCAGGGACCCAAGAACCGAAGAACTTTAGAATGCCACGGCGTTGAAAGAGGTTTAAGGATCCCGATAGTGAGATATACCCTTTGACTAGATACCTCGCACTAGGCCCCTCTGGTTTCCTTTTTATGTTTCCCCGCACACGCCCTACATGAACACACTACCCCCCCCGACTCCGAAAACCATATCCCCGGGGACCCTGCCCCAAGGAGGAAAAACGAGTAAAAGGTAAGTAAAGGACTTATGAATCCATGTATTTGAATGCGCGCGAATGCTGTCTCCCCCACCCCCCCCCCCTTTTTTCCTCCCTCTGCAGGTTACATCAGAGATTACAGCCAAGGTGTGGCGAAGATCTGAGACCTTGCCACGTCTAAATACGCGAAACGGACTAGCGCCGCGGGGTGGTGTCTAAGCACGCCTGCAAACTACTCACGTATCGAACAAACCCGAAAAATTAGCACAACCTGATAAAAAGTGATCACCCTTAAACCAGACCGGGCGAATGAACCCACGTTACGTATGATGCGAAACTGTGAGGGAATGTGTGTGTGTGTGACTGAGGCGTTGACCCAACTGGTCAAAGGACCGAGAATGCGAGAAAGTGCGACAAAATGGTACCTCCTTTTTCTTCTTTCCTTTTCTCAAAGTACGTCCCCTCTACCCTGTCTAATGCTCAAACTGCGTGATTACAAGATTCTAACGCGGACTCGTGAATACCCTTTACTGTGTAATGCACTAAATAGCCTTTCTTGAATGCACTGCCGCCCTCTCTGTTGCACGTGTACTATTTAGCCTGCCGTTGCTCTCTCTCTCTCACTCTCTCTCTCTCTCTCTCTCTCTCTCTCCCTCTCTCTCTCTCTCTCTCTCTCTCTCTCTCTCTCTCTCTCTCTCTCTCTCTCTCTCTCTCTCTCTCTCTCTCTCTCACTCTCTCTCCCTTTTTTTTGCACTACCACTCTTCCGAGTGGTTGGCCCCGAAATTGGCAGATTGCCGCCCCTAGCACACCACCTAATTGGCTTCAAATACCGTCAGTATTTGCACAAACATTTGTCTTTAATACAATCACCCTGAGGCCGCGTCATTACCTCTCCTTTTCCGCTAGAAGTCAATGAACCCAGGTTGGGGCGTAAGGGAAAGGACAGGTAAGACGACAGAGGTTCCCTAATCTGGCCCGAAATGAGGGAACTACATGTCAACGGCTCCTATAGTATAAAACAAGGACCTCAGAATACGCGACCCTCCCCTCCCCGAATCGTCACAATACCCAAACCAGAAAAACGATCACCCCCGCTACCTCCCCTGTCTATGTCCCTGGTTGTCTCCCATAAAACCCCTGTCCTTCCTAGTTAAGTAACCGGGCTGTAAAAGGTTACGTAGGACCCAGAATGATGTTTTACAAGGTTAACAGACTAGACCAAGGTAAAGAAATCATCAAAATGAACCCCGCAGTAGTTGAAAAACAGGATGCACCGATAGAAAGGAAATGTTTAGCCATGTTCGTCTCTCAGCAAAATACCTGTGTAGTACCATGTTGACGACTCACTGTACCCTTTTGTAAATGTGAAACTCTAGAGAACGGCATATCTTTGCCAGATTTGTCTCCCGAAGGTGGGTTACCATCAGATGAACTGTCATGCCTGTAATAAATGATTATGAAGGAAAGTCATAGTAAATCCAGCAGGTCCGCCACCGGTCATTCATATGCCAGTTGTGAACGTTAAAAATGACGGACATTTTCATTCTTTGCCTGGAGCTGGGAGAGAAATAGACTTTTTGATTATCTTCATCCGAAAATTTTCTAAAAGACTGTCTTTTCAAACTTGTTTAAGGGTACTGCTGTTGGAGGAGAGAAGGACCGGATGTGGGAGCACGAGGCCCGACTGCAGACTAAGGGACACCTGCGACATTAGCCAAGGCGAGACCACGACTGAAAAGAGCTGCAGGACGAGGCACTGTTTTCGACAGCATGAAAAGAAAGGGTCGACCTGATGCCCCTGCTCGACGTCCAGTGCCTGTCGACAAGTCCCCGCTCTCTGAATTCCGTCACACGCCCGCCTATTTGAAGTCTCTCGTTCCCCTAGTTTGTTCCTAATTTGGCCTTGCTCCATCCCCCTTTTTCCTCTGACCTACCCTATGGACTGTTTTGAACGCTCTTCTTCCATCGGAACTTTCTGACAATCACCTCAAAGGACACAGGGCGAAAAGGACCTTTCCGACCAGAAACGCGAGGAAAGGGTCGTGCCCTGCAACGCAGAACTTAGAACAGAGCCGGACTTGTAGCTCCACCGCCGGTGCTCAACAGCGCCAACGAAAGACCACCAAGAACAATGAGAACTCGTAAACTTCGAACATTTGACATCCTCAATCACCGTTTTTGCCTCATTTCTCTCCCAGCCGCCATTGTATTGATCCTGCTCCAAACCGAATCTGAAATATGTATTAACCTGCCAGTTCACGTTATGATATGTACTTGCTGCTCGCCGTTTTTTTGTATTTCATTCCTATGACTTTCCTGCTGAACAAATTTATCAAAGTTTATCAAATAGGTGCACCTCCTAAAAACTAGGAACCTCAAAATGTATTGTTTACAACTCTTTTTCGAGGGTTCCTACCGGTTTCTTTCTCATGCCCACCACAATAGACCCGAGTAGAAAATGAACCAGCAAGATGTCTTGAATATGTTAAAGGGAGGACTGTGGAAAATTAGTGCGTTTTGGTGAACATTATCTGCGCCATCTTGCCTCTTCCCCTGATGCCACACTTTTGTCGTGCGCGCCCGCCATTTTAAGATGTCCCGATCAGAACAAACCCTTTTGCATGCCGCTGGCCTCTGACATAGCCCTTTGCCTTCACCAAGCCTGCACGCTGACCACCCCCCCCCTGCTAGCACCTGCCTTGAGTCATAAACCCCTCTTCGGCGCTGCTCTGCCCCCGGCCCTCATCCTGTTCCCAGCGCGACACCTCCCTGCTTTCCTTTCATGATCTCCGGCCCTTAGATGCAAACCCCTTTTTCCCCGTGAGCCCGTTTTGTCCTCCCCGTTCCCAAGCCGACACCCAGCCCTGCCGATACCATCCTTGCCCCTCCCCGTACAATAGAAAGCTTCCCCCATCAAAGAATCCCCGGGTTGATCAAAGCCCCCCCACCCCATGAGATCCGATCAGACTCCCCTCATTCCGTGAATCGGCGGATTATCCAGCTGCGCGATGCTCATCACCTGTTGTGACTAGGGTGGGGACTTTAACTGTAAATGTGTGTGGGAACGGGCCCAAAGGGGAGTTCCGAGAATGTCTTTTCCGCACATCAAAGCTTTAAACATGTATGTGTAATCTGCAATAAAGTCATAAATGTGGATATAAGAGGCCAGGCCTCAGAAATACAGTTAGAGCACCTCAGAACGATACCTTCTGTCCGTTTCGTTGTGTTCTCCTCCGGAGAGAATAAAAAAACCTTGTTTCCTGCTTTCCAGTCTCCAGCGCCTGCCTCTTCATTGATTTAAATAACTAGAGGGTCACAAAGGCAATACCGCCGGGCAAATATCGATTGTCCCCGACACGATTGAAACTGGTTTTACAATCTAGGGGAGCCATATTTAGAAGATATTATCAAGGTTGCACCGGTTCTTCTGTGGCATAGGATCTGGACCACCGAGGAGTGTGCCTTCAACCGCTCTATTTTAAGGGATGTGATGAGGTTAGAGAATTGTGGTAAGGTGGAATGGCTAAGTTATGTAATGACGTTTTTCTTAAATATAGGCCATCTGGAATAGTATGATGATCCCGCATGTTTGAGTGATGTCCCCAGAAAAGCCCTTAAGGGTATGTGCATGAGGTATCTGGGAGAGCGCAGAACCAACATAGAAATGTTTAAAAAATAAACGTGGTCGCGCATCAATTAATAAGGATCTCAGACCAAATGCAACCGTACATTAGTCTAAAAATGAGTGATTTTGAAAGGTTTTTATTAACGCGTTTTAGGTTAAATTTGTTATTCAGATCCCTCAGTTTCCCTAATATGAACAATTGGTCAAAACAACATATTAAGTGCCCTTGTGTTGATTTGTCTGAGCAGTCAGACATTCATATTCTCTTTTTCTGTAGATTTTATACAATCCCTAGGAGAAGATGGATTATACCCATGTTGAAGATAATGGGATTCAATCAGTGTCGCCCTGCTTTTTTAACAATGCAAAGATTAGACAATATACTAACTGCTGCATCTCTCTCTGTGTATTTTAAAAATGTTTTTAGATTTCGAAAATCGATTACCTAATAAAATATGACGAGCATTTCTTATTCCTTGTCTTTATTAATATTGTTTTTATGAATTTTTGGAAATGTAATGTATTAATTGTACTTTTATGGTTGTTTTTATCTAATAACCGAATAAAGTATAAAATGAATGAATGAATGACTACATTACCAGGGTGAATACTTTTTTCTGGCCGTATGTCTAAGATTAACTAAATTACTTGTTAAAATATAACAGATTCCAGATATGAGTACTGACGGTTTGTTAAGGGCTTTATGTGTAAGAATATTAAGAAATTAGTTTGACAGGATCCTGGTAAGTGGAGCGAAAATGCATCAGGCAGGTTTCTAAAGTAGAGGAAAGAATTGTTGCACTAAAAGAATGGAACACACCAATCTTAACATTCAAGTAATACTTAAAACATATCTGTAATAGGTAGCCATTTTTGTGAATTGTACACTCTGGTGAAAGGAACTCAAATGAACTTTGTTTCCCAACTTAACATCAAAAAGGCCACAATGAAACAAGCATTGGCAACCCCTATAGGTAATACTTTTTGTTATAAAGCACCATGGCATTTACATGCAGGTGTAACTGCCATTGGCCCTTCCCATGGGCTGTTAGTAGAGTCCCTTGAATCAGACACAAGGAATTACTGTAGAAATATGTGGCTACACAGTTTTATGATCATAGAGTTTGGCTTCCTTTTAGTAGCTACTGCACTGTAAGCAATGGAATCTTAATAGAGCAAACTCATCCTGCAGAACTAACCTATAAACTCTCTGTTCTCAGTTTATAGTTTAGTAGGCAATTACTAACCCTAAAGGTTGTACCAACTTAAGCAGCTTCTTTTTAATACCACACCATCCCCTGGCAGATTGTGCTGCTCTGTAATACACACCCTTTATGTTGGAACCTTGACCCTGCAAGTTGTGTGCGGGTGAAGGTCCCGTAGTGCTGCAAGCAGACCCAATTCCAAACTCTTTAGCATCGTCCGCTTCCTTCTTTGGTGGAGGGTGTTGTTTGGGTGGAGGTTCCTAAAGCTTTCAGGTTTTTCCACAATAGTTATTGCAGTTTTATCCTTTAAACATGTAGGGGGTAGGATAGGTATATCATCTATAGACTGGAATCAATTAAATCTAGGGTTTTGCAGAGAACACAGACATCCATCTGGAAGCTGCTCTACGGCTATGCACACTGTCACTCCTGGGTGGTGCCTATGAGAGAGATTGTGAAGTCATCTGTGAGATACATGAAGAAGACGTGGATTAACTAAAAGGGTGACCCTCCTACTCTAAAAGTGGTGGATTAACTGAAAGGGTGGCCATCACTACTCTAAAAGCGGTGGATTGAGTTAAAGGGTGACCATTCCTCCTCTAAAAGAGGGGGATAGACTGAAAGGGTGTCCATCCTTAATCTAAAAGTGGTGAAATGACTCCAAGGATGACCATCCCTACTCATAAAGTGGTGGATTGACTCAAATGGTGGCCATCCCTACTCCTAAAAACAGTGGATTGACTGAAAGGGTGACCATCCCTACTCTAAAAGCGGTGGATCGACTGAAAGTTGGCATGGTATGCTCAGACGGGGGCCCTTGCTCACTTTGCAATTGGATTCAAGCTTGCCTGGCTGATGAGGGCTGTTCACCTGAAACCAGTCACAGGATGCTTGTTTCCGGTCCAGGGAAGACCTGGCTTGGCAGTTCGGTCTGGACTGTTCTCATGAGGCACAGGGTTAAGACTGATTTGCATATAGCTGTGTCTGATCTGAGGTGGCGAAGTGAGCTAAAGAACGATGATGGATTCAACCCAGATCTGTGACTGGGGGTGAGTGTGTGAAAAGTTTCAGCGCACCGTCCATCATCTCCTTGTGTTTGCTTTGACTGAAAGGGGGGCCTTTCCTACTCTAAAAGCAGTGAATTGACTCAAAGGGGGGCCTTCCCAACTCTAAAAGCAGTGAATTGTCTAAAAGGGAGAACATCCTTACTCTAGAAGTGGTGGATTGACTGAATTGATGGACAGCCCTACTCTAAAAACAGTGCATTCACTAAAAGGGTGACAATTCCTACTCTATAAGTGGTGGATTGACTGAAAGGGTGACCACCCTTACTCTAAAAGCGGTGGACTGACTGAAAGGGGGGACCTTGCCTACTCTAAAAGCAGTGGATTGTCTGAAAGGGTGAACATCCTGATCCTATAAGCGGTGGGTTGACTGACAAGGTGAGCATACCTACACTATAAGTGGTTGTTTGCTTGAGGGGACAGTCTACCTGTTTTGTATATATGTTGTGAGTATTTGTAGAGTCTTTGCTGTCAGTCTTATTCTCGAGACGTTGCGTAGCAGATGCAGTTTATCTGGTGATGAGATGGGTTGTGCACTTTTTCTGTGATTACCTCCATTGAGAGGATAATTTGATAACTGCCTGCTATTGTGATATTCTTTCCCAATTTCATCCTAGCCCTTGCATGTGAGGATGATGGTAACCACCTTCTTTTCGATAGCCACTAAGTACTTAGAATTTGCTCAGAGGAAGACAGGTCAAGATTAGCTGTATTGTTTTTCTCAGATGATAAAAAGTTTCAAAGTTGATCTATTACCAACCAAAGGTGAGTGTCAGCCTCTTTTCATTGTGCCTGGCCGCTGCAGAATTATGAGAAAGAAAAAAAGATGGGTACCTTTAGATGACATTTCCATTAACTACATTTAATTCATACTGCAAATTCTGCACAAGTAACATGCATGATTGTACCTGAAATATTGGAGAATTCCATAAGATCTGCAAACTTGCTTGAAGGTGAAGCAATCGTAGGAGAACCAATTGTTCAGTTGGCCCTTTGTGATGCGAGCCTATTCCGTCAACAAAATGATGCCGGTTGGGCAGTGAAACAAGATGAACCAATCACAGAGCTGATCTCTTCCTAATCAACATAATGCCATATATTAGATGTGGCTAATGGCTGCCTGAATTGCTTTTGTTGACATTTGCATTATTGAAATAACTTGCTAGGTACACTGTGTCTTTGTTTCTGAACACATAAAAGTGGTAACCAGTGGCTTTGTGACTAGCTCCTCACATCTCTAATTTATAGTAATGAGTACCCATGCCTTTGATTAAACAAAAGTATTCCTTCTGTTTATTTATCTTTTATAAGATATTTAGTCTCACACTCAAAGATAATTATTGCCGAATTAATTATGCATAAATAGTCTATAGCTTTCACAGAAGTGATTGTTTGGTAAACACATTTGTCATGGAAATAAATACATAAACATGACAAAAACGCAATCTTTATTTTCACTGCTCGAGCAGAAACGTTAAATTCATTTCACTTCTGTCCTTGGTTCTTGTGACTCAGGGCAAAGGCAATACTTGTTTGCTGTTTCCCGGTAATGGAAACGGCAGAAAACAACCCTGGCTCCGCGCCTTCACTCCAGCAAAGCACGCCTCCATTATTTATAGGCTCCCTGGGCAGCTCGGCTTGCACGGCAATGAACCTTCTCGGCGCTGACAAATGACTGCGTCACAGCCCTTAACAAAGGTGGGCTTGTGTGAGCCGCTCCTTAACGGAACTCTCTTCCTTTCTCTAACAAGCGCCAATTAAAAAAAAAAAGTCGGATAATTGCTAGCCACTTGCCCACACTCCAGTAAAGCTTCAAAGGTAACTGCCACAGCGGAGGTAGCCCGAGGTGGGCTCTGTCTGTCTGTCCCATCTGAACGTCACCTGACTGAAGCGGGGGCTGGTAGCCAGAACAGGGGGTTTCCAGTCAAAGTGGGAGCAGGAGCTCTTCAGCAATTCAACCATGAAGGTTTGGTACACATTTATCAAGGTTAAACCGTTGTGCAGCCTGTACCCCGAGTAACCTGGCTGTTAACCTCTACAAGAACTAACCTAGCCAAATTCAAATAAAAGCCTAGCAAAATTCAGATCTCTTGGAATTTGGGGCTTTGTTTATAAATTCTGTATGTTGTGCGTCATTTCCAAGTGAAAACGTTAGAAAATAAGCTATTACTGTGCTCAGTCAATGCTGGGGTAATGGTATTGACAGCCTGGCTGGCCCACCTGTAGTGGGTGTTTAAGGGTCCCTTGTAACTCGCCCCTTCAGGGACTGCTTTATTAATGTTCTCTAGATAATAATGTTTGCTTGCTGTCCTTTTTAATTTGTATTATCAGTCTTGCTGTATTCATTGCGGTCTCGCTGCTGACTGGTTACTTTTCTGGTGCAGATAGCATTGCAACCAATACTCCAACATTTCCTTAGAGTGGGCGTTGACTTGCTTGTGATTGGAAGGCGATTTTCATTCTCTGCTCTTGAGTCAATGATTTCTTCCTATTGTTGTGTTCGTTCCAACAGAGGAGCATTTAGGGTTCACCCTCATTTTGAACAGTTCAGTGTATTCTTCCACTCCTGGTGGTCCAGGGGAGCTTTTTTTTCACGCTTTAGCTTGACACTCAAAGGGCATGTCTTGCATGTGCACCTATGAGCTATAGAAAATAACTTTACAAATTGGCCAAATGTTATTTTCTATACTTGTAAGATGGCTGCCGTGATATGTCACTATGCACTTGGGCAGCCACATTGATCTATACAATATACCATTCCAAAATGGCCGGCCAGAGTTATGGTCTTTGCCAATGTAGTACACTTTAACAAACATTGGTACAGCCCATAATTTCAGACAAAAAACACAGGCGAAGTATAACCGATTGACTGTGCAAATGGTTGATTTCTGTTGGTTATAGAATCTTAATTTTGTAATTCCTTAGTTGTATTGTTTTGGTATTGTTGATTACATGATATATCTATAAATGCTTTATTGTATTAAACAATTATAACTCCCCAGCACCTAATTTGTTTTTGCATTATAAATAATAAACTGTACAATGCAATTCTTTAGCATCGTAATTTTAATGCTACCATTATTCTTCTGAATGCCCAGCCTGACTGAACCCTAATTTGGCTGTAGTCAACTGTCTCTCAGTCCTCAAACATGCACTGCTCAAACTGCTCATGTTCACATACAGAGCCCTAAACAACTTTGGCCGCCCCCTACCTCAACAATCGCATCAACTTCCACAAACCTACCAGACACCTTTGCTCAGCCAGACTTCTACTCGCACTTATCCCCCCATACAGAGTACCAGAGCTGGCAGTCATGGCTTCCCCTACCTCGGTCCCAAAGACTGGAACGATCTACTGTTGCACATTAGAATCATGGATCATTGCATTGAACTGAGAAGAGAACCCACAGAACAATGTTCATGCCCAGTAAGTGTTTCCCTTGCTCCTTTTCACCCGCCACATGTACCTACCATTATAATTGAGGGGTACCTTCCAGTTTATGTTTTTCAGTAGACAATGCTCTCAATGTTTACTGTTCCTGTCTGAATCCTGCTTTTTGTTGTAACAACTTTCTGTTCTTCAGTGTCTTGGGTATTTGAAGAGGCAGTAAGACGGCATGTACATACTGTATAACAACTGATTGATTTTGCACATGGGCATTTGGCCCACTTATCCAAAAGGGTGAATGCCTGGTCAGTCATTTGGATCATAGCCTGCAGGGCTGATGTCTTAATGATGTGGGTTACATGATTGCATTTGAACACTGACAGTCTCTTGTTCCTCTACAAATGCATGGCTAGAGTTTATTGTGATTTTTATAAGCATATTATTTTGTGAAGAAAGTACAGAATTACATGAAGTTTTACTGCACTGATTGTGCTGCACACATTTCTCCCAATTCACCTGGAGGAAAATACACATGGAAAATCCTGAGCCCAAATTAACTTTGTACAAAACTTTTATTTAAAATCAGGTGAAACCACAGTCAGAAAGAAGCTGCTTGGGTGTCGCAGAAACTATCTCCCACAGATAACCATTTATTGAATACCTCCATGTGGATGTGGATATGTTTTGGCTTTCGAAAGTGGTCTGCTGCCTCATCCTGCAATGCTGATGGGAACAACCCATTCTGCAGATGCACACGAAACATCCTTAGCCAATTCTGCAATGGAGATATGTGGCCCTTTGTTACACATACTCTTGATATGGTTCTTCTGTAAAGCTGTGGCAAGTGGCTATCAGCCACTAAGAGGCAGCCTTTACTCAGTGGCAGTCTCGTTTTAAACCTCTCAGTCAGCAGAACACATTTGAGTTTGCTGTGTTCATGAGCCTGAACGATTCTCATCATATTATCATTTTATCTATCACATCAGCTTGGATTCATTTAGTACCAAGACACCATTCTGAAGCATTCATAAAACATATACAAAATTCTGCCTATTGACATCTCCACTATTGTTCTAGTTACCATAACCTTCGCTGTAATTGTTTCGCTTCTTCAGCTAAAAGACAAATAAGAGTACATAATCTGTTAATAAGTAGCGATGCAATTGCATTCTATGGATCTGTCTGGCATTGAGCGCTGGATTTACAATGAAGTCAAGAAGTGCAGCCAGCAATTAAAATTGCTGTGCTGTGTTGCTTTAAAGGGAGGGAGCAGAACAACGCAATAGCTACTAAGATGTGGTGATATTCCCCTCTCTCCCTGCACTGCTGCACTTTTGGCAGCCATATGCCAATGAAGACACCCTTGTGCCACAGTTCAAGGGTGTCTGTAGACTCTAAAGCACTGGCCAACTGCGGCCCGGCAAGCCTTCCCTGGCGGCCCGCGGACCGTCCAAACATCGTACCCGTGTTTTAATATATATATATTTTTTTTTAATGTGTGTCAGCTAACACCCCTGCGGCAGCGGACCAAAGAGACTCTGCTGCTCTGTGGAGACGGGCGATTCCCACCATAGTCAGAGTGGAGCTTCAGGGGCCTAAGAGGTGAACAAAGCCTCATTAACATGTGAATGGTCTTTTAAAGACCTGTGAAGTGCTCAGGTGCAGCTGTGTGTGTGTGTGTGTGCCCGGAAGCTGTCTCAGCCAGGGCACACACAGGCAGGGTGAGATAAAGAGGGTGACACAGGGAGAGGGAGGAGGTAGAGGGGGAGAGAGACAGAGGCAGACAGAGGGAGAGCGAGGGAGGGAGACAGAGGCAGACAGAGGGAGAGCGAGGGAGAGCGCGGGAGAACGTGGGAGAGTGAGGGAGGGAGACAGAGGCCGAGGGAGGGAGACAGAGATAGACAGAGGGAGAGCGAGGGAGAGAGACAGAGGGAGAGTGAGGGAGGGAGACAGGCAGACAGGGAGAGCGAGGGAGAGCAAGGGAGACAGAGGCAGACAGAGGGAGAGCAAGGGAGAGCGAGGGAGGGAGACAGAGGCAGATAGAGGGAGAGCAAGGAAGAGCAAGGGAGAGCAAGGAAGAGCAAGGGAGGCGGACAGAGGGAGAGCAAGGGAGACAGAGGCAGACAGAGGGAGAGCGAGGGAGAGCGAGGGAGACAGAGGCAGACAGGGAGAGCGAGGGAGAGCAAGGGAGAGCGAGGTAGAGCAAGGGAGAACGAGGGAGAGCAAGGGAGAGCAAGGGGGCAGACAGAGGTAGAGCGAGGGAGAGCGAGGCAGAGCGAGGGAGAGAGACAGAGGCAGACATAGGGAAAGCGAGGGAGGGAGACAGAGGGAGAGGGAGGGAGACAGAGGAGCGAGGGAGGGGGAGGGAGACAGAGCAGCGAGGGAGAGGGAGGGAGACAGAGGAGAGCGAGGGAGACAGAAGGAGGGAGGGAGACAGAGCGAGGGAGGGAGGGAGACAGAGCGAAGGGAGAGAGACAGAGTGAGGGAGGGAGACCTCAGAGTGAGGGAGGGGGAAGGAGATAGAGGGAGACAGAGCGAAGGAGGGAGAGGGAAGTAAAGAGAGAGGGAAGGAGAGAGAGGGAGAGGGAAATAGAGTAAGGGAGAGGGAAACATAATGAGGGAGAGGGAAAAAGAGAGAGGGAGAGGGTAATAGGGAGAGGGAAACAGAGAGAGAGGGGGACAGAGAGAGAGAGTGAGACAGTCAGAGTGAGTGAGACAGAGAGAGGGAGTGAGAGGGAGTGAGAGTCAGAGTGAGTGAGACAGAGGGAGAGAGGGAGTGAGAGGGAGTCAGAGTCAGAGTGAGTGAGACAGAGGGAGACAGAGAGAGAGAGACAGAGGTAGAGAGAGGGAGGAAGAGGGAGGGAGACAGAGAGAGAGACTGAAAAAGAGCAAGAGAGAGAGAGAGAGATGTGTGTATGCCGGGTCAGGTGGCTCAGTGGACGAAGGCGTCCGCTGCAGGCACCAGTGATCAACCTCATGGTACCAGTTTTTTTTTGTTGCACTAGCGAAGCCCCCTCCCCCACTGACCCCGCCCCCACCGATGCGGCCCTCGGACACAAACCACACTGTAAATTTGGCCCCCGAGAGAAAGTTTGTGAGTACCCATGCTCTAAAGCATATATTTTGTACTGAAGGAGGCCCTTCCAGTACAAAAATGATGCTTTAAGCCTTTTCTCACTTTAGATGTGTGCTGTACAATGCAGCACACATGTGCTAAAGCTCCGAAGTCATTGATTTCCTTCTGTTCAGTCGATGGACCTTTTATTAGTTGCCTGAGAGGTAAGAGGAAGTTAACATCTGTAGGAAGGTGGATACCTGTCTATGGTTACCCTAGATTTTTTGCCTTGTGTTTAGCTGGTTTTCGACTTAGTTGGCCTGGGACCCTGCTAATCAGGGCCCCAGGCTATCTGCTCTCTCTTAAAATGGACTCCATGCACCCTAGGTGCATAACCAAATTGGTACTGGACACCTTATCAGACCCTGTACAGTGCACTATAGGTGCCCAGGGCATCAGTGCATCCAAGGCCTACCAGAGGCTGAAGCATAGCTTTTGCCACCCCTGGCTGGTTCTTAAATTGACACAACTGGCTGATCACTCAGCTGGGGCAAGGTGGTGTAATCACCCCTTGCTTAGATATAGTATACCTATGTCTAAACCTATATCTGGACACATATATACCTATAAGTCACTCCTATGACAGGCCTTAACAATCCTGGAGGCAGAGTGCTTGGTTTTATGTGAGATGGTGCTCTAGCATGAGCTGAGCCTGTCTGCAGCTTTCGGAACCATTTCCTTATAGATGTTCTTGTGATACTGCCATACCATATACTCTTAAGTGCATTATAATCCTCGCGGTTATTGCTAACTTTGGTTTGGCTTTATCAAAACATGTCGTGTTTGGTGTCATACATTTTGGAATACTACCCCCTCTCCAGTTCTGGCGACAGGGGTAGCATTCCACCCTTCTAGAGGGAGAAGACATGTTACTTTACTGAAAACGCGGTTAATCCTAACCAGAGCCCCAGCATC
Source organism: Lissotriton helveticus (assembly GCF_964261635.1). Lineage (NCBI taxonomy): Eukaryota > Metazoa > Chordata > Amphibia > Caudata > Salamandridae > Lissotriton > Lissotriton helveticus. The sequence continues at coordinate 237,762,462 of NC_136059.1, forward strand.
ACAAAATGGATGCTGCTGCCACAGACACATGTCTGACCTCCTGCTGCTGGCCGAAACCTGGCAGAGGACGCCTGGACAAAGAGTTTCCTGTCACAGGGAGGTGTCACACCACCCCAGACAGGAGATAGTGGATTGTGGCAGGGAGGGTTGAAAGAAACTAGACACTGCCTGGGGCGCACAAGGTGTCCCTGGACAGATTCCAGTCAAACCGGTTCTGGGCCATCCAGCCCCAGTCCTGGCGGCAAACTGGACAAAGGAAAGGGGTGTAACCACCCCCTTCCTGGGTCCCATCCATAGGAGGGACCTAGCAGGTAATCCAGCCCCCAGATTTAGAATATAGGTGGGAGCAGTGCCAAGGCACATCAGATTATCCAGACTGAAACTTATGAAATGAAACTCTGGACCCTTCGACATCCCACTCGACGTGGAAGACTGAAGAATCTCCCTTGTGGTCAAGGAGTGACCACCCTGTGCAAACAGGCACCATCCAGCACCTCGACGTTTGCTTTGTTGCAGTTCCTGCCAGAACTCGAGCGACAGAGATCGACAAGAGCCAGCTTTCCTGCCTTCCAACAGCCCGATCCACAGTCTATGCAGAGCTGAGACCCGTGGAGGTGACCTAAAGTGTGGGAGCGGCCATCTTGGATAAACAACGAAGCACTGACCGTGCAGCACCCGAGGCTCCCTTGAAGCTGTGCATTGGAGTCTGAGAAGCTCCAGCCCCGAGCAGCTTGTGCACCAAAGCTCACCCCTCCACACTCGACGAGTGCTGCGTGGGGCCCTTTTGCATTTTCCTGCTCGACGCATTGGTCTGGTCGCTTGCCCCTTGGCTAGTGGCCACAGAACCAACGAACCTACAAACTTGAACAGCTGATCTGGTTGCTCCGGATTGGCACCAGCACCCCTGAAAAGGAGCACCCGCTCAGACCTTGCTGTTCCGAGTGTTAAGCCTTCGTTGAATCCTGCATGGGTTGCCTTTGCCAAGGCTTGTTGACTCCGATCCAGAAGCCGACACCGCCGACAGCGAGAGCCTTTGTGGGACAGCTCGTGATTCACTCCAGGACATCCTCGGTGCCCCAGAGTCCACGTGGCAGCGGAGACAAGGCACCCGTCATCAACCTGATTGCGCCCGACATTGCCTGGTTCCTTCCTGGTTCCTTCCTGGTCACTGGCTAGTGACCCAGACTCTGTCCCCTCTGCTTTCAGGTACCCTTCAACTTCAATCCACCCTTGGATCGCACCGGACACTTCTCTTCTGGACGCCTGCAGCATCTTCATCCTCAGGCACCATCGAACTGCGTGACGAAACCCGACACAGGTTGGCACCTGTGCACCCGCGTCCTGTGGGTGAGGTAACTTACTAGCGCCGGTGTTCCCACATTGGTACCCACCTCTAGTGCCTAAGTCTAAAGTTTGGTAGTCGTAGTCCAGTCGGAAGACTTCTTTTGCAATAACATTGTAACTTTTACGCACAATTGACTTTACATTGGTGAAAGCCGTGCTTCCCGCACTGCTCCCGAATCCCGCGGGCTACTTACGCCCTAACTGCTGTTAGTGCCCCGTAGTCCAAGCGATTCACAAGGCCCTAGGCCTTACCCCAGATCGATTAGTGATTGTTATACCACTTTTTTTTTATATATGGTTTGAGTGGCCCCCGGCCTCATCCAAAATGTGCAACGTGTCTATGTTTAACTGTGCTTTTATTTAAACGCTTGTGCTTCATTGCTCATAAAGAGTAGTGGGGATTATTCTAAGAATAAATACATATATTTTGATAATATATAACTTGTGTGGTGTCCTTTCATTTGGTATTACAGGATTGCATATGGTAAAACAGCTGGCTTCACATGTCCTTTGGAGTTAAGCCTTTAAGGCTGCTTAGTCCATGCTACCCCTAGGATAGCTTGTCTGTAAGGTTGACTTACAACCACCACCATAAGGGATTGTTTGGACTGATACAAGGTGCCCACAGAACTGTGGACATCATATACCAGGCCAACTTCTCACAACATCTCTCTTTCAATTACCATAACACATGAACAAGGGTAGTCATGCAATAAAGCCAAGACTATTAGATGGAGTTAAAGGGTTTTATTACCGACTCAGAAACAAGCTGATATAGATGAGTCTCAAAAGCAGAATATCTATACTACTATAATAAAGGAAGAACTTTCAGCCTTTGAGGCGGGTAAACTCGGGAACCACTGCGCCAATCCACACACCCGATACACCGTTGGAATCGTCAGGGTGTGTAGATGGTTATAGGCTATATAAATAAAAAAAAAAACGTTATTTAAAAAATGTACAGTAAAAAAAAAGTAGTCCCTCCGAAGTAGCGCCGGCCGCGACGTGCGTGCTCACGTCAGGAGCGCGGGGAGGAGCGGCGTCCAGGAGCGCGACGAGGAGCGGCGGACATAGCGCGGGGGAGAAGCGGTGACGTTAGGAGCAGCGGACAGGCCAGCGGCTGTGCGAGCAGCGGACAGGCTGGAGGAGCGGCGGCTGAGGTAAGGGAGCGGCGGACATGGCGCGGGGGAGGAGCGCTGACGTGAGGAGCAGCGGACAGGCCAGCGGCTGTGCGAGCAGCGGACAGGTGGGAGGAGCGGCGGCTGAGGTAAGGGGACCCATGTCGGGGCAGAGGGGACCCATGTTGGGGCAGGCGGGGGACGGGCCGGGCGGGGGCCAGGCTGCTGGACAATGTCGGGGCCGGCGGGGTCGGGGAAGCCTGTTGCTCCCGGACAACGTCGGGACGGGCTGCTAGTAAAAATATAAAATGACCAGAATGAATAATAATCTATTGAAATTCAGTCTAAACAATATAAAACACACCAAAAACTCAGTGGCGGCAATACAGAAAATGAGAAAGAGAATCTGAAGATTTAATTGCAGAATTTGATCCTTCTGCCCAGTCATTAGTATCTCTGATACAATCAAATGTATCTTATTCAAAACTAACTTCAGGAAAACCCTAATCTAGCTATGGGAAGCAAGGAATAGGTGTCAGAATAATGGAGTCTTTCATAAAGGTACTCCAAGTCTAAAGAGTATAGCATGTAGCCACACAATGAGATAAATAGCATAAGAAGTCTGCACCTTGTGATATCCTTGGGGTCTCTGCTTTCTAGCTAACAATACAACACCTATTATCATACAAAGTATTCCAGGTAACCTGCATCATAATTTCTAGTACATTCCCCTCTTCCTTGGTAGAAAATAGCAACATCCAGCTGTTCTCCCACACCTTCAATTGGGCACATTTGATGGATCTTGAGCATCCCTTCTCTGCCTTGAAAACTCGTCTCCTACTTCGTTAACACGTCTGCTTCTTGCCAAAAGTTTCCTACTGTACCTTACTATCGCTACAAATAAACAATGTCTTTCGCTAACTAATGAAGCCTTCTATCAGTGCCTGGCGAGGTGAGAACAATCAAGCAAAACAATTCCCACATGAAAGTTAAACATTGAATCCCATGAACTTCAGGCCTGCAATTATGCAAAGTTAGCAAAACAGTTAAAGTGCACTTGACATTTTGAATATAGGTGCATGCACTTTTACAATTAGTACTTATATGTAATATCATGTGGAATATAATCATGACTACATATAATTGTGTTATATATCTTAAAACATTTGTTTAACCATGAACGAGAACTACATTTCCACTAAAATGTCCAACATTAGTATGCATATGTTAAATGGTTCTATTAGGTTCTTATCATAGAGCATTTCAGAAATGCATTAGAAATCCCATTGTTTATTAGGTTCGACCTCGCAACATAAGTGCCATTCTGCACATGTTAACGTAAATAGCTGACGTGCAATGGTAGAATCAAATTAAGCTGCTCCACATGCAAAATAGGAAAAACCAGGAGAAATGAAAACATTTGTCCTCATTGCACCTGCCTTGGGAAGGCATAGGCTTTTGGCTCAAATCCCAGCCAATGATTCTGTGTAGATAGGGATGAGATTGCCCACACATGACCCATGGAGCACCCCCCTTGGCACAAAGTAACACAAGGCAGCACATTGCACAACATTGCATTACTTTGGATACTATCCAACACAAGCCAATAGTTGTGTTGGATAGTAAATTTTACTTTAACCCTTTGTGTCAGGTTTGTATTACAAAAGTAACACAGACCTGAAGCAAAGCATTAGTAAATCGGGGCCAGAGTCTCTGCGTGTCTGCCATTACCAGAACTTCCAGGGTTGCTGGCCCTTATGAAGCACACAGAGTCTCTGATGCTGACAGGTGTGATTTACATTTCAGGAAAGTGAATGTCATGGTCAATAATTTCTGTTTACTTTTGCTGGCATGAAAAAGTCTGAAGTGGCTTCTGAGGCTTTCGGTATGGCTTTGTGGCTGGTCCAGTACAGTACATTTCAAGTGTAATAATGCGCTGGTTATGTTCTCAAAGGTCAACCAGCATGAAATTCTTTGTGATACACTAGCAAACCTAAATTTAAATCCATCAATAAATATCAGGATTGTGCTTTTCAGTTGTAAATCTAGCTGTAGTCTTGCAGTTTTTGTACCAAGCCCAGTATCGAGTGTGTTTTTTTGCAGCAGATCTCAGTTTATTTGGAGGTGACACACTTGTGCTAATATGGAGTTTGCATGCTTCTTGATTCTGAGAATAGGTTCCCACTTTATTGTGTTTTACCACATTTTACATAGTTCTCACTTTACTATGTAGGCTTCAGCAGTGAAACAGACTTGAGAAACAGGGGTAACATATTGAAAAGAAATACAGGACTGTGATTATTTCAGGCAATTATTTTGAACATGTAGATGATTGTTTGTTCCCCACAATAACTTTGAAAGAGAATGTTGGAGGTTTGCAACCAGAGCTAAAAAGGCACTCCATTCAGACGTGTTTCTATTACACTTTTAGTTGCCTATTCACGAAGTGCATTTCATAGTGCTTTTAGCAATACTAAAGTACTATTCGCAAACCTACAAATGTAAATCTCCACCGTTGATATCTTTTCTATGGGGGGATATGCATGCATACAAGTTTACTACTTTGTATGAAATGAAGGAGGGACAAGGTAGAGTGGCTGGCAAAAGGGGCTGTGAGAAATTGTGTTATTAGTTGAGGGGGGTGAAACCCTACTCAAGCAACAACCACAATCCTTGTCAGGTTAAACCAGAACAAATTGTGTAGCTGTCTGGGAGGAATACACAAAGAATAACTGTGCCTAGTCATGTGTCTCAGGAAACGGGCTACAGGTGCCAAATGGTTAGGACAAGAAAATAGCAACTGTCTAAAAGTTATACTTTCAGAACTGTGACTTGAAATCCAACTTTACTATTAAGGATGATTTTGAATTGAATTTCCTTAGACACCAAACATGATATTTCTATCTACTCCCTACATTTTTTTATCACTTATAAAATGTAATAAGGTAACCTAAGGTGGTCTTTTGGGAGGGGCAGGCCTTGCAGTAAAGAAAAAATAATTTAAAAGTTTTTCACTGAAGATACATGTTCAATTTTTTAAGCACATTGTACCCTGCTTTAGAGGCTTTTTCGGGCCTACCATAGACTTGACATGTAGTTAAATGGAAAGTTTTGGCCTGGCAAAAGGCTTATTTTGTCAGGTCAAAATGGCCATTTAAAACAACGTTAGGCCTGAGACATGTATTAAAAGGGCCACTTAAGTGGGTGGCCCAATGAGTGTTGCAGGCCCACTAGTAGCATTTAGGGTGTAGGCCTTCTGTACATGTTGTACCACTTTAATTGGAACCTATATATAAATTAAAAGTTCCAATAAGGTGTAAATCAGTTTTACTATGCTCAAAGGCGAGAGACCAAGCATTTTAGCACTAGTTAGCAGTGGTAAAGTGCACAGAATCCTAATGTCAACAAAATCATATTTTGGAAAACAGGAGGGATGATGGCAAAAAGTTTGGGGGTAATCCTGCAAAGAGTTCCATGTCCAACATGATCCTGCTCCAGTCAAAAGCCAGGGTAGACTAATCAATACATTGATGGGCTTCCCTGCCTAGGTGATAGAACATTGACAATGGCTCATGTTAGACCTGGCCTCCTTAGGGTGGTCTTCCCCCAGATGTGTTGCCTTTTACCTCCTGTTTTTGATGATTATTATTTTTTTTTGGCCTTAGGTTCTGAGCACTTTGTCACTGCTAACCAGTGCTAACATGCACGTGCTCCTCCTCTAAACATAATGACAATGTGTATACCTGATTGGCATGTTTGTTGTACTGGAAGTCCCTTGTAAAGTGGTATACCATATACACAGGGCCTGTACTTCAAATGCTACTAGTGGGCTGCAGCATTGATTGTGCCACCCACAGCAGTCACCTTTCAAACCTGCCCCAGATCTTCCACTGCAGTGCCTGTGTGTGAAGTTTACTGCCACTTCAACTTGACATTTAAAACTACTTGCCAAGCCTTAAACTCCCCTTTTATTACATCTAAGCTACCCCTATGGTAGGCCCTATGGGCAGGGTGCCAAGTAAATAAAAGTTAGGACATGTACCTTTATGTCTTACATGTCTTGGTAGTGACAAAAACTCACATTCATTTTTCACTACTGTGAGGCCTACCCCTCTCGTAGGCTAGCATGGGGAATTCCTTAATACACTTTAAAGCTGTAATTCTGGATCAGGCGGGAGTAGTTCTTTCATATTTCATATCTTTGGATTGGTAATGATAAATCCTCCTTTCTGGTAAAGTTGGATCTTACATTACTACTTTAGAAATGCCACTTTTAGAAAGTGGACATTTCTCTGTACTTAATGCTCTATGTGTCTGACAGCCTATCTCTAATATACGTCTGGGGTGGGTGACAGCTACACTTTGGGCATTCCCTCTAGACAGCCACAACACAGGAATGAAAGGTGTGTCTGAGTACCCATCTCCATACATCTGCATTCCGAGGGCGTTGTCTGGGCAGGTTGGAAGGGAGGGGCTAACACTTCATTTGAAGAGGCTGTGGGCTGTCCCCACAGAAATGACTGATTACCCCCCACTGATAGCCTGGCAGCCAGGACTGGGTTGAAAGGGATCATTGTGCACTTCATACACTTCTGGATCTTGAACTAAACCTCTGTCAGAAGGACTGCTGCGCTGCTTAAAGGGCTCATCTTTGGACTCCGGAATTGGAAGGCCTGCTTCTCTCTTGAGTTGCCCTTCTGCCTGCTGCTCTCTCTATCTACTGAATGAGAGCTGGACTCTGCCTTCTCTCTAAGTGATCTCCAAGGGCTTGTTGGTTTGCCTCCTGTTGCTTGAGACTCAGGAAAATCAAAGTCTCTACCCCTGCTATTGTGCCTGGCTCACTGGAAGTAGCCAGGATACTTGCAACACAGATTTTGATGCATCTCTTGTCTGCGTGTTGAAACTTTTCAACAACTCACCCTGAGTCAAGAGATCAGGGCTGAATCCATTGTTCTTTTGCTCACTATGCCACCCCCGTTTGGACTGCAAACCTGTCTTGATTCTGCTCCTCATGGTAGCAGTCCAGCCGGAGCTGCCGGGCCAGGTTCTCCCTGGACCAGAAACAAGCATCTTGTAGTGTAGTTCCTATATTCCCGATAGGCTCTGCGCATTGGAATAGTATACCCTATCGTTTTGACGTAGGACTGAGGTCTACTAGGTCTCTATCGAATATACTAGACTTAATTGTGAGTGCCAGCTAGCTCTGAGATCACTAGAAACTTTCTCGTATACACAAGAAGGAATTTGTTTCTGATAACCGCATAAACATGACAACTTTGTTCCCCAAGAATAAGAAATGTATCTCTAGAGTCGCGGAAACAATAGATAGTTATTTTACTCAGTCAATCGTGCATGCTTCGTTTCACCAGAGGTGCAGAGAAATAGAGAGACGGGCGTTTTCAATAAAAGGATTTATTGAACAGTCTTCTTTCTCATGCAGAGGAAATGAACTGCTACAATCGTAATACTGGTTGCAAAGTACAATGTGTACAGTACGAAGAGTATTATAAAATAATACTGTAAAATAATGATATGGTTTCTAAGCCATAAAATACATAGAATACATTCATTAATAAATAAAGACTAAAAGTAATCAACGGGTGCTTCTAAAATACGCCTACCCTGGTGTACGTAACCTAGGTCTAGTACAAGGGAAGAAGTAAGTGAGGTGTAGCTTACTTTCAGTATTCGTTTGCCAAGAATCTATCAAAGAATTCTCTAAGGGTCTAATCAGCTCCATACCTTGGTTTAGAATGAAGGAGGTCTGATATCTCTCTCTCAGGACTCGATTGCCCAACAACCCGCAAGGGTAGCTTGGAAACACTGGAGCTGGATTTCTTGGCAAGAGAAAAGACAGCGTCTCTCTCAGTGCGTCTGCTGGAGGGTCGGCTTCCTTCGGCACTTGCTGTAGCAGGGCGTCTGGCAAGTAGGTAGTCGAACTGCTCCAAACCACCGTGTGTTTGCTTGGGCAAATGTGGGTATATTTATACCTTGAAGGTGCCTAGTTTGACGTAAGGCTGGACATAATAATGTCATCAAAGACTCAGCTCTTTGAAAACTCCATGAGTTCTTGGATAAATCAATATTCAAGCAAGGGGAAGTCCCTAACTGCTGAAGGCGGGTTTTCCCAAGAAATCGTTGTGGAATTTCGGAACTAGTGGAAGTAGCCATGCCGTATTTGGACTGCATAGGCTAAGTCTAAATATGGTTATGATTTCTATGCCTATATAAGGATAGGGTGATTTATACCTATATATGAGCATGAATCGGGAAAATTACACTAGGGTCCTAAATTCATATACAACAATCTGGAGACTGGTTTAGAGGTATCACCCCTCATCAGCTAGGCGAGCTTGAATCCATTGACATAGCTAGCAAGGGACCTATGTCTGTGCATACTCATGCCACTTAGGGTGAGCATTGCAAATACAACAAGATGATGGACCAAGTGCTGAAACTTTTCAACCACTCACGCGAGTCAGGAGATCTGGGTTTAATCCATTGTTCTTTTGCACACAATGCCAACCCAGTTTAAACCCAGACATATGCAAATCAGAATGACCCTGCTCCTCATGGAAACAGTCCAGACTGAACTTCCAGGCCCTCCCTGCACCGGAAACAAGCATTCTGGGATCGTTTTCTAGAAAAAATTTAAAATCAATGGATTTTGGCCCAGATCTCTGTACTGGGGTGAATGTTTGGCATTGTTCAGCATTCTGTCCAGCAATTGTTCTTTTTGTATTTGTCACCCCAAGTGGGACAGATATGGCCAGACGGGGCTCTCTTTCTCGCTGTGCCACTTGATTCAAGCAAGCCTCGCTGATGAGGGGTGATACCCTTCGACCAGTCCCAGAATGCTTGTTTCCAGTCCAGGAAGGACCTGGCCTGGCAGTTTAATCTGGACTGTTCCCATGGGACCCAGGGTCAAGACTGATTTGCATATGGCTGGGTTTAAACTGGAATGGCATGGGGATCAAACAACACGATGGATTTTGGCACTGATCTCTGTGCTGGGGTGAATGTTTGACATTGTTCAGCATTCTGCACATCAATTGTTCTTTTTGCACACCTCTTCTTGCAGAGCTTCTGGATCTCAGTCTTGCTGAGGGCATCAATCTTGAGCAGCTCCATCATTTCCTCCAGAGCCAGCTTCTCCTCCATTTTATGCTTGGCCAGCTGCAACCTAAACTCCATTTCAGTCTTCATGTCTGCCAACTTTTCAGGGGAAAGGCTATGGGAGGACACACTATTCCTTGCGTGGGCAGGGGCCTCCACTTCTGTAAGAAAGCTGTCCTCCTCTTTCTCAGGAAGCTACAGCTCAGGGTCTATGGCCCTACCCTCCTCCTCCTCCTCCTCTTCTAAGTCCACTTTCTCCTCCTCAGGGTTTTAATCCTCTGGGGTGGACTTCATCCTTTTGACCTCCTCATAGGCATGGTGGGCTATCTGGAGTTAGTCCTTTATGGCCTTCGTTCTTGCATTCAGCCCCCTCTCCTTGCAGAGCATCTACAGCTCAGACTTGCTGAGGTCATAAACCTTGAGCAGCTCCATCTCCATTGTAGCAAAAGGGAAATGGAAAAACTTACATTTGGAAACAGGAGAAAAAATAGCCAATCAAAAAACTAAGAAAAGGTCAAATCTGGTGTCAAATTATTTTTCAGAGATTTTAATGCCAGAATGTTTAGGACTGCAGAAACAAAAGTATTGAATCACACCACTGAATATTAATGTGAGAAATTGGGTTATTGGTTGAGGAGGTGAAACCCTACTCAATCAACAACCACAATCCTTGTCAGGGTGAACCACAAAATTCACTAAATTAACCCATGCCTACCCTCTGGCAACTTGGCACAAAAGCAGTCAAGTTTAACTTGGGGTAATGTGTGAGGTATTTATGCCGCATGCAAACAGTAATAAAGTGAAAATAAAACCCAAGACAAATCCTGAACCAACTGGAATCAACATAGAGCAAAATATATTACATTATTTGAAGTCAAAACAACAAAAATCAAATCATTAGAATTGGAGATAGTCAATTTTAAAGTTCAGGTAAGTGTAGCACCTAAAAGCACAAAGTGCCACTCACAATTATCTGGTTGTGCTAACATGTGGGAAAGTCACAAGTTCAGGCTGACTGCGATGGAGAGCGGGCTGGCTATATGGACCAGATTAGTTCCACTGAATAAAGTTACCTTCTCAAAGTCCGGAACAAAGAGTACAGTTTGTGGTGGAGGAGATCGCAGTACTGCATCTAAACTTCTAAACCTCCAAAGTTGTAGATGCTGTTGGTAACCTCAAAGATGATAACACTGATTCCCAAGAAATTCGCGGAAACAGATCTAGCCCTCTCGTTTGTCACTTTTGCATGCCCAAAGTTTTACAAGGATGAGAAAACAATAATACATTTTTTAAATGTTTATTGAAAAGATTTAGTCTTGTAAATAAAACTTGAACTGCAATTATCATACAGATGAGACAAAAAATAAAAGTATTATTAAATACAATGGTAAAGTGCACAGAGTCCTAATGCCAACAAAACCGAAGTTCAGAAAGGAGGAGGGGGAGAGACAAAAGGTTTAGGGGTTACCCAGAAGAGAGGGCCAAGTCCAACAGGGTTATAATACTGCTAAATAGGAGAGGTTTTGGGAGGACTAAACTGGGGATAAGGGAGAGTTAAGGAGGGATTTAGGGAAGGACATGCACTCATTTAGAAAATAGTAAGCCCGTTGCTACTCATACTCTGCACCTCTGAAGTTACTACAGGTAAAAAGGGACCCAAAATAGTAGTAAATGACTACAGCTCAGAGCTGGAATACATCCAACTACTGGTACTGTAACACCCTGCCATAGCAAATAATGGCGGTACGGATTTAAAATAAAATCCCATAGAAAATAATGTTAAATTAAATTGAACTATTTATTGTTATTATTTACATTATTTAACACAATTAAAAATATAAATAAATAGTCTGATGTGAAAAAATCTAAAAATAAAACACATGTAACACATCTATTATATAATCATAAATTAATTTAACACATTTGTTTGAATTTGTAAATTATTATAATATTAATTTTTGTTTTCAAAAGACTTTAATAAAGACATTAATATATATTAACATCTGTGAATAAAGAACAAAATAGCAAGCAAATATCAATAATAAACCATATACCGAAGACTAAAGTCTTTATATATTTTTGGGAGTGGAGGGAAGAGGGAGGAAAAGAGGGAACGGAAAAAAAAGAAAGAAGAAAAGACGGGGAAAGAAGGAAATAAAGGAAATTCCTAGACATGTGTACAATAACATGAAGAATACACTTTCTCGATAAGCAAAACTACCATATGCACTTAGAAGTTACAACATTCCCTTTAAATACAGAAGAAAGGACAGAGAATAAAAGAATCACGGAGGATCAGCATTTTCACACAGTGTAGGAACAGTATGTGACAAAGTAACATCAACTTGTTTAAGAAATAAATGTATCTAAAAATAAATAAAGAATATTAAAAAAGTGGTGTATATGAAAGATCTTTTGAACTTGTGACCATAGTCTATACCAAAAGGAAAGTGTATTGGGACACCTAAATAAAACATGTATTAGATCTGCCTGAAGGAAATCACAAGACAAACACTTCAAAGAGACACCTGTGGAAAACCTGAACATTGAATAGGAGTACAATATATTCTGTGGTAAATTAAAAGGAAGGATCAAGTAATACTCGCTGATCTAGAGATTTTACAAATTCGGGCTAAGATTTTAGTCCAAAATGCAACTTGCCAGCTAACACCCAAATCTGCTTTCCATGAAAGTTCGACCTTGGATTTGGGTCGCGTTGAGTCCGGCAACAAAATTAATATTTATATTGTCGCTGCTTTAGGACCTGTTTTTTTTTCTTAATTTCTTTATTGAGTTTGTAGTAGTAATTGTCATACATTGGAGCTTTAGGACCTGTTGTGAGAAACTCAGTAAATCCTGGAGAGAGAGGGACCTCACTAGAAGCATCTTGGAGAGCAAAATTTCTATCAAGCACCACATTCATCAATGATAGAAAACAAGAATAGAAAGACTTGGGGCAATGATAAATTTCACAAAATTGGAGAAAATAAGTAGGAACATTATTAGATAAAAGTTGATGAACCCACATAAGACCCTTATCCTTCTATGTGCACCAAAAAAGAGGTCTATTATTAACCTGAATTAAAGAATTATACCATAGCAGCATTACAAGAAATATAGAAGGGGTTAAATGGGTTGGGAGAAAGGTTCACTTAAGCAGCGAAACAGACCACTTTAGAAAACAGTTGAATGGAGGGGCGAGTTTGTAGAGGAAAAAGATAAAACATCCTTAAAAAGACCGGCTTAATGAAAACGTGTTCAAGATATAACCACAAAGGAGAACGAGGTGAAATTACATCAAAAGTACAAAGCGCAGCTCGTCCCAAAGTATAGACTCTATGATAACCATCAAAATCAGGAAAGTTCACCCCCAAGCAACTTTGGGCTTTTATAAAATAGAAAGGATCGCACGCATTTTATTTATGCCATAAAAAGGAAAGAAATACCAATTTATTTTTTAAAAAGCATATAGCAAGATGAAGTGGTAACATAGAAAGAATATATAAAAAAAAATAGCACGCAGATGACCCCACCAATAAAGAAATAAGGGATTTCAGGAAGAAAGAAGATGTTCAACCTTCGCGTTGAGATATTTGAAATTAACTCTATTCATATCAGCAAAAGAATTTGTTACCCATATACCTAAATCTTACATTTTTACAGAAGTTGACCACAGAAAGCCAGTCATACCATAAGGATGGCTAAATGTGTACTTATTTAGAGGAAGACTTTCAGTTTTATCTTTATTCACTTTGTAGCCAGATACCTGGGAGCAAAGAGTAATCTTAGTCATAAGAGAGGGCAAAAAACCCTTTGGAGAGGATATCAACAAGAGATTTTCATCTGCATAAGCAGCAAACTTAAAATGATGATCTCCATAGGGAAGACCAGAGATCAACCAGTTAAGGCGAATTCATGAAAGAAAAGGTTCCAGCACCAGTACAAATAATAAAGTGGAGAGTGGGCCACCCTGCCTCACTCCTCTATAAAGAGAGAAATACGAAGAAACCCTACAATTAGCAAGAACAAAGGCTTTAGGAGAATGATGCAAAAGGGATACAAAAGCAATACATTTAGGTTCAAAACCATGCTAAGATAAGGATTTAAGGGGGGAGGAGCTTGGCGGGCATCCGTGATGGCCGCGTGAGCACAGCGCTCTCCGGACCCCCGCCACTCCCGGCATGATATCCTGAACATATCCTGAGTCTTCACGAGGATTTATGTAGAGGACGCTGGGCTGATCTTCCTGTGATTTTTGGAATTTGATTTGGACCCGGGGCGCCGAAGATACGGCGATTCGAACTTTCGGGGTCCGCCCTTGGGGTGCACCCGGGACTGGGTGAGGCTCTCTGGCCGTCTCGGAGTTGAACAACAACGGCAGGGGGATTGGACTTGTGGATCCCCCTCTTAAGTTTCGGTTTCGATTCTGCCTCAGACTGAGACATCTGGCAGGGGCGTCTGGCCTGGGCTGGGTCCGGCGCACGGTACGGCTGTCGGGCCTTTGGTTGACTTATTCTCCTTTCAGGCCGGTCCTCTCTTAGGGGTACCCTTGCAGCGGCCTTTTGGTCCCGACGCCCTACTTTCCTGTGGCCATTTCCATCGGGTCGAGTGAGTCTCCTGGTGACGCGGTTTCCGACATGGCGGGCAGAGGGGACCGAGAGACACGAAAGACCAAGACGTCCCTGCGTGGGGGCCCGGTCCAGTCTAACGTTATGGACCGCTACACCCATGCGAAGGGGTCCTCCGGAGCCGCCCTGCCTGGCCCAAGTGCGGTTGACCACATCGTGGACGCATCAACGGAACCGTCCTTGCAGGACATCATGGGCGCCATTTCTGGCATGAAGGAAACGATAGGTCAACAATTTGAAGCTTTGGCCCACAAAATCGACACCGTGGCCATTGATGTGAACTTGATTCGGGCCGACCTATCTAAAACCAATGAGAAGGTGAAGTCATTGGATCTCAAGTCATCCAGCCTCACGGCAGACGTCTCAGAGATACAGACAGAGATTGGCAATCTCCGTAGGGTGAACGAGTTCATGACCCGGCGCTTGGAGGACTTTGAGAACAGGGCACGTCGCTGTAATGTGCGTGTGGTTGGCGTTCCGGAGAATTCAGAGCCGCACTCTGTTGATCTCCTGGTTGAGGACCTGATCCTGAACTACCTCTCTCCGTCTGGGCTGAGTAAGTTCTTTGCAGTGGAGCGTGCCCATCGTGTTCCGGGAGGCCAGGGTAAGCCTGGCGCCCCGCCGAGGCCTATTGTTGCGAAACTCTTCCACTATAGGGATCGGGACGCTATCCTGCAGGCATCGCGTGTGAAGGGCCCGGTGGCCTTTGAGAATGCCACGGTGAACTTTTATCCGGACTTTTCTCAACAGGTGCAGAAACAGCGTATGGGCTTCCGTGGAGTCAAGAAGCGTCTCCGGGACATGGGACTGCGCTACGCTATGCTTTTTCCGACCAGGCTGCGAGTTGAGTACAATGAACGAACCTTCTTCTTTGATCGGCCTGATTCTGTGAATGACTGGCTGGACTCCCTGCCGGACCGACCTCCTGCGGCTGAGTCCGCCGCCCACCTGGGTGGTGCTGAGGGTGGTGTAGAGAGCTGAACTGTTTGTTTATGCCCGGGTCCTCGTGTAAAGTAACTTCTTCTGGGATTCTATGCCTAAGTGCCTCTGCTGTCTGAGTGTTTTCTTTGTTATTTTTCTGGTTGGGGTGGCGGGTGGGTCAGAGCCTTTCCTCCTCCGGGGTCTTTTTGTAGAATGGGGGTTCTTGGGCGACAGGCACACTGCATGTTGGGGTGGCTTTTTAGCTTCTTGCAGGGGTGCAGGGTGGGGGGTGTTTTCTCGATTGTTGGGGGGTGGGTGGATGGGAAGTTTGATGTTTGTGTGTTGTGTTCTCAAGGCGATTCTATCTTGCTAATGATGTTTTTGATGTCATGCTCATTGGAGGGGGGTTGCGGCGTTGCTGTATGGGATGGGGGTAGCGGGTTGAGGTTTATTTCGTGGAATGTTAATGGTCTGGGGGATCGTATTAAGCGGGGTGTGGTGTTGCGATGTATACGACGTTTGTCTCCGGATATTGTTTTTCTACAGGAGACTCATTTGGTAGGCAATACATGTCATGCAATGAATAGGTGGGGCTATCGCCTCGCCGCACATTCGGGGTTTACCACGGGTTCCAGGGGGGTGGGTATCCTTGTTCGGGCTTCCCTCCCCCTAGCTATTGATGATGTGGTCCTTGATGATCGGGGGCGTTACGCCGTCCTCGTGGGTCGCTATGAGGGTCGAACCCTTTCAATGTTTGCCGTTTATGTGCCCCCCGGTCTGCAGACCTCTACCTTTTCCGATTTGGCCCGTGTGTTATTGAACCTCCCTGATAGTACTCTCTTCATAGCAGGTGACTTTAATTCTGTGCTCTCCGGTCTACATGATCGTCACCCCCCTAGGGACACCCCTTTGGCCCAACAGTGGCTGGGTGGGTTTCTGGATACGTTCGGCTTGGTGGATTGCTGGAGACTTATGCATCCTACTCAGCTTCAATACACTTTCCACTCTGGGGCCCATGGGAGTCTGTCTAGACTGGATTATTTCCTGATGCCTGCGGCGCAGTCGCCAGCGGTTCGTGAGATTAGGCACCTCCCCCGGGGCATCTCTGATCATTCCCCGCTCTTGCTTTGTTTTGAGGTGGGGGTGGAGGTGGCGGGCCGGGTGGCTCCTATCAGCCCATGGTACCTCACCTCCCCCGAGACCCGCAATCTCTTGATTAAGTCTTTGGACAATTATTTTTTAGACAACGAGGGTTCCGTCTCCTCGGCTGTATCTCTGTGGGAGGCCTTTAAGACAGTGATTCGCGGGCAGGCCCTTTCCCTTATTGCCGAAGCCAAAAGGGCGAGGAATCGGGAGGTGGTAGACCTTGAGAGGGAGATTGCTGAGATAGAGGCTGACCTAGAATCGAATGTTACATCTGCTAAACTCCACGCCCTGGGTCTGAAACAATTTGCTTATAAGTCTTTGGTCACAGATGCGGCTAAACTGATGTTTCGGGAGCAACAGGGTCGTTTGTATGATGTGGGGGACAAAGCGGGTAAATTACTGGCATGGTTGGATAAGACGGAGAGGGCGAATCGTGTGGTGCCTGTGATTCAGACTTCGAGTGGCGTGGGAGTGACAGACCCGGTTGGAATAGTTGAATGTTTTGCGGATTATTTTCGTGAGGTTTATACCCCTGTGTCTGAACGGGATGTTGATGACTCTCGCCTTTTGTTGCGTGATATAGCTCTGCCCAGTGTTTCCGATTAAGACCGAGTATCTTTGGAGTCCCCTTTTACTACGGACGAGATAGCGACGGCCATTCGCTCACTCCGATCGGGCAAAGCTTTGGGCCCGAATGGATTGCCAATTGAATTGTACAAGCTACGTCCTGACAGGGTGGCGCCCTATCTTCGTACAATGTTTTTGGAATCCCGCGAACGGGGTGTTCTCCCATATGATCAGCGTTTGGCTACGATAGTTGTTATTCCCAAAGAAGGTAAACCTCGGGACCTTTGTTCGTCTTACAGGCCCATTTCCCTGTTGAATGTTGAACCCAAGGTCCTGGCTAAGCTCCTGGCAACCCGCCTCTTGACGGTCATTAGTGGCTTGGTTCATCCAGATCAATCCGGATTTATCCCACATCGCAACACGGCTCTTAACCTACGTCGTCTCCATGGTGCTGTAGCGAGGGCAGGGCTTCTGACGGAGCCGGCCATTTTGGCTTCGCTGGACGCCTCGATGGCCTTTGACACGGTAGAGTGGCCCTATCTTTGGGCAGCTCTTGAGAAATTCGGTTTTGGTCCTGAGTTTATTGGTTGGGTGAAGTTGTTATATGCCGAACCCTTGGCACAGGTAGTGGTAAACGGTCGAGTTTCTATCCCCTTCTGTCTTGGTAGGGGGACCCGTCAGGGATGCCCCCTGTCTCCGTTGCTTTTCGCGCTTGCTCTGGAACCTTTGGCTGCGTGGCTTCGATGGGAACCTTCACTCAAAGGGATCCGTTGGTCACCGGATTTTGAAGACCGCGTCTCGCTTTATGCGGATGACATTCTTCTGTATCTTACTTCCCCGCGTAAATCTTTAAATGTCTTATTCGACGTTCTTACTTCGTTTGGTGCTAACTCGGGTCTGGTTATTAACTGGGCTAAGTCCTGTGTATATGTTCTTTCGGGTGTTTTGCCCCCATTACCGGACAGGTTTCCTATCCAGGTTGTCCAATCTGGCTTCAAGTATTTGGGGATTTTTATTACGCTGGACTCCTCACTCCGGTTCGAGCGTAACCTCCTCCCCCCGCTTCTTAGACTGCGACTGGATGTGGCCCGTTGGCGTAAGCTACCCCTGTCTCCTCTGGGCAGGGCTGCCCTTTTTAAAATGATGTCTTTGCCGCGATTCCTATGCGCGCTTCAAAATTCTTATGACGACATTCCCGCTACCTATTTCCGAGAGATCGAGAGTCTTCAAAGGCAACTGACCTGGGACGGGCGTCCACGTATCGCTCTTGCGAAACTTACTATCGATTGGTATGACGGGGGCATGGCGCTCCCCGATATCAAGAGATATTATTGGGCTGCCCAGCTGTCTGCCATTAACCACGCAATGTATTCCCCGGGTCAAGATCCGGCCTTTGAGATGGATAGACTCCAGCTGCCGGGAGGGGATTTTAATAGAGCGCTTTATTCCAGATCGGCCGGGCGCCATCTTGTGGGCCCGTCCAGGATCGCAGTCAATGTGTGGCGCGCCGCGAATGTGAGTTTGGGATGGGAGAACCGACTGACAATGGCGACCCCGCTTTATGCTTCTGAACGTTTGGGGTGTCTCTGGTCTACTAAGGGCTTTGACCGCTGGGATATGATTGGGATATGTAAAGTGGGTGACGTCTGTGTGCAGGGTAGAGTGAAGTCTTTCCAGGCCCTTAAGGCAGAATATGACTTGAGTGATAGAGAGTTTTTTCGGTATTTGCAGGTCCGGCATGCCCTGGCCTCAGTTCTGACTCCTGATGTGACCCTGCCCGAGTCCTCTCCCCTTGAGGATCGTATACTGGATGGACACCTGCCCGATAGCACTATCTCCCTTATCTACAAGAAACTGATTAATAATCGCGCTGACTTATTGGTCCGACTTAGGGAGGTTTGGATCGGTGACGGATTGGACTTGGATGACGAGGATTGGCAGTCGGCACTCTCTTCTCCGAAAGAGGTCGCCATCCCCGCCCGTCTCCGTTTGGTTCAACTTAAGATCCTCCACCGGGTGTATGTAACTGGTCCGCGTCTGGTTGTGATGGGTTTTTCCCTGGATGGTTTATGTAAGCGTGGTTGTGGGATGAGTGCCACATTTCTGCATATTCTTTGGGAGTGCCCGGTGGTAGCAGCCTACTGGATTGATGTGCTTGCGGTGATGACTGTTGTGACTGGTATTACCCTGCGGCCGGAGGCCCGACGATGCCTGTTGAACGTGTGGGAACCCACCGACTATTCTGTGGCCCAGACCAGATGGGCGACCTTGGGATACATGGTCGCGAAGCGGGACATTGCACAACTTTGGGGCGCATCCAGACCTCCCGAAGTTTCGGTGTGGGAGGATAACATGGACTGGTCCATGTTCCGAGAGAAGACCGTCTATGTGGCTAGGGGCAGACCCAGGGCGTGGACGAAGATTTGGGGTCAATGGAATGCATATCGTGGAGATATTTGTGCCCCTCCCTTGGTTGACACTCCAGATGTGACCCTATCTCCCTAGGCTGACGTTCCCGAAAATTTTTCATATGGTTTTAGGATTTTCCTGCCCTCCCCGCTGGCCCCCCCCCCCCGGCCATGCCGAGTTTCATTGCTTTGCTTTTGTCTTCCTGATTAGTTGCTTTCCCCTCCGCCTCCTGGGCTGACTTGATTATTGTGCATTCGCCTTGTTTAGAGTTTGTTGTTTTTATGATTAATATAAAAATTGTTATGTCCTGTCCTATGCTTCGAGCAATAATTGGTACCTTCCTTGTGCCCGGCCACGGGAATGATCGTTCGCTTCTTATGTTGTGCGTTGCTATTAGCGGCCAGCCCGTGTGGTTGTAGGCCCATCTCTGTAACTCTTATTTTATTGCTCAATAAAAGTTTTTAATAAAAAAAAATAAAAAATAAAAAGATAAGGATTTAAGCATAAACTCCCAACTAATCATATCAAAGACCTTCTCAGCATCCATTGTTATGGCCGCAAGTGAGGATTGAAACAGAGGGGCCTTATTAAGAACATTGAACAATAAATGAGAATAGTCAGAAATAAGTATACCCTTATTAAATTCTGATTGCTCCTTTTAAAATAAGATACAGGAGGATTGACTCTAAATGAAGAATATGCAGTGTAGCAAATATCTTATAATCCATATTTAACAGTGAAATTGTCCTATAATTCTTACAATCATGGAGGTCTTTAGCCTCGTTATGAATCAGACACGCAATAGCTTCCTGGAAAGCACCAGACATGGAAGAGGAATCAACAAAACTGGTAAACAGGCTAATAAATATAGAGGGAGAATATTCGAGAAGTGAAGATAAAATTCTACTTTAAAGCCATCAGGGCCTGGCGTTATCCCCAATTTTAACTTTTGTAATGCACAAGAAATGTCCTCAGAGGTGAGATCCTGTTCAAGGGAGTGAAAATCCAAATCTGGGGAAATGGTATGGGAAACTTGATCCAAATTATCTACAATAGTGGAGGACTGAGCCGGTGACTCTGGAGTATACAGGAATTTAAAGAATTTAACAAACTCCTCTAAAATATCTTCATGCTTAGCAATAGCACCCTTACGAGTGTTGGTACTGAATCAATAACACAGCACTCTTTTCTAACCTTCAAGATTGTTTGCTAACAGCCTACCAGCCTAGTTTTTCCCACCATAATAACCTGCATTCTGCCTAAGAAGAATACAATTTGCCTTATTAGTAGAGGTGGAGTTAAAAGTAAAAAGAGAATAAGGAAAAAAAGGGGAGGTAAAAGGAAGAAAATAGAGTCAAAAGAAGAGACAGTGCATATCTAAAAACGATGACTGAAATAAAATACCTGAAAAATTAAGGAAGAGAGAAGAAAATGGGTGGTGTAGACACATGAGACGATGGCACGCCCAAAGGGAAAGGTGGACAAGCCACACCAGGACCATAAACACTTAGGAAGATTGTCCACACAAACGTAACTACATAAGACGAATCTGCAAGGAGATAAAAATATCATAAGACACATCATAAACATTAATACCTGCAAAGAATCACATTCTGAAATATACTAAGGATTCAAAAATCTCAGTTCAAATCATCTGAAGAGCCTTACAAGGAGAACAAAAATAAGAAAGGACAAGAAAAGTAACCATTCAAAGGGCCAGCAGTGTCCATAATAACCAAAGTATGTGATTGTATAAACTTCTTAAGTTCTGCTGGATCCTCAAACATCGTAGTGTTATTTTGGAAAGTTACTTTAAAAATGCAGTGGTGAAAAAGACAATATCTGGCACCAAGAGAACTTAGGGGAGCTTGAAGATTAAGAAACTCTTTTCAACTGGCTGCAGTGGCATTGGAAAAATCTTGATAAAGGAAAACCCTTTGACCAAAGCAAGAAACTTGACCATTAGCTTTAACTGCAGAAAGAACTGACAATAAGTCAGTAAACTTAAAAAAAAGAATAATGACACCTCTGGGTTTAGCAGGAGATGCAGAAAGAGGAAGACGAGGCACAAGCCTATGGACCCTCTGGATATTAAGCAAGGTTGAATAGGGCATATCCAGCAATTATGGCAGGAAAGAGCTAAAGAAATGGGAGAGAATCTTCCCCTTTTAAAGCTTCAGTCAGGCCAGAAATGTGGAGATTATTCCACCTATTCTAATTTTCCAAATCCTCCATATATTGCTGGAGCCGATGCACATCCTTTTCCCAAAAATGAATTTTATTGGTCTCATCCCGCAAATCTAGACATTTTTGTTCCAATGTAGATAGACGACTCTCCATCGATGGCCATTCGTCATTGAGATGATGTATCCTGTTGTTAGTTTCCTACATGAAAGGGTGCAATGCACACATTTCCTCTAGCAACAGCTCTAAGGAAATAGGGGATACTGACTTGTCAGGTGAAGGAGGTTCCTGTTTTAACCCCTTGGATGTGGAAAAGGGCAACAAAGCCTTGCTACCAAAGATTGTAGAGAGAGATTGCAAGGAGGGGCAGAATTAGCTATTTCTCCGCAGGAAGTGAATGGACTTCTGTTAATGAGAATGAGACAGAACTGGTAGACAAACCAGCAGAAGAATGTCCTTTAGGGGTAAAAACGAATTGTGGCGTTCATAGTTTACCCATAAAAAGGTACAATACAACGTGCCAGAAGCTGCAAAGACAAAAAGGGATGATATTGCAAGTGCTCCTCTGACTAAGCCAGAACAAAAGAAGAACCACACCAGAGCACCACAGAGCTTCAAATCCGCATAGGCACCAGATTTCAAAACATAAAAAACAGCATCAAATCTGTAGCTGAACCAGGCTATACCACAACGCAGGGACCTTCTTTAGCCTGCCAAAATGAAGAGTGTGTCTCCATTCTCTTCACTTCAGTGGGATGCTGCACTCAAAATGGCAGCCGCTTCTGAGGAAGCAGCCGCAACACTGGAAAAAATATAGATAAATGTGCCGCACATCAATTTAAAAAAAAAAAACAGCACTTCAGCAGGTCGGTACTTACCTCCTCCCACCCACCAATTTTAGCCTGTCAGAACAGTGCCAAAAGACCATGACTATCCTGTTGCGCAGCGGACCTTCTTTGCTAGATGGCCTTCTTAAGTGGCGCCAAAGCCACGCCACAACAATAATATTAATTTTTAATAAATTATAATTGAATTCAATAGATCACTTTTAATACTGATTAATGCATAACAAAAATGTTGATTTTTTCCCAAAATTTAGGTGGGCTTTTTTGTTTTTTAATGTAAGTTTCAGAAAAATACTTTTTATTTAATGTTTGTATGCATATAGTATTTCTACAGTGCAAACCGAGCCAAAAGACTACAGAGCACTGTACATGGTCAAAGGCATGCTTAATGCTAAACGCTGGCGAATAATAAGAGAGGAAGCTGAGTTGTGGAGAGTTATTGCATTTTGAAGTATTGTTCTTTGAAGAGGTGAGTCTTCAAACTCTTTTCTAAATTGGAGCAGTGTTGGGGCAGTGATGGAAAAGGGCCTTCGTCTTGTTTTAACTTTTTTAGAAATTCTTAGTCTGCAGTCTGATGATGTCTGATGAATAGCAGAGATGGTGAGCTTGTCTGTAAGACGTAAGATAGGGGGGTGCTGGTTTGTAAATTATGCAGCTGGTTTTGAGATGGCTTTATATATGATGTAGCTAGTTTTGAAGATTGTGCAGGCTGGTAAGGGGAGCCAATGGAATTCCATCAGGGTGGTGGTGATGTGATTATATTTCTCCAGGCCCTGGTTGAGATTTGCTGTGGTGTGTAGGATGCCCCTAAGGGGTGTTAGAGTGCTGCCTCCGAGGGGAAACACCAATGACAGCGATGGAAATAGACGTTTACATCGCGTAGTCGTTTGCATCGCAGCATTTTACTGCGCATGCTACAACGGACCGATGGCATTAATATCGCATGCAATTACAACGCATGCGATGTTAAAATGCCATTACTACGCATAAAAAAGGAACAGTACTTTAAAATGGGAAATGAACTTTATTAATTGATTATCGTCAAATTTTAATTAACACGGAAAATAAATGTATAAAAAAAGGAACGGTACTGAACTGTTTAAATGGAGGTTCATCGAATTTTAATCAAAACGGAAAAGAAATGAACTTTATAATGGATTTGGAACGGTACTGAACTGTTTAAATGGATGTTCGTCGAATTTTAATTAAAACGGAAAGAAATGAACTTGATAATGGATTTCCGCAGGATTTTATTTAAAACGGAAAATGTTACAGATGGTGGGTGGATGGATGGGTGTGCATGGATGGGTGTATGGATGGATGCATGGATGGGTGTATGGATGGGTGTATGGATGGATGCATGGATGAGTGGATGGATGGGTGGATGGATGGGTGTGCATGGATGGGTGTATGGATGGATGCATGGATGGGTGTATGGATGGGTGCATGGATGGGTGTATTGATGGATGCATGGAGTCGGATGGATGGATGCATGGATGCCTGTAAGGATGGATGCATGGATGGGTGGATGGGTGAATGCATGCATGGTGGATAGATGGATGCATGGGTGTATGCATGGGTGGGTGGATGCATGGATGGGTGTATGGATGGATGCCTGGATGGGTGGATGCAGTGGCAACACTAGGGGGGTGCGGGGGGTGCGGACCGCACCGGGTGTCACCCCCTCTGGGGGGTGACACCAATCTAGATGGTCTAGTTAGTGTTAGTTAGCGGTCAACTGCCTGCCTGAGTGCCTGGCCACTAGTGTAGTGTAGTAGCGCACTAACAGTGACTGACTCACTGCTTTAAGCCTTTAGTGCATGAGCACGCCAGCACGCCACACACGCACGCACCGCACCAGGGATGTTAGTCACTGGTGGTGCGATGCGCGCGGCGTACCACTACCCCAGGCCAGCACTTTGGTCCCAGGGCCGTCAATCTTAGCTCTACCAATGACGGCCCTGGGACAGCCCCCGCGCGCTGTGCGCACTGACCTGCTGACGCATCATGGCGCGGTCACGCGCCCGCCCTGGAGTTCGGAGATACGAGGGATAGTGCGTGCGCGGTGGTGAATTAAAATATGACGAGATCATCTGCACCACCATCTTCTGTCTGATATCGCGAATCACAAGCCGAGCGCCGTCGTGGTCGGTGGTCTCTCTCCTCAAATTTGGGACGGTGAGACAGTGAGACAGAGAATTTGAAATAATATCATTTATTGATTTATTTATAATATGATACGAATACTTATGAACTAAGTAAGTTAATGTGGCAGTGCAGTGGCACACAAATGAACTCAGATTCATTACATTTGATTTTTTACTGGCACAAACGAAAACACAGCCCTCTTCAGGTGGGTGCACGGTGCACCAGGCTAAGCTTTCTTCCTTCCTAGGCTTGGGCAGTCACGATAGGCTTGGGGACTGCGCGGTAATGGCATTTTGTTTGCTTTGATAATTGCATGTCATCAATCATTGCACAAGTGCCACCATTGCCTACCAACGTAACGTTTGTTCTTGTGTTTGAGTGTCTGCCTTTGCAGTATTATCCTTCTACCTGCGTTTAGTACTCCTTTGTAACATGATGATGCACACCTCACTTTTCTCTTGTTGTAACACACTGTTTGCTACCTCCTACATTTTCTTTGCTTTAGATACTTGCACAAGTGCCACCATTGCCTATATAACGTTTGTTGTTGTGCTTGAGTGTCACTGTCTACCATATATTGCAGTATTATATCTACTTTTTTCTCTCTCGAGCAGACTTCACTTAAAAAAAGTTTATTGGGATTAGACTACTGTAGACACCTGGTGCAGAGATCTTTGTTTACCCAACAAATTCCGAAGCATTGTAGCTGTAAGATAACTTTGGTGGTGAATACACGAGATCTGTGTGCAGTCTAGTTACAGGCCGGCCTGACTCATACGAAGTGAAGCATGCACCATGCAGTTCACAGATTTGTATTTTACGTAGGAAGCTCAGCGAGGTGAGATAGGTCTCAGGTTACCATCCTTGTAATATACCTGCTTAATGAATTATGAACCATCTTTAAGGAATTGCATGCTAACTGCAAGGTAAAAGTTTAGAAACCGTGCTTTTTTTTTGCTCAGTATTTCATTATTCACATTTTTCACAAAAGTTTTGCTTTAGTAATAAAGACGCATTAGTAATTGCTTTTAAACACTGGTATTAGTTTAAACTCGTGTAGATAATGATCTGGCATTCAGACAGTGGATGTGAAACTCTTACATTCAGGGATTGGAAATTTCTAAACTTGCCTTCAGTCATAGTTTATCTTTTAAGCACTTGTAACCTGAAAACATGTCACTTTTTCCTCCTGTAATGCACCGTTTGCAACCTCATGTATTTTGTTTGCTCACAATTGTCACTTTTGCCTCTTGTAACTTAACGTTTGCTTTTGTAATTTGTTCACTTGTAATTTTCTCCTCATGTTTCATTACTGTTCCTATTGTGAAGCGCT
The DNA here is from genome assembly GCF_964261635.1 of Lissotriton helveticus. Lineage (NCBI taxonomy): Eukaryota > Metazoa > Chordata > Amphibia > Caudata > Salamandridae > Lissotriton > Lissotriton helveticus. The sequence goes on from NC_136059.1 coordinate 237,788,221, forward strand.
CTGACGCCTTTGGGTAAAGTCTGCGCTATATAAAAACGCATAAATAAATAGAAGACCCTGTCCGGCCCCGCCCTTCCAGCCTCCTAGGCTAGTCCTGACCAGGGCGGTGCATTGTGCTTGCAGTTGCACACGGCCGGCTGCATGATTCATTGCTCCAGGCAGGAGCAGGCCAGGCCTTTCCTTAAACTCCTCACTTCACTTGCAGGTGGTTCACTTCACAGTTAGTTCACCTCATACGTATACTATGAAGTGAACTGCTTTGGCTGAAATATGCCTGCTTTGCTGGCCAGTCTTCATCCTTCTGCCTTATTGTCCATCCTGGCAGTGGCAGCTTTTATGTCCCTGTGCTTTTGGCTGTGGATTTGTGTTTCTGCTGACTTGGGATTTGTTATTTTGGTCATTCCCTCGGTTGGGGCCCTGCTTCTCCGGGTACACTGGCTGGGCCATTTCTCTTTTGGTTTTCTGGTCTGTTGAAGGTAAAATCGGCATTATGGGGTTACCAGTTAGAAAATAGAGCATTCATGCTGCGCCTTTCAAGTGCCCACAAAGAGAAGAGAGGAACCAGATTTTAAAGTGAAAGAGACAGTCAATCACAAGATGAAAATATGGTTCTGTGATTTCATCACATACCGCAGTAAACAGAAACTGTATGAACATATATATATTTGCCATCTGTTTACACTGGCGGACTCGGAGCGGAGGAGGTCCATGCAATAAGTCGTGAGGGGGTGACACCATGAGTTACCCGCACCGGGTGACACCAACCCTAGTGACGCCACTGGGTGGATGGATGGATGGGTGTGCATGGATGGGTTTATGGATTGATGGATGGATGGATGGGTGGATGTATGGGTGTATAAAAATGATAATTTCAACATGCATTGTGAAATTACCCTTGACCCATGCGGAGATTAAGACACATACAAAAGAACACGTTGTGTTTTAGGAAACTGGCAAATTTGCAAGTAAGCTGGAGCCTCCAAACTGCGATGTGCCTGGTGTACGTCAGTCAGCCTCAGGCTTTTATAGGACGGAGCCTTTCATGGCCTCATAAGACTCGGCAGTATCGTAGGGATTTGTCTCAGTCAATTACTTGTCTGGTAGGAGTCATTTGGGTTCGTTTAGTCACCTGCTGGGCTGCCATAGACCAAGAAACTGAGACAACTGTAATTTATCAGCAGACGGTCCTAGCAATCGGGAAGGGTGAGTACCAGTCAGGCAAACGTAGACTTGGGCTGGCCATATATGCTGACAAGAGACAGTTACCAATTCGGCCCTCCGGCCTGGGTGGAATTATACGTTTCAGAGAGAGCTACTTTCCTTCAAAATGCCCATTAGGCCAAAAGAACTGTACTGAGAAAGTCTGCAGTTAGATGGTTGTATGCCTGACTGGGCCTGCAAAATGTGGTTGGACAGTAACCATTTCGGCATTAAAGGCCTGGGAGGGCTGGCAGTGCTGGGTAAGAGTCAGCCAGGGTGTTAATTACCTCTTGGGCTGCAGGCCCACCTGTTAGGCATTTGTATGCCTGGGTGAGACAGTGGGGTTGGGATAGAATAAGGCACCTGTCAGACTCTGCTAGGCATGTGCTGGGCTGTAAAGCTGTGCTACAGTCAGAATCGTGGCAGATTCTGGCCTTTGGCTCCAGAATCGGTCTTTTATCTAGTTCTTGTTTACTTGTTGGTCATGTAGACAAGCTTCTGGAAAGCATTTGTATTCCAGTGACTGGTGGCGGTAGTGTTCGAATGGAGTCAGCAACATGTTTATCTCTCAGAGACCTGCGTGAGACAGAAGGGTTGGGCTGAAGTCAATTACCTGTCTGTGAGAGTTCTTATTATGAGCAGCCACCTGTTAGGTGACAGGGAGAGGTAATAGGGGTTCTAGAGAACCAACCACACTCAGGCTCAGCATTCACAGATGACTCACTCTGTCCGGACCCCACCTACCTGCCTTATGAAGGTCCTTTACTCGCTGGGGAATCTCCCTGTTGCCCCACAGACTGGCCTACCACAAGAGTTAAAAAAGAAAAACCTGGAGCCCAAGGGGGAAGCAATACCAAAGGCGCATAAGGCTTGGTTTGTCCCAGGATGAGCCCGCGCGCACATGAGCTACAGAGTACCTTTGATGTACACCACTGCAGTAATTAGAATTATTATGAATTCACGCTGAAACAGCACGACAGCATTAGACGTGCTCCCGTTAGCTCTGTCTCTTTTCGTTGACTCGCTCGGCATGCATGCAGGTTTCGAACCTCGCTTTCGAGAACTTTTTATGTAGGCAATCCGTCACCACTGTGTGGCCTCAAACGTCACGTTGTCATGTCGCGCGATGTTAAATCGGCGATGTGACACGCGATCCAATTAAATTGCCGCATTTGCGGCGCAACTGCTTGCGATGACATAATGGGCGGTGAGACGGCCGGTGCGATGTAATGCCCGCGATTTGAAGTGTCGCGATGACATTGACATCGACGGATCGTCATACAACCGTCTCCGAGGCCATGGAGTGGGCATTACCACTATCCAGATGTGAAAGTACAAGACGAACAGCAGTTCTGAAGTTGCTTTGTGGAAGAAACAGTTTGACTTTCTTTAGAAGAGAGAGTTGAAACCAGGCCATCTTTATTTTTTTGCCAATGTTTTCCTTGAGGGAGAAGTTAATGTCCAGGATGAATCAACATGTTTTGGCATTAAGTGACAGTGGATTAAAAGCCAACAAAGGTCATGTAATTGAACCAGGTTTGTACTAACCCTGGGCGTAGTGAGCGTAGCGGGGCTACGCGGAGGTTTACGGATTTGCAAACAAACTCTGTGGAACAACGTGGAGCTCCGCTATGCCACCCGCCTACACCCTATATTAAGAAGTAATGTTAACAGTAATAAAAAATTGATTTAAAACCACTTACCTCTTTACTGTGGCGTCCCCGGGCTGCCCTCCTCCTCTTCCTCGCTGTACCGGTGATGCTTAAGAAAACTGCACCCGCGCAGCTTTCTCAAGCATTACCGGTACGGCGAGTGAAGTAACTAATATTTTAGTGTTCTATATAAGAATTAAAAAAACTACTTATAAGTAACTCAAGGAGCAGGGTGAAAAATCCAACCACTTACGATGTATATTCTAAAAACAGAAGAGTTCGGTATGATGATATTTGTCAAATATAGCAGCACTATTTATAAGTTTCATAATACACCCATTGAAAACCACAAGTTGCATAGTCTTTTTCGAGGTACAGCGGCCATTCCATAAGAAACTAAACAAACATCTGAATAAACTAATCTAATCAAGGTAACCAAAGAACCCTCGTTTTCCCTAATGCCTTTCCCACTGTCTCCAGGAGGTCTAGTGGCAATGAATAGCACTGAGTTGTTAGGAGCAGCAAGCAGTGAGGTCTAGACAGATAAGGAATTATTGGGGCATATTTCTGTTTGTTATGGCTTCTGGTATGTATATCAGTTTTAAAGATTACACAATACTTTGTCCATTATTAGATTGTCATTAAAACTTATTAAAACTATTATGTTTCTATCTGTTTTGGTGACAGAAATACATTTATAAAGAGACCTATATCTTCATAAAACTACAATTAAACACTGCATATCTGTTTTTTCCAGACATAGTTGAAAATCATCTTCGAGTAGTTTAAAAAAGTATTTTGTTCACCCTAGTCTTTGGCTTTATGTACATTAGGCTTAGACTTAATGAAACTGGTTGTGGGAGTGTCTGGTAACACTGCGCAAGTGGTTTGGCCTTCAGTAGCTCATAATGATTTTCAATGATCAGGAGTAGTTCTCAATACAAAAAAATCTCGAGTTGCCTGTCAGAGGGGTATCCAGCCTCATGGAACTCCCACTGGCTACAGTCTCCAGTCTCGTTTTGACTTTCCCAAAAAGTGACTAAGACCAAATTAAGACAATTTCACGCAGCTCCCCATGATGATGCTTCCTCTTTGGACACCACCTGTGGCCAAACAAACGTTACCATGTCAAAACATTTTTTTCAAAATGTCTTCAAAGTTTGAAAGTAAGTGCTGACTGGGCCCAATCCACTCTTTGTATGCGACTCATGCTCCATTATGGTTAGCCATATTTTTTTTACTGTGACTCAGTCTCTTGCGACTAGATGTCCACAGGTGGTGCTTTGATCTTTTAAGACACTAGTGTTTGCCTTAAATGTATATAGCAAACCTAACCAAAAGGTAGCAAATCACTGTAGAGGGTCGAATGCAAAGATACAGTGAACAAGTGCTTGGGGTAGTAGCGGAGGTCTGATGGCAGACCTGAACTATTACTGTGCCAAGATGCTGTATTCTGAAAGAGGTGTGGATTCAGCATGCTCTTAAAATGGAGCTCGGTTGCAGTTAACTTGATGGATTTGAGGATGCTGTTCCAGATCTAATTAAAATCTAGGAGAAGGCCTGCTTCCTTGTCTTTTCTGTTTTAAAATGGAGCAGGGTTGCAGTTATCTTGATGGATTTGAGGATGCTGTTCCAGATCTAGTTAAAATCGAGAAGAAGGCCTGCTTCCTTGTCTTTTCTTTTTTGCACTTCTTCATTTCTAGTCTGATATTGCCCTTGACTACCCGGGTGCTGGAAATCACTGGGAGATTAGCATGTCAGTCAGATAGGCAATAGTGCTAGTTGTGATAGCTTTGTAGATGATGCAACTGGTTTTGCAGATGGTGCTGGCCGCAAGCAGAGCAAGTGGAGTTCCTTCAAAGAGGGATGATGTAGTCATAATACATCAGGACTTTGATGGGTGTTCTACAAAAGGTAGATCCCCTTAATCAGGGCTTGTGTGGCGTATGGGAGAACGTGGAACAGTGCGTTACTATCATAAAGATGCCAGAGTACAAGGTCTTGAACAGCACCTCTGGAGTCTTTTTATGGGAGGAATGTTTATACTTTATTTAGCACAGAGAGCTGGTGTCAGGCCATCTTGGTTTTCTTGGCACTGTGTTCCTCAAGGGCAAGCTTAGGGTAGAGGGATAATCAGAGTTACTTGGTGTTGGGTGAAAGTTGGCATTTGAATCTATTGAGCCTGGGGTTATTGGGCCATGTCTTCACTAGTAGTTGCTTGTTGCTCCTCATTCCTATCTGAAATTCTGTTTTATGGGGTTGAGCTTCAGGCAGGTGCTGGTCATGCTTGCGCTGATAGTGATTGCTGTGTTGCATCTCTGCAGTGGAGAAGACATTCAGTAGTTTTGTGTCTTAAATTTATTGGTGACTTTTGTTACTGTTATCGGTTAATAGACTCCCAAGGGACTCCATGTAGTGAGTAAAAATGATATGGGACAAGATTGAGTCCTGGGGGACTAAACAAGTGATAGGTAGCTTGTTTGACCTGGGTGAGGCAAGTGAATGAACTAGTATTGGTTGTGATTGAAGACTATCTAACACAGTAATAGACACTGGCAATTAGCATTTGATGAACTAAAGTATGGCAGACATTTGAACTGAGATCATGTTGGTAGCACTATAGAATGCAAATGTTTCAAGGATTTGAATAAATAAAACAATTAGTAAATTACTGCAGCACCACTATATGTAAGAAATTTCTAGGCACCAGTCAGAATATTACCTGCAAGGAAGGAACGCATTAAGACTTAGGAAATTAATTGTTTTTGTGAAGACTTATGAACTTGTAGTGTGATGGTTCCATTGGGACAGAGGAAGGTAATTGATTTCAGGGTTCCATGATATTGGGGAGGATGTATGAGAAATTCCATCCCCTAAACTCTATCACAAGACTTTCAGAGGAAAATACAAGGATCCGGCGGCTTGTTCAAACTTTAGCATGGACTCTATATGCTCAAAGGCCTGCTTGAAGAGGTGAAGAGGCATCTGTAAATGAGGCAAGGGCATCTAGAGGTAATGTTGTCTCTCTGTTCAAAGCCATTACAGGGATCACTCCAATATTGTGGTCTCATTTGCTGAGGCCCAAGATTAGCCTAGTATCTGATATTTTGAGATCGCCCCAACCCCTCCGAATTGAATTATCATCATGACTTATCATTGATTTGACACTGGTCCACAGTACTATATAGTTCTGGTGACAGGCAAAAAGTGAGTGAACTTTGCAGACAAAGAGGTGAAGGTCAACTTTTATTCAGCCATAGTTAACTTTTGAACCCATAGAGAAATGCCTGTTGTGGGGTATAATTACTAATTCAGGCAGCATATATATCACTCACAAGAAATATATTTTCTAAGGCCTGTTATTATTTTATGATAATGTATAGAACTTGTCATTACTAAGGTAAAACGCTTAGAAAATGTCATATGTCTAATGGCATTCACAATACTTGCTGCACAACTTACAGCGAGGTATGTGTAGGAAATCAGTGTCAACATTGAATGTAGACTGTATCAAAGAGCAAGGTCTACTCACTGCGAACTGGTTTCTGGTTTGCATAAGTGAATACTTTCTCTTTTCAATAGTTCTTTTCAAGTATGTTCACAGTCTGTGAGCTATTCTCGATGCCCATGCTGTTGAAGAAGCAGATTCATGCTAGATGGGTTACAGCATTCAATTGAGCAGGGGAAACAAACTTTACAACAAAGTCTTAACCACGTAATACCTTTACCACAAAGTCTTAACTTCCCATAAGTCTTTACCACGCATGTCATTACCATGCACATCCCTTTACCATGAATGTCATTACCACGCATGCCTTTAGCACCCATTATTTGTATATGGAGTTTTTGGGGATTTGCAGTGAACATTGTTTCATATCACCATGTTTTTTTTAGGATCTACGGTTTCTCAGCGACAATTGTCAAAACTTCGTATTTTTCCAAGGAATTTGGCTTTCACTTTTTTGAAGTTTGTATTGGTTTTTTTTCTCATAAAAATCAATTTATCAAAATAGAAAGTTTATAGGAGTTGGGCTTTTCCTTGGTTGTTGGATACCCTGTTGGATTGATTGAGTACAGAAATGATAAAGGTTTGGGTGAGGTCTGCCAATTGATTTATTGAAGGAGTTGTGCTATCCTTCAATGGCATTGTTATCTTTGCACCTCCTTCTAAGCAGGTTGCATAACAGTTCCACCGGTCAAAGGGAAACATTGGCTTCCTTCTGTGACCCAACCAGCTTAGATTCCAATCCATGTGTCTTCAAAATAATTTAGCAGTGGGGCCAATTTTTCTTAATTTTGGGTACAGTATTTTGATTGTGTAGTTGATTTGTAGAACTCAGCCACACACTCTGGAAGTACAAAGCATAATACAGTTAGTTTCTTCAAATCAAATAGCATTTTGCTTTTTGACATGTAATCCTCAACTAAGGAGGTTTCTTTAAATTTTCCCCAATATGCCTGAGAAAAGTGAAAATAAATCACGTTGATGCAGGCATGCATGCTGACTTTGCTGTACCGAGCTGCATGGAGCTGCTTTAGGGTGCCTAGCTGCTCAAGTTCCATCCGCTCGAGACTCCACCGGAGTGTTGACCCCGACCCGACCCAGAGGCCGCATCCATCCATACACCGAACCAGCTTGCCCACCTTCTTACCTTCTGTTACCATTGCAGCTGCTGGTACTGGACCCTGTGGCCAAGGCCATAGCTGGAAGCGGTTGAGGAGACCTACCAGGCTGTGTAAGAGCAAGAGTGCAGGAGCGCAAAGAAGGAGCCTTTGCAGGAGGGAAAGCTAGAGCCCCTTGAGCACAGAGCTGTGGAAGGTGGGCTGCAAGGAGGCAGGAAAAGTTAGCAGTGGGGGTCAGCGCGAGGGCGGCATGAGGGGAGAAGAGCGTCTGCAAGCGATTGACTCAACCCAGGAACCTCAGACCAGACTTAGTGGGAAGACGCCCTAGATGTCAATGGTCTGGTGACTCACCCAGCCATGCTTTCAGGGAAGCGTGGGTTGCACAAATACATGCACGACTCTCGAGATGGGCCGGGAGGAGGGAAGGAGTCGGATCAACTAGAAAGCGCTAGTGACATCCTAGCATACACCAACCACCCTTCCCTCACATTTTCAGGACACTTGGTGAGGAATAAGAATATTTTCTTTTGGTGATTCCTCACTCACCTCCCTGAAAATAACAATTGATTTTTGGTCTAATCACCAGACCCACTTTTTTTTCGTCAGACAATAAGACAAGACCAGACTGCCCAGACTGCTGTGCCGTCATCAGGTGGGAAGAACCAAGGAAGCTAAGAGAAAAGAAAACACCCAATGACAAGACGTATTATCTTTGTAGACAAAGCCTAACCTTAATGAAAGCGAGAAAGGCATAACTTCCCATTTGGTTAGACTTAATTACTACGATCCTTTACAACATTCTTCCCATTCTTCTTTTTAGATCTTTAACAGTGAAAGGGCAGAAAGCCCTGTTCAGATGCTCTGCAGAGGTTTTGCTGTTCCTAAATTTATTTAAAAAAAACAAAAAAACATGGAATTTAAATGTTACTATGATATGCCTGCTATATTATGATTGTCCCTCACGCTTCCTCCAATATCCCGTGAAGCAACCGGGTGCGAGGGACTAAAGGGTTTACGGAGGCTCTGGAGTCTCAGAGTTTGGCCCCCTGGTGATTCTATAACTAATCCAGCATCTTTAGCCCCCGCAGAATTTTGCTCTATTTACCTTTTGTAGGTCTAGGGCTGGTAGAGGGTTTAGAAAGGAAAGTGTCCCAGCAGGCCTAGAGTAAGAGTACAGCTTTGGAGAGGTGTGATACCTTGTTGCTCTCCTGAGACAAATTATGAGGTTGGGCCGCCCGACTGGATCATTACGTCTTTTGTCACAAGCTTAGTCACAAAAAAATTGGTAGAAAACTGCTAAAAAATTCCATCTATCTCATAAGGATATATCACATGTTAAAGAGACAGAACTTGTGATTCGCCGGCTCATAATGGGGCGACATCAAGTACGGATGATGTATCAAGAGTCCCCGATCAAGCACCTAATCGACTTACCGTTTTTGGGACTTGGTTCTCTCAGCATAGGATTATGGAGTATTTTAAACAATCAGATAAAGCTCAACGTGAGGATTTTGTTTTTTATTTACTCCTGCCATAGTCCAGTCTGTATGTGATTGTGCATTATCTCAGAGTGATGTAATAAGAGATTGTTTGCAACAGTCTGCTGATGCTACTACTTTATGTTTAAAAATACCTGGGGCCAGATGTAGGGGGCCAAATACCGGTCGGTAACGGCCGATTTCGGCCGTTACCGACCGGTATTTGGAGTTACAGATGTAGGGGGCCTTAAATTTACCGATTCGGTATATTTACAGATTCGGTAAATTTACCGATTCTGTAAATTACCGAATCGGTAAATTTTTCGAATCGCAAATTTGTTATGTAGGTGGCACTGAAAACAGTGCCACCGGCCCTTCAGAATTCGTTATTTACCATGACATACTATGTCATGGTAAATAACGAATTCCTGTTTCCATGCACATCTGTGCATGTACACCTGTGCCATGTGGCACACATACATGCCCTAAGGGCATGCATGCCCTTAGGGCATGTATGTGTGCCACATGGCACTCAAGCCAGAATCAGGTGTGCAACAGGGTGTCAAAGTGACACCCTGTCCCCCTTGCAAAGTCGGTAATTTTACCGATTCGGTAATTGACATTGATTCCTATGGGCCTCAAGGCCCATAGAAATCAATGGCAATTACCGAATCGGTAAATACCGATTTGGTAATTACCGAATGTTAAACATTCAGTAAAAAAATCTTAAAAAATACCTACATAGCATTTACTGATTTGTAAATACCGAATCGGTAAAATTTGGTATTTACGAATCGGTAAATACTAATTTCCTACATCGGGCCCCTGGTGTAAACAATGTTTCATATGATTGGGGGCATTCTCATGTAATAGTTGCTAAAGCTCAAATCCATCCAGAGCCTACCGAAGAGGTTCATCAACTTAACAAGTCTTTAACTCAAATCATGTCGTTGCCACAAAAGATCCATTTTTTGCAGCAGGAAGATATATTTTTGGTCGTATCTAACTTTCACGGAGATTTGAGTGAATGTGATGCCTCTGTTATTTGCTTGGGCGATATTCAATCTAATCATAGTTTTCCTAGATCTCCCATGTCAATATCCTAGTCTGCGAGAGTCTAGGAGAATCTATAACTCAGTCACCTACCAGCAAAAATGGTATAAATCCATTGAGCCCCGAAATATGTGAATGTGAACAATTTCCTGATTTTCATCCAACTTTAATCCCTCTAAAGGTTAAACTTAGGGGTTCTGGCCAGGGGCTAAAGAACTTAGATCAAGTAGGTAACTCGTTGAACCCTGCAGATGTCTCGTTATTGGACAAATATGATGGTACTATCTTAGTGGACGAGTGTCCACCCAAACCTCAAAGCATAGACAGCAATGGAGTGTGGCAAAATCTGTTGAACTCAATGGATGCAATAACATCAGCGTTAAATTTTCACTCCAACAAGCTCGAAATATAGGTGGAGCTGTTAAATACTTTAGCAGTCAATGTTGCGGGCATAGATACAAAACTACACAATCTAACCAACTTGGTGGTAAGAGCACAGGCCAATGTTAATAACCAGCTAATTAAATGTACATGTTCACATATTTTAGATAAAGTGTCTGAACTTACGACTATAGTGGGGTCTTTTGTCGAAGAAATTAAAAAACTAGCTGTGCAATCAAATCCAGAACCATTTTTAAATTGCTATAATAAGCCAGGATTAAGATTAACTAGGGTGAGCACAATGTTCCAACAGTCTGGGCGAGAGGCTTGCACTGATATGTTAGGGTATTAGCCGGTGATGTTGAGAAGTCAAGAATAGGCTTGGGATCCTTAGTTGTAAAAGATGAAACCCTATTTTGTTAGGAAATGTTAATGCAGAGTGAAGTCAAGTTACCAATTCCAAAGCTTTAGCAGATAGTTTCAGTGGTGAGCTACCACTGACAAAAAGGGCCAGAAAGAGGTTGCATAAGGCTTGGTACATAGCTAAGAAAATAACTGTTCTAGTGGTCTAGCCCAGGGACTGTTATCCTATTTTTAAGTCAGGTAGTCAGAAGCCAAAAGGCAGAATTGCTCCCTTAAGGGTGCAGAAACTCCCTCTGACTCTACTGAGACAAATTATATGAATCCCAAAGTGAAGAGAGAGGTACAACACCCTTCAAGGGGTAGTAAAAAATACAATATTTTGAACTTTAGCAGTGAGGGCTTAGCACCACGGAGCACTAGTTGATTATTCAATTATTAATGCAAAAAAAAAACTTTTTCAATCAAATACCGGAGCTCACTTCTAGTAATCCACCACCCTAAGGCCACTGTGAAATGAAACAATAAATGCAAACAAGAGGAGCGCCAAAAAAGTCTCAATACAAGGGGCATGTTCCCCTTTCACATTACTTATGCTAGTAGTAAATCTGCCAGCTTACATTAGAGACACCATGGCTGTGTTAAATAAATTACGAGATTTGCAATGGGAAGAAAGTTTAAGTTTTGTAACATTTGACGTGGTAGGACTGTACACGTGCATAAGTAATGTGAATGGGGAACAGGCCCTGAATGATTATTGAGGTCAAAGAAGCACCAGTTTGCAGGAGCATTGGAAAATGATCATTGAAATGAGCTCCCTAATTTAAAAAAAAAAGTTTTTTTTCACTTTTGAAGGGGAGTGATTTCAGCAGGTAAGAGGCACGGCCATGGGATCCAGGTTTGCTCCCTCTTATGCCAACCTTTTCATGGGTTGGTATGAGAGAGAGCACACCTGGAGTGGAAGATCTGGCAAATGGATAGATCAGATTCTTTTTTGGGGGTGTTTTTTTTGATAGATGACATTTTGGTCATTTGGAAAGACTAAGATCTATTTCTGAATAACAATGATTTTAATGTGACTTTGACGATGTTTCATCACAAGTCCAAGATAGAATATTTGGATGTTGAACTATTTGTTGTGGATAATCGGATACACAGTAAATTGTTTCGTAAAAAGACAGCTACGAATTCCATTTTGAGAGCGGACAGTTCCCATCCCGCATCAATAGTGAAAGGTATCCCGTATGGGGAAATGATTCGTATTCTGCAAAATTGCAGCTTAGATACGGATTTTGAGAATGAATTGGATGCACTAGATTCCAGACGGGTTAATAGAGGATATTCAAAAAGAAGTTTGACTCATGCAAGGTCAAGAATCATTAAGATCAAAAGAGAGACTACCCTAGTACAAAAAATTAGATAACAAACTCATGAACAAGTGGCATTCATTACCATATATATTGTTCATCATAACTGGATTTATAAAATTTTGAATACAAATTAGAATCTGCTGAAAGGGGTACCGGGCCTTCTAGGAGTTGTCACAGATAAGCCTAAAGTGGTATATGGAAGAAGCTCCACCATAGGTGGTCTGATCAAAAGACACGGTTTAGAACCAGTGAAAAGACACGGGTCCGATTGGCTTCAAAATCAACATAAAGGGTTCTTTGTATGTGGAAACTGTAATGTGTGTGACATAGGTATCAATCGCATCAAAGATTTCAGGTTCAATACCTTAAAAACATATAGTAACAAGGAATTAATTCATTGTAATAGCACTGGAGTGGTATATGCACTCCATTGTGAATGCTCTAAAATGTACATAGGCAGCATTAAAAGAGTCTTGAAATTAAGAATACAGGAACACAGGCGGGCAGTGATTAATCGAATTTTTAGGGGTCCGTAATGAGTGTTAGGTAGCCTTTTGGGGTTATTAAAGCACATAAGTAAAAAGCACTGATAGGACTCTGAAGATAAGTAATTGGGTTTGTCTTCACATGGTAGATAAATAATATTTAACCAGTTGACAGAAAGATAGGCTTTTGAGGGTTATTAAAGTACGCAAGTTCAAAATTCTGATTATATACTGTAAAGAAGTAGCACTAAAAGAGTCTTGAAATTAAGAATACAGGAACACAGGCGGGAAGTGATTAATCAGGACGAGAACTCACCCTTATACCAACATATGAAGAATAATCACGCTCACCAGACAGGTTTTAAGTTTCATGGTATACAAACAATTGTACCTCATGTAAGAGGTGGTGACTGGGAACTGTTGTTGAGACAGCAAGAGGCCAAATGGATAAGTAGATGTAGGACAGTATCGCAGGGTCTCAGCAGTGATAATGAACTACATTATTTTTTGTAAAAGTAGATAGCTGGACAATTTGATAAGTAATTGGGTTTGTCTTCACATGGTACATAAATAATATTTAACCAGTTGACAGAAAGATAGCCTTTTGAGGGTTATTAAAGGACGCAAGTTCAAAATTCTGATTGTATACTGTAGAGAAGTAGTTTGGAATATCCTCTCATGGTAGTCTAATAAATAGAATCAGCGCACAGAACATAATTAGAATGATATAGCATGCTGATAAACATATTTGCTGGTGGAAGATATTGATGTTATAGACTAATGAGGGTCGAGCCCCTTTGTTGCGCATAAAATGTAACAATACACAACGTGGATGGGAGCGAGTTTTAAATAAAGAGAGAGCCTTTCTCCTCTCGTAGTAGGCCATTAAGACTGGATGTAGCAATGAGTAACTAGAGAGTTCTGTGGATGCTGGTCATATCCCACAAAGCACACTTGGACTTAAACAGCAATATAGCAAAGTAAAACTTTTTCAGAGGAAAGGGCTGTGGCGTTCACGATTTACCGAAATTAACGTAGGTGACGGATAAAAATAGGGAAGTATATGAAGAGCAAGCCACAAGTGTATTGGCTAAAAAAAAAAAAAAAAGAACAAAGTTAATAGGACAGTGATACACAACAGTGATTAGTCTAAAGAAGTAGTGGACCGGAGAGGGGTCTCGAGCCCCTTTTTAGCGCATAAAATTGAATAACACACAACGTGCATGGGAGTGAGTTTTAAATAAATAGAGCGCATTTCTCATCACATAGTAGACCAATAAGATTGGATGTGGCGATGAGTAATTAGAGAGTTCTGTGGATGCTAGTTAATTTGTCACTAAGTACACATAGACTTCAACGGCAATAATAGCAAGGTAAAACTCTTTCAGGAAAGGGCTTTGGGGTTTACGAATTGACGAAATTGACGTAGGTGACGTAAAAAAATAGGGAAGTATACGAAGAGCAAGCCAGAAGTGTATTGGCTATTAAGAGAAAAGAATTACGTTGATAGGACAGGAACACATGACAGTGATTGGTCCTAGGTAGTAGCGGACCAGAGAGGGAACTATATGCCAGAAATAAGGACTTGAACCAGTTACCTCCCATTGGTCAGATGAGGAATGAAATAAGAGTCTGGATTTGTTAATGACTGTTTTTAAGGAACGGATGGTGGTGAAGCAGATTATCGGCAGGATTCATTGGGCCGTGCCGAAGGAGAGCGTAATATACAGATAACGAATGGTGAGTGATTAGAAGGCGAGCCGTATATGGAAGGGAGAACTAGATAGTTTTTAAGTTAATAATTGGAGGTTCTGTTATATTTTTTTTAGCATTCTTGACATAGAATACATACGAGGAGAAGATATCGAGTACAATTTGAAACAGAAATAGAGTCTGGCATTGAAGAGTGAGTTTAGAAATTTTATTGAAATATTGGTAGCTCGTGCTAAAACTTTGCACAGGGCTTCATCGGTAAACGCATGTTGGTTCTCTCTTTTAGTGTGAATATTCAGGATAAAGAAGGAGTGTGGAATAGTGTAACAGAGAGAAAATTGAGCACAATTCATGAAGGGAGTCTTGTGAGGTGAGTTATTTCTCGCAAGAAGCATCAGATATAGCGTATTAGAACGAATTGCTGAAGGCGAATATAACATCCTAAATACTGACCGTGGAGAGTATAATTGATCATACTATAATGTATAGTGCAAAGATGTAGTAATGCCCTCTCTTTTATTTGTAGATATTTTTATTATACAGGCAAATACCATGAAGAATACACAGATTGAGCAGTGTAGTACTCTGGGTGAGGATTTCTTTTTTGTCATAATAAGATACATTTTAGTTTAAAACCTGGATATCTACAGGCCATCATATTAATAATATAAATATATATTCTTTTCATTATATTCATTTACAAATGACTATTTGGTAAATTTCATTGTACTATTAGACGCACAAAGAAGTGGAAATTCAGGACTATCAAAATAGTATGCTTCTTGTATTAATAGAGGTATGTGGACCAGGAGACAAGTGTAATGATCATTGAATTTGTTTTTTATTTGATTGTAATAGATTAAGTTTGGGGCAATTGTACTTGGAAAAAAGATCGATTTTCCTTCATCTTGAACTAGTAGAATTTATAGAATGGATATAGGCAGGAGACATTTCTTTTTGTAATTTTATTATGAATACATATTTGGGTTTCTTCAGGATCATTCTGTGTGTAATTTTGTAAACCCAACAATGATAGCTTTCTGTTGATACATGGTTTATTATTATATTTCAGCCCTTATAATGTCCCTAGAGGGCGAAATGCATCAGTTGATCTAATATGTTGAAATTAATTGTGATTGATATGATAGAGTAGAAGATCTTGGCTGATTTGATATTTTCTTTAATTGAACTATTATTATTGAAATAAAGAAGAAGGACCATTTTTGAACTGAACCTACTGCCTAAGGATTTGTTATTGGAAAATATCCAAATTATGGATTGATGCACGTATTGAGAATTTTTTGGGCGCTCCTCTTGTTTGCATTGGTAGTAAAAAATAGTCTGCAACTGCTACTGTTATGAAGCCTGTTGACATTGTGTGTCCAAATAAAGGGTTAATCTCTAAGCAAAATGATAGATGGTCACCAAACCGGAGTGGGAGTAAGCAGAGTCACGGAAATATTAATAGAGAAATAGTCCGTCATTCACAATCAAGGACAGAAGCAATTGTAAACAATGATGCTTTGCCTTTGCCTCAAAATCATGCAATTGAGATCTTGCATGGGGCCTGTCAACCTGACTGGATAAGGCCCAATGTTATTCAAAGTTCATCATTTTTGGGAGGTCATCAAATCAACTATTTAGTCAATGATAGCAAAATAAGTCCAACAATATCCCTAAGGGTTATGCTGGAAAACAAAACCTCTAATAGTGTGAAATTAGTTTTTCCCCTTCTATATGAACCAAGGGGCATTCATGATAGTCTCAATCGGAGTTCAATCCTAACAATTATTTCAAATATCCCTGATCTATTATTCATTAAAACTACAGATATTACTGTTCAGTTTGAACAAATACACCCTAATTCATTCTGTGAGTCCACTGTAACAACTTGGACTTCTAATTAAATAGTAAATAACATCTTAGATTCAAGTACTTATTTTATGGAATGGGGCATTGAGGTTAAGAACTGTACCCAATTAAAATACCCCTCTATTTTAGAGGGACCAGCACCAAAAGTGGAACAAGAAAGATACAAGGTTGAGCGTAAAAAGCCAATTCCGCTACTCAGAGGTGTGACTGGCCCATCGAATGAGTCAGCTTCTAATAAAGGTTTTCTAATTACTAACTCACTCAAAGCAGTGCATACCTGTGAATTGCTACCTAAAAACAAAATGCAACCAAATGCAACTTGAGGACTGGACATGGCTTCTAGCAACCCTTGAAAATGTGCATCTAGAAGATGAGAAGTAAACCATGCTTGTTACAAATGGTAAAGATTTACAACTGAGAATTTGCTCTTGGAATGTGCATAGGCTGGCCAATTTATTGGCCAATCCAGATACTATCTCATTTTTAAATACTTTAGAAATGTTAATGTTCCAAGAAATATGGAGAATACAATGTAGCATTTTCAGTTCATACTTATTTATATCATTTCCCTTTTAAGATTATTTATATTGTGTTTCCCTTTTAATCTGCTGTTCTTTTGTTCTGTGCACATGCATATGTTGGAAGATTCTTTATTGGAATTGTTTATCTGTAAATGTTTTGTACTGGCATATTACTGCTGGGACTTGAAGAAGAGAGTACTGTGCTGTTATCATTAAACCAGTACCTACAATCTCTGGATTATTTGAATTATTTACTACATACAAGCAACCCTGTTGCTTGGGTTTAATGAATTTAACCTTCTGCCGGTATGCACCAGCAAATCAGGCCGCGCAAAGTGCAGTCTCTCATGCTACATTGCGGCTGCACTAAAACATTAGAAGTAGTAGATCTTCAGTTGGACTGCTTACAATGCAGTCTATTACAATATAATCAACACAAGATCATAATACTTAATATCCATTTAAGTTCTAGGAAACATATGTCCACCCAGCTGTATATCTTACGGGACATCATAAGTTCACTAGTAATTTGGCACCCCTATGTGGGTCTATTAATTTCTGGTGACTTTAATTTACACCTGGTCACCTTTCACTCATATAATGGAAAAAGCAATGGTATCGCGAGTGCTGTGACAATATGTTCCAGCTTGGGTTAACCTTGTTTTGTTAAAAGACAAATCCTTGGCCAAATTTAGGCCAGTCCCACATTTTAAACAGTTTAAGCAAGGCTCAATTAGTAATTACATCTCTATTTCAGAAAATCTGGGCCCTAAAATTGTCGAATATAAGGTTATGCCTCGACTAGAATGTGATGATAACCCTCATTATTACAACTGCCAATAAGTTGTAATCCTAAATCTAAATTACTTCTTAATATGGTCCAATCTTCATACAACTTGAAGAAACTGGTTTAGCATTCAGATAAACAAAATGAAAGAATACAGGCTGCGGAAGCACTAATAAAAGATAGTGATCAGTGCCAGCTGCGGGTAGGTTTAATATTAGATAAATGGAATTATATTACATCATCCCTGCTGGGAAATTTTTAGCACAAAATCTAAAGAAAACAAACAAATTTTTACGCTCCCCAATAAATGGTATGCATTCCAATTGTTTAAATTAAAACGATCATTCAATAAAGCTGTATGGGAAGTTTCTTCAAATAGGTACCGGCAATCTTACAATGTTTTTAAGGATATAATATTGGTTTTAACAAGAAGTTTGGTTGGCTAAATCTTGCTATCAATCAGGGCTATGGCACAGATTATTATATGCCACCAGACAAAAAAATGTAAAAAATGTTTTGGGAATAATGAATGAACTCGAAAGGGGTGGCAACAGGGCTCATAGTACAAACATTATGGAAGATGAATGGGTAAAGTTTAGTATGAACTTGTATAGAATGTGCAATCTAAATGTGAATAAGCAAGACTTGTTATAATTGTGATAAAATTTGTAAGCCAAATATAGAGAAAGTGAGTGGTATTTGATTTGATTTGATATTTATAAAGCACAGCAGTCACCAGAAGGCATCAAGGCGCTAGAGACCAGCCGTCCATATTGCGGAACATAGAAAGAGACAGAAGCTCCAGCTAGATGCTAGACCGTGAAAAGCCAGGTTTTAAGAGCTTTTCTGAAGGGGAGAAGGAGGGGTATAGTTCTAAGAGCAAAGGGTAGAGAATTTCAGAGCTTGCTTGTTGCCACAGAGAATGCTCTGTCCCCCCACTTCTTCTTCTTGGTTCTTGGAACAACCAGTTGCAATTGGAGCGAAGATCGCAAGGGTCTGCTGGAGAAATGCCAATTAAACATAGTGTTCAACCTTGATGGATAGGGAGAATGCACGATTTATGAACCATACAATGTGATTTGAAGCTAATGTGATGTTCAGTGGGAAACATGGGCAACGACTTGGTCCATTCAATAACATCGTGAAATCAAGTTAGTATCCCTGATTTGAAGAATGACTTGGATCTTATAAGTAATAACAAAATAAAAAAATTGCATTTCTCCTCTGTCGTCTTCAATTAAATGGGGCTCCTGGCCCAAATGGGCTACCCAATGCCTTATTCGGTGCGAAAATTAATTTGTGGGCCGAAGTGTTGACCCCAGTGTTCAACAAGCATTGAAAATCGTTCCAGCATCTTGGCAAAGTAGCATCTTGCAGCCTATCTATAAAAGTGGCCCAGTTGATAACCCTGCAAATTATCGGTAAATTGCCCTAACTGATGTAGACACTAAGGTTTTTGACTCTCATTTATTGATTGATTTGGAAAAGTGGGCAGCAGAGCAGGGTATAATTCCACTTAATCAAACAAGTTTTTGTAAGGGACAACCTACCATCACCAATGTACTTCCCCTTACTTAACTGGCAAAACGGGCCATAGATTTAAAGGTGGCTTTTGATTCAGTTCCCCGAGCTTTATTATAGAAAAAACTTGTAGACTGGCCAATACAAAAAATTTACTAGATGATATTATACTTCTGTATACTGATACTTGGGTCCAGGTCAAGCAAGGCGATGGCGGTACTTTATCGCAAAAAATAAAAAACCTATAACGGTTTGAAACAAGGCGGTGTCCTTGCTCCTTCCCTATTTAATTTATTTCTGTCAGATCTACTACAGCACCTGGAGCTATTAGTGCCCATCTGTTAAAAATAGGTGAGGTGCAACTTAGTTATTGACAATATGCTGATGATACTATTTTGCTGAGCCAAACCCTGATAGGCCTACACAGATTCATTAATGCATTTGACGATTACATCTTATTAAGTGGCCTGGAATTGAATGTTAAAAAAACTAAAATTATAAAAGTTGATCCTGCATAATTAAAGATCAATTCATGGAGGGCGAAAGGCGGGCTAATTGAAGTAGTAAAACATATAAATATCTAGGTATTTTATTTGATAACCTAGTCTTGTTTAAAAGTCATTTTAAGTCCTGAGGGCAAAAACTGCAACCTTAATTTATGCCTTTAAATGTCTACACAAATCACTAAAATGTTAATCATATGATCATCTTCCTCAAGTTATGAGAACAAAGCTACAGCCAACCATAACATATGCCTCGCCTATTACTAGGGGGAACGTGCAAAATGACTAGCTCTATTAGTAATTAAGGCCTATAAATTAATCTTTGGTATCCCTAAATCAATTAGCCAAGCCGAAATTAGACTGGAGTTCGGCCTTCAAAGACATTCTATGGTGTCGTAGGGGTTGTTTTGAAATGTGTGATTTTATCTGACCCAGCTTCACTAGCAAACATCTGTTGGCATGAAATAATTCTGTATATACAGCTTCATGGTGATCTCATATCTTAATTTGCCTTCAGAGTTGTTATTTGCAGATGGGGCTTACTGATCTGACGTTTCCCAGTTTTAAACAAATTTAAAAAAACAAATCAAAATGAACTCATTTAATGAACTATTGTTGAATCGTACATTAATGTTACTTGATGTTGCAAACATGTATTTCATACATGCATACTAATCCTGCAAATCATGCATGATGACTGACTTTTCATGATTTGTATTTAAATGAGTCTTGGCTTTGCCGTAAACATGTATATTACACATGCATGTGAAACCCTGCAAATTACAACTGATGCAACAGCCCTGAAGAAGCTACAGGCTGAAAAGCCAATTTTGGGGCGAAACACGTGTTGGCGGCTATATTATAAATCTCTTGCTCTTTGTTTTGTATCACGTCTTTGAATAACTCTGAAGAAATAAGAGTTCTTTACGGAATACACTGGATTAAATAAAAGTACTAAAAAAGATTATAAATATATCTACTTGCTCTGGCACTTTTCTTCAGTTTTATGATTAATGGGGAAGGGGTTTCCCATTGCCAAGGACAAGAAAACACCTCAATCAATCCTCATTTACATGCAGAAGTGCACATAAAATCTGGACTCATCAACCCCTTCCTGTCTAAATATAGTGAGTCACTTTATTGTTTTTTTTGGGATATTTGCGCAATGTATTCTAACGTTATTTGTTTTATTGTATATTCCCGGAAATGAAATTGTAATATGTTATTTGTTATGCGATTTTATGGCATTATTTTTAACAGAAGTTTAAATGTGGTCCCAATGTTATGGTCCGGCTTAAAACCATAGATACATTCTTGTTCAGGCACATATTGTCTAAAAGTACTGGGAATAGTGTCCTGTTACTTTGTTTTGTTTTTAAAAGTTTTAATTGCAAAGATTTTTGTAAATCAAGCAATAAAGAATACAATACACATCCTTGAATTTGGATGGTAGGGTGAATTTTGCAGATTGTATTAATCATTGTCAACTCACAATCAATTATCACTTTCCTTGGGCATTTATGAAAATGTTTTGGTTTCAATCACTTTTAATAACTCAGTGTACATTGAGGATTGTTTGTACACTTATGGGACCGTAGTTCTATTTATGTTATCATGAATGGTGTATATTTGGGAGAATGGATTGGGTGTAGAATTAAATGTCCCATCCATCATCCAAATATCACTATTTTATGGGTTATCAGGGTATGGGCTGTGTTAAATATTAGTATTCTTTTATTGAGGGTTTTCGTTGTCATGCAAAAGAAAAGGTTCATCAATAAAAGTAATTGTTAGTTCTGGTGGGATGCTAATGTCAGAATAGGCTTGAGGGGTTACACGTTGGGGATTACTTGCCTATTTTTGCCTCTGTACCATCCTCCTCATATTGATTATTGTGGACATACTACTAGCTAGATGCAGCTGAATGTGTTGGGATACCTCCCTCAAAACTTGGTCTCAAGACTCATTGGAGGTGGATGAAAGTATTTTAATTTGTTGTACGTTCTCACATACTTCACTCTCCATTGCAGAGGCAGAGTGCTTATGCTCTGTGGTTCTTTCTCCAGTGTCACCCAGAGTAATCGTTCT
The DNA here is from genome assembly GCF_964261635.1 of Lissotriton helveticus. Lineage (NCBI taxonomy): Eukaryota > Metazoa > Chordata > Amphibia > Caudata > Salamandridae > Lissotriton > Lissotriton helveticus. The sequence continues at coordinate 237,809,828 of NC_136059.1, forward strand.
GCCTGTGCAATGGGACAGCAATAGAGCACACGCCCCCAATGACTCCTGGGCTCAGATAATCTCTCCTTACAATAAATATAGTCACCATATTTTGGCAACCTATTTCCAGGACGAGACTGGACATAGTTTTAGTTTTCCATTGATTTCATGACAGCTACACGTTTCAAACTTACGGTCTTCCTCAAGGCTTTTGTAATTTAGTGCACCATCACACTTAAAAAGAGTTTGACAAACAATGGGCATAGAAGTGATGTACCAATGTCGGTGCTTTACAAAACATCAATGAAGTTCAAAATAGAACAAAACAAAATCATAATGTGGGGGGCAGTTTTACATTTCCTCAATGACTGCATGAAACAAATTGAGATACATTTAATTGTGCGGTACATGACAACTTCAAAGAAGTCTAGTTCAAAGGAATGCTGATGCATTGTATTCTGGTTGACGGCCAAGTGGCCTCTTAGTTACAAACAAGAAAAGCGGTATCTTATACTGCAATAGGTTCAAAAATACAATTCAGGACAGGTGGCCTTAGTCAACGTACCATAACACATATTATCTTCAAAATTCGAACCAACTGAAAAATAATAAAGATAATAAACATGAACACAGAACTCTTGATCCTGTAAATGAAGGCAGGTTAGTGAAAACAGTGTTTTTAAAACAAATATATTTTATATTTTAAAACCTTATACATAGCTCAATAGAGGTACACAGCTGATTTCAGAACGATACAGTAAATTGATGGTGTTCAATTCTGGTACCAGTTTGACATAGATACATAAGAACATGAAATATAGTGGTACATGCTGTTCTGTTGAGCATGACTAGAGTGGATTGTGTGTGGGCAGTGTTCTTGTGTATGCAGACCTCATCATGGTTTAACAACCGCCTATCCCCAGTATAATTTGCTTAATAGTTGTGCGCTAGGGGAATGGGAGTTTGCCTCAGCATCTTCCAGTTGGCCCAGGTATATTATAAATGGGTACCAGATATTCTGTGGACAGCTGGCTGGGGGCATAAGGTCTCAGTATGCGGTCAATTATGTCTGGCAATGTGTTGCATTGGCCATCTATGCTTTAACAGACGGTGCTGGTTTGCGATCCAGGTGAAAAGCTAACCTATGCTTGCCTAACAGTATTAGCATTGCAAATAATCTTCGGTGCATCTCCGGGAGCTCCTTGACATAGCCTAACAAGCATACAGACACATCTGGTGTCAGGGGGTCCAGTGTGATGACACCTATTGTCGCACATACAGCATGCCAATAGTCCGCTATCCCTGGGCATGTTCAGGCCAGATGCAAAAAGGTGGCTTCCATTGCGGAGCATCATAGTCATCGTGCATCATCAGTCAGGCCCATCTTATGAAGGATCACTGGGTGTGGTATATTCTATGCAAATATTTAAAATGTATTAACCTTAGTCTGTAGTTTAGAGAGAGCCACTCGATTTGACTGCACCAATATTGCCATTGGCCAGCAGATATGTACATTCCTGTCTCTGCTTCCCAGGGCTGCTGAGCTTGCGCCGTGTCCTGTGGAGAGGCAGCCAGTGTTAGAGAATAGAGTCGGGGTATTAATTTGCACAGTGATGCAGAAATGTGAACATATTAGAGCATTGTGTTCGCCAAGGGGGAGACAGGGAACACACTGTTTGTGTTTCTGTGGTCGCTCTCAATTGATAATATAATAAAGTATCTAATGGTGTAATTGTAGGCATTGCTGTGTTAGTGAAGGGGGTGAGAACTGTCCCCCAAGGTATAGATCAGCAAATGTATGTATGCCTAGTATTTTGGTTCGGCGCTCCATCCCTTTATTATGCAGTGGGGGGAAGAAGTTTTTTTTGCCAGTGTGATGGACGGTGTGCATCGCGTATCAAAGCCTGTATGTTTATGAATCGCTTCCCAAGCCCAACGCATGCATTCCATCGTGTTTATTCTGTTCCTAGGTGCTTTGTACTTTTGGAATAATGCTGTGTTTAGTGGCTAATGTGATACCTGGTCCGCCTCTACCACCAAATGCTTCTGAAATGCCATGGGGTGCAGCCAGAGGTAGAGAAATCTCACTTGAGCGCAGTGCATGTATGACTGGAGGTCCAAGGCACCCATTTGCCGCAAGCGACAGGCAGCGGCAGGATTTCATAGACCACCCATGGCGTGTGGTCCGCTCATGTCAGCCTTTCATAAAACTATAATGTGAGGGGTAGCGGGGATGTTGAGGAATCAGTAAAGACATTTTGTCAAGACTACCATTTTAGCGATCGCGATACGCCCTGCCATTGAAATGGGAAGTTTTTTTCCCTATCTGAGTCTTAGATTCAAACCAATCTATTGCACAGCCATAGTTTGCCCTCCAAAGTTCATCAGGATCTCTGCTGAGCCATATGCCCAAACATTTGGTTGGTTCAGTGGCCCATTTTAGTGGACGTTCTGTGTGGTGAGGGAGTGTAGTGACAGTGAGGGGAAACAGTATAGATTTACTCCAGGTAATATGAGTTCCCGAGTGGCAACCGAAACGTATTACTTCTTGTGTCAGGCAGTACAAATTTCTGTGTGACTCGTGAACGTATAGGGTAATGTCATCGGCATACATGGACACCACTAGTCCTCGAGCCGTGAAGCCAAGGCCCCGTGCAGTGTGATGTTGACACAGCCGCGCCGCCACTGGTTCCATGGCAATGGCAAATAAAAGTGGGGAAGTGGGCAGCCCTGCCTTGTGTCCCCTGCAACCGTGATAGGCCCAGTGATTTGGCATTTATTTGGCATTCATTTGGCATTTTTTTGATGCACACTGTTGGGAGGGTGTACAATATTCGCATCTTACTAATAAACCCAGTACTAAAACCAAGACGTCCGACGAGCCTGAAGAGGAAGGGCCACTCTAACCAGTTAAATGCCTTTGTGGCATCCCGAATAGCCACCACTGCTGGCAGGGAGGCATTAATTTGGTGCATTACCGAAAAGATCCTGTGCAGGTTATGTGATGTGGTTCTTCCTGTTATAAAACCAGACTGATCAGGGCATAATATTAAGGGCATTAGCGGAAGCAATCGGTTCGCTAGTAGCTTTGCGTATATTTTATTGTCTATATTGATTAGTGAAAGGTTGCAGTAGGAATCACAGAGTTCAGGAGCCTTGTCTGGTTTAAGTATGGTTGTGATCAGTGCTTCCCGGAGGGAGAGAAATGGCCCACTGTCACAGATTCATTGTACATTTCGATGATATGTGGAATGAGTATGGTGGCATATTCTTTATAAAAGGTGGGTGTTAGTCCTTCCAGGCCCAGGCCTCTATCAACAGGGAGGCCAGCAATAACCTTTTCAATTTCTTCTGCTGTGAACGGCTCGTCCAGATCTTCTCCGTGACCTGGGTCTAGCAAGAGCAGTTCGATTAATGCAAAATATTGATGCAGAGTATTTTGTTTGCTCGTACCTCCGGCCGCATTTAATTGTGAGTAAAAGGAGACATTGCTTTGTTTATTTTCATGAGAGTTGTTATTCTGCAGGCATTTCAGTCACATATGAAGAAGCATGCATGCGGTTTTCGCAGCCGGTTGACTAGTGTCTTGCCTGGCCGACCCCCTTCCCCATATTGTTGAGCTTGCATCTCATGCCCCAAGTAATTTACCTCCCTCTCAGCCTCCTATGTTTACTCTGACATTTAGGTTCTTATCTCATCTAGTGTGCCCAGCATGGGATTGGTGCCATATATTTGATCTAGTGCCTTTATTTCTGCTTCCAGCCATGTCAGGGACCCTCTTATTGTCCGTAGCACTCCTGATTGTTTGGTAATGCATATGTCGTGGATCACCACATTAAAGGTTTCCCAATGTGTGGAGGGTGAGCTGCCTGAACCTGTGCTCAAGTAAAAAAAGTAAAAAATGGGGCACCTAAGTTCTTCCCTAAACACCGCTTCTCTCAGCACATATAGGGGAGGCTCCAGGGGAACATGCGCTGGGGAACCTGAAGGATAAGTCGCACTGGAGAGTGATCGGATAGGGTGCGCGCGAGGTGGTCAACAGAAGAGCACCAGTTGGCGACATCCCTAGACACCAGCCACAGGGTGATGAAGGACCAGGAGTTGTGTGAAGTGGAGATGCAAGTGCCCTCATGCTCACTGGGGTTGGCGTGCCTCCATGCATCTACTAACGCATTGTCTGTGATAAGCGAGGTTAACATTCCTGTGGCGTGTGGGTGCTGTAGACTGGTGCTTGAACGATCCAGAATCCCATGCAGTGCTACATTAAAGTCACCACCCCAAGTTGGCTTCATAGCCAAATATGGCAAGGGCCATATTTGGCTATGAAGCTCCAAACATGTAGGACTAAAACCAGGGTTGTCATAGTTGGGACCATATATGGCTGCCATAGTTAGCAGCTGACAGTAGACTGTACCTGTAATAACACATATCTGCCATTGGGTCTACATTTACGTGGCTGTTGCACCAAGGAAGTCCCCCTTTAAGCAAAATTGCTACCCCCCTCGCATCATTTAAAGTGTTTCCAGCAGGAAGCATATGTCTATTTTGTATCTTGCAAGGTACGCATGCATGAGGCAGGACTTACGATGGTCATTATTACCCCGAACATTCCATGTGAGGAAAGATACATTAGTCATGGATCATGATAGGAGCGCATCATTTATAGCATTACCACTGAAAGTACCAAGGAACTGTATAGGTGCTGGTAGTGATAGTGGTGTGGCCTCTCAAAATAGCAATTATCACAGTTCTGAGTTAGCTTAAACAACAAATCATCATAACTCAGAGTTAATGAATTCCATTCCCGGGACCCAACCCCTCCCTCCCATGCCCAGCCACCACCCATGCCAACCCCCCAAAACAGATTGAGATGCAATGCCCTCCCCCAGACATCCCCAACTTCAAAACATGTTGAACATTTGAGGGAATTATCCTGTTGGGGCACGTGAGCTCTTCCAGGCTAATTCCCCTGTCTAAGGGACAGGGTTGCCGAGCGAAGTAGCACTTTGGAGATTTAGAATGTTAACATATCATAGTGCGTTCAGGCCTCTATCATTAAGCTCATGGCTTTGCGATGGTGTGATAATAGCACAGTCCGGTGTGGTATTAGATGTAGAGTCCATTTGGTCAATGGCTTTATAACAAAACTTCAGTCATTATCACTGGTACCACCATCTGTGGATGGGCTGGGCGAGATTCACGAGTGTGATAGGGTTTTGCTAAGCTGTTTCACATAGGTCATGGCAGCCTCGGGGTCTGTAAAGTAACGCAGTTTGCCATCTGTGTCAATGTGTAGCCTGGCCAGGTACAGAAGGGTATATGAGATTTTTAGTTGTTGGAGGACTCGTTTGGCTGGTAGGAAGTCACGTCTAGCCACCTGCACCGCAAGAGTGAAGTCGGGCTAGAAGGAGAATTTGTTGCCTTGATGCCTGATCTCACCTATTTCTCTAGCTTTCCTGCAGGATTGCATCCCGTTCGCAGTAATTCAGCAATAGGGGTATTTTTGGCCGTGTGGGGGGCCGCGGGAGGTGGCTGCGGGCCTAGCTAGTGGTGTGCCCATTCCACGATGAAGACCCCCTACAGTATAGTACCAAACAGTTTGCATAGTAAGGATTCCAGGTAGTACTCCATCCTGGATATTGCAGTGGACTCAGTGATTCCAGTGATTCCAATTATTCTGAGGTTGTTTCTACGAGAGCGTGCATATGTCCTCACTTAACAGCCGTGCAGCAGGCATCTGTGGCCTTAGCTCGCCATGTCCGATCTCTCCGATAGTTGCACTCACACAGCTTGTGGGTGGCTCACATCAGGGTATCTTGATGATGTCGGCAGTGTAATCACAATTTGTATTTGTGTATAGGGAGCGTGCTTCTCCATGGATTATTGCGGATTATACGCTCGGCCAGCAGAGCTCACTCAAGGTGCTGCCACATTGCCACCAGCGAGGCCACGCCCCCGAGAGTGGACATAGTTAGCTTGGTTTCTGGTTGCATGGTTCAGTAATTTGTTTAAATATAAGTGACGTGTTTTCAACGTTTTGGTCTAAAGCTGTTCTTTATTTTGTTTGTGAACAATGTAGCTGCTAAGGAAAAAAGATTTGCATGATTACTTCAGACACTATATTGAAGGAGAAAAAAAACTTTCTTATAACTGTTGAAAATTAGAAAAGTTTCTGTGTTATTGGCTGTAGCCTGTAGGATGAAAGTTGTTAGTTTTTGGTATTCATAGCTTTTGCCAGAATATGTACCTGGTGAGTTTTTTTCCTTTTCCAATGTGGTCTTCCAAGGTCTGGTAAGATTTGCATAACTTTTTAGTCCAGTAGGATCCTTGTTTTGTTGTTTTTCTATCTTAATGTGGAAGGAAACAAATTGTTGAATGATGTTTTGTGTTGTTATTGTCATCTTTGCATTTTCTGTTTATAGGTTAACCTACCTGTGTATTGTTAATTTTTTTGCAAGGTTAGAGCCTGAAATTCCACTGGTTATGTTTTCTTTTTCTTTCCAATTTCTTTTTCCCTTTTAAGGTCTTTGAAATAGAAAATGAGGTACGTATTTGGTGTACTTAGAATAAATGTTTAGCCCCCAGTCACTGTCCAACACCTTCCCTGAGGTAAGTACTCGGCAGAGTTAGAATAGTATTTTTGACGTCCAGCCACTGTCCAGCACCTGCCCTGAGGTATGCCCCCGGCAGAGTTAGAATTAAAATGTTACCCCCAGTCACTTTCCAACACCAGCCCTAATGTATGTTCTTGGTGGAGTTAGAATAGTAATTTTGTCCCCAGTCATTGTACTGCACCTGCCCTGACGTATGCCCCTGGTGGAGTCAGAATACTAATTTTGTCCTCAGTCACTTTCCACTACCTGCCCTGAGGAATGCCCCAGGTGGAGTTAGAATACCAATTTTGCCCCAGCCACTGTCCAGCACCTGCCCTGAGGTTTGCACTCCACAGAATTGCAATAGTAATTTTGACCTCCAGTCACTGTCCAGCATCTGCCCTGTGGTAAGTAATGTATACCAAACCATGTTCAAAAAAGGTATTTACCTTTAAAGGTTCAGAGGTAATCAGTGTTTAATTTCAATAGAATTGCTTACAATAATAACTTACATTGTTAGTACATAAGTTAATGCAGTCAAAAATGACTACAAAAATGGCATTACTATAACTTATTCAGATTTATGCGGTTAATTCAAAAAATGCTTTTTGGTAACTGTGGTACTTACTAGATCGGCTAGATGGCACTGTGTGGAAGCACACTGTCACCGGTCTCCTCTCTCTGTGGTATGTGTGTTCACGAGCAAAGTCAGTGTACACCTGAGTACAAAATGGTGGATGGCTGAATTTATATGTTTTTCGGTGGTACTACATAATTCAAAAGAAAATATGCTTTGGAATGTATTCATTAATGTGAATTAGATTCTGACTAAATGGTTTTTGTATTACATTTGGTGAAAAATTACATTTATTTGCTTTCCTCACATACCACAGCCATTTTAATTTGGGACAAGCTGCAGTCATAGCGTTAAAATAAAGGAAGGACTAATGTAGAAACGGGATAATTGAAAATATTTTTATTTTAGTATTAGCTGTATTATGATATGCTTTATTTTTAAAGTTTACATGTAAACTGTCTTTTGACAAACAATACTGTGCTGTCTTATTTTATTTACTTCTCAAAAATAAAATACAATTTAATTACATTTGTAATGTAAAAGTATATTTTGGCACATATTGCAGGATGCACCGTAATATTACAGGTGGTAATGGTACGTGTGGTAAAGGTACTTTTAATGTAACCCTATGTATTGGTAGTGACATGAGTGGTTAAGACATGTGTTGTACAGCCAGGTTCGTTGTTCAGACCGAGCTGTAAAGGCCTGAGTGGTAAAGGTATATGTTTATCCATCATACATCCAATTGAACTGTGCTAGTCTGGGTAGGTAATCACATCATGGTGGGTGATGGGTGATAAAGAGAGAGGTGGATGACAGTGTCACCTATGCCAGCTTCGTGCATGCAAGAGTTTGTTGGGATAAGGGTTGTAGTGTAGGGTACAGGAGCACACAGGCACGAACAGTCACCATGGAAGAGGTGCTGCAATAATGCTACAAATAACATTTTTACACTTGCAAGGATCCTTGCTGATGGAAATATTTCACTCCAGTTGCTTGGGCAGATGATCAAAGTGGTGAAGTGTCACCATCGGAGAAGTTATGAAAGGTTCCATTCACTTTAGCCTCACACATGCAAAGGTTCATGATTTTGAGCATGACGTTCAAGACAGTTAGCTTCTTAGGAGCAGGCAAGACAATATAGCAGACTCTCCAGTCTCACTTTGACTTACCAGCACTAAGACTTTATGGAAAGAATGGGGCACAATTGCACCTGAGGCTCTAATAGTGCAGAGCGGGTTCTCTGCCCTCCAGGCAGTCTACCTCCTTGTCAGCAGTGTTCACCAGTGTAGATCTTCTCAGGTGAAGAGGGCAGTCCTTACACCTCAAAGAGGGACAGTCAAGTATTTTGATACTGATCCTTGTCTTCTACACAAGTGTGCAGCGTATCTTCATGTTGAACACTGGATATGCGGTACTGTCATCAGTTAAGAGGCAGTTGGCCAAAATACAGCTTTCACAAACCCAACTGTCAGTCAGTTTCACTGTTCAATTCAAAGGTTTAGGGTGGAATCAATTCTAGCTAAAAACATTTTCTAAAGAGGTTGTATATTTGATCCAGCGGGTTACCAGCAACAGGTAATCCAACACCACATACTCACATGGGCCCGTAAATTCATTCACAACACACTGGCAATAACCGCTGGGGTCATGATTTGTAATTCTCTAGATTAGTTATCTCTAGTCCCTAACTAATCTTTCACTGATCAAAGAGTTCTTTCCTCTGGTCAATGGACCATTAGTTAAACTAGTTGATGGTGAAATGACATAAGATTTCAATATACTTACACATTGGAAATGATCACAGAGTCGGGATAAATTTAAAGTTTTATCTCAAATTAATTCATGTGAACCACTTACACAGTACAGAACAAACTCCGTTTCTCATAGGAAGGAAAATTAAAATAACCAATCAAAATGTATTCATTTATACTTTGCAATAACACAGTATGAAAAATAGAGCATAGAGAGAAAAGCACAGAAGCGCATACACAGATATAATTATAATGACCGAGAATGGTGTGAAAACCAACTCCCAGACCTAGGAATTGGTAAGGGTCCCCCAGGAAAGATCTTGTGAACAAAGGCTTCAGGACAGGAATTAGGACAGGAATCAGGACAGGACAGATGACCTCTCTATCACTGTCGCTTGCGTTGCACCCCTCTCTGACATTCTCTTCCTCCTCGAGATTCTTCCGCAATCTTCTTCTAAAATGTATTTGCTTAAGATAATTGGTTCAGCAATTAGATTCTTCTTCCGCATCACTCATCACTCCGACAGCATCCCGGTCTCATGATTCAGCATCTCCATCTGGAACTAACTTAACTAACTAAGAGCTACCTCAATTATACCTTTCTGTATGCTAGTCCCACCAATTAATGTTTCAAACTTATGAAAATACTACATCTGATTGGACAGGTCAATGGGTGGTGATCATCACACCATGCTTATTTCCCATTATTTTCTTTCAATTCTTTGTTCAAAATACCTGCCCCTTAAATTTTTATACGTAAATCTTTATTCCCACCCACATTCACATTGTAATTGTCACAAATTATAAAAGTCTCTCAGGTTCTCATCCATTTCAGTGGACTGGCTTTCCGGTTCTCAGGAGTGTATCCTTTCACAACCTTGGACGACGTTCAAGTTGACATTGCGTCTTCCAATTTGATTGCACTAATCATGTGGGGTAGAACGAGAGGGAATAGACTGTGGTTCTCGTTTCTAGACCCATAATAAGCACTACTGAATGAGTTAAAAAGACAAATGTTAAAATCAAAAATAAATGATTTCACGGTATACCACCTATCTCTACTCTAATCCCATTTACTTATTTCTCTCCATGCATTAGCATTAGTAAAATAGCTGAGTATAGTTTTCCAGCAAGAAGCTGGCAAGCATGTGAGTTTAAGCAGCCATTTTGTTAACTACTGCGCAAGTGCAGAAAGTTCCTTCCAAGCAAAAGGTACGTCATACTACGTAGATGCAGTAGACGCATGTGCATTAAAGATATTCGGTTTAGCTGCCATTTTAGAATTTCACTCGAGGTACTTATTAGTAAAACACATAGGCAAGCTTAGTCTTTTCTCATAAATGTTGTGTAGTGCATATAATTGCCAAAATACAGGTTTAATGAGGGGTTAGAGGTTACGTGGGAAGATTGTTTTCAAGCAAGTCTCTTTTTCACGAGCCCATATTGGTGCCAGAGATTTTCTCTCCAGAAACACAATTTGCATGAATCAAGGCATGGGCAGGTAGCCCATGATGTCTGCATAAGGTGTGAAGCCTTAGACCATCCATTGTGAATGTTCTTTCTTCAGATATGCATCTGTCAGACCACAAACTACCCTAATGGAACAGTCTTGTTCTAGCCCAATTCAACCCTGAAAGTTCCTGCCAAATCTATTCTCTAAAATGTTGGTTCAAGACAGAGGATGCCACTTTGGTTTACAATGAATTCTAGAAGAAGAATAGGGTGCCAGTGCAGGCAGGGCCGGACTGGGAACCAAAACCGGCCCTGGCAAAGTGCTCGGCCGCCCCCCCCTCGGGGGGGGGGGGAAAGCTTTGCCAGGGCCGCTTTTCGGCCGATTTTGTTACAGGGCCGATTTTGCAGCTATGCTGCAAAAACGGCCCTGTATCAAAAACGGCCCCCAGGGCCCAAAACCGGCCCCCACCCTTGCGGCCGACCGGGGGATTGCTCGGTGCCCGCAATGGCCAGTCCGGGCCTGAGTGCAGGAGGACATGTAGACAGTAGAAACCAGCAGCACGGCATGCAACTAAATGATTTACAGAATCTTACAACTTTTAGGGCTCCCAGCCCAGAAGTACCCCACTTCTAAGGCGCTCAAGCACTTTCATTACACAACATATAATTAAGGGAAATGAGAGTCGTTACTCGTAAAATACCATGCAGATTTACCAGGGAGAGCCAGGAGGGAAGCTCTTCACTTGTTTTTTACCTAGCACATAGTGTGCCCCACTACAATGATCATATGCCACCAACTTCTCCTACTATCATAGCCTGGTCACAAGTCAAGTAAAAAGATCTACTTTTGGTAGATCTCTGTCATTCAAGAGATTCTGGTACTCTTTTCCTAAGCAATATTAAAAAGCATTAGTGCACCTGCTGTTTTCTTGTTACTTAACTTAACTTAAAGCAAATAAAACTGAATTTCTTCTAATCTTCCCACCCAAAACCAATCCAGGCATCTAGGAATGGATCAAGGCTATCACAGCGCTAAACTGCCCTCCTACCATTGTTGACTCTGTGAAACCCCTTGAAATAACCCTTGACGGCAGCCTGAACACGTGGGCCATATCAAATCGATGGCAAAAACTGCCAGATTCCAGCTGAGTTACCTAACAAATCTGAAACCCTTACTCGACGCCTCGGACATAATAACAGCAATCCAGGCACTAGTAATTCCCAGACTAGATTATGGATGCTCTACTCTCGCAGGGCTACCCAAGAACTTTCTGGCCCCATTGAAAGCCTGCCTCAACACCCCTGCCAGACTCCTAACTGGCTCAAAGAAATTCAACCACATCTCTCCCCCCCTTCAAAGTCCTGACATGGCTTCCCCTAGAGGCCAGAATCCAACTTAAACTGGCCTGCATTACTCACAAAGCTCTTTACTCCAATGCCCCTGCATTTCTCGCCCAGAAAACCGTGATATCGGAGGAGTCAGAAACTCCCGATCTGCCAGAGACCTTTTGCTTCAACCAGCACGCTTCCGGAAGAAAAAAACTACAATCGGGCCTTCTCTGGGGCCGCTCCAACAATCTGGAAGTCTCTCCCGCCCGCCATAGGAAGACTTCCGTCCTTGGCACACTTTAAAAAGCACACCAAAACTTTCCTCATGGGCAAATTCCTCGCCTAACGATCACATTACAATCACCTCAGCGACATGTTCCCACCTACCACTTCTGCATTATCCATGGCTTTTACGGATGATACCTACCCTGCACTCCTGGGCATCCCACCCAAGAGTTGAGACTGTGTGCCTTCATTAATAATGTATCTACCTGCTCTTTTATCCCAAGCGTTTCCAGGACTGTAGACTGCATGCTTTTTTCTTGTATAATGTATCTACCTATTTTACCCAATAGGTTCCCTCCCCTCCTAACTCTTTTGTATACCACCCTCAATCCTGTAAAGTGCTCTGATACCCTCACGGGTCTGGTTCTTGCTTTATAAAACAATAAAATAAAGAAAGAAAGAAATACTTGGTCTTTACTGACATTATTTCATTAAAACAGAAGATAACACAGACACAGTTACAGTCCTTGTACAACAAAGTTGTGCAGTCAGATTCATACAGGTTGACGGTATTAAATGATAGTTACATTTTGGTCTGGGTGATTTTCCACACATGTGTTCTGGTGCTGTGTTTAGTGGAATCCCACAAAGGTGTGTGCATTTCCAGTAACCTGGGGGGGGCTTCCACCAGTGTCCAATTGGGGCCTGAGGGGAGCACTGGGCTCATGAGGGGTAAGTGAAGTAGGTAGGACTGTGTAGGAGTCATTGGACCACCGGGCATCAGATATATAGTGCTCCCCTTCAGGCAGCAGTGTGGGTGATGCAGGGAGCATCCCAGTCTGTGGTGGCCGAAGAACAGAGTTGGCTCCAAAGCCAGTAGGATTGTGTCCCAGCTTGTGACCTGCAGGGCTAAGCCTGTCTTGATTCACAACTGGTACAGCACTTTGCCCTCAGCCAGCACCTAACTTCAGAGATCTAGTTTCCAAGTAGAAATGGGGGGGCGTGGAAGTAGCCCTCCAATTCATTGCTATCATCCGTCATGCAAGTGGGAATGCCACATCAACAAATGTGGACACCTCCTTGTCTGTTCAGGGGTGTAGCATTATCCCCAGCAGACATGCCATAGATGTGTTAATATGTTGCCTGCCTGTGATGCCAGTGGCATATGGGCAAACCGTGGTCCAATATGGCCATAGCATAAGACTCTGCCTAGTAATATGGAATAAATCAGCGTCTTCCGAGCCACATCTAGGGTAACTAAATGGGACAGTGGGGAAAATCTGTGCAACCAAGCTTGGGTCAAGTATGCATTTCTGGACATCCCAGCCACATCGCCCAAGTTGTTTAGCCAGTCTCAATCCAACAGCTCAATTTGTAGGTCTTGGCTCCAGCACAGCTCAAGGGTGGGCAGTACCATGGTTTCTTCCATGTGTATAGCTCTTTACAGTGAGATGACCCTGTGTAAATTGAGGTTCCAGGCAGAGAGTGTATGGAGAGTCATGCCAGGGGCAGACTTTGTGTCCAAGGCTTTCCAGATATCAGTCATTACACCCATAATGGCAGCATGAGGGAGGAGCTGCCCCAGTGACAGTTTGTGTGCTGTGCAGACTTCAGAAAATGTGAGTAGTTTCCCAGATTCATACAGCTGCCCTAGGGTCACCAAACCCTACCGAAGCCACTGCATCCTTATGGCTGTTTCCTATGGACAACGGTGCCAGGTAAACACCATATGTGCATATCCGGGCAGTATGCTGAGCCACAGTGCCTTTGACGCAGATAGCAGTCTAGCGTCTAGCACTGCTGAACCACACGCAACAATAGAGGAGGCCAGGTCCCACAGAGGGGCCCTTCTTGGATATATCTTAGAAATCGACACAGGAAATATTGGGCCACAGACAGTGAGCTTCCAATAATGCCTGTGGCAACAGCCAGGTCATCGGCCACTGCAGCTGTGCTGCCAGATAGCAGTCCTCAAAGAAAGGTGTCCCTAAGCTGGCCACATCTAGAGGAGAAAAAAGTTTCTCTAGCGCTATATGGTTATGGCCCGTCACCCATATCAGTCCGGAGAACTAGGTGTTGATGTCTCAGAATGCATATTTATGCAGTGTCAGAAGGGAGATTTGTGAACAACTAGAGGAGACGTGGGAGGGCCCCATCTTCGACAGAGTCACATGGCCCATCGGGGACAGTGGAAGCGACTGCCACAACACAGCAGACAGATGCAATGATGCCATCATTATTTTTAAATTGCCCTTGCCATACACTGTAAACATGAACGCCCAGATATTTACATGGATGTGGGAAAATCAGAACCACCAAGTGTTTACCATCCATCAGAAAGAGAGCGCAGGGGTCTGATATTGGTTAGAAACAGTACTTGTGTAAATTAACCCAGAGACCAATGTATGCCCTGAAGAAGTGCGGCATTGTCATGGTTAGTATCAAGTCCCTGGTGACATTGTGTAGGTATAAAAGGTACTCATCCACATAGAGTGATATTGCATGTGATAATGCATGTGTATGGGATGCTATCTGTATGGGATGCCTGGGGCTTTCTATTTCCTACTTGCCAGTGGCTCCATTGTGACTGCAGTGGAGGCTAATGTTCCTCCTGTGGCTCTTTGTCAATTCCATTCAGTTTCGCTAGATACGGCCATGCAGGAAATAAGTAGATGCAAATCAGGTTCGCCAGATGACCCCTGCCCACCAAAGCTATGGAGTTTGATGGCGGAATCAATCGCGCCCACTTTCCAGCATATTTGGAATATGTCCATTTCCACGGGGGTGTTCCCTGAGTGCTGGAAGCATGCCACTGTCCTCCCGCTGAAAAAAAAGCCGAACGGTGCTCCGGAGGATCTTAGCAACCTTCGCCCAATCTCACTACTGGCGGCACCGGGCAAAATGTTGGAGAAACTAATTCAGCGGCAGTTAAACAAATTCACGGAAGACAATAAAATTTTACATGAAACACAATCGGGCTTTAGGCCCGGCTTCAGCACTGAGATCGCCCTGATCGAGGTGGCCGAGTCAGTCAGGTGGTCGCTGGATTCAGGGGCATCAGCTATGCTGGTGCTCCTGGATCTATCGGCCGCCTTTGATACTGTCGTCCACGGCAGGCTATTACAGCGACTGGCGGCGATCGGCCTCCGGGATCAGGCGGTCGGGTGGCTACACTCGTATCTGTCTGATAGATCTCAGGAGGTGGCGCTGGGCGCCTTTTCCTCCAAACCTAGGAGGTTGAGCTGCGGGGTCCCACAGGGGTCGGCACTCAGCCGCTGCTTTTTAATATTTATCCGGCCCCGCTTTTTACACTGATTGCCAATTCGGGAGTGACTGCAATTTCTTATGCCGACGACACCCAACTGGTCTTCCCGTACTCTGAGGTGTCAGAGGCAGCCTTTGCTAATTTCAAGGGGTGCCTTCGCGATGTGGCGAGCTGGATGAACACAAATAAACTAAAATTGAACGCCGGTAAAACGGAGGTAATCTTCTTTGGGAAAGGCACTCGCCCCCCTGCGGAGCTCTGGTGGCCTGCTGAGATGGGTCCAGCGCCTCTCCCCAGCATAAAGGCTAAAAACCACCTGGGGGTTAAGTGGGATGATAGCTCTTTCTCCCTCCACATCCAGCAGGTTGTTGGTGGTTGCCTAAGCAAATTAAGGAACTTGCGGAAATTTCTCCTGTTGCTCCCAGAGGGATGCCGAAAAACGGTAATCCATGCCATGGTCACTTCCAGGCTGGATTATGCCAACGGCCTCTATTTGGACCTTCCGAAATACCTGATACAACGGTATGCAAACCGTTCAAAATGCAGCTGCAAGGCTGATAAAGCATATCCCTTTTAAACATCACATCTCCCCACATTTAGACATGCTACATTGGCTGCCAGTGGCTAGTAGGATAAAATTTAAGTCTCTCACCCTGGCTTTCAGAGCCTTACATGGATCCTGCCCGAATTACTTAAAAACTCGCTTGCCTAGATATACTCAGGCGAGATCCCTCCGCTCCAACCGCTTGGTTCAACTACTCGTTCCACGAGTTAGAAGAGCGCGTTTGGGCGGCAGGACCTTTTCGGCAAGCACTGCACTTCTTTGGAACATTCTGCCACCTGCAATACAGCTGGCACCTTCTGAAACCTATTTTAGGAGATTGCTGAAGACGTGGCTTTTTATGCATAAGATCTAAGCCACAGACCCTTCTCTTATCTCCTAGTCTCCTGCTGCACACTCAGCGCCGGGACACTACCGACGGAGGTAACCGTTCGCGCTTTATAAGATTCGGTATTATTATTATTAATAAAGAGCAATGGTGGTAGCTGGCACACTTGTCTATACAAACATGTGTAACCAAATCTATATAGAGCACCTTGATTCAGGTTAATATTCCACTTCCAAAGCCCATGCATCACAGTACCACAAATAGGTATACCCAGATGAAGCTATCAAAGGCCTTTTCCATATTGACGGAAATTGAGTTGGCACACGCCAGGTTCAGTGGCAGCCCATCTAGTATATTAGTATTTCTAGTATATTTATCACCATCTGGAACCTGAACGTGAGGTCGCTAGTCAAACACCATCAGGACATTGCTGACCTTATGGGCAGGGAACCTGACATATTTTGTATGACAGAGACCTGGCTTCAGGACTCTGACACAGCGGTCCTTAACCTGGCGTTTCCCCCCGAGTATTCCACCTATACGCTTAATCGCTCTTCCAGAGGCGGCGGAATAGCGCTTGCAGTAAAATCTTGCTACCCCTGCACCTGGAAAGTTCAAAAAATCGCGGGCTGCGAAAGCGCCTTGTTTAAGGTCTCTGTCACACCTCCCTTCACTTTCACAGGCTTGCTTATCTATCGCCCGCCGGGCAGTGATGTGGCTTTTCGAGAGTCTCTTCCTGAGGCAATTAGTTCCTTGGCAGTAGGAAGTGCTAATTTTTCCATCATTGGAGACTTGAACCTCCATTTTGATTCATTTGCCCTTCCCTCAGTGTGCAGGCTGAGGGCCGACCTGGAGGCCCTCCAATTGGTTCAATTGGTCTCAGATTCCACCCATGTCGGGGGACACACCTTGGACCCCTTCTTCTCAAATCTAGGGGGGGTAAAGGTGGCCCCCTCCCTTCCTTTGCCTTGGACAGATCATTCGTTGGTAGCGATTCACTGCTCTGTGTCAGAGGCGCTTCTTAAGTCCTTGCCGCGAGCACTGCCCAGGCGTCGCTGGAGCAAATTGAAGCTGGAAGACTTCCACCGCCTCCTCACGGAAGATCCATTGGGCATAGTGGAGGATGTGGAGTCTGGTTACGACCATTTTTGCGAATGGGTAACTAAGGCCCTCGACTCCCTTATCCCGATGACAATGAGTAAGTGTGGTCCTCGTGATCCCAGCCCTTGGTATAATGGCACCCTGCGCGCACTGAAAAGTTCTTGCAGACGTGCAGAGAGAGACTGGCGGAGGGAGTATGACCGAAGCAAAAAAACCTTGTATATGGCCACTCTCAAGGTCTACCATCGTGCTGTTTGTAGGGCCCGGGCTGGGTTTTACGCACTGGAATTCCGCAACAGCTCGAATCCGGTTAAAACCATCTTTAAGGCATTAAAGGACCTTGTGGCAAAAAAACCAGCGGCGGATACCATCGGTTCTAACGCACACTGTGAAGTGTTGGCGGCCTTCTTTTTGGAGAAGGTGCATACTATCTATAGAGCCTTCCCAACTGGGGTGCATGCGGAGGCCGAGCCGCTTACTGTGCCTGGACAGGTGGTGTTAGACTCTTTCCCCTGTCTTACCCCGGAGACTTTCAAGACTTTGGCTCTTAGAGTCAAATCCGGGTCTCCGGCCGATCCACTCAAGCCAGTAATGTTTAGAGACTCGACACTCTCCCACCCGGTTCGTGACTTGATTAACATCTCACTTTCATCCGGTAAGCGGACGGATCTCTGGGGAGATATCTGGTGGCCCTCTGAGCTTGGCCCTACCCCCACTCCGGTTTCGGAGAGTAAAAATCTGGGTGTATGGTTGGACCCCGCGCTCAGTTTTGTCGGCCATACGAAAAGGACGGCAGCCTCCTGCTTTGGCATCCTGCGTAACCTGAGACCTGCACTCAAATTTTTTGATGCCGCAACCCGCCAACTTGTGGTTCAGGCGACGGTGCTAGCTCGGCTTGATTATGCCAGCTCCCTCTTTATTGGGTTAAAACAAGCTGAGCTAGCTCGTCTCCAGCGAGTGCAAAACGCAGCAGCCAGAGCAGTTGTAGGCCTACCAAGGTTCTGCTCAGTCTCCCGCACCCTAAGTGCTCTCCACTGGCTGCCAATTAAGCAGCGGATTCATTTTAAGGTGCTCTGCCTGGCTTTTAAGATCTTAAAGGGCCTATCCGCCCCCATATTGCATAATCTAATGCGCCCATATACCCCAGGCCGCTCCCTTCGCTCCTCCGACCTGGAACTGGCAACTGCCCCGCGATTCAAACTTAGTCGAGCTGGGGGTCGTTCTTTTAAGGTGCAGGCAGTAGCTTTGTGGAACGTACTGCCTCGCGAAACACGATCTCTTGACGATTTACTTTCCTTTCGTAAGGCCGTCAAGACTCTCCTTTTTCCTCAGTCCTGTTAAAATTTGAATTTTAAATAAATCTGTTCCTCCGTTATGTTGTGTGGCTATCTTGTCGGGCGCCGGGACGCTCCTTTGCTGGAGCAGCTGTGCGCATTACAAATTTCACTAACATAACATAACATTTAGGGACATATTTCTACCTGGCACAAATCCGCTCTGATCTGGGAAAACAGGGATACCAGATGAGGTGGAATGCAGATTGCCAGGATTTTACATTGGATCTTGCAATCCAAATTGAGACAGAGCAGCGGGTGTTATGTACTCCTATCCAATGGGTCATCCCAACTTTTGGGGAGCAGGTTGATAAGTGCTTCATGAGCCGATGGGGGCAGCATCCTGGTCTCACAAGCCAATTTGTACAAAGCCACCATCTTGAGGGTGAGGTCAGCTTGGAATCATTTATATAATTATAATGGGAGGCCATAGCGTCCTTGTTTCTTGCCTGTGGCCAACTACTTGAGAACTACCACTATTTCTCGCTTGTCTACGGTGGCCCCCCATTTCCTGTTTAGCCACCTGTGGGATTCTTGTCAGAGGACTATCAAGTAGATACTGTTCCAGCAAGGTCTCGTCTCCCTCGTCATCGTGACTATCCAGAAATCGGCCACCTGACTCGTGCGGGGAAATCTAGACCAAGAATGTGTATCGGAGCCCCATCTAGATACCCAGACAGATACACGGATCACGCCTCGGTGTCCAAACGGTGGCTCTTCAACTGAAAGGGGACCCCCGGTGTGAGCATTAGAGCACTTGTTCCCCTGCAGAACAAAACATACTGGACATGCTAGAATATGAAAAAATAGCAAATTTTCACATGGGCACAGAACCACGGATTCCAACCCTACAGAGAAATAGCAGCTGCAAAAAAGATATCATCTACACTAGTAAGTAAATACCACCCAAAAAACAAAAAACACTGTTGATTACTACTAGGTGGATTACCGCATAATGAGATTGTTTTCAAAGGTATAATTTATTACCATTAACACAATATGCACTCAGCTGGTATTTACTATTTTTATTAATGAGCTTTTGCCACAGGATTACTTATTGGTGGTCATTTTTACAGCTGTAAAAAAAATGTGCTACTGTCAAAGTTGTTGTTTTTCTCTCCATTGGTGAATCCATACTGCCAGTAATAATATAGAATATGAATACCAATGACATTTGCTCGTGGGAGAGGAGGTTACCAACATTGTAATGTTGTCACCAGTACCAATCTAACAGCACTGGGCACCATAACTGGGCAGCGTGGTTAGCCATGGCCTGCCACGGCAAGGTAGCAGACACGTTTTAACATCGCTCCACTCAGCGACCCACGATCTTGAATAAATCACCCTGATCTGCGCTGCAGCTGGCCATGAGTGAGACTGCCTGTGGTGTGAAGACAAAGCAGCATCGCCTGACTGTCCTTGAGGCAGTGGGGGCCCCCAATCGACCGCCTATGGATCGAGTGTGGCCAGGGTCTGCGAGAAAAGAGCCGAGGCCTGGTGGGAGGCCCTCTGCACACGGAACGACATTTTTCTGATCTGAGATGCCAGCCATGGGTTGGTGGTACTGCTGAGAGGTGGCAGGGTGCCTGAACCAGATCGCCATGCCTAGATCCACCCGAGGCCTGGGGACAGCACCTGTAGAGATTGAGGAGGTGGTGCTGAACTATGCAGCAGTTTGGGAGGCCTTCCTTCACCAAGAGGTGTCGTCTATGAACCCTGCCCCGGCCTTACCTCTGAGCTGGGAGGTGACTAGAGTCCACCCCGCACAGGGGCCATCCTTGCAGCCTGAGAACCTCTGCAGAGGATTGCACTGCATTGACTGAGCTGACTGGAGTTTGGGGGAGAGCAGCTGTAAGTAGGCTTTAGGCCTCGGCGGCAGCTCTGCCCTCTGCCCTGCAATTAGCAGGGATTCATTCTACGTTGGCAGCAACTCTCCCTTGACATGGCAACTAGTTGAGCCACTTCCCAACTGGGGATTGTAAGGGGAGCCACAGTAAGTAGCTTTTGGACATTGGCGGCCAATCTGCATGCTCCCCCGCAACTAGCAGAGATTCATTCTATTCAGGCAGAGGTTCCCCCTTGACCTGACAGCTAGTTGAGCTACTTCTCTATAGGGGGGGGCTGAATCTGATCTGGTGGTTGTTCTGCTTGCCCCGCCATTATTATCAACACCCCTTCCCTTCCCTGTGCTGTGGACATTACTTTGCCCTGGGGGGTGCTCCCTGCCTATGTCACATTGGCTATGTCTGGCCCAGGAGACACATAGCCTGCTGTCACTTGCCGGGTAGGGGACTATGGACTGCCACGCCTTGTGACCAGACACTTGGTTCGAGGCCTTGGGAGTGAGTGTATTCGATGACCAGAAACGCTCCACTGCGTTTGACCATTGTGCTGCTCCACTACTGCAGATAAGATTACACCTACTAGTGACCCCAAGATACCCAGAGCACTGATCCACATGAGAGAGACTCGTTGGAGGTTCCACTCATCTCCTGGTCCATGGAAAGGCCCCCTTCACTTTCTGGAAGACCAGGTGGCACAGGTAAGCACTGACTGCATCCACTCACTGTCCGCCCATGAGCAGCGTGCCAAACGGTGAGGTTCAGGGACTGGCGAACCACTGGTATGGGACCGGAGGGAGTGCCCCTCAGCAGCCAGCCTTTCACCTTGCTGACTGACTGATGGAGACTAGTTAAGGAGCATGGACTTGTGCCCTGATGTGCGTCAGTGTGAGTGGTGAGGCAGGTCCCAACATACTACCTAGCAGTCACCACTGAGCAGCACAGTATCTGGAGCTTGCCTACCACCATCACTGACCGGAACACCCACAGAGATCAAGACAACCTGTGCCTACTTGCCTGTGGTGCCTCAGAGGCATTCCTGGGTCTCTACCTGTGAGTACTGACTCCAACTGAACTGCATGTGCTACCCTACCTCTGGGGCCCTTCTGGTTGGCCAGGGGACTGTCGGGTCTGTGGGAGTTGCTGTGATGAACTGTTTGCTTGCCTGTGTTTTTGGACCAAAATGGCTGGTGCTCATTGACCCTGGTGGACGGCTTGGCTGAATCATGGTGAGATGAGGAGGTGAGGGCCCCCAACGGATGGGGCATCTGGAGGTAGAGGTCACTACCCGCACTGACACAGAGACAATGCCAGAAGAGTCATCAGCAACCCTCACTGGATAAAATATTGGAAGCAATTGCAGACACTAGGCGCTGAGAGGCAGGTTCAATGCAGTGGCAATTGAAGGGACAATCAGAGAAAACTGCTTGTTCTGACACAATCTATCTAAACTGGAAGGAAAGGTCCTGTGACTCTCTGCCAAGGTACAGGAACTTGAGAGCAGGGCGGATGACTCCAAAGAGTGATCTCGTCACAATAATATCCACATCGTTGGCTTCCCTGAGGGAGCTAAGGTCACAGACCCCATGCAGTTCTTCTTGGTCTGACTGGTATGGGTAGTGGTCCCTAATAGAGCGGGTCCATCACGTACCAGCATGAAGGCCACCGGTGGGAGCACTCCTTAGGCTGGGGGTGGCCATGCTGATGAATTACAGAGACAGAGAGACCATACTCCGCGCAACGCGAACAGCAGACCCAATACTGTATGAAAATGCATGCATCTATCTCTTCCCAGATTGTACCATGGCAGTGCAGCCTCACAGAGCCTTTTTTCTTGATGAAAAAAAAGAAAACTAAGACAAGTGGGCCTCCGATACTCTTTATTGTTTCCTGCCAAGGTGAAGGCCATGGCTAACAACTCCAGTAATTTGTTTACTGAATTGGCTGAAGCCTTTTGGCTTGGTGGAGAAACGGCAGTTCGATGAACCAGTTGCACCTTTATCATCAGTTAAACCTACAGCAGACAAAGCCGGAAGGCGGGCTGGCAAAAGAACCAAGACAATGGAGCCACCAGGGCCAGCGGAGCCCCCACACTGGGGCAGGCAAAGGAGGACCAGTCACAGACGCAGACTACTGAAACCTCCTGGTGAACTGAACAACCCTCCCTTGCTTCTTAGGCCCCCAACAACAAAATATCAGAGACTGACTCACGTGCCTTATTAGGTAGTGATGCATCTTTGGCTCTCCCAGATGTAACACCACAGAGTGCTGACAATTTAATATGAGTCCCTAGTAAATGTCCTGGGCAGTAAAGTGTCCACACTGTATCCATACTTTGCCACTGACATATATGCTAGCAGGCACGGGCCCACTCTTCCATATTGATTTGCTGGTGAGGACAACCATATCTCTGTTACTGCCAAAAGCTGGAGGAGTGAACTGAGTCTGGCGGCTGCCCGCTCCGCACTCGCTTCTTGTTATTCAACATTTCTGACTGTTATTGTGTATACATGGGTTTGATGCACTGTTTTTGCCTCATGCTTATAGTCACTTCTAGCTGTGCTTTATCATGCAAGGGCACGCACACCACTCCCTGATGTCTCCCCTAAGTAGTCACTCTAATTATGGGTGCACGATCTCGAGAATCCCTTTCATTGGACATTTGGTTAACTGTTTGGGTAGCCACCAGTTCTATGGCTGCCCAGGGTATGGAGTTGAGGGTTCTTTTTTTCTACTAATCAGGTAATGCAGTGTGGATGTGCTCACTCCCCAATGAAGCACACCCCTCATAATGGAGTATGCAATGAGTTCCGGAGATTCCATTATCTTCCCACTCCTCTCCTTGCTTTGCCTGCTTCCTCCTCCACTCTCCCTCCTACATACATCTGCATAGCTAGGATCGGTGTACTCATTTTGAATATTCACGGTATGGGAACAACGCTCAGGTGACATGTAGTGCAAAAATACATTAGGAAGAGAGGAGCCCAGATAGCGCTCCTTCAAGAAACACACATCGCCACGGGAGAGGAGGTAAGGCTACATAAGCGTTGACAGGGCCAATGCTACAGCACTACATACTCTGGTTTTGCATGAGG
Source organism: Lissotriton helveticus (assembly GCF_964261635.1). Classification (NCBI taxonomy): domain Eukaryota; kingdom Metazoa; phylum Chordata; class Amphibia; order Caudata; family Salamandridae; genus Lissotriton; species Lissotriton helveticus. The sequence continues at coordinate 237,833,263 of NC_136059.1, forward strand.
GGCTCTCATCTGGGTCCGGCCAGGGGTTCTATTCCGGTGTTTAGCTGAAGCAGTAGACCTGGAAGGATGCTGTGTCCTGGTGGAAGGCCAGCTTGATGACCGGCCCATTATGCTCAGGAGCATTTATGCCCCGAACATAGAGCAGCCAGCCTTTTCAGAGCCTCACGTTGTCCTCACCAGATGGGCACATATTCCCTGGATCATCGGGGTGGACTTTAATTGTATCCTCGGTCTGCAGTTAGACAGGTCATACTCCCCTGCCGACCACCCCAGTGATAGAGGCAGCTGCCTACTTTTCACAATGGCTAATGCATTGGTCTCTACACAATAGTCGATGTGCCTTTAATCCAGGGGTCAGGGAATATTCCTATTAGCCCTCTCTGCATGAGTAACATGTTTGGCTAGACCGCATCCTCTGCCACTCAACTATTCAATTGCAGGACATTGATTCAGAATACCTAGGGAAAACTTTTTCCAACTACAACCCCATCTTTGTTGGGGGGTACCAATGATTGCCAATCCCCATGTGGCATTTGAACCCGCCATGCTAGCGGATCAAGCCTTCAGAGAAGAGATGCAAGAGGTTATATCCCAGTACTTCACAGAAAATTGGTGCTCGCCACTTCTAGGCAAATAGAATGGGAAGAATTGGAAGTATTGATCAGAAGTCAATGCATTCACGTACTAGTAGGCACCACGGCAGACTTGCATAGGGACTTAGGACAGACTGAAGCATTGCTTGGGATTTTAGGTGCAGCGGCAAATTCAGACCCAGAGGAACAGCTGGCTCTGACAACAGGCTCAGAGCACCACACTCTCTTGAAAGAGGAGTTACGTTGCTTAGAGGTCAGATGAAAATGCACGCTCTTTCAGTGTGACAACAGTCTCCCCTATCACCATGATTAGATTGACCCCAATTCACATAATTTCTAGCCAAGCGGAAATACATGCAGCATTCACCACTCATTACCAGTTGCTGTATGACCCCCAAACCGTGGACAATCGGGCACAAATCTGTGATTTCCTTAATAGGCTTAAACTACCCGCCCTGGATCCCATGAATAGAGGCGCGCCAATTGCAATCCAGAAAATACATGGAGCTATCAGAGTTGTGGGCAGCGAATAAAACTTCAGCTCTTCACTAGTTGCCCACAGAGTTCTACAAGGCATACAAACCCCTCTTTGCCCCAATGCTTATGGAGCTGTACCAGGCTGCACTTACGAGGGCCGGCTCCCACTGTCATTACAGGAATCACGGTTAGTCTTCCTCCTCAATGTATGACAAGGACCCATTGGAAGTAACATCATACTCCCCATTATCAATGATTCTACCATACTATAAGATTCTTAGCAAAATCATTAAAATCATTGTGGTCTGTTTACTGGAACACATGCCCTGGCTGATGCACCTTGATCAGAATGGCGTTATCCTGGTAAGGTCACCCACCCTTAATATCAGTAGATTGCACAGGATAATGGAGTTAGCCCAAGCCTAATGGCCACATGCAGACTGCTTAGTGTTAGACTTAGAAAAAGTGTTTGATATGGTGGACTGGGGCTACATGTTCTCAACTCGGACTTCCCTGGGCATAACTGGTAGGCTCCAGAGGCTCATTAGACTTTTTTACACAGAACCCACTGCTCAAATAAAGAAAGGTCAATGCATCTCTCTTTCATTCTCAATGAGTAAAGGGACTCACTAGCGGTGTCCCTTATCTCTGCTCCTTTTTGCCATGGTGATGGAGTCGCTGGTGCAGAGGTTCCGTCGGCAGCACCTGGAGTGGGGCATACCTCTGAACAGGGATACGCATATAGTCTCCCTCTATGCTAGTAACGTGCTCATCTATGTCTGCAACATTCAAGACAGCATCTCCGGAATAGCAGAAATCTTATCAGAATTTGAGCTGGCCTCAGGCTTACGGGTTAACTGGGCCAAGTCATTTATATTCCAGATCCACATGGGATGTCCACAACAACTCTTGATGGTCGACACACACCCTACTTGGCTGAGAGCCGTGCAACTTTGCAACTTAGGAATTAGTATATATTGTGACACATAGGACCTCAGAGATAGCAACCTCACCAGAGCCATCTCCTCCCTTAGTCCTCAATTGACATTCTGGAGCACCCTCCCATTCACAGTCCAAGGGACGGTGTCTCTGTCGAAAATGGCGATGCTCACTTGCTTATTTGTAGTTTTTTCCACAACCTACCTATACGAATACCACGCACCACCTTATATGCCCTGCATGCTACACCAGGGAGCTTTATTTGGAACAAAGACAGGAGGCAGGTCACTCCGTGCATGCTGCAACTTCCTATCGACAAAGGCGATTTGCGGGCTTCTAAATTTGAACCTTATGTTTTAGCTGGAGAGTTGCAGTGGCCCACTCTGTGGCTAGCAGGGCATCTAACAGATGAGTTAGGACTGCTTTAGAGGTTAGAGTGCAACGGGTGATTGGGGAAGGCTCTTCCCACATGCAAAGCTCCCCCAGGAGGCTAACAATGTGCCGCTCATCACACCATACTACCCTGAGATAAGGGTAAGTACAATTGCACCATTCTGCGATTTAGTTGGGAGTGGCGGCCAGGGAGAATGCCTAGGTGAGGACTCTTGGCGCTTTGTTTCAGGGTGGTGCACCTATACCATTTGAACAACTCCAAACAGAGTGTGAGTTGCTGGTAGGACACTTCCTGGCTCAGGGCAAGTTATTGGGGGTGCTGGCCGACTATGGCATATCACCAGCACAGAGCTGGAACATCTGTTGCTGCATAGGCTTCACATCATGGGTAGTGGTCACAGACTTATCATTTGGCTCACGAGGGTAATGGCACACACCACACAAGACCCCTTATTGCTGACCTGCAGGAGTTGGGAGAAAGATATAGTCCATGATTTGACATCCAAGGAATGGGACAGAGCACTTCAATACCCACAAATGTTATTAAGGAACGCTAAATTCCAATACCTACAACATAAGATCCTCTACAGAGCTTACCTCACGTCAGCATGCTTAAATAAAATGTTTGGGTCTGACTACACCTGCCCCAGATGCTGGGCACCGAATGCAGACATGGCACATATGTTCCGGAATTGCCCAGCCGCCGAGACCCTACGGTGCGCGGTTAAAGAACCGTTGTTGGAACATATGGGTTGAATGATCTGCTCTGTATGGAGGGGGTGCTGCTGGAGCTATTCAAATGGAAACAAAACAGAAAAGTAACTAACCATTTCATTGATCTGGCGAATATAATTGCCCGCCGGTCCCTAGCAATGTACTGGATAGCAGCCTTGTTACTGGGATTGCAACATTGGTGCGCAGCGACACTGAAATGGGGGAAAAGCTGAATCGGTGTCACTTGGGGAGGAAGAGGTTTGAGGCATGCTGAGGATTCCCAAAGCAGCATCATGGGATGTCATGTTGCAAGACTTGCAAATGTACAGAGACCCTCGCGGGTTAGCCTGTACCACGAGTAGAAACGCTGCAGATCACTATACCACTCTATCCCGTTGGCTCTCCTTCCTCTTTCCTACATGCTTCCTAGTCCCTTCCTCACCCAGCCAAGCTCTAGGGGCATTAGGGGTGACAGGTACTGTTGCAATAGCTGCATCCCTGTTGAAGAATGTCTAGTAAGACAAGCAGGGTGGGAGGGCACCGAGAAAGGGAATGTCATAAATATGTCCACATAGATTCACTGTACAAGATCTCCACTGTCATGACCTACAATTTGTAACTATTCATGTATTCAAGCTATGAACCAATTACTCCTGCCAACTATGCACTATGACATATTTGTAAAGGACCTGTGATGGGTTCAAGATGTTACTGTGTGTAGTGTTGTACCATCATGATGAAAATAAATAAAATATGGTTAAAAAAAAGACATGGGCAGAGTGCTTTTCCTCTGCAGGTATTATTCATCCCTTTAGTAATTAGGGTATTTTATTATCAGCTGTATCCCATTGGCTACAAGTTTAACTTACTTTCTAGAGTGAGGGCACAAGCATCACAATGGGCCATAGTAAAAGACAGTAAATCAAAGCAATGTTTAGATTAGCCCCTTTAGAGCGGAAAATGTGGTGTCAACACTCTCTGCTTTACCTCTTTTCTTCAGAGAACATAAACATCACATTGTTTAATGGGTGTGAGACCAGAGGCTTCACCTTTTATGCCCTCAATGGAACAGCCTTCAGCCCCTCCCAAAGCAGACTGATTATATCAGCACGCTGGTTGCACCCCCTATATTACCATACTGAAGAAAGACACAGCCGATGTAGATAGGTAAGACTTGTCATCTGTGTCTGAGACAGGAACCTTTCGAAAGGACACAGATTCCACTTTCCAATAGTGTCCCAACACAAAGGATTTTGATTTGGATTGCAATCCCTAAGCATAACTCTTTCATTAAGGTCCAGGGACTGTTTCTTAAGGGTGGCAGCCTTTTGGAAAAGGACCCAATGTCCACAAGAGGGTGAATTTATTTTTAAAGTGTTTCTATCCCTAGGAGAGCTGATTGGGCTAAAGCCCCCACCCCGATCCACTCAACCATTGAAAATTATGACTTGCATTTTTTTCATTGTGACCCATGCCTGGGTGTATAAAGCTTTTTCCATGTAGATTGTCCTAAAAGACATGTGCCGTTGGGAAGGGATGGGTCTACCCTTTCCAAAAGTACGTCTCTCCAAAGGATTTTGGTCCATGTTCGCTAAGCAGGAACACTTCACTAGGCCACCAGGTCATTATTTTATTGAGGGAGGCTCCTCTGGCTTAGGAGCCAACCACCATAGAAGTCCAAATTAATTTATTGCACTTTACCTTACCTGTGCAGCACCCCAAAGGTTCTTCGGTCTCCAGGATGAAATGGCACTAACAATTCTTTTTTGCTGTGGAGTTTCAGCTCATGCCGGATGTATAACAGCATCCCCAGGGCAAGTAGGCAAACAAGGGAGTCTCTTCTTTTCAGTGGTGGCTCTCTTAATTGCGTTTGCGACCACAACATTGTTCCTCATGGTCCAGGGGCATTGCACTTCCTTTCAAATATGGAAGATGATTTGAGAGGCAGTGTTGGAAAGAGGAAATACTCCCCTTTCTAATGGTGCATCTCCTGACTGGAAACCTGCTAAGGGGTTGCCGCAGGGCCCTTCCAGGTTGATTAGGTATACATAATAAAGGAAACCCTAATCCATGAGAAACTGTAAACAACCAATGAGCAGACAGTGAAGCTCAAAAACATTCAATGACATGAGGCACAAACACATTCACAGGCCATGATTATAGATATGCTGCAAAGATTTGGTGCAAATTGTACAAGTCCAAATGTGCAAAACCTCAGTTTTTATCATTTATGGGTTTAGCGTTTGTAGCTGATTATGGTTTGCCTATCCAGGAATGGGGAAACTCATGCAATTTGCACATGACTCTTCCCAATAATGGTTTGGAAAATGCCATTTTGCAAATTATTCTACTGCAATTTTCAATAGTGTGTTCCTGCTGCAAATCTTGGGCACAAACTCAAGTGTAAAGAGAAATTTGCATACAGGTTGTAAACCCTTTTTGAGGATATTGCACCCAAAATGGGTTTTGCGAGCTAATCCTAATCAGAGTTACTTTCACCCCTCCAGTTCAGACTATGTAACCATGTCTACTACACCATCTGTGTAGTGGTAAGGATATGAATGGCATGTCCTAACAATGGATACATAGGAACTCTATTTGCTCAAGTAATGCCCCTATGAAAAGCATTCCTCCTGTAGGACGTCAGCAAAATTCTGATCAGGCATCCTTATGGCAAAAGGTTAGTGGGCTACCTGAAAAGATGCGTGTATTAGAATTGCAGTCTTCATGCACACATCGTTTACAAAGGGGTACAGAGGTTCCAACACTGCCTCTCCCATTTCCATTTTTGTTGGAGGCACTGCAATCTTTGCTCCTTTGGTTTACCCCAAATCTGACCATCTTTCCATGACATTTAGACCTAGATTTACAAATGCTTCTTGCTGGGTTTACTTCACAAACATGATGAAAATCTGGTGCAAAATGTTGGGATAAGAATTACAATTTAACACAAACCAGGATATATGTGGAAAGTTCCCCAAAGTAACATAAAGGTATGCTTTGAGCTACTTTGTACTACTTAGTATCAAGGCGGTGTTCCATGGGTGGCACATAGGCATTCTGAGGCAACCACCCAGGGGTTTTGATGCAAATCTCTTTCTACTAACACTTGTAGAGAGGGATTTGCACCAAAACGTTAAACCTATTCGAGGCAGGTGTAGGAAGGAAAACACTTTTAACTTCTCCTTACATTTCCAACTTTGCCTGTGTGCTGCATTGTACAGCACACATGCAAAGTGGGAAAGGTTAAAAGAAAAGTTTTTGTACTGGCCATGTTGTAGTAGATATGGCACATCTTTTCCTCTCTTTCTTTGTACGTAAGGTCACGCAGGTCTCTGGTGAATAATAATAATAATAATAAATTTTATAAAGCGCCTGGTTACACTGAGAACAGTGTGTCCCTGCGCTGTGATGTGGCTAGCTAGAGTTAGTCAGGCATGTCTCCCCTCAGCTCCTCAGATGCGGACCTCCTCACTGGTTTATCTTCCTGTTGGAAAGAGATCGGAGTATTGTCTATTGCAAGTTTTGACTCCTCTACTGTAGCGCCGAAGGTTAATATGCCTGTTGCAAAGAACCTGTACCATACAGATCACAGAACTGTATTTAATGTGTGTAGCTCAGTGGGTTACTGCTTTTGTCACTGAGATCTTTTAGTTACTTGCAGTGCATAACTTACAATTGTAATAAGTCTAGTACCTTGAGCTATGACCTGCCATCAAAGAGCTGCATGGAAAGTGCATGGCTCAGGTTTGGAAGGTGTGTTTTTCCCCAGTCTATCTTTATCATAATTTTGCTAAAATGGGTTTGTTTGGGTAGAAATATATTATTATTAGTAAATCCAAACACTGTGTTATGTTTTGAATCCTGGGTTTTTGCTTTTCCAGATCTTTGAAAATGCCTACCAGAATTGAAGGCATGTGAATCCTACACCTTGTAGTCCTTTTTGTCTTGTATGACATTTTCTGGACACCAATTTACACACATATGACTCATTGTCTCTGTATGTGTGCATGATGTAAAGTTCTCCGACACCCTGGTATGAGAGGTGCTATTAAACAAATGAAATACATGTGAGAGAGGGGCTATGGAGAGATGAGGTGCAGTGTTAGAGGGTGATAGTGAGGGAATCATTGAAGAGACCCAACAAGATTGTTGTATCCTGGTGCACTGTAAAGTCATCATTTACTGAGCTCTAAAAGCTAATACAATTAAATATATAATAAAATGTGTTGTAAAATGCATCATTTATTTAATTTTTCCAAAATCGTCTTGAAGATTGAACACCGGCTCTCCCATTTCCCCTTTGTAGTGGTCAGGGTCGCTTGCTGCGTTTGCTTGCAACACACTGCACAGAGGATGGACAACATTTGCCAGAGCTGCTTTGGGTTACCAGTTCGGCCCTGTCTGGCACCAAATCAAAAGTGCCCCATTTAACAAATGAGATATCTAAACAAGCATTGGCAAAGCCAATAGGTCTTGCTTTTGGGACCTCTTATGTTTGTGATTTTTGACGCTTTACAGCATCACTAACATACTATTGTGTAACCCCAAATAATAAAGGCGGATGTATCCTACACTTCCCAAAGGAAAATATAATTTTGTCTTTTTCTCTCAAGAGCATTCTCAAGCTTTTTGTTGGTAAGAGAGTTAGCCAAGCGGGCAGTTCAAAAGGAATCCTTTGCAGGTCACTTGAATACATAATGTCGATGTTTGAGCAGCTAGCTGGCTGACATGAATGTGGAGCAGCCCTCCTGAAGAGTCCCTTAATTTTATGAGCCCTACTTAACCCTTTCCTTGCTGTCCATGAGTGCAACAAAGGCACACCTGTGTACAGAAGGAGCTCTGTATTCATGTCCTCAATGTTTGAGGCAAAAAACGCTCATTGATTTCTGAACAACGAGGCTAAAAGCTTTAAGGTAACTATGTATTTCCTGCTTATATTTTGCACGCTTTACATGAATTTGCATTAGTGTTTGCTTTTTTCATGATGTTGTTGTTTTTTTCAGGCAGTGAATACTATGAATTGAGTCATATCCAAGCGTTTTAATTGGGCACAATTGGGTTGTGGCTGAAGGCAGTGCAAGTTTCTCTAATTGGAACAGAAAGGTGTTCGGTGGGGGGGAGAGGATGTAGCACTATGGCCAGAGCTACCGAATTTGAAACTGGAGAACTAGGATCAGGCTTCAAGACCAGACAACTCTTTTGAGAGAGCACATTCCCCTACTAGACCTTAGAAGGCCTTGTTAGACCATAGAAGCCCGATTCTCATAGCACCTGCAGGTGGACCCTACTGGAGGCCAGTGTGATTTAAACTTGAAGGCCTGTCCACCACAATCCATACTGAAGTTAACCTCCAGTCTTGCGGGCAGGCCTACGAAGCACACCCTAGGTAAACAGAGACTTTGTCAATGAGGTCACAGGACCCTTTAGGCCAGTCCGCCTCACCCATTGGCGCCTCCATTGCCCTTGTTCCAGCAGTAATAGTAAAACTCACCAGGGATCGGCAACGCAGGATTTTCATGCACACCAAACTAAGGGGCATATTTATGATGACCTTGCATCCTGTTTGCACCATGGAATGTGGTAAATGCATGGTGCAAATCTCTAAGTCATATGCATGAAGCCACTCATAGCCACTTTGCATGGCTTTGAATGGTTTCATAAATATGGAGTAATGCAACACAGCAGAAATTGCCGCTCTGCCATCCTCTGCACAAGGGACGCGTTGCCGTGGGTGTTCCCATCCAACTCCCATGGTTTATGATGCATTCCTAGATTTACAAGGAGTTGTTAACCTGGGAATGTATCAAAATCTTACTCCTCCCCAAGGAAGGCACAACAATGAGAAATATCTTTATTTCTCCCAGTAGTTTTCTCTTTCTATATGTGCAGCACACATAGAAAGAGGGAAAAGAGGGAAAAACCTTTCAGGATTGTTTTTGTGCAGGAAGGTACCCCTTCCTGCACAAAACCAATCCTGCATGCAACAGGGTGCCTGTATTGGCGCTAGGCTGATATAACGGTGCCTGCACTGCGGGAAAAGACAGAAATGGACCATACTGGATAAATACGGTGCATTCCTGCCCTTTCCCTGTGACGCAGGGCAGAATAGCAAAATAACTTGCTGCGCTGCCCTACGCCACCATTACATTACATTATATATACCTCTAAGTTCGCAAACTTCACGATCTCTCTGCTTCATGCACAAGTACTTTTAACATGTGCAGCTTGCTTTGGAACCACTGCAATTATGCTGGAATGGAGGACAACATTATGTTGTAGTGTTGACTTTATTATAAAGGCAAAGAAAGGCTGCAGAGTAATGTGTGGGACATTTTCTGATACTTTATTACTTTTACTTGTTTACACATACCAACAGTCTCTGCAAAGCTTTTGCCTCATTAATACCAGTTAAACACACAAGGGAATCAGTGAGCACGGTTACCAGTCAACCTTTGGAAAAGGCCTTCTACTTCACAGCAACAAAAGTCATGTGGTTTGAATGGTGTGAGGTACAAACAATTGTTTTGTTCAAACCATCAGATTATGCAGCCAATGGTTTATTATGTGGCAAATATGGCAGAGCTTTAATTATGTGGAAAACATTTGCAAACTAGGATATTTTGCCATTCATGTATGTACTTCCTCATGCAGTCTCTGTTGGGTGGTATTTCTAGACACCTACAGTGCTTGGGGAGAGACAGAGGATGAAGGTGTCTAATAGTGATTGCAGAGGATAGTAGTCTGAAGGGGAGAAAATAACTGATTGAGTTTATCTGAGGAACACTACCTATTCCTGACTCTACCAATGTTTGAGTCTCATAATTTCAGAATTGATGCTTTTGCAATTCTCATTGCTAACTAAATCGAGTTGTAATTATACAAACTACTAATATAATAATTGTATCTCATTCATCTGATGTTGCTTAAAGCATCTGCAAAACCAACAGGTCTGGATTGTTTTAGGTGTATGTATATATATATATATATATATATATTCATTTTTGAGTGCTATTTCTAGATACAATAACAGGAAACCAGGAGACATCGTATGCTGGCTTCATGACATTTTGAGTGAAGCACATAAAAAACGTAGAACTACAATTTTGCATTGACCGATGGGCACAGAATGATGTAATGAACAGTGTTTCCCAACATGTGGTGCCTCCTGTCATAGAATTTAAACACACATTTGATGTTCAGAAATGGTTAGAAAAAGGGAGGAGAAGTGCTGATGAAAGAAACTGCATGGCTCGGAAACAAATGGTATCTCGTTCCACTTATAAGCGTATTTGGGACATTCTGTGATTGAAAACGTATCTCACATTGTAAATGTATTTTAATGTCATTAACTCATATATTAAACCTCAAATAAACGTGTATCCATTGGTTTGTATTAAATAACGTTATAAACTGTAACTGGTCAGTAAAATGCCAAACATACAAAAAATTGGTATGTTTTGCTCTTTTTTTTGCCACACCTCTGACTCCGCCCACTGACCCAATCCTCTGGTTATTCCCGCCTCTTGGTGCTCCATCCACAGTTCCCCTACTTATTTTTTCCCACTTCGACCACTGATTACAAACCATACCTCAAGAGAACTTGAGAGCTACTTATTCTCCCATGCTGTTCGACCCACCCCTTTACCCCTCCCACAACACTGTTTGCCCGCCCCCACCACCACCCCTCCAAGCGCAGGAGTGAATGTTTGTGACAACTTTCCACATAGGTCTTAAGCTTCCAAACGTTTTAAGTAGCTTGCCCAGACACTAGAAAACACGTGGCTTTTGTTAGATCAGCACGCACAGATTTTGTTTAATTAAATAGTTACTTTTATTTTAAGCTGCAGCATTCCTGACTCCCATTTCTACATGGCATTTCTCCATTCACACGCTCTCTGTTGCAGTCCTTTCGCTTGCATAATTTATCGGTGTTTGAAGCCGAATAGAGCAGTATGTTCCACTTCTGGTCGTCTTCTGTTGTGGCCGCTGCTCATTACGTGCCCTCCAGACTCAAGCTGCAGCCTTTTGACAGATTGGGTTCATATCAATACAAAGAGACTCTACCAACTCTAGGAGCTTTTGCCAAGCTATTGCCAGAGACTATGCATTTGTTTTTTGTTTTCTTTATCCCACCCTCACAAGCACTGCAGTGAATTATCACTTTCAGCTCATATCACTCCTATATTTCTTAACATTCACATTGTATGCACATTTCTATAAATATACCTGCACCCTACCCATCACACAGCATTTTATGAAAGACATTGGCAGAAATAGGCATGGCCATTCACAGGTTGTCTACTGTCCAGATTGTAAGTGTAATAAGGGAGGAGGGCTTTATAGCCATTTGAGAGACCAATAGCATATCTGAGAGTGGCGATTGTGAATCATATTCCAAAGTGATTTTTAAACTAGTGGAGTTCCATCAGATGATGATTACTCTTTGAGTGAATCTGACATAGGGTGATGCAGCACAGCAAGGAAAGTATTTATGTACCTTTACAAGCACAATCTATGTCATTAAGAGTCGGTTGTGTCAAGGTACAATTCACAGTGCATACAGGTGCAGTACAGAGCACAATCCCCCTGTTTACTTTGTAACCCCCACTTTTTCTCAGACTGAGTTCCGTATTTTACAGCAGTTTCTTAATAATAAAACTATTAAAATGGTAGCAATGGAGCAAATATTGTGTTGCACATCAACAACATCTATGGGTCAATTCCGATTCGGGAAAAACCAATCCGAATAGCCGTTCGGAGTGTTTTTCCCGTACGAATCGTACCCTGCAGCGTCCCCCGTACGTACGACAAAGTACGATTCGTACCAGGAGCCGTACTCCGTACGAGTCGTACAGAGACCGTACAACTCTAATCTCCGTACGATTCTCCTTCGTAACCCGCTGTACGCGACATCTGTACGGTTCGCGGCTGGTTTTTACAACCCAGCAAGTACGATATGTGTCGGGTATGCACCGTATGACCCTTTTTCTACGGGAGCTGAAAACAGCCGTAAAAGCAGAGTTCGCGCCGAAACAGGTACGGAACGGCCCCCCCCGGGTATGGTGCGTATCCCCCATGATCGCTGGGGTACGAGCCGTACCCCCATTGTACGATGGGTGTACGAGCTGTACCCCCATTGTACAATGGGTGTATGAGCCGTACCCCATGCACGATGGGTGTACGAGCCGTACCCCCATTGTACGATGGGTGTACGAGCCGTATCATGGGGTGTACGGACCGTACGGTGTGTATGTGTTTGTGTGCTTTTCCGTACGACTTGCCCTTACCTGACGTGGACCGTACAAATCGTGTTCTCATACCCCGGTCCGGATCGTACTCGTTGGGTCGTACGGTATGTGTACGAGTCGTACAGTATGTGTACGAGTCGTACGGTTCACGGTTTCAGCCTTGCAATACGTACGAATCGCGACGATTCGGACGGCTTCACGGAATACGGATAGTACTTCGCGACTCGGACGGACGGGTATGATTCGTACGGAGAGGGATCCGGCTGCAAATCGTACGGACGTTTTTTTTCCCGAATCGGAATCGACCTAATAGTGTATGTTAATCAAAATAAGTTGTTTATAAACTGTCACTAATAACGAATGAAATATATTCTACCAAAAGTGTTATTTAGAGAATTTACATATTAACTGAAGCATGGATAATGGAAGCACACCACTATGTTCACTTTATAACATTCACCTCTTTCCATTCTAAAATTCTTTATAATTGTATGAAAAATGTGTTGGATGACGAAACACGTGTTCTAATGTTATTGAAACATTGACTGTTCTGATAGGATTAAAACAATAAACTATCCTGTCATTAGGCTCATTTTAACTTCACGTTTCCAGGAAAAATCTTTTCAAGACTATTTGATAAATATCTGATTTTATAACAAAGCAGAAATGTTGCTTGATGGTATCCTTTCATTACCATTTTGTAGTTGCTAGATGTAAGTTAATACTGCAATAGTTTTGCTCGTTGAGATTTTCCTTGAGGAAAATGTGTAGCAATCTAATTTACATGCCAAACAATTTTAGAGGGAGCATGAAGTCAATCTGGTGCCTTATTTTAGGGCCCTTCTTTGGACTCTGATCTCAATTAGGAGTTGAAAAACTTTTGAGGCTTTTCATTGCTCATGAGAACATTGCGTAAGACATCAGTACTGCCTTACTGGTCTTCTAACTCAGTTTGGGCAGAAGCCAGCTTCCTATCTGTCATAAGTAGAAATCATTTATGATTCTACAACGTATGCTGCAAATAAATGACAACTCAGAAGCATTGCCACTGAAACATTGGGAGCATGATGGACTGTTCAAAATGCGGCCTTATGTTTTCTCTGTAAAGTTTCATCAGTTGTATGCTCTAGAGCATAATATAGCAGTGAATGAGTCTTTTATCTTGCACAAATGGTGGCTACTGTTCAGGAAGTATATACCTAGTAAGAGAGCTTGGTATGGCATCAAGAATTAGATAATTTTCCTGCAAAAGGATTATGAGGAGGGTAGAACTCTAAAGGTGATCATGCTAGTGAATGTTGTAGATATGATAGTTGGAAAACTGATGCTCCCCGACAACAGGCTTGGGCGCACAGTAAATACTGGGAACCTGAGCTCACTGTTTGTTAAAGAGCAATGTTATATTCAGTGTTTGTCTGTTACATGGAGGCAGTACGGTTAATGCCTATAGGTTCGTAATGATGAAGACTAACAAGAGATTGTAGGGGTATTGAAAATGTTGCATATGTTTCAAGATACCTAGGCCCGATTTACTAGTCAGTCAGTCAGAATATCTTTATTCGACTTATTTTAAGTCATACAAAGAAACAAAAACAATAAAACATACATGCAGAACTTATCCTGCATTTTCCTAGAGAACGACAGTCTAAAAATTCAGATATTTAAAAAAAAAATTAAATAGTGTTATACATGATTAAAAAAGATATTTCATTTCATTTCAGAGAATAAATGTACATAGTAAAACCATAACTTTAAGGCGAAATTTGGCCGGCAGCTTTCGCCCTTGCAGCAGCTACCAGGAAATTAGCAATGCAGAACGTAATGCGGGGATTAGACATGAGTTGTAAGAAGAGCAAAGCCGGATGCGCCTGTATAAAACCGGCTTCTTTCAAGATGGGGAACAAGTATTTTTTCCTCTGCTCTAAATACATACTACAAAACTTGACAAAATGGATTGTGTCCTGCACAGAAAAATGGTCGCAACTACAGGGGGGGGCCAAGTCTGGCTTCTGCCAGCTCTTAAAATGACCCAATTGAAAATGTAACAAATTAAATCTAAACTTAATTAGTAAAAACCTATGATAAGGAATTGTAACAAAACTAAGATAAGTTGCGAGTGAAGATGAGCTAACCAGAAGGCTGTGTTCCCTAACCGCTGGTTTCTGCAATTCATATTCCTCACGGCATGCTTCCTTCCTTTCCCTAAATGACCTTTTTATGAAGTCAATATCCTGTACCTTAATTTTCTCTGGATGCAAGAAAAGTTCCGGACGGCCCAGGTCTGTAAATGTTTTAGCTAGATACGCCAGCCATGGAATATTACTATATTTATCCAGAGATAAAACGTCATACAGAATTTTGTGATTCAAGGGGAGATCTTCGTTCAACCACATTTTCAGCCACAGGGTCAAGGGGGATAGACTCAATGGGTCTGACAGATAGGGTAGGCCCACCTCTTTGTGGATAGAATAAGTTGGGGTTGACTGTGGTACAGAAAGCAGGGATCTGATTAATCTGTTCTCTGCTCTCTGTATTAGGTCAAGATTTGCATACCCCCACAAGGCGGAACCATATGTCGCGATGGCCACAGATTTACACTTGTAGATTTTTAATAGAGCTTCCATAGGCCTTGCCCCTAGCTTACCAGCAAAGCCATGAGGGCTGACGATGATCTAACTACAGCCAGCCTCTTCGCTCTTATCTGTGGACCCCAGGATCCTTTCTGGTCAAACAATACGCCCAAATAGGGAAATGAGGGAACCTTAGAAACAGGGACCCCCCTGCAGAAAAATGATTTTTGTCTTTTTTTGTTGCACTCACGCCCCATTACCATCGTGTGTGACTTAGAGGCGTTTACCTTAAGGTCCAGGTTTTCCATAAAAGAACCAAAGGCGTCCAAGAGATGCTGAAGGCCGACACCAGTACGGGCGATCAGCACAGCGTCGTCCGCATACAGAAGTGCCGGAATTTGGACTCATCCTGCATACGGAACGTCAGCTTCTTAGCCACGCAGGTGTGTACCCAGGCCATTGATATAGATGGTAAAAAGCACGGGGGCTAGTATACAGCCTTGCCGTACCCCCTTTAGAGATTTAATCAATGGGGTACATCTACCATCGTTTGTTACGCGGACGGCTGCAAAAAGTTCCTGGTGCAAAGTGGCCATAAACGCAACCAAGGCTTCATCGATACCCATCTCCAGCAATATCCTCCACAGTTTTGACCTATTGACCAAATCAAAAGCCGAGGAGAGGTCCATGAATGCAAGAAACACGGACCCCTCCTTGGCCATGGTATACTTGGAAATGAGTAGATGCAGGTTAATGCATTGTTCAATGGTCCCTTTTCTTTCTCTGAAGCCATATTGTAATTCAGACAGCCCACCGCAACTCTCTACATTCTCCCTCAATCTAAATAGAAGTACTCTACCCAAGATCTTTATGGTTGAGTCCAAAAGGGATATGGGCCTATAGCAAGCGGGATCATCCCGCTGGCCTTTGTTTTTAAAAATAGGGACAATGGTGGATGTGGCCCATGAGGCGGGGGCAGAATTACCATTAGCTGCATTAAACACATTTGTCAAAACCTCCGCCCACAGTTTTGGTGAGTACATAAAAAAGTCAGCAGGGACGCCATCAGGACCAGGTGCCTTATGCTTTGTTGTAGCCAATAGCGCTTTTTCCACTTCCTGGAGATTAAAGGTGATAGGGTGTGCAACTGCAAAAAGCGGTGGGGCATCTTTAGATCCTTCGTCCTCACCCCCGTAGACATTTTTAAAATGTGACAGCCATTTATCATCAGTAGTCACACAATCCAAGGGTTCATTTTTAACTTCTGAGAATTGTGGTAAATAAAATAATTACCCTGGCATAATTTCTAGGCATTAACAATTAGCATGTATCAAATGAGAGGCAGAGAGTCCGTGGTGTCCAAGTTAAAAGGGCTTTATTCCAATAACTCGAGTTAAGGGAGAATCTGTTCCATCACCACTGAGGTTCAGGAAGGATCTTCTAACATTTTAATAACAAAACATCATATATATACTTTTTACTCCTTGTACATAGGGAGCTCGGGCAGAGCAAGACGGAAAATGAGATAAGAGCATGTGGGCGTGCATGAGGGTGTGTACTTTTATGAGTCATAGGTAGGTGATAGGTAGGTGTCATAGGTGGGTGGGTACTTAGAGGAGGAGTTTGCATGACCAGCTCGAACTTTGTCCTACTTGTGTGCAACATGAGCATGACGTGCAATTGACGTGTAACTGGGAGGAGAGCTGACTTTCAGTCTAGTAGAGAGATCTCTTGTGTCAGGGCGACCAGCACATCTAGTACTAACTGATATCTTGAGTGAGGGGATGTATTATCTGAAGCAAAGGTTGCTCATCACTAAATGACAGAAAGGGCATATTTATTCGTTCATTGGATGAGCTTTCTATGGATGCAAGCACTGTAATCCACTTAAACAGAGACAGAATGGCTGGGCCCTATCTATGCAGATGGGTTCTGTGTACCTTCTTCACCAGACTGAAATGTGATTCTGTAAAGCAAACAGATAACTGTTATTCATAATACTGTCTTGGCAGGCCTCTTGCTGGGCTTCTCTCGGCTGAGCTAGAAGTATGCGAGGTCAGAGGGACGTAACTGCAGCTTCAGTGTGTCAGGAGTCATGAAAACAATATTTCAGAAAGTGGTTTCAGGCTCAACCACAAAAAAGGGTTCAGTACGATATTTATTTAAAAGTGCACAATGCAATGCAAATACATGGGCCTTCATTTTAGCTTAACGTTTGGGAGACTTTGATGACTGGCATTCTAATGCAGGACATGTTTGCAGAGGCCTAGTGATTCTGGCCACTACAAGGAAATGCATGGGTGACATGCACATGACATAGGGTACACGTAGGGGGCATCTTGGTCAGGCAAAATTTCATTTTCCTCATTCCCTCCTTGTCCCCTACGTAACCCTTTAGGATACATCTATATTCATGAGACCGTATAGTTGATCATACAGCATCATTTGTTCGTCCTTAACCCTTTGTTTACGTGGTTGTGGAATACAGGCAGTTGCACACAGGCCGCAAATGGCCGGGCCACACTGCAGACAGAGACAGCAACCAAATATCATGAGTAGGACCAGTCCTAGGAAGGTCAACACTTTCCATCCCCAAGCAGATATTATACCCCAGAGCCAACTGGACCAAGTCCATGTGCCTGGGTCTTGATGTATGGCATGAGCAATTTTGTGGAGCCTTGTTATCGCTGCGTACACAGATGGCGCGTTATTTGAGATGAAAACGCAACAACTAGATCGGATCACGCTACAAGCTCCGCCCCTATCCACCAGGATGACGTCGAGGACAAGACGATTTTGAAGGACAACAAGTCTCATAGCAGATTGCTCCTGCGTCAAGTTCGCCAGGGCAGATGCAGTCACATTCACTACTGCTTCCAGGGTTCTTGTTAATTTGCGTATCAGTTTACTGTTTTGGACGGGGCCGACAAAGAAAAAGAAACCTTTGTTGAAATCTGTATATTGCTCCCAAGTTGTTTCAGTCTGATCAATCCCTGCGGAATCTGTCTCCCTCTTTTGTCTAACGTGTTCTAGTCGTGAATCTCTATGATAGTGGGATGGGGCCAGAAAAACAGGAGGCAATAAGAATGCTACATAACAAGTCCCACCCCAGTCTAAGGGCAGATGTACATAGGCTGTCTGACCGCAAATGAAATAGGTATGGCGTGATGTTTTGAAAGAAGAAAGTCCTTTATCATTAAACTCTACTACAGTGTTACACTCGCTGTGTCCCATAAGTACTGAGCCTTTCTTACTAACACATAAATCACCTTTTGCTGGTAGAACTGAAATAAACGGTGGACCTGTATTTTGCTTGGGCTGAACATTTAACATTATAAAGTTAACAGATGCATTTCCCTGCTCATACTCTTCATTTTCTAGATCAGTTCCCTTCCTTTGGGGGAATCCGTCTTTGTCTGGAAAACATGCTTCATTCATTACTTTATTCAGGTTTCCATATATCCAGCCACCTGGATAAGCTATGTACTTTCTATCTATTGAGGTCATTAAAGCAAACCATGCTCCACATGAGCCATTGTGTGAGAACGGTAAAGGATAGAATGGCAGAACTCCCTTTGTTTCTTGATAAGGAGGCAGTTGGCCACATACCCCGCAATCAGTCGCATTGCTGGTCTGGTGAGAATGGTGTAACATTCGAATAAAAGTATTGTTACGTAGTGCAAGTCGATATGACAATTCATGAGGTGGCAGGTCACTAAATGTATGCTCTGCGGTGCTATTACTGGAAGAGTGTATATGTGAGGAAATAGGGAAAAAAACATGTAGCAATAAACTGACACAGATTATAACAATGCACAGAATAAAAAGAATGATCAAGGTAACTATACATCTACTGCGTAATATCTTGCAGTACTTTGCTTTCTTATCTCTCTTCTTGCTATTCTCGTATGTGATCTTATACATGTCAGAAATCTAGTCTAACCGATTCACCACCGGGTGGGCTTAAACAATTAAACTACGTCTGACTTACTAGATCTTAATTTGGATCTATACTCCTGCTGTGGAGTCTTTTCTAGCAAAGGCGGCGCAAAGTCTGTATTGTCTATAGTTTTTTTTTTTGCAAAAGTTCCAAATTGTCCAAGATATGTTTTCTTCAATGCTGCGCGTCCCCTTGCGTCCTTCCACTTTCACTCCGGTCCTCGTGGTTTCGGCGTCTTCCAACGTGGCTCAAGGGGGCTTGATCGGTCAAAGTTCCGGATGACGATAAAGTCTCCTGGTGATATGGCGTGCTCCTTGACCTGGGTGTTGTCAGGGAAGGCGGCAGCAACCTGTGAACAACAAGAGAGTAGTGCAGACATCAAGGAAGCCAGGTAATCTGTGAGCATGTTACTGTCAACATCAGTAATTCTTTGGCATAGGCGTACCCCACATATTTGGCGGTCTACCGAAAACTACTTCATAAGGAGATAGGCCTGTTCTGGAATGAGCTACCATACGCATGTAAAAGAGGGCAACCGGCAAGGCTACCATCCAATCCACGCCTTTTTCTGCACAGACCTTGGCAATTTCTGTCTTAAGTGTCTGATTATGTCTTTCTACAAGGCCTGCTGCTTCTGGGTGTCGTACACAATGGAACTTCCACTTATATCCTAACAGAAGTGACACTTGTTCCATTAATTCAGAGGAGAATGGCTGACTGTTATCTGAATATATCACACGAGGTAATCCATACCTAGGGAAGTACTCACGCACTAACTGTCTGGCTGTTGTCACAGCAGTATAATCTGGAACTGGATATGCTTCTGTCCATCTAGATAGTGCACACACTACTACTAAGACATACTTGTAACCTCTACATCTGTCCATTTGGATATAATCCGTCTGGAGAACTTCAAAAGGGTGGTCAGGAGGATGAAATCCGCCTTGTTCCACCGGAATGCCTTTACCTGGATTGAACTGGCAACAGATCATACTTTCTGTTTCGCTGCTGCACGCAGGTGCTTGTTAAACCATGGTCAGTCTGGACCCCTCCTTGGAAAGCAAGTGTCCTTGCACACCACTTGCTTTTCACAGAATTGCATTGGGGCCTTGTGCCCCTTGTCAGCCAGAAAATGTAGAACTGTCAGTGATGCATTTTCGCATTCTTTCACTGAGCGTGCTGTAATCAGGATGTCGCCTACGTACTGAATCAGTACTGTGTTGGTAAGCATGTGAATACTGTCTAGCCGTCTCTTTAATGCGTCACTGTAAATGCTAGGGCTCACTGTCATCAATCTAGCAAAAATAAATTTATAGAAAAATAAATAAATAAATAAAAATGAATTTTCAATTCAAAAGCACAATTTTTATTTTGGGGAAACCTCTTTCCAAAAGCTCTGCAGTTTAAAAAAAAATCCCACTCTAAATCTTGGGAATAGTATGACCATACTACCTACAATATGTTCTCTAAATGTATTCGAATAAAATCCAAACTATTCTAACATAGACAGAAGGCTGGAGCCTCGCTACTCCTCACTCCTATGAGAAGCAGCCCCTCCCTCTAGAAAGATGGTCGCGCTCGTAGTTTTGAATCAACTCCAAGCCGGGCTTCACTGTGATCTAAAATTGAATGACTGCCAGATGCTTAACTCATTGCAAGAGCAAAACTCCTGCCAATTATACTGTTTACACTACTGAGGGAAAAACTATTCATTTGCAAGCGTGACTTTATCTGAAGTCAATGAAGCTTTCAGTGCTGGCTGTAAGGAAGAGCAACTTTTTGTACACAAGTCAGAGGGGCTGGGGAGGTAACTTCACTACGAACTCACTCCTTGCTCACCTACCCCTCCTCTCAGAGCCAGGAGCTGGCTCAGTGTCAAACATAACAAATAGGAGACAAGCCTCTCACTCGTCCTTGCTTCTCTAAAATCTCCGTGGCTCATCAAGTTTTTTTTTTCTTTTCTGCTTGCGAAGGAAGCCTGACTTAGCTGGAGAACAGCCAATAAATGTCCGCGGAAAAGAATTGGAGTATGGCCAATAACAACAAGACAGGCATGGCTCGCAGCTCCAAGAGGGAAAAGCCCTCCCTTTACAAGATATCTTTTACTGGGAGCCAGGCCATCTCGGACGGACTGTCTCAAGGTCGAAAAACACATTTCAGTGTAATTCAAAACATATCTGTTCCCAGGACAGAGAGCTAACCAACATTCTCTAACTTAACTGAAGCAAATTTAAAACGTGGTAAAAAGCATTCTAAAATCAGTAATTAATAAGGACATTTTTTTTGTAACTAAGTGACATGCTAGCATTATAAATAATTCTGTACTGCTACTTAAAAGCTCCACTTTCTAAAAAACACTTTTGTCTAACTAATTCAGCTAGAAGGCAAGACATTTCAAACATGGGCATTTGTTTAGCATGCAAATTAACACACAAAAAAGGGACAATTTGCTTCTGCACACAAGGCTATGCATTTTGCAGTTGAGAGAAAAAAACGAATTATCATGGACTGTTGGGTTGGGACTGTTCTCTGCATACATCAATTGAAGCTTCTCCACTAAATGTTTATCTGAAACCATCTGTGTAAGCATTGCAGCCTAACTGACCTCTGAATCAGACATAATAAATCCTATTTTCAAAGGCTGGTGGACATATATCAGGCAGCATGTTTAATGAACACTGCTTTTACCGTGCAAGATTATACCTTTCTATCAGCAGCCTGTCAAAGTACATAGGTGAGCCTTGAAACTAAATGAATGCAAATTAAACTAATGTAGGGGACACTTAGCAATGCATTAAGATGGTAGTGTATTATAGCTATCAAAAAGGGCCACGTTCATTAATTTACAAATAGCCACTTTCCTAAGCGAGTGGGATAACTGTCACACGCTATTCTAAAGGGCAGCTTGCATTGGGAAAAATAAACATAACAACATGGCATGGAAACAAACCACATTTTTCTTTTTTTTTAAAATAACATGTGAAAACACCATAATTTTGCATTGCATGACCAAAAATCCCCAAAATTCAGCACATCTGGCCATTCACCTCCTCTACCGCTGATCCAACCCCCGGGCCTTTAGCGCACCTGGAACACCCCCAAAATAATTTCTCAATTTTCAGAAATACGCCCATTGGATAACATGGCAAATCGCACCTCCGCACAAAACATGCTTTTTTCACCACTTCCACAGCTCAGATCCCTTTCAAATTTGGCATCACAGTAGTCCAAGCGATTCCCTAAATCCTCACCAAAAAGCAACCGAATCCCTCCACTGGAACGGGTACGAATTTCCGCTCACAAACACACCCCCCGCAAACACCAAAAAACGCCAAAATCCCTCAACACCTTGTTAAACAGCATGTTAAAACAAATACTGCCTTCTCAATACAAGATATTAACTCTTTGGCAGCTGAAGCACAATCATTCCCCAATGACTGCAGTACATGGGAAAGTCATGAACTCATTTCTCCACGTTATCACATAACACGTACGCACATCTTCAAAACGTTTTCTCCAAGCACTTGAAAGAGATCCAGCTCTCTCCTGCCTAACGTAATGATAACATACTCTGCACAAAACATAACCACATGGCGCTATTCACAAGCCATATTCACAAGAAACTCAACAAGTCATAATAATGACATGCTCTACATAAACCATATTTACAAGGAGCTATACTTAAGAAAATTCAACAAACTACTCACAAGTCTCAAACACAAAGCGCAATTCACAACTAATTCAACCAGTTACTACTCATACATTATACATATAATGACCAGGTGTGTCTCTAGGCGGGATGTTTAACTCTGGCATGTTGAAAACAACACAATGGAAATACAATACACAAAAATAGACTGAAACAATAAACAATCATTCACACAAGAAACAATGTAACACTAAAACAGACACAAAATCTGAACTGATACAGAGAACTAAACATGTACTTGAAAAACTTTGTGCACTGGAATACAGTACAACCATACCGGTCTCAGAAATGAGACACGTCTTTACCGTTCCCACCTTTTACAGTGGACCCGTCTTGACCGTTCCCACCTTTTACAGTGGACCCGTCTTGACCGTTTCCACCTTTTACAGTGGACCCGTCTTGAAACTTGATGCATTCCCCATAGTGGTACTCACCGGGAAGCAGAATCTTGAAACTTGAAGGCCTCGGACTTCTACGCATGCGCCTTGGAACAGGTGGACTTGGAACAGGTGGACCTCTGGAGACCTCGGACCTTGCTCTCTCACGGGTTGGGCTCTGGTTGAGACGATCCGCGTTCCTCACTGCCTCGCATGGATGCCGGGTCGCAGTCCGTCCTCCTCCTGGGCCTGAGGGAGTAGCGGGAAATCCCGATGGCGTGTACACTTTAAAGTCCGTCACGGCTGTAGAAGGGGGCAAAGCTGGACCTACACCTCCGGCGCGTGGGGAAAGGGATTGTCCTGGTCGGGCGCCAAATTAATGTGGTAAATAAAATAATTACCCTGGCATAATTTCTAGGCATTAACAATTAGCATGTATCAAATGAGAGGCAGAGAGTCCGTGGTGTCCAAGTTAAAAGGGCTTTATTCCAATAACTCGAGTTAAGGGAGAATCTGTTCCATCACCACTGAGGTTCAGGAAGGGTCTTCTAACATTTTAATAACAAAACATCATATATATACTTTTTACTCCTTGTACATAGGGAGCTCGAGGCAGAGCAAGACGGAAAATGAGATAAGAGCATGTGGGCGTGCATGAGGGTGTGTACTTTGATGAGTCATAGGTAGGTGATAGGTAGGTGTCATAGGTGGGTGGGTACTTAGAGGAGGAGTTTGCATGACCAGCTCGAACTTTGTCCTACTTGTGTGCAACATGAGCATGACGTGCAATTGACGTGTAACTGGGAGGAGAGCTGACTTTCAGTCTAGTAGAGAGATCTCTTGTGTCAGGGCGACCAGCACATCTAGTACTAACTGATATCTTGAGTCAGGGGATGTATTATCTGAAGCAAAGGTTGCTCGTCACTAAATGACAGAAAGGGCATATTTATTCGTTCAGTGCATAAGCTTTCTATGGATGCAAGCACTGTAATCCACTTAAACAGAGACAGAATGGCTGGGCCCTATCTATGCAGATGGGTTCTGTGTACCTTCTTCACCAGACTGAAATGTGATTCTGTAAAGCAAACAGATAACTGTTATTCATAATACTGTCTTGGCAGGCCTCTTGCTGGGCTTCTCTCGGCTGAGCTAGAAGTATGCGAGGTCAGAGGGACGTAACTGCAGCTTCAGTGTGTCAGGAGTCATGAAAACAATATTTCAGAAAGTGGTTTCAGGCTCAACCACAAAAAAGGGTTCAGTACGATATTTATTTAAAAGTGCACAATGCAATGCAAATACATGGGCCTTCATTTTAGCTTAACGTTTGGGAGACTTTGATGACTGGCATTCTAATGCAGGACATGTTTGCAGAGGCCTAGTGATTCAGGCCACTACAAGGAAATGCATTGGTGACATGCACATGACATAGGGTACACGTAGGGGGCATCTTGGTCAGGCAAAATTTCATTTTCCTCAGAATAAGGGCTGTTTGATAATCTCCCAAAATCTCCTGCTGTCCTTCAGTACTGCTGCTGAAAGGAGATTTTCCCATGATTCGCGTTTGATGGTGTCCTTACGATTCTTTATGGCTGCCTTGTAGTTCTTCCTTAATCTGGAAATGTCATCTTTTACCCTAGGAAGCGTTTTTAGGGCTGCCAGCAGGGATCTGTGGGCTTTTGAGCATGCAGAGTCAAACCAACGCTTATGTCCAGGGGTTCCCTTTTTAGGCTTGACTAAAAGATCCTTTGACACCTGACCACATATTGCCTCATATGCCACTACTATTTCTTTACTTTGTGCGCAAGTGTTTTTACAGATCTCTACATAATCTTTAATTTTGGGGAAGTTTTTTGCGTACAAATTTTCCGGGACCACTTTGGCCCATTTCACTCGTCTATCTTGATCAGTGGTCCTCAGGGGGTGAGCAGGTATTGCTGTTGTTGGTGGTACACCCATCTGGGCTCCCCAGGCGACTTCGAGTAATACCGGGATATGGTCACTATAATGGATTAAAACTGTGCGATAATCCATAGTCCGGTTTAGAATGCCTTGTGAGACAAAAATGTAGTCTATCACTGATCCATGTTGGATACCAATAAAAGTTGGCATTCTCGAGCCCCAGTCTGGTTCGTACAGGTCATAGTTAGCGAGTAATTCTTCTAACTCCTGCCCCTCTGTGGTGTGTTCAAAATGCGGGCCCTGGGGACCCACATCACCGTCATCAGTGTCACTACTTCCCTTACAGGCTAAGTTACATAAATGAATGTTAAAATCGCCTAATAAAATAAACTCAAAAGCAAAATTGGTATTCTGACATGCTATATTTAAAATGCTATCCAAATTAGCAATGTTGCAACCTCTATATTCTCTATTCCCTGAATTATAGAAGTTTACATATATGGTCCTGCTAGAGTTGTTAATCACCCTTTCAACCATTAAAATGTTATGTGAGTCAGTGCTAATCTGCCTGTAGGTTCCTTTTAAATCTAAGGAGAATAGGATTACCAGGCCACCTTTGGCTCTTCCCATACGGCTAGGGACAGCAGGTTTGGTGAAGCTAGTAAAGCCATCCAACCAAAAATTGGCGGATGTGTCCCAAGTTTCTTGCAGGGCGATAATGTGATGGTTTGTGACAAAGCTCAACCAAGCATTGTCCTGACGTTTTGCATTTAGACCTGCTACGTTCCAGCTTATGATCTTGCAGGAGTCAGTGGGTTTCCTAGGTTCTTGGGCTCTCCCTAAGTCCCCTTCAGCTGGACGTGGTGGTAATAACCCCTCGTATATTCCCACTTCAAAAGGGCTCTGTCTATTCTTGCTAAGCAAGCTCTGCGATTCACAGGCCTCCGTCTGGTTCGGTGACGGGCCATGGCCACAGATTAACATCTCTTGACTCTCTAGAGCTTCCTTGTGTGTGGATTCACTGGGGACTTGAGCAATACTTTGTTGGCCGCTCTTAGATAATGGCATGTTCAGTGTTTCACTTGCTGAATCAATTCCGAACTTAAGTCAATCACAATTGTTTAGGTCGGATAGGGGGCCATACCTGTTGGCCATTCCCAAACCCCAATCAAAGGGAGTAGCTACCTGACCCCATCCATTGGCTGATGTATTCCACATAGGTTGTGGGGTATTTGGGCGTATCAAGGACTGATCATTTCTCATCCGGGGTATAAACCTATTTCCCCAGCCACTGAGCTCGTAGCCCGAAAATCCGGGACCCCGTCCATTTATGATGGATTCGTGTGTCATGGCGGGCCTGACGTTTGGCTCATTCGGGTAATTAAATCTTCCCATCTCAAAGTTAGTCATAGGCTGGAGGCGATCATTACTATATCGAGAACCAGTACCCCCTCCCCAGCTAATGATGTTAGTCGATCTCTTAGATCTAGGGAAGTTGGGGAAGGTGGCAAGCTGGGTCTCGCTATAGAAAAATTTAAGGGTATGGGGAATTATAGAACCGCTTCGTCGTTGAGGTGGGAAGATATTTGACAGAATGTTTGGAAGGACCTCAGCATTAGCGAAATTTAAGATTACACAATCCCCCTTGAATTTTTTAGGCTTATTCCCAATCCATGATACCCTCCTAGTCATGACGATATCCCCTGCTAATTTGTCAGACCCTTGATATGCCATATGCATATTATTGGTGAGCCAGTGTAGCGCTTTGTCCTTCAAACCCTGGTTGGACTCTATTTTCTCTTGTGATAGGGCAGGGACGTTTGCCAACACTAGCACTACTGGTGAGGCTTCGAGAATGAATTGGGCTGAGTCTTCCTCTTGTTGTGGTCCTGGTATGACAGCAGTTGGGATGGTGGAGAGATCCCTTTCTACTTCCTGCCTAGAAGCGGGTAGTAAAGGAGATGGAAGTGGCTGCCCTTGTACCGCAATCTGTAGTAGACTATCAATTGGGGTATCCTCCACCCCTGTAGCCGCCAGATTAGTGACGAGGGAGGATAGATTCCCCACCTCTTCGGTCAACTTACTATGTGCCCCTCCCAATTTGTTAACCTCGGAAGTTAATTTGTCCAGTTTCCCGATCAAAGGCTTAACAATTGTCCTGATTTTAGTGTCTATCATATCTTGTATCCTATTAAATAGATCATCGTCAATAATGCGTCTTGACTCTGCGTCAACATCCAGCTCCTCATTTTCCCTTTCGCATCTTCGTGGTGGAGTGGACGCTTTTTTTCTGCCTTGCTGTTTCCCCCCCCGTCTTGCCTGAAATTTTCTACAGGTTCTCACTGCACGTTGTGCGGGCTGCCGAGGTGATAGGACTTCATCCACTATAACTATCTGGTGGTTGGGATCAGAGGCAGCATTAACTGACAAATCTGCGGTATGATCTGAATCTTCTTCCTCGTTGCCTTTATCTTGGGCAGTAGGATCTGATATGTTTATGGATGAGTTTTCTAGCGGTGTGTCAGACGCCACTATACTTAGAGCACTTGTGGTAGGGCTATCTGGAGGCAAAATTGGCGATTGGCTTAAGCCTAAAGATTGCCTTCTCTCGTTGTTTATCTTACTGACCACTTGAACTAAGTAAGAATCCAAAGTATTAAGTGGCTCGATGACTGCAGGTACCAGTTTCTTCCCCATGTTTACTACAGGCTTTAGCAGACTATCAGATGTCAAAGTAGTTTACCAGGGTTTAACTTAGATAGAAACGATTAATAATAGCAGGACGGTGAGATGTGCAACACTAGCACTTTGTCATTCAGTTAGGTTCAGGTCAGCACGTCTGACATGTGCTAGAATATATAATGGCTAGTACAGTACCTTAACGGCTGCATGCAGCTGTTGTCAGGGGGGTGGCCTAGCCTGGCCTTTTCCGGCCTCTGAGGGCCACAGAGGGCCCGCCCTTTGCCCGGGCTTAGCCCTGGGCGTCCCGCGAGGCTGAGGGCTTGCTGATTTTAAACGCCCCTCCTGGCGCCTTGGTCTGGCATCAGGGAACGCGCCTCCGCCGCAAAGGCTGCCGGGATTTGGAGTCCCGGAGCGGCGGTGGCGTGCCTGGTGATCGCGGTCGCTGGTCGCTGGTCTCTGCGGGTAAAGGTGCGGCGTGGCGTGGGACAACTGGATTCCCCAAGCCTCTCTTGCCCTTCAGAATGCTCCGCCAGGTAAGAATGATTTGTCGCTCCCCCCGCTCCACCGAGGGCTTGCTGATTTTAAACGCCCCTCCTGGCGCCTTGGTCTGGCGTCAGGGAACGCGCCTTCGCCGCAAAGGCTGCCGAGATTTGGAGTCCCGGAGCGGCGGTGGCGTGCCTGCTGATCGCGGTCGCTGGTCGCTGGTCTCTGCGGGTAAAGGTGCGGCGTGGCGTGGGACAACTGGATTCCCCAAGCCTCTCTTGCCCTTCAGAATGCTCCGCCAGGTAAGAATGATTTGTCGCTCCCCACTTTACTAAAAAGTAACACAATGCAGTGCAGCAACTAAATTTGCTGTTCTGCATTGCATGAAAGAGAAAGAACAGAACAGTGCCATATCTACTAAGATGTGGCACTGTTTTCGTCTCTCCTGCAACTGCTGTACTTTTGGCTGCCATGGAAGTAATCATTTTTGTATCTACAGGGGACCCTTCCAGTATAAAACTGACCTCTAACACTTTTCGTGCTTTCTATATGTGCTGTACAATGCAATAAACTTGCAAAATAGGAAAAACTAGGAGAATTGATAAATGAAAGAGAAGCATGCTGCAGCATATATAAACTGCTATGTGGAGGCATTAGTAAGGGTTTATCTGCCCACCTGCACAATTGTAGCCAGTTCACACATCAAGACAAAGGCATAAAGAAATAGCGACAGCTTAGCCTAGACTTTTTAACAATGAGATCCTACACCTAGGTAGAAGGCAGTATGTCAAAATAGGAGTGATACACAGATCAATCTACTCTAGTCAAAATAGGTTACTATCACTACTATGACCATGCTCCTGAATCATCCATCCAGATCCACCTATTATCACTCTACACAGGTGGCAGTAGTGAGCAATAGAAATGACAGGTGATACAACAAAAGAAGTTCCCCTGCGCCAGAAGAGCAGGTCCAGTGATGATACATGCCACACTATTTGAGAGGGCCTGCCTTCCTATATAACTTCTACCTAATCATTCCACACTAGTGGCAATTTTGTGTATTACAAATGTTAAAAGCAAAATGACAATCGTGAACACTGCCTGCGCCATCTTGTCTGCTGGAAGTTCCTCCTCACAAATAAACTGCAGTCATTTTGACTGACCACAGCCATTTTGTATTCTGTAGGTCACCCTTTGTTTCATCCTGCCCTCACTAGCAACCATCTGACCCTCTGACCAAATCTGGAATGTGTTCTGGGGCCATAACTAACAGGCATGCCTGCCGTTGATGGTATCTTCAAAGAGACATTCTATTGCCACAACAAACCTTAGCGCCTTTGGCTAAACCACCACCTCTTCCTGTTTTCGATAACTAATGAACTTATGAACTTTTGCATTCTTCTCCCCTCCCCACACTTGTGTACTATACCAAAGATTTCAGATACCGAGAGGACCCGTGCAAAAATGGTTTATTGCACCCCAAAGAATCCGCCTTTTAACGGACAATGGAACTTGTTTTCTATCAATAGTAAAAGACACTGAAGCCTGACCAGTCTCACATGTTCTCGACCCTGAGGCAAGGACCAGCTGGTGGATCATCATCAGTTGTCCGATTGTTTATGGATGGGAGGGTATGAACCAACTTGCCCGGCTTGTATGGCATCCTGTCCGGGGCGGGGATACCAAGCTTGCATGACACTGATCATAAAGATTACTTTGTCCTGAAACTGTATAAAAGTGGCCTGCAGAAGAGCTGTTGTTAGAGTACTTCCCGAAGGCATCCCGGTGTCTGAGTTGATGTGCTCTCCTCTGTAGTAATAAACCTACTTCTTGCCTTCCAGTTTCCAGCACCTGCCTCGTTATTTTGATAGATAATCGTAAGGTGAATCAAAGGTGTTTTGCGCCAAGCAGCATTGGTGGTCTTAGAAGAATTGCTGCTTTTCACACAAATGACGAGACAACACAACCAAATGTAGTTCCACAGTGCTAGATAGGTGAATCTGTTGATGAAGCAGAGAGTGTATGGTGAGGGTCCGCAATCCTATTTAACTTCTATCACATACTCAAAACACAAACTCAGCACACAATAAAGAAGTGAAATTCTTCCTCTCTATTCTGAGCTTTCCCTGGGTGTCGACTGGGATCACTGACAAAATATCGAAGGTCAAAATATCGACCTACAAAAATATCGAAGCAAGAATATCGATGTCAAGAATATCGATATTCTATCTACAACATGGTAAGTACAAAAATCGCAAGAAAAAAATTTCGATGCCAAAAATATCGTTATTAAAAATATTGTTTTTTTAGTAAACAAATATGTAAAATAAAACTAAATAATACTTATGAATAAAATAAACTAAGTTAAACATATTTTATAATATTTAAAATTAATAAGTAATAAATATAATTTAATAAAACAAAAAATACATGTAATATATATACTTAATAATCAGTTTTAATAATTATTTTAATAACGTATACATCATTACAAAATATTATAAATTACAAATACATCTATACACATAAAACAATACCATAAATAAAAATTACATAATTATTCATAACAAATTAAAAAAAATAAAGTTACTTTTAATATTTTTAAAATTAATTATATACTACATTAACTAAAATAATACAATAAATATTAAATAGCAGAGGGAATAAAACTTCTATTCCAACTCCAAAAAAACTAACATTAAGGAAAATGTTGGATAGCATAGGGCTGAATGTTACTATTCCCACTCCAGAGAGTGCAACAGTAGGGAAAGCGTTGGATAGCATAGGGGAATAAATTACTATTCACATTCCAGAGAGTGCAACAGTAGGGAAAGCGTTGGATAGCGTAGGGGTAAAAATGACTATTCCTACTCCAGAGAGTGGAACAGTAGGGAAAGTGTTGGATAGCGTAGGGGTAAACATTACTATTCCCACTCTAGAGAGAGTAACAGTAGGGAAAGTGTTGGATAGCGTAGGGGTAAAAATTACTATTCTAACTCCAGGGAGTGCAACAGTAGGAAAGTGTTGGATAGCGTAGAGGTAAAAATTACTTTTCCAACTCCAGAGAGTGCAACAGTAGGGAAAGCGTTGGATAGCGTAGGGGTATAAATTATTATTCACACTCTAGAGAGTGCAACAGTAGGGAAAGTGTTGGATAGCGTAGGGGTAATAATTACTATTCCCACTCCAGAGAGTGCAACAGTAGGGAAAGTGTTGGATAGCGTAGGGATAAAAATTACTATTCCAATTCCAGAGAGTGCAACAGTAGGGAAAGTGTTGGATAGCGTAGGGGTGAAAATTACTATTCCAACTCCAGAGAGTGCAACAGTAGAGAAATCGTTGGATAGCGGGAGGGTAAAAATTACTATTCCCACTCCAGTGAGTGCAACAGTAGGGAAAGTGTTGGATAGCATAGGGGTAAAAATTACTATTCCCACTCCAGTGAGTGCAACAGTAGGGAAAGTGTTGGATAGCGTAGGGGTAAAAATTACTATTCCAACTCCAGAGAGTGCAACAGTAGGGAAAGTGTTGGATAGCTTAGAATTTAAAAATAACATACTTTTAAATCAAATTAATTAAAAACATAATTACCAATGAATAATTATTTAACAATAAATTAATAATAAATACCAATAATTAATCATTAATAAATATTAATTACCAATTAACAAATTTTGAGCACTTAAATGATTTTTTATACCAGACATAATAACTATTAAACATTAATTACAATTCATAATTATGTATTAATATATTAATTAAATGTATCGATAAATAATATTTAATAATACTTAATTGCCAATTAATGATAACACAATAAATTAATTTTGATATCCACATTTTTATTTTTAAATAATTACCAATTAATAATTAATGTCCAATTGTTTAATTATAAATACCTAACAATAAATGTAATATTTACTTAATTAGATTTCAATTACTTCCAACACTATTCCCCTATAAACGCACAACATACTCCAATAAAATAATACACTTGACATAATTATTAATAATTCAATTAAAAAATTAATTACCAATTATTAATTAATTAACAATAATATAATTAGCAATACCAATTATTTAAAATAAATTATTACTTTTTTAGTTTTATGTTTGAAAAGCTTTATTGATCAGGAACATAAAAGGCATACATACTAGCAGAAACAGAACCAAATAATAAATCGGAATTGTAACAGAAGATTTGCCTAGTATGATTAAGAAAGAATAAAAGCTATTTTTTAGGTTTTATATGGAATGGGAGAGTAAGGGAGGGAAAGGAAGGGAAAAAAAGGGAAAAAAAGGGGAGATGGGAAGGGAAGAGATACTAACAATTTAACATAAAAAGGAGAATGCATAATACCTTACATATCAACAGGTTGCGAGTGATACATTGATCAAATAATACCACATGTCAAGCTTTCATGGATGACAGAGAAAGAGAACAGAGAGAATAGCATTCACGATGGTTTAAAATTTTCAGAATTGAGAGAGGAATTACGATTTAAAACAATCTGATCTAAATAAGTAGTAAGGGATAACCAAAAAAGGTCTCTGTTAAGTGTTGGTTTACAGGAAGAGGCAAAGGCAACATCAAGTCTGTGAAAGTGACAAAGGCTATTCCACCAGTGATGAGAAGAGAGATTAGCAGGGTTTTCCAGTTGAGGGTAATGTGTTGAAAGACTAAATCACGCATGAGATTAAACAAATCATGATTATGTGAAGGAATAGTTAAAGAATCAAAAAGACTTCCAGCAAACAGTAGAGGTATAGAATAAGAAATAGAAATCTTAAAGATATTAGAGATATAGAACCTGAGGAAAAGTGTTTTTCTGATCGGCATCATTTGTACCGGGACTTTATTGTTTTTTCATTGCCATCTCGTGTCAAACACTTCCACACGACCCACCTGGTCGTTTTTGCTAATGCCTGAGAAAAATCTAAACTGACACGACAAAGACCATCTTGCAGCCTGCATTTCTGCCCAGGAACTGACGCACACCCAACCTCTGTTCTTTGCAGTTCATCAGAAAGCCATGAGACACCCACGCCCTGTGTAAACAAGCTTGTTTTCCATCTCCTGCTCCCAGCCTGGTAACATCCTTGACACCGTGATCAGGTTATCTGGACAATGGTCTGACTGTTGGGCCCTGATCAGGGCGATTAAACAATGACTTGAAAGACCGGCTTTGATCAAGCCGACTGAACAATGATCTCTGTACCAAGCTTTGACCAGGTCACCAACTACAAACATCGTCTGGATCTGGTTATCAACTGCAAACACTGCCCTGATTGAACAATGGACTAACAACTAAAAGATTGGGATGAAAAATGTATAAAAGACTTGTAAGCTACAGAGTGAAGGAGCAGCCTCCTCTGTCTTATCTCTGACTAGCTTGGGACTCTGTTCCATAGCCCGGGCTATTGAAATAAATCTGGGTTCCTCCTGCAGACGAAAGCTCCTGTGTCTCCTTTTACTAAGTATAGAAGGTATGGAAGACTAGGGCAGTTCCCCCACCGCCGAGATCCAATAAGTGGGTTTAACCGGTTCTTCAAACCAAATGGAGTTCCAGAAACTGGAGACCGAAGGACAGAGGAAAAGAAGGTGCATAAGAGTCGCATCAGAGGAACCACAAGTCCAACAGTTAGAGTCAGAGTCAGAAGAAAAAAGGGCAATGGAAATAGGGGTAAGATAAAGTCTATGATAGAGAAAAAACATAGATTGAGTCAGAGAGGCAGAGTGAGAAATTTTTAAAGATCTAGACCAAAATTTATCCCAGAAGATGGTAGTCCATTCATATCCCAGATCAGACTCCCAGGAAAGTTCCAATTTAGATTTAACTCGATCTGGATTGGGGGCTAGAAAATATTTGTATATAAGAGAAGCTTTCGTTAAAGAAAGAAGAATTTTAAGAAGAGAGTTTTGGGATTCCGGAAGAGATGAAGGGGGAAGAGAATAATATACGTCAAGAATAAGTGCCATGATAATGGAAAATTTCTGTAAAAAGGAACGGGGGCAATGAAATAAGGTCTGAAATTGGGGAAAAGAACATGGTGAAAGCCCATTAAAAAGGTGTTTAAGCCAGATGATACCTTTTGCTCTCCAAGTTTTCCAGAAAATGGGTCTATTATTAAGGAGAATAAGAGAAGTATGCCAAATGGGAGAGTCCAAGAAGGTATCACGAGAAAGGGGTTTAGGTGAAACTAAAGGGTGCAGAAGGGAGCAAGTATGCTTAAACAGAGGAGGGCATATATGAGGAGTTTTGACAGAGAAAGTAATAACTTCCTTGAAGGAAAAGGGTAATAATAAAGTTTGCTTAATGGAAAGCCAAAGATGTGTAAAGGGAGAATAATCGGATAAGAGCCATTTCGAGGTTTGACGATGAGAAAAAGATTTATGGTAAAGAAGGAAATGAGAGAAATTAACGCAACCATTAGACTTTGTCTTACGAAGACAAGACAGAGCAACTCTAGCCTTCTTATTGTTCCAAAGAAATTTAGAAAGACAGGAATCAATATGCTTAAAATAAATGGCAGGAATGTGAATGGGAAGCATTGAAAGTGTGTAAATTAAAATAGGGGCCATCCTCATTTTAATTGAATCTAACCGGCCCCACTAAGAGAGAAAAAGGGGATTCCAAGAAGTGAGTAATTTATCAATACGAGATAGAACAGCAGTCATGTTTAATCTAATCGAAGAAGCATTTGAATTGGAAAACCATATGTCTAAATATTTAATTTTTGAATCGTTCCAGGCAAAACCAGTGGAAGAAAAGGAGTGGGGAAAACAGAATTTTGTGAGGGGAAGAAATTCTGTTTTGTCTGAATTGATTTTATAGACAGAGACCTGTGAGAAGGAAGCAAACTCATGTAGTAAAGGGGGATTAGAAGTTTCAGGTGCGGAAATAAATAGGAGGATATCGTCTGCATATGCGGAAAGTTTTAGTTGTTGGTCACCATAAGGAAAATTCGAGATAGAGTCATTGTTGCGAATGGAGGACAGAAAAGGTTCAAGAGCTAGGATCAAAAGAAGAGGGGATAGGGGGCACCCTTGAAGAACTCCTCGTTGAAGAGAAAAATAAGATGAGATACCGCCATTGACTAATACTGAATCTCTGGGACAAGAATATAGTAAAGAGATAAGTGAAATCAACTTGGGACCAAAACCATGCCATCGTAATGCAGCAAATAAGAAGGACCAATCTACTCTATCAAAAGCTTTCTCAGCATCAACTGATATGGCCACTAAAGAAGTGGAAAGGAAGGGAATTTTATTTAGGACATTAAGGAACAACCTAGAATTATCAGAAGTGTGTCTTCCCTTAACAAAACCACATTGTTCTTTCCCAACAAGGTGAGGCGTGAGAGGATCTAAACGTAAAGCCAGCGTTTTAGCAAAAAGTTTATAATCAACATTAACCAAAGAGATCTGATGATAGTTCTTACAATATTTATGGTCTCGACCATCTTTATGTATGAGACAAGTTGTTGCTTCCTGAAAGGTAGCTTCTGTTTTACCATTTAAAAAAAATGAATGAAAAAGCGTTAAAAGTTTTGATAATAATAGATCTGAAAAGTGTAAATGCAATTCAACAGAAAAACCATCTGGGCCAGGAGTCTTCCCTTTAGTAAGAGAATTTAGAGCGTTGGAAAGTTCATTAAAGGATAGGTCTGATTCAAGATCGAGAAGGTTAAGATGGGATGGAGAGGGAAGAAGATTTTTATCAAGGTACTCCTGGATGCTAGAAGAAGAAGAAGGAGATTCTGGAGTATAAATATTTTGATAGAAGAGTTTGAATTCCTTATGTATTTCTTGGTCTTTGTGTAAAAGTGAACCATTAAAGGAATAAATAGCATCTATGAGGGTACGGTCCTTGTGTGTTTCAAGATAATTTGCCAAAAGCTTCCCTGCTTTGTTACGACCACCATAGTAACGGGAGCTGCTACATAGGAGTATGGAGGACGGGTTATCAGATGTGGTTTTATTAAAAGCAAGTTTGGCTTGGATCAGTTCTGGTAAAACCGATTTCGAATCTTTGGAAGAAGTGTAAAATGTGTGTTCAAAGAGATTGATATGTGCCAGAGTGGCTTTCCGTTGCTGAAGGAAGCGTTTCTTTTTTTTTTTAGACAAAGTCAATAATAAAGCCTCTTGCAGTGGCTTTAAAGGAATCCCATATTTTATGTGGGGAAGAGTTAGGGGAACAATTAAGATCAAAGAACTCATTTGCAAAGGAGCGAAAGGAGGAAGAGAAGAGAGGATCTAAAAGGAGGGAACTGTTAAAACGCCAACAAGAGGACCTGGGATGCGGAGGAAGCAAATCAAGATCTGTTATAATTGGGGCATGATCAGAGATAACACTAGGTTCAATAGAGAAAGAAAGTAAATTTTAAGATAAGGGTTGAGAGAGAAAGATATAGTCCAAACGAGAAAGACAAGAGTGAGGAGGAGAGAAAAGGGAAAAATCCAAAGAATTAGGATGGGAGACTCTCCAGGAGTCTATGAGATGTGCTTGAGAAATAGTGTCAAGAAAGTGTTTATGAGTCTTATGGGGAATAAAACGAACTTGGGATTGACAATCAAGAAATGGGTCTACAACTTGGTTACAGTCGCCTCCTAGTATGAAGAAATCGTTAGAAAATTAGATGCATTTTTGCATTATCAGAGGCCAGAAGGAGCAATCGGGATGTATTGGTCCATAAACATTAAAAACAGTTAAAGAAACATTATTAATTAGCAATTTAACTAATAGCCATCTACCTTCTGTATTAGTTTCTTGGGATAGAACTTTACAGTTCAATTTCTTATGACATAGAATTAGGACACTATTTTTTTATTAGCAGAAGGAGAAGATAAAACTGCACCTACAAAACCTCTTTTTAATTTGAATGCCTCAAAATCAGTGAGATGGGTCTCTTGTAGGAGTACCAGATCAGGATTATAGGAGGTGAGGCGGGAAAGGATTCTCTGTCTTTTAATTGGATTAATAAAATCTTTCACATTCCAGGAAATAACTATAAATGCAAAAACATTAAAACCTTATATCGAACCACATATGCATTAATAGGAGAATAAGAGGAGAAACAAGTGTAGAATAGGGAAAGAGGATTAGGAAAGAAAGGAGGGGAGATAGAGGGTAGAGGAGAAATACAAGGAGAGACAGTACATATCCAGAAGGGAAAACTGAAAAAAACATACCTGAGAGGGCGGAAACAAGATAAGACTGGGGCAATGGCGACGAACGGAAGATGGGACGCCCGAACCAAAGAGTCCGGACTACACCGGAACAAATAGGGGAATGTAGACAGACCAAACAACTTAAAAAAATTATAGGCAGAACCTGTGTGAATATAAAAGGGAGTTAGGCGAACATTAAAAAGTAATAAAAATTCATAAAAAGTGATTGGTAAACATATGTCAGACAAACTTAAGAAGCACAAAAGATAAATATGAACTCTATAGCTAATATTTAGACTAATAATGAAAGAGAAATAAAAGAGATAGTGCGAAATAATATAAGTAGGAGGAGAAGCACAGTTAATAGATCCTGAAAATAACAGATAACCTAAAACAGAGAGTAAAACACATAAGAAATAACATAAAAAAGAAAAGAAGAAGAACATATTCATAATAACTGTATTATGGATGAGAGAAAGCGTAATAGAATATTCCTTCTTCGGTAAATACAAAATCTTAGGAAGAAGAAAAAACAGGAATATAGATAAACAGATTTAGGTCATATATAACAGTGTGAACATTTTATGCAACCAGGAGATGAATAGGGGTGAATGGAAAATGTCAACCATTAGGGGAACCAGCAGAAGTATCCATGTTGGCTGAAGAATGGGAGTGTATAAACTTCCTAAGCTCGGCAGGTTCTTCAAACGAAAGAGTACGATTTTGGAAAGTCACCTCGAATATGCGGGGGTGAAAGAGGTCATACAGGGCACCCAAGGTTCAGAGCGGTGGTCGAAGAGTAAGAAATTCCTTGCGTCTGGCAGCCGTAGCATTGGACACATCCTGGGAGAGAAAGACCCTCTGACCGAGCCAACAGAGTTGTCGTTTTGTTCGCGCAGCGGAAAGGACTGAGAGTAAGTCAGTAAATTTCAGAAAAAGGATGATGGCACCATGGGGTCTGACTGAAGTTCAAGTTGAAGAGAACGAGGGACGAGGTCCAAGTCTGTGAGCTTTTTGGCTATTGAGAGATGTTGATGGAGGCATATCCAGTAGTTTTGGCAGGAAAGAGGTGAAAATAGCAACAGGGTCTTCACCTTCCAAGGCTTCAGGAAGGGCATAAATATGTAGATTGTTCCTTTAGTTACAGTTTTCCAAACCTTCAGTATGTTGCTAAAGCCTTAGCACCTCTTCTCCAGTGAACTAAGTCTTTGAGAGTCAGCTTGAACAACCGAAAGTTGTTGTTCCATTGTTGATACTCTACCCTCCATTTAAGAGCACTTCTCCAGAAATTGCATTTTATTATTCGTCTCCTCCACAAATGTCTAGTAGCAATTCTAAGGAGATAGTAGGAGGTGATTTATCTGGAGGGGGATAGTCTTGCTTCAGATGCTTAGGCGTTGATGTAGGCGGAGAGGTTTTATGCTGCATTGCTTGCGACGAATGGTTACGAGTGGAGGATAGTCCAGCCATGTCTGTATGCAATAATAAAGCGCTGTTTATAGGTGGTGTGGGAGGCGAAGGGGTCGCAACAGTGGAAGACTTGGGCTTAAAGATGAATTGAGGTTTGCTTTTTCTGCCCATTTATAAGTATCACTTTTGTAGATACTAATATAAAATACAATAGAGGAGAAGAAGTAAGCTTCGTTGAAATGTACCTTTAAAAGTTGTAAAATGCAGAAAATGGGAAAGTTTACCGGAAATAACACGTATAGTCCAAAACAAACAACACCAAAAATGTCAGCGTATAAAAACTGCTTAATTGATAAAAAGGGCACTCTTACAATAGTGAGGCATCCAGGCAAGTCATATATTGCTCTTTCAGGGTCAAAGATAAAGGATAGAACACAGAAGGCATTATCAGAGGTTGTGATAAACAGCTGCCATGAGGAGAAATCTGAGGCATTTAGGAGACAAAATGGCGGCCGCTGTGAGGAGCAGTGAAATGCCGTGAAAATTCACTGAAAAGCACGAGAGACAACTGTAGAAATAACGGCTCACCATGGTCTGTAGGCGTTTCTCCGTAGTTGTTGTCCAGAAGGTCAGGATACAGAAGGAGTTCGAAGAATTTCACAAAGTACACATGCTTCAAAATGTCAGACGTTCTGTGACAAGAACACCGAAGGTGAAAATGACCAGAAGAGTGGTGCGCTGGAAATTCGAAAACCCTTCACCAGGCTCACGGCATGTTCCGGTGCAGATATTGATGGAGTCCGCGTATGAAAGGTGCGAAATAACGCACCTGCGGCTTGTAAGAAGATCCGGTGCGGCGGAGCTCAAAGCTCAGGTGACAATCTTGCGCAGTGCTGAAACCACGCCCCAAAATAAATTATTACTTAATTACAATTAAATTACTTCCCACCCTATTCCCCTTTAAACCCACAACCCGTTACCTACTAAAAAACAAAAATAACTTAAAATAAATTATTAACATATAAAAATTGTATCCATATATTTTAAAACAAGTAGAACACATAACAAAACATATATAACACATACACATTAAATACATAATAAAATACAGTACAATAATATAAATATCGATATTAGTAACATCGATATGTTTGCTATCGATGTTACTAATTTCGATATTACTTACATCGATTTAAAAAAAAAATCGATATTACTTACCTTAGGGTCGATATTCTGTTCATCGATATTCTGTCCATCGATATTATGTCCCTACGATATTGTCACCACGACATTAATGTAGGTCGATTTTTTATTTTCTATATTTTGACTGCTCACCGTCGACTGACTCTGCGGTCAAACCAACATTGAAGGGATTACTGTAATTTAAAGAAAAATATTTCCATGTTCCACTCTGGTGCCTTTCATTATCCGGATGATAGGCCCACTCAAAAAAAGTGGTGTACAGTGGTTGACAGGATTTTTGTCACTTCCCATACATTTTGGAACTTTCTATCTCAGAAATGTGAGTTAATGATTTTTATCTCTAGCCAAAGATTGAAAACACAGTGGGATCTACATATGCCACACCACTGTGAACTCCCCCTGGTCTCCAATTTTCAGAAATGTCTTCGGTTGGTAGGTTTCGTTGGGTGCCCGATGATCCTGGGCACAAAAACACAGCTACCCACAGCTAAAAAATACAATTGTAATTGACATGAAAGAGCTCAATAATTCCACACTTCATTTTGGGGTCTTTCCTGCCTGGACCATAAGCCCACCCAACCAAATATGGCACAGTTTTTGTTGGGAGAAGTGCAGTAATGCTGGGTGCTAGAGCCTTTGTAAATTATTGCAGATTCTGGAACTTTCCCTCTCAGAAGGAAGGTTTCTTCTGGGGGTGATGACAGGCCATGTGGTTAGCAATGGTTCTTTGGATAAGATACAGAGGCATTTGGCGAGATCCGTCAGGTCTGGTTGTGGGCTGAGGTTGTTGTAAATGGTGGTGATTCTGTTGCTGCAGAATTGAGAGAGAATGTTGCAGAGGTTCAGTGAGGGAATGATGGCTGCTGTGGCAGAGTTTATATAGGTGTATGGGACTTTCTAAGATCTGGAATTTTTATGATGATGATATACTTTGAAGTGCTGCATGGAGCTGGCAATAAAAGTTATATGCATAATGCTAGTCTACGGTCTTGTCATGAAATCGAGAGAGATTGTTGCAGAGGTTCTGTGAAGGAATGATTGAGTTGGAGGCAGCTGCTGTTGAGGTGAAATCTTTTAAAATGGCGAAAATGTAGAAAAATTTGCTTCTATTGGTGCTGGTGTTGATGAGTCCCACCAGAGAGGCACGTTGGGTGGTTCCACTCATTTGGTGGCAGTGTCTCTGGCACATTTGAATGTGCTCCTGTCTGCATTGTCCTGGCACATTCTTGAATTGAGCACCAGATGTTTGCGGTGCTGTTTCACTCCGCCTACCAACTCACCTTTGGTCTGGATTTTGCTACATTGTTGTGTTGGAGGAGGCAGAGAGTTGGCTCAGGACTTGATCCAATTGTAGAAATTTTGTATGCGTGTGGGGAGGCTATTAATATTTCGTCTAAAAATGTGTTTCTCCGCAGGTTCATCTCTGGGTGTCACACCATCTTCCCCCATAAACTGAAATGTAGGGAGTTTGGACTGCTGCCTGCTTTTCCTGTCCCAGGAGCGTTTTGGGTGCGGACATACCTTGGGGATTGCTGTTGTTTGGACCGGCCGCAGCGGAGGTGAGAGGCGGAGGCGAGCGGGACTGCGAGGACCAGCAGTCCATCTGGCAGCGCCAGCTGGTTCCTCTTCCCGCCGCGCCTCGCGCCCCCTCCCAGTGCCACGCCCCCCTGCCTGATAGAGTATTTTACTCCTCGCGGCCCCCGCTCCGCGGGTGCCGCTCGCGCTAGGAGTTTGGACTGCTGCCTGCTTTTCCTGTCCCAGGAGCGTTTTGGGTGCGGACATACCTTGGGGATTGCTGTTGTTTGGACCGGCCGCAGCGGAGGTGAGAGGCGGAGGCGAGCGGGACTGCGAGGACCAGCAGTCCATCTGGCAGCGCCAGCTGGTTCCTCTTCCCGCCGCGCCTCGCGCCCCCTCCCAGTGACACGCCCCCTTGTCATACATAGGAGAACCTCCTCACGCGCGCAGCGGGACGCGCGCGGGGCGGTCACCGGGGCGAAGACCGGGCAAAGAGCGGGCCGTTTTAGGCCGTTAGAGGCCGGGAGAGACCGGACCGGGCCACCCCTCTAACGCCCCCGCTAATTTGCACCCCATTTACTTCATTACTTCATTATGGCATCCAGAGCTCTAAGGAGTAAGTCGGTACAACATGGCACAAGCACTTTGGAAAAATTTTTCCCCAAGGCGACCTCCCAAATCAGCAAGTGTCACTTATCCACGGACTCGCACCTTGAGACGGGTCCCGAAAGTGTGTTCTTGGACCTTGAGGAATCTGCTTCAAATGATGCTAGCACACCCATCATTACGGACGTTACCCACATGTCTCTGCTGGACAGCATCGACCAGACTATCGAGTCGGTACTCCGGCAGCTAAGAACTCCGGTTACGCAGAGGGATCGAGATTCCCCACGGCCAGCAGGGACTTCCGATCACTCTGCTGTCCTGGATAGTATGGGTTTAACCACGCTGGAAGCGGGTCAAGTGGTTTTGACAACAGTCCCTGTTGACAGTGGGGTGACCCAGCCCTTAAAAAGGAAAAGGCCAGTCGAATTAAAGAGGGCAAAAAGGGCAAAATTTGTTGCATCTGAATCAACACTCGAAGACAGTACAGACATTTCGGTCTCCCCTGAGCTCATTTTGCCTGGTTCTGGGTCGGATCTTGGGGCCTCGCCAGCTCCCGTGTTATCACCAGTGGTGGCGGGCCCATTTATCTTTGGTGCGCTATCATCTAATAGTTCAGATGCAGTAATAAATTCCCTCACAGCCACTATCAAGAACCTGTTAACCCCCATCTTAGCCAGACTAGAGGCTATAGAGAACTTACTTCAGTCCCGGGGAAATATTCCTATTAGGAGTAGCCCTGACGTAGCTTCAAATGTCCCTGTAGCCACCGGGAAACCATCTGGGGACAGTCTACCTCCTTCTGCATCACTACAGGCTTCAAGCAGGGCATTGCCTAGAGCAAATGGTGTGTCTACTTCCCAGACGCGCACTTTGCTACCTTCAGTGCCTGGGCCCCCTGTTCCGGCACCCAGGAGATCTAAGCCACCCCCTGTGCCGCAGACAAGGGCGACAGTGGGTCCTACAAACGCCTTGAGTGATGGTTGTGTCCCTCCCCTAGATAGACGCAGGGAGGTCAATCTGCCCCCAGAGGCTGTCCCATACACGGCAATCATGTTGGGAGTTCCTGAGCTAGCTGGTGGTGTTAGGGAGTCCCAAGACTCCCTACGTAATAAGGTTATAAGCTGGCTCAGCATTAATAGGCCGTTGCCCCCAAATTTGAAGGGTGAGGTTCTGATGGTAAGGAGGATCCCGTGGATTGGCCCTACCAAAAAGAACAGGTCAGGGGACTGTATCGTTTTAAGCTTCAGGAGCCCGCATGTTGCCAATTACATCTGCAACTGGCTTGTAAGGCCAGATAAGTCCACAATAGATCTTGTACCCCTTTCTTATTTCTATCCTAGTGGTAGCAATACGGTGGGAGGGAGTGAGAAGGGATGGACCAGGGTGGGCTTTGCCGTAGATGGTTCCCGTTACAGACCAAGGCCCTCCTTGCCAACTGCTCAGGCAAACTTCACCCATCACAACAGGTTTTCCTGTCTGGACCAGGTTGATTGACCACAAACTAGGCCAAT
This sequence comes from Lissotriton helveticus, assembly GCF_964261635.1. Classification (NCBI taxonomy): domain Eukaryota; kingdom Metazoa; phylum Chordata; class Amphibia; order Caudata; family Salamandridae; genus Lissotriton; species Lissotriton helveticus. The sequence continues at coordinate 237,876,710 of NC_136059.1, forward strand.
CTTGTCTGGACATGAAAATGGGGTGGATGAGGCGCAAAGCCACGTGGGTTTGGGTGTGATCCCCATGTCGGAACTAACCCGGCTCCAGGATGCTAATGAGCGAGGGGCTGATATGATTGATAATCTGTGCCAACTGAGTCCCCCACCTAACACCGGGCTAGTCCAAATTCACCAAGCAGGGGCAGCAGAGCTGGATGGCTGCGCCGTCACCATTGTCGGCGGAACCGGCGCCTCTGACGTCGGTTCACCCAAGGCTATCCTGCAACCTCATGCTGGAGCTAAGGGCAGCCTGCCACTTGACCCAGGATTGAGAATCCTCTCCTGGAATGTGGCAGGAATAGCGAATAAGGAGGGCTCTCCTGAATGGGACTCCCTGGTGGGTGGATGTGACATTGTTCTCCTTCAGGAGACCTGGGCGAGGGTTGCTCAGAGCAGGAGAGGGTTTGAGGTATTTGAAATCCCTGCCACATGGGCTGGGAGGGGGAGGCCATCTGGTGGTTTGGCAATCTGGATTGCGAGTCACACTGGGTGTCAGGCGGAGCGGGTACATACGTGTTCGCAGGACATCCAGTGTGTGCGGCTCACTTGGCCTGGTAAAACTCCGTGGGTCATTGTCAATGTCTACTCGCGCCCGGTTGCCTCGTCAAGTGAATCACCTACCTTAAATGATTTAGCTTCCTTCCTGGGTCAACTTCCGGGTGAATACAAGGTGGTACTTGGAGGGGACTTCAATTGCCACTTTGAACCCCTGGAAGGTTTACTCGATGGTGCCCTTACGGCCGAGGACGACCATTGGGGGGTTCCACCCTCTTCTTCCCCTTACCCTAAAGCCTGGTCCCCTCTAGCCTTACAGCTCATGTCCCTTACTTTGAATGGCGCGCTGAGGGTGTGTAACGGTCGTACTCCTTCCGATACCCCCTCGGTGTGTACATTCAACAGGAAGGGCCACGAGTCAAGGCTAGATTACATTATGGTGGATATTTCACTCTGGCCCAAAGTGCGGGACTTTAGGGTTATCAAGAGGACAGACAGCGACCATAACGCTCTCTGTTTAAATATTCTGTGCCCTTCGCCCTTGACGGACTCATCCCCAGCTGGCCAAGGGGCTGATACGGGGGATCTGCTCCTGACCACAAACAGGCGCCGAGTTAAGTGGGGGAACATTCACCAGGCTTTAGTGAGGGACTTGGCCGAGGTATTTCATCCGGAGGTCCCAATTCGAAAGAAAAGGACTCCTGTTCCCACTTGGTATACCCCAGACTGCAGGTCAGCAAAATCTGACCTTATTGCAGCCATAAAAGAGGGGTCAGATAAGGCCAAAGTGCGTGACCTGAGGAACCTCCATAAATCAGTGCTGGTGGCTGCAAGGACCGAGTGGGATTGGAAGTACTGGCAGGACCTCTATGATGCCCTCAAATCCAGGGATCCCCGGCAGTTTTGGGCACTTGTAAATAATGGGTCAGGGAATCTTAGTAAAGCGATTGAGCCTAACATAGCCCCTGCGGTATGGGAGTCCCATTTTGGGGCTCTCTACCTAGATACCAGTTCCTGCCCGGCCGTGGATATGCAACTGGGTACTGAGGAGTCCGGAATGGAATTATCCCTGGGGGAAGTGGAGCTTGCCATAGAACGTCTAGCAGTGGGGAAGGCGCCAGGCCTGGATAGGCTACCCGGGGATCTATTCAGGCATCACCCGGATATCTGGGGTCCATACCTTCTTGTTCTATTTAATGCCATTCTTGGAGGTATGGCGATCCCTGGGTCGTGGTTGGGGGCAGAGATTGTGCCCATCCACAAGAAGGGCTCTACTCTGCTCCCTTCCAATTACAGGCCTATAAGCCTCATAGATGTGCCCCAAAAGATCTTTGCGCGCCTCATTTTGGACCATCTCCTAGACTGGGTCGAGGCCAATGACATCTTGAGCCCTTTACAGGCTGGCTTCAGAAAGAACACGTCGACCATGGATCAAATCTTTCGCCTCCTTCTTCTGTACTGGAAGACGGTTACGTTAGAGGGAGGCCGACTGTACATGGTCTTCGTGGATCTGAGGTCAGCCTTTGACCTCGTCCCGAGGGGGAAGTTATGGGAGGTTCTGCAGAAGCTAGGAGTCCCCCCCCACCTCCTTAGAATCATCATTAGACTGCATGAGAACAACTTTGCGGTAGTAAGGTGTGGGAGGGATGGCAAGCCCTCGGGCAAATTCCCGGTCCGCCGAGGTGTCAGACAGGGCTGTGTTCTGGCTCCGACACTGTTCTGTCTGTACATCAACAGCGTCATTCAACACCTTGACGCTGTCGGGGACAATGATGCCCCGGTTTTGGCAGGAAGGAGGGTCCCGGCAATTATGTTTGCCGATGATACCCTCCTTCTTTCCAAATCCCCCATGGGGATTCAGAGGATCGTGGATGGTTTTGGTCACTTTTGTAGACAACACGGGTTGGAGGTGAACACGGAAAAAACTAAGTTCATGATCTTCAACCCTCCGACCAAGACCAGACCCAACCCAAAACTCGAGGGAACCAGTCTGGAAAGGGTTTCTACCTTTACATACCTGGGGGTCTCACTTCAAGAAAATCTGACTTGGGATTCCCAGGTGGCGAGATCTAGGCTGAAACTCTCCCAGCTTTCGGGCGCACTCCTGAGGGTATCTAATAAGTCCACCTTCAAGCCTGTCAGCCCGGCCTTAGAAATATACAGGACTCAGGCGAAGGCGGCTGCCTTGTATGGCAGTGAGCTGTGGGGCCATAAAGCTGGGAAGGTCATGGCAGGGGTGGAAAATTGTTTCCTCAGACGTCTTCTTGCTCTTCCGCAGGGTACACCACTCCTCCCCCTAAGACTTGACCTGGGTCTCCCGTCAATCGCAGAGGACTTGCGGTCGAAACCGGTGAAGTATTGGCATCGGCTATGGTCCACTGAGGAGTTGCACCACTATAGGCAGGACCTCATACATGTCTTGAGGCTGGATGTAAATGGTAAGATCCCTTGGCTGGCACTTATCAAATCGGAATGTTCCAGCTTGAACTTGCCAGACCTATGGGATGATCCAGCTCAGGGATGTAGAAGGATTCCGCGCAAAACCCTGGCACAGCTTTACAAGAACAAAACCCTTGCTGATATGGACAGTGCATATGATAGTGGCACCCTGACAGGATGTTTTATTGTTTCCAAAAATTCTTATGTTTTTGAACCTTTTATGGATTTTATCTACCCTCTTTGGCGAGGAAACTGTTCCTGCAATGGAGGTTTGGTACGCTCCCTACTAAAGTTTTTACCCATAAGTGGTCGCTAGGGGGCGACAAGCTCTGCCCATGCTGTAAAGTTAAGGAAGAAGATGACTTGCACATAATGTTTTGTTGCCATGTCTACGGGAGTCCGAGGAGGCGCTGGTTAGCCCCTCTTTGTCGGAATCTGGGCTTCAGTAACTACTTACAAGCCTACAGGGTGCTGAAAACTAATACCCTGGGCCACATTGTGTTTGCGGTTTCCAAATTCCTAATGGCAGCATGGATAATAAGAAAGAAAATGTCTGTTTAATCTTTTTACCACGCTTCTCTAAACACTGCAGGTCCAGTTGGTTTTTATTGTATATATTGTCTTTTATCTGTATGTATTTTTATTGCTTCTTTTATGGCCCATGAGGCCGAAATAAAGAATTTTTGGATTGGATTGGATTGGAAAAAGAAGAAATATTGACCATCACTGAGAAGAAATGCACAAAATAGTTAAAGAAATATTTTTAGAACACTGCCTGTTTCTTAAAGATGGAAAGAGGGCCAGTGGTCAACTTTCTTGCAGAGTACTTTCCCCATTTTTCAAAAACTCTCAAAATGTTGACAAATGTTGTCGTTTTCCTGTACTCCCTTGAGTGAAAAACATAAACTGTGGCTTTTGCCATCTCCCACATGAGGGTAAAACAAGTTTCAAATGTGTGGAAATAAAGTTATGTATGAAGGTTGAAACACGAACTGACCTAAAAATGAAAAAAATGCCAGCACTGGAGGAAGACTTTAAATCCTTAGCATTTAAGGGGTTAATAAAAAGCAATTTTGAATTCCTTTTCGAATATAATGCCTTTTGAACGGGAAAAAGGGAGGGTGGGTAGTGGTTTCCATTATGTGGCAAATATAGATCCTATAAAAGTTGGAGAAATAAAATAGCATTAAACACATGATGATTAGGAAATGGAAAACACGGTCAGTTTCAAAAGCATAACCAAACTCCAAATCTTGATCAGTCATTCCTTTCTGGGTGATTAGCGTTTGTGCAGATGCTGACAGTACTTCAACCTGTGATTGCTGGGATGATGTCATAGGTTAATGTGGGTCTCTGCCTTGCTGCTGTTTGATTTTAGTCACGACCTGGAAGGAGAAATCTCTTGCAACATTCTTGGTCAGACTGGAATATATTTCGCCACCTATAGTAAATAGATATTTCTGTAGTTATTCCTGCTAATGGGCCTGCCTCGTGCTTACAACCCGGAGGAGATGGGCGGCAGCACACTGTGGTGTCAGCTTCCCTGCGGCGCGCTCTTGATGACGTCTATAATACACTGGCAGTGTTTGAAATCCCAGCAGTTGTCTTACAAGGTCAGTGTCAAAACAGTTCATCATAATTACTTAATGCATCAATCTTGTGCTCTGGGGCTGCACTTTGACCTCCCGGAAGTCCCGCTGGCCTTATACCTTAACGCCCGTGAATTCCTGCACTAAGGCACCCTACACTCGTTCAGATTTCAGAATACGTCACCTGCCCAGGGTGAATTAAAATATCTTTTAACGTGCCATCGGCCGTGGTTCCTAAATCACTAATTTCTTCTCTCTTTTAGTCGTGCGCCTCAAGCTGTATTTGATGGCCGTGGAGACTGACATTATATGGTTATATTTCAATTACTGCCGCCGAGCAACGCTGCTTCCTAACCTCGATGTCTTAGAAGATGTTAGTGGAGTGTGACAAACGAGGAGAGGGGGCTGTGAACAGAAAAACACTCGTCCAAATGAGAAACGCAGAATAAGAACCCTGATTTTAATTTTTTTTTTAATTCTTTGTAGTTCTTAACCCATTCTCTTTTACCTTCCCCGAATTTTTTCGGCTACTGTTTGAATCTCCACCGTGTCACTCTGTCTTCAGGAATGACGAAGGCGTGTGCGTAAATCCAGATGAATTGTTTTTCGTGCTTTCTGTGAGTTCACGGCGAGGTCATCTGTGCCAGTGTGTTCATTAATCACAGCATTTCCTCTGGCTCAGGGCGGTATGGGAGCTGTTCACGTGTTGTTCATTAAACGTGATTTCGTTCAGGTGACGACGGGGGTGGGGGAGGGGCAGAGGGGTTCGGGCTCTGAGGTAAAAATGCAAAAGAAAAGGAGAGGCGGTCAAAAATCGGTGACCACCAGCATTAACAAACACCCTGACCAACTGTAACAAGAGCACATTATAACGAGCCCTGTTTCTAAGCGCTATTCAAGCGCCTTGATCGAACAAAATCCTCTCTACTGTAGAAAGAATAATAAAAGAGGCTGGACAAAAATCACAGTGCTATTTTATGCTGAAAGGGCTGAGTGCAGGTCGCGGGTTGGCATCTAAGAATGAAAGACGCGCTCAAGAAATTAGAAGACTATAAATCACAGACTACGACTTTCTTATATTGTGCTGTTGGGGATAGATTTAAACAAGCAACGACAAAGCCAATAGGTTTGGGGTTAAAGCACCTTATATGCATGCTCAAACACAATCATGTACACTTGCGTTATTTGTGTTGTGTCTGAGCAAACTACTTCTTTCAATGCCTTGTAGGGGTGTGACTCGTTTTTGTGCTATCACAACAGACAGGTGTAGTTGTCAGTGTAAGGCAGCATTGTATCCAATACTTGTGCATAGGCTATAGGCTGTACTGTAGTTTATTACTGGATTTTGTTTGCCTTTATCAATCTTTTGTTTCTCAGTTCATGGCTTACCTTCTTATTTTATGTTTGTCCTACCCCTGGAGCATAGCTCTATTACCACGTGTTTCTAATTTGAAGTATTGCATTGTCAGAAACCCGTTCACGGGGCCACAGGGCCACAGGGCAGGCATGAGTTATTGGGCCCCATCATAGTGGTTAGGGCCTCTCACTGCTGCTGTCCTGGGGCTTAACCTCCTATGAGCTCTATGCACTTGGGCAAAGCATAGAGGTACCTAGTCTCAGTGGTAGTGGGAGTGGAGCAGTCTAAGGCTTTCGAGGGAGAGGTACAGTGCAAGTGTAGGCATAAACACACACAACTCAACATGCCCCCCTCCAGCAACCCCAATAAATCCTGTCCTGCCCACCACTGACTTTTATAGGAAAAACAAGTATTTATTACACACAAAAGTTACAATTTACCACAGTGAAATATTCAACAGAATCCCTTGCAGAGAAGCTTCTAGAGCTTCAGGCACATTCACCCGATCCCTCCCATTTATTCCCACTCCCTGGTTCTGTAGTGTCTATGTGGTGCTTGAGGGGCCTCTCCCCTAGATGCAATGTGCCTACGCTCTTGGCTTATGTTCACGAAGTTCGTAGTCAGTGCATGCAGGCCTCTCACACAGGTCTCACTTGTAGCACATCTTACGTTAGTCCTCAAGCCTTAGTGAGCCCCCACTTGATGTGTCTTACCCAGGAAGTAGCAGCAATGTAACACTCCCCTTCTATGATCCAACACAATCAATCAATCAATCAATCAATCAATCAGGACATTTGTAAAGCGCGCTACTCACCCGGAGGGGTCTCAAGGCGCTGGGGGGGGGGTCTGCTACTGCTCGAAGAGCCAGGTCTTGAGTTGCTTCCTGAAGGAGAGGTGGTCCTGGGTCAGTCGGAGGTGGATGGGGAGGGAGTTCCATGTCTTGGCTGCCAGGTAGGAGAAGGATCTTCCTCCGGTGGTGGCTCTTCGGATGCGTGGAACGGCGGCCAGGGCGAGGCTGGTGGATAGCAGGTGGCGGGTGGGAGTGTAGAAGGTCAGGCGGTTGTTGAGGTACTTGGGGCCCAGGTCGTGGAGAGCCTTGTGTGCGTGGGTGAGGAGTCTGAACGTGATCCTCTTGTTGACGGGGAGCCAGTGCAGGTCTCTCAGGTGTCCGGAGATGTGGCTGTGTCGGGGGATGTCCAGGATGAGTCGTGCGGAGGAACACAAGAACCAGTGATTTCAGCACTGGGACGGAAGTGCTATACATGGCATCAGACAGAGTACCTTCAACTATATGGGAACTTTCTCTGGTGGTGGAGGACACCTTTGGAATGAGTTGGCGATCCAGCAGGAAAGCAGGAGCCTTCTGCTTATGCAGAATCCTTTTGGCAGTCTATCCCGGCACCGCAACAGCAGATAAGCAGCTCCCGGGCTCCATAGCCTACGTAATGCAGAGATGGGGCTAGGGATAGTGGTCCTGTCAGATAAGGGGTTCCCGCATGTTTGCTTGATTCTTTGGGCAACAGCCCTTACGAAGCACTTGGGTGGTGATGCTGTCATCCCATGGTGACAGCCCCCCACTGGTGCTAATGGGTAACGGTCCCATCAATGTACCTGGGTGATGGCCCACAATCCACAGGCAAACAACCCTCAATGTGCTACGGCAGTCAAACTTTAAAAGTCGGTCCTCATGGACTTTTTGTCACACTACCCACTGGGCCTCACTTTCTCCAGGCTCTGTCTCTGTTCCTCCTCAAAGGGCACACAGGTCTTGGCAAGCAGACTGGTGATCCAGGATCAGGGCAAGTGTTCTTGGCATCCTGAGCAGTGTCCCCTTTCCCAGCTGGGAGACTAGCAGAGCTCGATCACTAGTTGCAGTAGCTCAATTTGTGGTGAATTTTGCCACAACTTTGAACAACAAGTGGGTTTTCAGCTTCCACTTTGTGCAGCCCAGATACAAATGTGATTTAGTGCCTGGCCCTCTGAAATTTGTGTTGTGGGTGTTGGGCTCTTTGAAGTGCCCAGTCCTTTAGTCTGTTCTTTGCCAGTGGCCTGTCTGCCCCAGCTAGCTGGCACCAGAGCTGATGTACCTATACTTTAGGTCATGGATTCGCAAAGGGTTACACCTGAATGTCAGCCTCCAGAGACATATGTCTCTCAAAGGATTAGCCTGTCATCTTTCATGCTTCAATCAATCAATCAGGGAATTGTAAGCACATTACTCACCCATGAGGGTCTCAAGGCGCTGATGGGGGGGCGGGGGTACTAAGCAGATCTGTGCGGCCGAAGAGCCAGGTCTTGAGGGTCTTTCTGAAGGTGTTCAGCTTATGTTTTCTTGTATGTGTACCCTATCGTTTCCCCATCTACTGTAAAGACTGTGCTCTCGCCTCCCTACAGAGCACCTTTCCTGAACCATAAGATGCCTTTGATGTGCACAGGGGATTCAGGGCTACCGTGTATTTGTACCCCAATCCCAGGAATATCAGCAATCCACATATTCTGTCAGGTTCTGCTGTCCACACTTCTTAGAGTTTTCTAGTTCTAGTTTCTAGTTCTTGGGGTTCCAAAATCGAACTACAAACAAGTGTGCTGGTAGGCTCCCCACCTATGAAACAAGATACAGCTTGTCATTCTACTGTGCACTCAACTGGTATGCTGCCATGACCGCAATTTTATTCCGCAACTCTGGGTGAGGGCAGTAGCCCAACTCTTTCTGAGGGAAGTGCTTTGGGCGCGCCTCCCGGACTATAGTAAACCACAGTCTACTAGAGTTCCTTGGTATGCGTGTCCTGAACGGGAGGATAGCTGAAGACCAACCCCCAAGAAAAACTTATCATGGTCCACGTGCTCAATCGACCTTGGACTTTACAATTGTCAGTCTTTCACTAATCCCGTTAGTGATCACTTTTTATATTGAATACACCCCGATGAGTGATCACGCGATGCAACATATCAAATTTAACCTAATCACGGAAAGAATGCAACCTTCGTATATATTAGAGGGTCATCTATGCTCAGCTAATCTAAAACGTATAAACTGGTCCAACTCAAATGAAATCGATTGGTTCAGGACAATAAAAGATACGTTGAATTGTCTAGGGACTGCACCAATGAATATGATCCAAACATGGTCTCTCTTTTTGGAGAAATTAAAATTAAAAATGAAGTTACCCGTGATGAAAACAAATACCGATGACTCGCAGAGAAAACTATCGAAAGAACTCCAAGATCTACGTAGGAATCTGCGAAGAACCCGCAAGAAGTTGCAGTCAGACGACAATGGTGCATGTCACTTGGTCATCTTTCGTGAGCAAAGAAATATATACAAAAATAAGGTCTGGGAATTTAAAAAGAGGATTAACGAGAGCTTTTGGTCCAAACTGCTTTTTAGTTCAAAACTCCAGAACTCAAATTCATTTTGGAAAACTATAAACCAGTTAATAAGACCCTGTAACGTACTTACATCGAATGTTCAGGAATCTGAGTGGTCGACGTTTCTCGCGACAACATTTTCTGATACCTCCACAAAAATTCTAGGTATTGATCCTTATCCAACAAACCATATTACAATGTCCATAGTTAGCGAACAAGGGAGTCAGCCTTCTACCAGTAATCCTTACAATGCATCTAGTACAGATTTTTTGATTAATCCATATACAGCAGAAGAGATAATCAAAATAATCAAAAAGGGCAAATCTAATGGGGCGCCAGGCCCGAATGGCATCCCACAAGCAGTTTATAAATATGCACCAGAATTTTGGGGCCCACGCCTAGCGAAACTGTTTGCAGACGTGCAAAGTTGCAATCAAGTCCCCGAAAGTTGGCAAGGATCTATAGTTATGCCAATATACAAAGGTGGTGAAAGATCAAATCCGACCAACTATAGATTAATTGCACTGCAGGACGTAGAGGCAAAATACTTCGCTTCGCTACTTTTAAACGACTTGGTAACTTGGACAGATGAAAGAGAGTTGATCCCTATCAACCAAACAGGGTTCAGAAAAGGGATTGGTACAACATCAAATATCCTATCAATCAGCATAATAGCGGAAAAATGTTTGAGTAGAAAACAGGATTTGAACTTGTGTTTCATAGATCTTCAAGCGGCCTTCGACAGTGTTGACCGAAACCTGTTATGGTCGAAATTAATAGCATGGTCTATCCCAGAGAACATCTTGAGGGGCCTGTTGTTATTCTATTCCGACACCTGGTCGCAAGTCAAAATAGGGGATGGATCCCGGCTGTCGAGAAAAGTGTTTACATCGATTGGCTTAAAACAAGGGTGTGTCCTTGCGCCTCATCTATTCAACCTTTTCATCTCGGACCTCTCCGGGAAATTGAACAACTGTCGGGCACATCCTCCGAAATTAGGTAATTTGCAGCTTACACATTTAGCATATGCCGATGATATCGTCCTTATGAGTCTAACGAAGGTGGGTCTAATTAGACTAGCAACAGAACTCTCAGCTTTCCTGTCGGTAAATAAGTTGGCTTTAAATGCTACAAAAACTAAAACAATGTTAATAACCAACCGTCGTGTATTACAACACTCTATCTGGTTAGAAGGTAAACCGTTGGAGAAAGTCTCTAATTATAAATATCTGGGTTATTATATCGACGATAAGCTCAACTTATTGGCCCAGAAAAAATATCTGACGCAAAGAGCGGGAGCTTTACTATTCGGGCTTAGCGCTCTTTCAAAGAAATTGGAAGGACCATCATTAAAACCACTATTAACTGTGATAGCGAATAAGGTTCTTCCCACGCTGACATATGCAAGTGCAGCAATGTACGGAAAGGATGCGGACCTATTAAACAGCTTAATAACTAAAATTTATAAAAAGGTACTCCGACTAGCCAACAAGGCTTCACCTGCGCAAATGCGCCTCGAATTTGGCCTAAAAAACGAAACATTGGGAAGACTATATTCGTATATCAAGGTGTGGTACCAGATTATGAAAAAAACAACTGTCAATAATCTTAATACTTTTCTTTGGCAGGAGCTGAAAACACATAAAAACTCAAAAGTAAATCAATTTTTAATGCATGCGTTGGAGGCAACATGCTCCGCAAATCTCTGGGACAAAAACTTGCCATTTGCCGCATTAAAACAGGCTCTAAATAAAGTGGCAAAATTTCACTCCTTGGTTACGGACAAAGACATTTTCTCGCACCGTTCCCACTCTTGGGCCGTGATAAACGGTTATAAGGCACTTACCCCTGCATTTTACTTGGAAACAACCCACTCGATCTTTATTAAGAAAAAGCTGATGGACCTGAGATTTGGTAAATTTCCAACCTTAGCTGAGGAGCCCGCCTGGAAGCAGCACGAAGCCGTCATCTGCCGACTGTGTGGTAGTCCCAAAGAAGATCTAATCCATATCATTTGTCATTGCAAAATGTTAAGTAAGGAACGGTTATACTTCTTAAAGCATTCCTTTCGGATTAACAGGTTACGGACATGTAGACCCGCCATTATTGGAGGTCTGGACTCAACGCCCCTCTAATACACTACAAGCTGGTAAAGTTCTTGTAGAGATTTGAGAATCGCCTTAAAACTGCTGGAAGTCTTCAAATTGTTGATGGCTAATTCCTCACACCTCATTTTTGTTTTAATTACTAAATTTTTAATGTGATTGTTTTCTGTTTTAATGAATATTTTAAAAGTTTTTTGTTTTGTTTTTTTACTTGGTTGTGCGCTGTTAACGAAATTGTTATGGTTTTAATTAACTAAACAATAAAGTTCAAAATTCAAATTAAAAAATTCAGTCAACATGCATGATCTTGTTTTTTGTTGCAACAGCAGGAAAAGTTTAAGATTCTTGAGGAATTAGATTTACTATTTTACTATTTTCACTCCAATCTATGTAACAGTATGTGATGGATGGAAGTGGGGGGGACGTAGAAGATAAGTAACACTACACTGGTATGATTTTCTAAGGGGTACTTCTTTATTCAGTACAACAGTCAGTCAAAATAATGTCTTCCTCCTGGGATAACAGAGCCGGTGGTAGTGTAGCTCGTGGTTAAGTTGGGTGAAAGTCCTTCCTTCTGCGCTCCTTGTCTTTATGGTCCTTTTTCGTCTGGGGTCCGTAAGGGCGCTCCCGTTAGAACAACAAAGAAACAAAAAGTAAAAAAAACCCTGGTCACTAATTTCACCGGAGTTCCGGGTCTGGAAGAAGGGGGGCGGGGAGTGAGGGGATCACCAGGGACTTCCACCAAAACACATCAACCTATGAAATAGGCGCCTCAGTGTGTGCTCGAAGGGGGAGGTTTTGTTTAGCGACTCTGATAGCAAACACAGCCCCGTCCCGTGACCTTCCTCAACCACCCCTACCCAGTCCCTCCCCGTGAAAAGACGAGTCCCCTTATTCGGGCCCGTACCTTGTTTAGCCACACTTCTCCAGAAGCGTGGCGGGGTGGCTCGTGTTCTCGGTGGCCTCCTGGCTTTCTCGTTTCCGTGGACTGCGCGACTTCCGACTCCTCGTTCTCCTTAGTCCCAGGCGCCTCAGTAGCAACGCTGGTCGACTCCTTCTCCGCAGCAACGCTGGTCAACTCTTTCTCCGCTCCCGCTCCGGCTTCTACTGTCGCGCCATCTCCTTCCGGGTAGAACGCTATTAACTCCTCCTTGGCTCCTGATTGGATGACGGATGATGACGTCTCCGGCGTAGTTCCCACCTCTGGGAAAGCCCAAGCAGCATTAAAGGGGCCGTGGCCGTCCTGCACTCGGGGCGTAAAGGAATAGGTGTTAAAGTCTTCTCCCTGCCCCTGGCAGACAGGAACCCCCTGACACATCCCACCCCCGGGATTTCCCCGATCGGGGGAAAGAGGAAAATGGGACAAAAAGTCAGCATTCTCTTGTTCCAGGAATTTTCGATGACGAACCTCTATCTGAAAGCGTTGAAGAGCCAAGAACCACCTGAGAATGCGTTCATTGTGACCACGATTCCTTTGAAGCCAGGTCAGCGGGGCATGGTCCGTATACAAAATAAAGGGTCTTCCCTCGAGATAGTACCTGAGCTTGTCCACTCCCCAACGGACTGCCAGACATTCTTTCTCGATAGTAGAGTAGGCAACCTCTCGGGGGAACAGTTTACGGCTGATGTAAAGAATCGGTCTTTCCAGACCATCTGCGTCCTCCTGCGAAAGAGCAGCCCCAATTCCTACGCCCGAGGCATCCGTTTGGAGGATGAAGGGTTTTTGAAAGTCTGGGGAGACCAATACCGATGCGGTAGTGAGGACAGATTTTAAGGCCTGAAAAGCCTTCGTTTCTTTGGGAGTGGGGGCTGGTAGCTTGGAAGAGGACTGTGTTTTTTTCAATAGATCAGTGAGGGGTCCGTCCATATCAGCGAATTGAGCGATGAACCTCCTATAGTACCCCACAAGGCCTAAGAATGCTCTCAGATCCCTTTTGGTCTTAGGATAGGGGACATCTAAGATAGCCTTAACTTTCTCCGTTTGAGGTTCTATCATTGCATTACCCAAGAGATACCCTAGATATTTCTCCTTCCTAAAAGCGATCCGAGTCTTTTTGGCGTTTATGTGGAACCCTGTAGCTCTCAGACTAGTAAGGACGTTCTCAAGATGTTTTGTATGGTCTTCCCATGTCTTACTGAAAACGACAATATCGTCCAAGTAAGCGGAAGAATATTGGTGGTGGGGTGACAACACTGTATCCATAGCCCTTTGGAAAGTCGCCGGAGCGCCGTGCAATCCGAACGGGAGAACAGTGAAATGATAATGACCACAGGGTGTAGAGAAGGCTGTTTTCTCTTGGTCTGCAGGGTTTAGGGGAATCTGCCAATACCCCTTGGTGAGGTCTATAGTGGTGATATAACGAGCTTCACCAAGGCGTTCTAGCAGTTCGTCCACACGAGGGAGTGGATATGCATCTTGTTTGGACACCCTATTTACTGCTCTAAAATCGATACAAAACCAAATGCTACCATCTGGTTTTGGAACGAGAACCACTGGGGAACACCAATTACTGTGTGATGGTACTATCACACCAGAGTGCAGCATTTGGTTGATCTCATCTTGGAAGGCACATCTTCTGGCTTCGGGGACACGGTAGGGTTTTTGTTTAACCACTGTCCCGGGAGGAGTAGGAATGGAATGCACTGCTATTTGTGTTTTCCCTGGTTGGTCTGAGAAAACGTCGGTATAACGGAGAAGAATAGACAGGATTTCTTTTCGTTGTGCCTCTGTTAAATCTGGATTGATGGGAGTGTCATAAACAGTGTGTGTGGTAGTTGTAAGGGTATGGACCGCTTGGGGAGGTTTTCCCAGCCACTTCTTTAACAAGTTCATGTGGTACATTTGTATCTTAGTACCCTTAACTTGTAAGAGATACGTGGTTTTACCAATCGTTTTAACAATTTTAAAAGGGCCTTGCCATTCTTTTTTCAATTTATGAGTGGATGTAGGTAACAGGACTAAAGCCCAATCACCAACATCAAGTTCCCTCCATTTCTTGCCTTTGTCATAGAACGTTTTTTGTTTTGTTTGGGCTATGGCTAGGTGATCATGGGCCATGGTTCTAAGCTTATGAAGCCTGGTTTGAAGTTGACGAGTGTAGTCGAGTAATGCTTCAGCCTCCTGTGCCCCTTCTTTTTCCCAACTGTCTTTGGTTATTTCTAACAGAGTTCTTCGACTCCATCTGAATAACAACTCAAAAGGAGATGTGCCTAAACTGGCTTGTTTTTGGCTGCGAAGGACAAAAACTTTGGGGCTTTGGCCAGAGATATGTAAAAATATAATGGGGAGTGATAAGCTAAATTTGGGCAACCCTCAGCCTCCTTTAAATGTAGTAATCAGTACACAAAAGATGGAAAGCCTCACCACTGATGAATTCCTAATGTTTTAAGAGGTCAAATTACCTGGTCTCAATATATATCGCAGTGGAAATGAATCTGCAGCCAGGTGAATTGGTGCAACCATTGCATCACATGGATATATTAGTAGGATTGTAACCCACCAGTACCACCAGGGGCATGCTTCAACATCGGATCTTCACCCACTGGACCTAGTGTGAGTGGGCAGGCTCAACGCGGTTTATAAGTGGAGTTCTTATGAAAAACTAAGTGCAAGTTGGAAAAGTCTTCAGGATCCTAATTCTTGTTTATTAATAAGGTCCTTTAGCTGGGACAAAAACAGTGTGTTTATATGAGTACAATTACATATTTAGATCAGTAAGGTTGACATGTTTCAGCCTGTTACATGTGCCACTCAGGTTCAGCAGGCTTTCTTCAAGCCTGACTAAATCCGTAGATTTTCTACAGATTGTGTTAAATACCAGCTCCTAAGGCTGGTTTACACACTACTCTAAACAGGAAGCATGCAGTCATACAGGCCTTATTTGAGATGTTATCAGTGATGTGATCAGTGATGTCACTGACCATGTCATGAATGATGTAATACGTGACGTCATCAGCAGTGCATTGCTGGAGCGCGAGTTACAGTTAGCTCAACTAACTATAACAGCTGAATTTCTCTGGTTTTGTACGAGTGAAATGTCCAACTAACTATAACGTCCCTGAAACCTGTGGTTTCTTCAGTGAATTTCTAAGGTTTTTAAAAAGCTAATTTCTAACTATAATGTCCCTGAAACCTAGGGTTTTTTTCCGTGAATTTCAAAGGTTTTTTAAATGTTAATTTCTAACTATAACGTCCCTAAAAACTATGGATTTTTTAAGTTAATTTCAAAGGATTTTTAAATGCTAATTTCTAACTATGCCTACAGAGGTAGGACATGTGCAGAAAGAGGAAGAAAGGCGCAGAAAAAGCAAGAGAAATGCAAAAAAGAGGCAACAGAAGTCAAGAAAGATGAAGAAAGGCGCAGAAAGAAGTGAGAGATATGCAGAAAGAACCAACAGAGGTGTAGAAAAAGGCCTTGTTGCAAAGTCATCCTGTGCCCCCAATGCGGTAACTGACGCTGACTAACCAGGCTCGGAGCCAGTGCTAATCTGAAAGACACTTAGAATAACAGTGAAAACACCCACATACAGTAGGGTATACTTGTGATTGGCATGCCCTCCCCTGTAATGCCCTACTACATAATAGGGCAGGGGGATTAAAACTACCTCTAACTTAAAGGTGCAGAAAGAGGCAAGAGAAGTGCAGAAAGAAACAACAGAGGTGCAGAAAGAGGCAAGATAGGTGCAGAAAGAAGCAACTGAAGTTCAGAAAGAGACAAGAAAGGTGCAGAGAGGCAAGAGGGGTACAGAAAGAGGCAGGAGGTGTGCAGAAAGAAGAGGTATGAGAGGTACACAAAGAGGCAAGAGAGGTACAGAAAGAGGAATACTGGGTGCAGAAAGAAGGAACAAAAGTACAGAAAGAGGCAAGAGAATTGCTGATATATATATATATTTATACATAACTGAAAAAACCATAGGTTTCAGGCACGTTATAGTTAGAAATTAGCATTTAAAAAACCTTAGAAATTCACTGACAAAAACCATAGGTTTCAGGGAAGTTATAGTTAGGTGGACATTTCACTCGTACAAAACCATAGAAATTTCCCTGTTATAGTTAGTTCAGCTAACTATAACTTGCGCGCCCGCAATGCACTGCTAATGACGTCACATATTACATCACTCGTGACATGCTCAGTGACATCACTGATGACATCTCAAATGACATCACTGATGACATCATCCTTGTGATAGAGTGGCAGACCTCCTCTCACCCTAATATAACCTTTAATACACACACTCAAAAATACAAACCTTTCTTGCCTCTTTCTGTCCCTCTCTCTCCTCTTTCTGCACCTCACTTGCTTCTTTCTGCACCCCTTCTGCCTGTTTATGCACCACTCTACCTTCTTGCTGCACCTCTCTTGCCTCTTTCTGTACCTCTGTTGCCTCTTTCTGCACTTCTCTTGCTGTTTCTGCACCCTTCGCGCCTCTTTCAGCATCCCTTTTGGGCCTTTCTGCACTGCTCTTGCTTCTTTCTTCACCTCTGTTGCTTCTTTCTGCACTTCTACTGCCTCTTTCTGCACCCTTCTTTTCTCTTTCTGTACCTCTCTTGCCTCTTTCTGTACCTCTGTTGCCTCTTTCTGCACTTCTCTTGGTCTTTCTGCACCCTTTGCGCCTTTTTCATCACCTCCGTTGGTTCTTTCTGCACTGCTCTTGCTTCTTTCTGCACCTCACTTGCCTCTTTCTGTACCACTGTTGTCTCTTTCTGCACTTATCTTGGTCTTCCTGCACCCTTTGCGCCTCTTTCAGCACCTCTGTTGGTTCTTTCTGCACTGCTCTTGCTTCTTTCGGTCCCTCACTTGCCTCTTTCTGTACCTCTGTTCCTTCTATCTTCACCTCTTCTTTTGTCTTTCAGCACCTCTGGTGCTTCTTTCTGCAGTTCTATTGTTTCTTTCTGCACCTTTCCTGTCTATTTCTGCACCTCTCTGGCCACTTTCTGTACCTCTATTGCCTCTTTATGCACTTATCTTGCTATTTCTGTATCCCTTGCACCTCTTTCAGCACCTCTGTTACTTCTTTCTGGACTTCTCTACCTTCTTTCTGCACCCCATCTGCCTCTTTCTGTACCTCTGTTGCCTCTTTGTGCACCCCTCCTACCCTTTTCCCCACCCCTCTTGCCTCTTTTGGAACCTCTGTTGGTTCTTTATGCACTGCTCTTGCCTCTTTCTGCACCCCTCTTTTCTATTTCTGCACCTCTTTTGCCTCTTTCTGTATGTCTGTTTACTTCTTTCTGTACCTCTATTGCCTCTTTCTTAACTTCTCTTGGTCTTTCTGCACCCTTTGTACCTCTTTCAGCACCCCTGTTGGTTCTTTCTGCACTTCTATTGCTTCTTTCTACACCTATGTTGCTTCTTTCAGCAATAACATTTTCCTTTTTTAGCTGTATTGTGGAACTGCAGAGCATCAGCGCTCCTGCAGCACCCTTAATACAAATGAGTTCCCCTGATTGTGTTAGAGCTTGGGGGGTCACTTCTATCATTTTCAGAGGGGGCATGTGGACACCCTCCCCGTGCCTCTGTATGCATCATTGAGCTTCCAGATTAGTTAATAAACATATAAATGTGTCTATCTATCTCTCTCTATATAAAGATATATATATATATATATATATATATATATATATATATATATATATATATATATATATATATATATATATATATATATATATATATATATAAATCATACTCAAATGGAAAGTGTAAAGTGTTATGGGGCTTTAACAGGCCTAAAATCTCAGCTTTGGGCAGGTCATCCAAGTACTTCTCAGGATATCGCTCACACGCAGTTTCTTTGATAGAAACATCATTCTTTGATAATCCATCTTTGCAAACCCCTCCATTGCTAAATCTGCTGGGCTCATTGCTGTCTAAATAGCATAGAATTATTTGACTTCTGGTAAGAAAGCGCAGTGAGTGAAACACTCACTACTGACATTAGTGTAAACCAACTTTACCTTTTATGATTCTGATGTAGCTAAATGAAATCTTGTTACATTGGGTAATAGTTGTCTGTGTTTTTTTATAACTCTACACAATAGCAAATCAAGTGCAGTGTGAAAATCATCACTGCGGGCCGATTCACAGAACTAATCTGAGACAAAATCCTAAACTTACTACTTTTGGTATTCACAGAAGGCATTTAGTATTAGTAAAGTTAGGATTTTGTCTTAAATTAGGAGTTTGTCTTAAATTAGGATTTTGTCCTAATTTAGGATTTTGTCTTAAATTAAACTTAAGTTTGTCTTAAATTTTCGTCTTAAGACAAAATCCTAACTTAAGACAAAGGACTAACTTAAGACAAAATCCTAACTTAAGACAAATGACTAACTTAAGACAAAATCCTAACTTAAGACAAAATCCTTGCTTTACTACTACTAAATGCCTTCTTTGAATACCAAATGTAGTAAGTTTAGGATTTTGTCTCATATAAGTTTTGTGAATCGGCCCGTTGTTATTAATAATGGTTTGCCACTGCCGCTTAGTCTAATGTTATGTGTGAACCACAACAATAAAGCAGGGAGCCACTTATTAAATATTAATGTTCTCCACCATCTCTGTAAGGCATGAGTTGAAAACATGTCAATTGAAGGATGCTTGTTCCGAGTTCATTCTCATAATATTAATAAGGATTTTAGAGAATATTATGGAAACTGCACTGTCTGATCAGAAATCTTGCTAATGTTGGCAAAAAAACCCCGATTCTATAGGCTTCAGGGCATCCTATTCATACTGAAAGGCTAGTCCATATGCTGCACTCTTTGGGCATGTAAGGGGCCTCTTCTGGCTGCTCGAAGGATCTTATGATGGTGGGGCCAGTAGTGGCCTCCACAGGCTTTATGCAGGGGTGCCTGGCACCGAGGACAGGTGGCACAAGCCACAGCTGCTTGGCTATGCACCAGGGAACACTTGCTTCTGGAATCTGTTATTGTATCTTCCAGTAGTGGGTTCTTGGGCAGTGTGTGGAACACTCTTTTTCCATTGTCGTAGCCTTCTGGTGAGAGCTCTGGTCAGGGCTGGACTGACTACCGGGCGTTTTGGAATGCTGCTGAGCTGGGGGCAGATTTTGTTGAAGGGGACTTGCGTGTGCTGAACGAAATTCGTTTTGCTTTGTTTATTTCAAAGCACACACAGGTCTCCTTCAACGAAATCACCCCCACTGCAGTGAAGTCAGCCCCCAGCTCGGCAGTATTCCAAAACGCCGGGTAGTCAGTCCGGCCCTGGCTCTGGCCACCCCCAGGGGTTTGTCATTTGTGCCCATTTTAAGTCCTGATTATTACAATGAATGGTAAATATGGCAAAAGGGACCGGTTTAGAAGTAGGGTTACTAGCAACACTTTCCACCATGTTCAGGTCTAGGCCAGTTAATGTAGGAAAACATCAGCAGGAAACATTATTTCCACGTTTAATTCACTCAGCGTTCTCTAGGAAGCAAGACAATTCTACCTACCTAGATCATTACAACAATTTGTGGAATTATGAGGATGCACCCTGACATCACCACAACATCCACCGGTAAAAGCAGGGATGTGTTTATAATGGTGAGGGAAAGAGTAGTATTCCGGTGACCTGATTGCTGGCCATTTTCTTTGTACAAATGTTCGTGACCTTAGACTTTAAAGCAAAGAAAATATAATGTGTAAATATCATGCGTAAGATGTGTTTGAACCCATTTAGCAAATGTCATTGCACTATGTGAGAAAAATATGACTTCTTTTGCAGCATTTTGTACGGAACAGGAACCTAAGGTACTATCTGGTGCACCTCACCTGTGCAAGCAGCGTAGGAAGTGCAACTTACACTGAACACTTCATAGGCGACAGTGTTAATATGGGTGCAAATGTTGTTTACACTGATACAAAACTGACTTATGGGTCCAAATCACCAGGCACACGTAAGGTAGCTCATTTCATCATTAATACAGCATCAAAGTGAAATGAGGGGGGGAGGGCGGGTAACAGAACATCATTAGACCTGCACCAAAGTGAAATGAGGGGATGTAACAGAACATCATTGGAACTGCACCAAACTGAAATGTAACAGAACAGCATTAGAACTGCACCAAAGTGAAAAGAGTGGGTTTGTAACAGAAGATCATAAGAACTGCACCATCGTGAAATGAGGGGGTGTAACAGAACATCATTAGAACTGCACCAAAGTGAAATGTAACAGAACAGCATTAGAACTGCACCAAAGTGAAAAGAGTGGGTTTGTAACAGAAGATCATTAGAACTGCACCATCGTGAAATGAGGGGGTGTAACAGAACATCATTAGAACTGCACCAAAGTGAAATAAAGGGGGGTGTAACAGAACATCATGAGAACTGCGCCAACGTGAAATGAGGTGGTGTTACAGAACATCATCAAAACTGCACCAAAGTGAAATGAGGGGGTGTACGAAAACACCATTAGCACTGCACCAAAGTGAAATGAGGGGGTGTAACAGAACATCATTACAATTGTACCAAAGTGAAATAAGGGGGTGTAACAGAACATCATTAGAACTGCACTAAAGTGAAATTAGGGGGTGTAACACAACAGCGGAAGGGGGCAGAAATGGGAACTGGTAACCCACATACAATGTTTCCAACAATTGACATATTTATGCCATGATCTACTGTATGTGAGTGCAAACCTAGCCTAAAAAATGTTTACATATTTCTTCAGTGACATGAACAATTAGGGATTTTGAGGGAATGAGCAGATTTTCCATCTCAGCAATTTAGAAGAAACGACTGCAGATGTCATTCGAACGTTATCAACAAACCCTTGTCTCTGCGAAATCTTGAAATCAAAGCTTTCAGACAGATGCAATTTGTCGACTTTGACAGGACTGAAAATCAAGCTTTATAATAGGACAGCTGCAAGCATTCCAACTAAGACTCTGCTAACAAGTGTAACTGAGCCATAATTCCTTTTTTACAAGCTGCAAGTATTTCATTATGGTGATTGAACAATTACATTTGTCTGTGAAAACCTCATTATTCAATGAATAGTGCTCGAGTGGTCTAACCAAGATGGACAGTTCATGAACATGCACTTGGAAACCTTTCCGCAGCTATGATTTAATTAAAATTCATATAAAGATGCTCGGTAAGGTAGCCTCAATTCTGGTATGAACAGGTCCCCTTTAGTAACGCCCTTAAATGTGTATACAACTATGCCATAAAATGTGATTGTGTGTGAGTACATACCGCATTTCTAGGCCGACCTAGTGGCATCTTTAGGATTTACGGAGCTTAATAGAGCCATCCGGAGGTAAGGGGGTAAAAAGGTCGCTCCTCAGCCATTGGTTAATACATGTCAGTCGCATATTGATTAGCTCACAGTGAGCCACTGCATGCATATTGTAGACTTCCTTCATGAAGTACAGAACGTTGCCTCTGCACCGGTAAATACCAGTTAATTGGTATATATTACATGTACAGGAGTCTGCATAGAAAGTGAAGTACTGTTTTTTTTCTTTTTTACTTTTATCAAAGCTGCATTAAAGGAATGTCCTATAAAAATACATTGGTGCCCATTGAATATTTAGCATTTATTCACCTTCTAAGACTCTCCCCAAAGAGGTTTAGTTTAATCCTTCCTCACTAAAACAAAACTGTTGGTGCACAATCGATCAATCGGTATTTGTATAGTGTGGCTTATCACCCCTGGGGTATCTAGGTGCTAAGGTCCTGTGGGCCTCAGTCATAGAAGCAGGTCTTGAGTCCCTTCCTGCAGTCAGCGGGTGAAGGTGAGGTTCGAAGGTGGAGGGGGTGGTCATTCCAGGATGTGGCGGCGAGGTTAGAGAAGAACGACCTTCACTGCTGCTCCGGCGGATGAAGGAGACATGTGCGAAGATGAGGGAGGCTGAGAGGAGTTGTCTGGCAGGTCGGTGGAAGGTCAGGCAGTGGTTGATGTAGGTGGGTCTGATGTTGTGGAGGGCTTTGTAGGCATGGGTTAGCAGCTTGAACTAGCATCTCTTCTGAACGGGAAGCCTGTGGAGACTTCTCATATGGGCGGTGATGCTGGTCCATTTGGGAAGGATGAGTCTGACTGCTGTGTTCTGTGTAGTCTGGAGTAGTTTGGGGAGTTGGGTGGTGGATCCATAGGGTGCATTTCCGTATTCAAGTTGGCTGGTAAAGAAGGCTTGCGTGACTGTTTTCTTGGTGTTGATGGGGAACTATCTGAAGATCTTTCGTAGCACGCAAAGAGTGTGGAAGCAGGAGGAGGATATTGTGTTGACCTGCTGCTTCATGGTGAGTTGGCTGTCCAGGGTGATGCCGAGGTTGCAGGCGTGGTCTGTGAGGGTTGGTGAGGGTCCGAGTGAGGTAGGCCACTAGGTGTTTTTCCATGGTGAGGTGTTCTGCCAAAAGATGAGCACTTCCGTCTAGTCCGTGTTCTTCTTGAGCCAGTTGGACCTCATCCAGTCAGCAACGTTGGTTATTGCATTCCAGAAGCTGGATCTGCTGGTTGCAGGCTCTTCTGTGAAGGGGAGAATGAGTTGGGTGTCGTCGCCATATGAGATAATCTTGAGTCCATGAGTGTGGACGATGTCGGTCAGCAGAGTCATGTAGGTGTTGAAGAGGAAGGGGATGAGGGAGAAGCTTTGCACGATGCTGCAGATGATGCTCTTGGGCTCGGAAAGGGGGTAGGCAGATTATCTGCATGTGTCCTGTGAGGAAGGAGGTGATCCACTTGAGGGCATTACCCCGGATGCCAATGTGTGGAGTCTGGTGATGAGGGTGAGGAGGGATATGGTATTGTAGACCACCAAGAGGTCAAGGAGGATCAGGGTTGTTGTCTCACCTCGTTCGAGCAAGGGATCTGATGTTGTCAGTTGTGGCGATGAGGGCGGTCTCTGTGCTGTGGTTGGAGCAGGTTGTTTTCTTCCAGGTCTTCGTTGAGCTGGTGATGGATGGCTTTCTCCATGACCGTGGAGGAGAAGGGGAACAGCAAGACGGGGTGGCAATTCTTGAGTTTGCTGCAGTTGGCATACACTTTCTTCAGGAGTAGGTTCCCCTCTGCATGCTTCCATGCATCAGGACGGAAGCCGTGGTGATGGATGAATTGAAGATGATGTTAAGAGCACTGCCTATTTACTTTCGTCCCAGGTTGAAGATGTGGTGAAGGCAGAGGTCTGTCAGTGCTCTGTAGTGAATCGAGTTCATGATGGCTGTGCTGGCCAGCATTTTGAGAGGTTTCCAGTCAGTGAGCAGGTGGTGATGGGTGGCATCGGTCGGGGTGAAGAAGTGACCAATGTCGGTTTGTTTTGGGTTGAAGTTGCTGTAATTGTGCGATATCTTGTTGTAGAAGTAACCCTCAAGGGTGTCGCAAAGGGCTTGGGAAGGATGGATCGTATGCTCGGTGTCAAACAGGCAGGAGAACTCTAATGATCCTGAAGGATTCCTTTGTGTGGTTGGTGATGGCCTTGATGTGGTTGGTTAGGGCATCCTACTTGGTTTCCCTGATGCTGTGGTGGTATTTGCTGAGGGCAGATTTGAAGGTGGTGAGGTCTGTGGGGTTCCTGCTGGAGTGCCATTGTCTCTACAGTTGCTATATTCACGCTAGAAGGGCCAGAGTTTGGGGGTGAACCACCTGGCATGCTTGCTGGATCTGCTGGTACAGGTCATTTTCATTGGGGCAACTGTGTTGATGCAGTTAAGGATCCGCTTAGAGAAGTTCTGGAGGGCCAGCTTGAGGTTGCTGGTGGTGGCAGGCCTGGTGGTGTTGAGGTCGGTGGGCCATTGGGTCTCAATGATTTTGTTTAATTTGCGATGGGAAGGAATGGAGGGTTTGGTGGTGGGTCCGGGTGAGACAGTGATGGTGAAGGGGATAATGCTATAGTCGGTTCACGCTAACTTAGTGACATGGGTGAACTTGATTCCGTCGTTGACTCTGAAGATGGGGTCTAGTGTGTGTCCTGCATTGTGCTTGGAGCTGGTGACCAGCTGCGTGAGGCGGATGTTGCTCATACTATCCGGCAGTTTGTTGGAGGTGGTGTCGTTGGGGTCATCGAGGTGGAAGTTGAGGTCACCAAGGAAGATGTAGTACTTGGAGTCGATTGCCAGGGAGAGATGAATTTCAGAGATGGTGTTGCAGAAGCAAGGTCCGGGGGTCTCTAGGCTTAGGTTCTTCGATGGTTGTCTTTGCGCAAGTTCAGATTTGGAAGTTGAGGTGTTCCATGATTGATGCGATGTCTTCAGTGGTGGTACATTGAAGGGTGGCCTTGTGGATGATGGCAATGCCTCCTCCTTACTTGTTGGTGTGGTCTCTAACATCTTGTAGCCTTGGGGTGTTGGGGTCACGATATTGGGGTTGACAATGGGGCGAGCCAGGTCTCAGTGATAATTATCACGTTGGGGTAAGGTGTCAGGGCACACAGAGCGCATACGCACTGACTACAGCAGCGGGGGCGACAGGGAACAAGAACTACAATTCCCGCCGTCCGCCGGCGTTGTCAGTAACGCGTGATGACGCGGCGCGCTGTAGACGTGCAGTACCCGGAACTGAATAACAGAGGCAGGCACCTTCACGAAGACGCCGATTATTCCGAAAGACGCTCGAATTATGGTCAGGGTAAGGGTGCGATCCCGCAAAACCTTTGGTTCCTTAAGTCCGTATCTGTTTTGTGTTTGAGTGTTGCGGAGGCTTCCGTTACACTTTTCTGTTCATTTTCGGCGGTCTCATGCGGGAGGAAACATTTCATGGTTCATACCTTAATGACAATTGAATACTATACTGTTGAGTTGCTTCTGTTGGAGAGACACGCAATATTAGCGATCTCATGTGGGAGATAACATATATTACGTGGTGATTCCTGAACCAGGGCATTTCCATTTCTGGCATTTATGACTCTCTCCCACTTTGTGGCAAAAGTGGGAACATTTGTTTATTCCTGAGAATACGTACTTTGTGTGCGGTTTTGATCATCTACTATGACTTGGTACTTATGATAAGGTTCTTGCTTAAAAGGAATCTAACCTGCACGTTTGTTAGTCTGGCTCATTAACTAATGGAGTTAATATTGACAAGCGGAATCTTCGTATTCATGATTTGCTTACAACCAAACATTTGCTGATGAATGTTGTGTTCTCATCCTTTAGGGGAGATCAGTGAGGGGGTCCAGTAAGGGCAAGCACGTTCTATGACAAAGGTATGAGAAATGTTATTACGTCCATTTCATGAGAATAGAGGGTGGCTGGTCTTGTACTTGATGAGGGTTGTTACTAACCATATTTATTTCTTTATTAGAATATGAATGTGTTGTTACCTTGTACTTACCCTCACATCTCACCCAGCAGAAAGCCTTCAGTATTTTTCTTTACTGGTAGGGTGAGTTCCCACTACCAAACATCCTTTTAGTAACCAAAAGGTTGATTCTGTATATTGTATGGTGATATATGTGTTTTCTCTCTCTTTTCTCTGTTCTCAGGTCTCCCTCCCCGCTGTTCCTTCCCTTTTCTTCCTTCGCTTGACCATCCCACTAGTCCGAGGGGATTAATTCTATCCGAACTTGGGGCTGTCAAGATGTGAACGCTTTTGAGCTTCGATCCAATCCTGAGGATAACCTGGTGACCGTGACATAAGGGTAATGATGGTGTCCCAGATTTCAGTGGTGTGTTTGCAGAGGAAATGGATGTTGACTTGAGTAGCATGCACTGGATCTGTCCGCGGGGTCGGCTGTGCGTTAGTGGCGAGGGTTCCGGTGTTGCAGGTGAACCGGCAGCTGTAACAGGTGAAATGGCCTTTGGTGGATTGAGGAGACAAGATGCAGCAATTGTTGTTGCGGCTTTCAGAGGGTAGGGCCGGGAGCTGGGTGGGGTCCAGGCATGGATGGGCGCAGAAGGACATGCCTTTGGAACTCTTTTAGCACGGCCTGCTATGGCCTCCATTAAGAAGGTCCTAGGGGAAGGAGGAATGCTAGATGACAGGAGACGGGATTGGGAGTGAAGGCAAATAACAGTGAGAAGGAGCAGCGCAAGGGGGCTTGCTAATGCAGAAAACAAAAGCAGAGGGGAAATGAAATATGTACAATAAAGCAAATTCACTCACAGTTTGGGCAGAGCATACATTTAACACAACAACACAGGCTGAACACATGTATTGAAAGGAGTACCTGCAATCCATAGCCTTGCACACATACAACGCTGATCAGGCTAGAGGAGTGAGCTACACAGAAAAGAGCGCTGACCTTAGGCCATGAAATGTTAAGGCAGCTCACACCCAATCGGGAGCTGGAGACAGGCAGGGGGTGGGGGCGGCGTTCAGAGATAGCAGGAGGCAGGGATCATGTAAGGCATTAGGATGAGCTGTTACAAGGACAATAGTGTACAAGCATCCATAAAGTAGTGATTTCACTTCTGATAGTATGGAGGAGCGATGTAACCATCCTGCTTATTAAAGTCCTTTTTTTATAATTAAAGGGGCTTATTTACAAGCCCCTTGAGCATACAGTGTGACTCTTTTTCCCATGTAAAAAGTGACACATGGGTGGCGCAAGGAGCTTGTATATAACCCTCATAATTTGGATAGGTTGTCTGTCTTCTCCATCCATGCAGGTAGGCGAGGCACCGTTCAGCTCTGCTGTATGTTTTTAGTGTTTACCTGCTGGATTTTTCCAGACCACCCTGAAGCACTTATCCAAGGCAATCAAAACTGTAAGCATAGCAATGTCTGTAGTAGATTCACTGCAGCTGCAGCGTCAGGGAGATGGTTTCTGAAATCTGCAGTGCTTTTGACTGATCAAGGAACAAAGAGGTTTCAAGAATTGCACAGAAGGTGGCATACGTAAAAGAAACCAACGTGCAGTGAAAAGGAAACATGGAAGCACATGATCCTATTGCAGCCCACCATGTCTTGATGGACCTTGAATAGGCAAAGTCACAGATGTATGACACATGGGTATATCTCAACAGCCACATGGTGCACAGATGCTAAAGTGGTTGCATGACCAATGGACCATAATCAGGGAAAGATACATCTCATTCACAATTACAGGATGCAGTATTTATCAATTGTATCTTTCTTTGCCAGACACCAGGGGCTGTATTACGCAAAGTGCCATGGGGCTGCATTGGGTGTGTGCATCCACATTGTGCCCCCCAGGGCACTTTGGTGTTGTAGAAGGGGTTGCAAACGCTTGTAATTTTGTAATGCTGTTAGCACTGTCGCAAATGTAGCACCGATTCAGAAAAGGGGGTGGTGATGAACAGAGTGTCTGAATTAAGCAGACCACTCTTACCCAGTCCAAAGATCAGGGCTTGATCCATCACCGTTATTTAGCTCACTGCCCCATCCCAGCTCAGAACCTGGCTATATGCAAATTAGTCTGTCCCTGGCCCAGTGCATCATGGGAACAGGGCAGACCAAACTACCAAGCCAATTCTTCACCAGAAAGGAGACAAGCTTTCGGGGACCGGTTTCTGCCATTACAGGCGTCGTCGGCCCGGCTTGCTTGAATCCTGATGAAGCAGTGAGCAAGGGACTCATGTCTGAGTATACCCTTCCACGCTTATGGTGGACAAAATGATTCAGAAAAGGGGGTGGTGATGAACAGAGTGTCTGAATTAAGCAGACCACTCTTACCCAGTCCAAAGATCAGGGCTTGATCCATCACGGTTATTTAGCTCACTGCCCCATCCCAGCTCAGAACCTGGCTATATGCAAATTAGTCTGTCCCTGGCCCAGTGCATCATGGGAACAGGGCAGACCAAACTACCAAGCCAATTCTTCACCAGAAAGGAGACAAGCTTCCGGGGACCGGTTTCTGCCATTACAGGCGTTGTCGGCCCGGCTTGCTTGAATCCTGATGGAGCAGTGAGCAAGGGACTCATGTCTGAGTATACCCTTCCACGCTTATGGTGGACAAAATGATTCAGAAAAGGGGGTGGTGATGAACAGAGTGTCTGAATTAAGCAGACCACTCTTACCCAGTCCAAAGATCAGGGCTTGATCCATCACCGTTATTTAGCTCACTGCCCCATCCCAGCTCAGAACCTGGCTATATGCAAATTAGTCTGTCCCTGGCCCAGTGCATCATGGGAACAGGGCAGACCAAACTACCAAGCCAATTCTTCACCAGAAAGGAGACAAGCTTCCGGGGACCGGTTTCTGCCATTACAGGCGTCGTCGGCCCGGCTTGCTTGAATCCTGATGGAGCAGTGAGCAAGGGACTCATGTCTGAGTATACCCTTCCACGCTTATGGGGGACAAAATGATTCAGAAAAGGGGGTGGTGATGAACAGAGTGTCTGTATTAAGCAGACCACTCTTACCCAGTCCAAAGATCAGGGCTTGATCCATCACCGTTATTTAGCTCACTGCCCCATCCCAGCTCAGAACCTGGCTATATGCAAATTAGTCTGTTCCTGTCCCAGTGCATGATGGGAACAGGGCAAACCAAACTACCAAGCCAATTCTTATACTGGGAAGTTCATCACCACCCCCTTTTCTGAATCATTTTGTCCACCATAAGCGTGGAAGGGTATACTCAGATGTGAGTCCCTTGCTCATTGCACCATCAGGATTCAAGCAAGCCGGGCCGACGACGCCTGAAATGGCAGAAACCGGTCCCCGGAAGCTTGTTTCCTTCCCAGTATAAGAATTGGCTTGGTAGTTTGGTTTGCCCTGTTCCCATCATGCACTGGGACAGGAACAGACTAATTTGCATATAGCCAAGTTCTGAGCTGGGATGGTGCAGTGAGCTAAAAAACGGTGATGGATCAAGCCCTGATCTTTGGACTGGGTAAGAGTGGTCTGCTTAATTCAGGCACTCTGTTCATCACCACCCCCTTTTCTGAAGCAAATGTAGCACCAGCACTTTCTTGAGAGGGCATGCCCTCATTAGCATAGGGGTGTGACTGAAGGCAAATGAGGGAACCTCTTTGCCTCTGCAACCATGCCATATGAAGGACATCGGCTCAAACGCAAAGAAGCCAATAGGACGCACACTGACAGTGCACCACAAAAAGGCGGCACACTGTCAGTGTGTCCCCCCCCCGGGCAGCCCTGTGGATGTGGTCAAAGGGTGTCCCATAGGTCCCGCTGATATCCCCCTGCAAGGGGGGTAGTCACTCGCTTGATTTAAAGCAGCTGTTCGTATTTCACTTAATGCACTACACCCAAGGAAGCCCCGAGTTCACTGCTCTCCGAGGGCGGCACATTCATTGTATTCTGGAGCACTGTTCATGATTGCACCTGGTGCACCTGTTTAACGGTGCGGCATGACACAAACGTGAACAAGCGCCTGATACTTAATAAGGGCCCTGGTACTTCACCAATTACTAAAGAACACCAGCAATTTACATACTTAAAAAAAATTCTATCTCACAACATTTGATTTTCTATGCACTATTTTTCTTTGTTTATTTCATTTAATTGTAGTTTGGAAAGTCATCCACCTGAAGCAGATCTAGCTCACTTGTGTTGGTGATCAAAATCACATCCCAGCACAGGGAGGCTTTGTGAGGCACAATGGAGTTGGGAGCGTTGGTGGTGTAGACGTCTTTTGGACAATGTTTGCGACAGATTGAACTAGGTCGGAATGTCAATGCAAATGGCGCAATGAACTGGACATTCTGACCAGTCCCTATTCTGTCAGCTGGTTGGAATCTTTCTAAATGAACTGGTTTTTGGTACATGTTTTTGTTATTGGAGATGGCTCGCTGAGGCTGGATGCCTTCATTCTGTGAAGGAATCAAGTTCTAAAAAGACTCAATATTAGGGCCAACAGAGTAATCATTTTACAGAGGTGCAGAGCTTTCACCCGCGGTTGCTTTCTTTTTGCAGTGTGGTCATCAGGGCGTGTGTCTTCCGGCCCACACTGTGCTTGCGCTGCCAATTGTTTACATTTAACACGGACTTTGGATGGCCAGGTGCTAGGGTCTTGAGGGGCTGATGCTCCAGTTCGCCTTTGTGTGGGTAGTTGCTGGGTCAGTTGGTTAGGATGGGTGGAGAGGCACTGAAAATAGTATGCCTCCCCGTCGCCCTACCCGTGTTAGGTTATGTTTAACAATATAGGAGTTTCCTCACCTGCTCTCTGCTTCCTGTGAACCATTACACTAAAAAAATTGACAATGACTGAGCAGATCATTGTGTTCTGGATCCACACTTTATTTCCTTTTGTGTTGTTTCCACCTTTTTCATTCAAATAGGATCATTGATGTCAGCTTCCTATGGTGGTTCTGGAAAAGACCCCAAAAGACAAAATGGCATTGGTGGTCCTATGTATATGGGTTTACACACTATGCAGGTACTGTTTTCCTTTATTTTTCTAAGGATTGTGCTACATCGATGATGTACACACCTTTTCAATTTGTTTCAGCATTGTTCCATTGGCTGTGAGCACATCTATTGAACCACGGTGACGTGGATACCATTACAAATGTCTGCATGTTATCTTTATAGTGATTTCTTTACTGCTTAGTTTCGCTAGATTCTTTTACTGAAAATGCAGAGTTTTATTGCTAAGTTACTTTGCCAGGTCCATAGATTGCCTACTTAACGCGATCTGTACATCCTGCAATTCTTTATTTGGAACTGCCACTTACTGAACTACCTTTTTAGTAGAAGGACCACAGATCTTGTAATATTTACCTTGAAGCTATTGATGGATAACTTTTTAGCGCTGAAAGGAAAACGTTTCTTAGGACATTACCATGGCAAAAAAGGGCAGCACATTTTGAGCATTTGCCTGAATGTGTACCTTTGCAAGGTGAAGAAATGGATACAGAGTTACAGTGACTGGAGAAATATTTTGAGACGCAAGTATTATTTTCAGACATTAAAAATATTTCTCTACGAACAAATACCAGAGGAATCCATGTAAACTCATGTTACGGCTTTAAGTGATTTAGCGACTTCATGTGAATTTGTACATTTTACTGATAAACCCATCAGAGACCATCTTGTAGTTAAATGTAACAATAAGACCATTCAGGAGAAGCTTCTTTATTTTAAAAAAACTTTCTCTGTCTGAAGCTGTTGATGCTGCTTCCATGATTGAATTTTCTCAAGCTGAAGGGAAAATCAAAAGGAAGAATTTTGAGGAGTCCGTTTTCAATTTTAAAATCAAAGTTCACTCTTTCAAGTCGGCACAACTCTCATCTAAATCTGAAGAAGCAATTGGTCCCAGCAACACATTTTTTTCCATATTTTTCATGTGCTTCTCCTCGACATGCTGCGAGTTTCAGGTTTTTTTCAGCCCTTAATAAAAAGTGCAACCAGTGTGGTGCAGTTGGGAATTTTGTCAAAGTATGCATGAAGAAGAAGTTTCAAGTACTTGACATTTTTGAGCTTTCTGATGACTGTGAACTACATAAAAGTCTTATGGATCTTCTTCTGAACATTAATTCATTGGATTTAGAAATCTGGAAGAATCCCATCACTGACATTGGACTAGGTAATCAGAAGGTCGAATTAATAATTGATTCAGGAGCTAGAGTCAATATTATCACACACAGTTTTAAATAATTCTAGAGCAAGGTACTATACATTGAAAAATGCATAAAATAATGCGGGCATATACATTTCCTAAATATAGTACAATAAAAATGTAACAAAATTGAACTATGTACCCTAATGTGGTATATTCAAGATAGAAAACCATATATTTGTATTAATTATGCCATGTTAAGAAGGCTAAAATGTCATGAAAAGACTGCATCAGCAACAGTACAGAGATGTCCTTAACAATTGGTTACACAGAAATTGATAAATGTGTCCCTCGTAAGACAGAATGCGAAGTATAATACGTACAGCATTTGCAGTAAGATAAAATAATACTGTAATAGCATGGTTTGTAGCTATGACATATATTCATAAAAAATACATACATAAATAACACAGGCTAAAATACTCATCTGGTGCTTCTAAAATAATCCTACCCGAGTGTACCTAACCTAAGTCTAGTGCGAGGGAAGAAGTAAGTGCTGTTTAGTGATAGTCTAGTTCAGCTTTAGTTGCCAAGAGTCCCTCTAGGTTCTAGTCTGCTCCATACCTTAGAATGAGAGAGGTTGGAATCTCTTTCCCGGGTCTCGATCTCTAACACCCCGCAAAGGGAGTTAGAAACACTGGAGCTGGATTCTCTGCGAGGAGGGTGGCAGCGTCTGGTCAGTGCGTCAGTTGGGGACTTGACTTCCTTCCGAACTTGCCGTGGCGAGCCGCGTCGTGCAAGTAGGCAGTCGAACCGTGGAGCGAACCGTAGTTTGCCATGGCAAGTGAAGGCAAAGTTATACATTGAAGGTGTTTAGGAATGCCAGTATTGACGTAAAATTCGGGCATAAGAACGTCATGAATGAACCCCTAAGGAATAGATGTTCAAGCATAAAAATTGAGTTCTTGGAGATATCAATATCCAAGCAAGGGGAAGTCCTAAAGGCTTAAGAGTCTGGTTTTCCAAGAACTCGTTGCGACGTAGATGAACAGATGTAGGTGGCTATGCCTGTATTTGGTTCACATGGAGAATGCCTAAATAAGGGCTGGACTTCTATGCCTAAACAAGGGCAATGTGAATTGTACCTATATAAGGGCATAACTCGGGAAATTCATACGGAATCTAAATCGACACACAACAAGTTAGTGAACATACAGTGGCCTATTCACAAAGGGCAATTTTCAATGGAGTAAACTGACATGTGTAGTAAGGTACTTTTGGCCATTCAGTAATGCTAAGTGTAAATTTACTAAAAGTGTAGACGTATACGTCTCCATTCACCGAAGCAGGGGTGTAGGCAAATTTACAAGTGTAAAGTTACTACTATTAACTTTTCACAAGTAGGCAGAGTTGTCCCTTTGGTAAAGTATAAGGAACATTTCAAAAGTATATTAAATTCAAAAAAGATAGTAAAAATATTTTTAGTTTAAATATTCCTATACATAATATTTATGAATGTATTTTCAATGTGGAACAAAAATAAATGCAAAAACACTATTAACTTAATTTTAAATTGCATATTTAATTAGTATAAATATAACTATATATATATAATATATAATTTAATCCAATTTCCTCAAGGCACCCCCTATGAAAGCACTTCTTTGCAATCAAATTGTGGCAGTTGAAGGGGTGGTCAAACTTTCAAAGAGAAACAAACCAAAGAGCTAAAAGAAGTATGACTGAACCTTATGGTCTTGTCAGAAACCTGCCACCCATTAACAGATGGCACAAGTTCCTCTGTAGATCGGAGTCTACATAGATTGACAACTCTACAAAACCTAGCACAACCGACTAAAACAAAAACCAAAGAATACCAGCATAATGCAAAATGTGATAATTGATTTCAGGAAGGACCTCCATGATCCAGGGTGTCAAGTCCTAGAGACGTAGATGAGAATCAGTTGCTTGGAAGATGACAAATTATAAAAACCACAAGACATGAACAAATATGCTACAGATGAGGGTCACAGAATTGGGAGACCACAACAAAAGACAAAACCTGTGAATATTTGTTCTCTCAGAAGGCACAATAGTCTTGGGGATGGCCTTTCTTAAGTCCTGGTCTCTCACAACTTGGGCATGAAGTTTGACAGGATTTGAAAGTGAGAAAGCCCACGAAGTGTCATCGATGAAAACCATAACCATAAAAACACAGAGAGTCATTATCTTCAACTTCAAGAGATAGAATCGTGTTGAGGGAAAATCAACATGGTATCTAGAATGGCACTAAAACCAGTATATCACAAAATGCTTCAAAGACACCATAAAATGGCGGAATGTTTTCCATCTAAGAGGAACATCCTCAGAGGCAGAGCATCTTTTACGATCACACACATGATCAACAATCCTTTATCTGATGTCCAAGACTCCTATATTTTTAATCAATTGGAATCCAAAATAATTACCTGACATTATTGCCTGATACATGTCCAATCAAGGTGTTTTATTTCAAATATCTTTCATTCAATGGGTCTATCTATGAGTTAGTTATTAGTTAGATTAGGTCATTTTTCATAGTTCAATGTGATCTTACGGTATTATTACTGCTTACTATATTTCTGAATCTTTTTAATTAATCTTAAGCATTATGGATAGGGAAGCCAATTTACCTTTTTATAAGAGGTCCTGAAATGGCCATATAGAGTTTAAATTTCGTTTAAATTAGTATATGCGGTAGACCTCATCTCTCAATGTGCTTTACTGTCATTATTGATGTATATACGGTATTAGTGTTTGCCTAATAGCGGTTACAGATGCTGAACTCTTCTCAAGAGTTCTATTTAATAGCAGCTCATGGATTCCACTGCCTCGGTTTACTTTTTAACCAATTGAGATGGACAAGAGATGGATTTGAGTTTCAGACCACAATCACATGTTTTTTTCTTCTAAATTTCTCTGTTGCTAGAATCTGTTTCAATGTAAAAATCAAGAACGTGAGGGAAGATTAAAATTGAGGTCTTGACTCACCCTCCTATTATACAGTGTCACAATCAACAGAGACTCAACCTCCAGTCAGCTAGGGTGGGCCCAATAGATATAGGGGAAAGATCTTTTTCTTAAAGGAACTCTCACTCATTGAATGTTGTCCGGTGACATGCTTCATCATCAAGTTCTTCCCGAGGTCTGGGCATTCTGCAACCTCTTTCCCTACAAGGGAGAAATTGTAAAGGAAAAGTGGTGTGGGATCTATATGAGGTAATCTTTAAAATTTCCTAGGCAGTGGTCAAATCAGTATTTATTCACAGGTCCATCTGGCAAGGTTAAAACTGGGTAAAACAGGCGAGTTGAAGTTGCTATCACTCCTAGGCCCTTAAGTGTGATCAACTAGTTTCTGCTACATACCCAAATCCAGTGGCTTTCGTCAGGATCAGTGTGTCCCTACTAATATCATTTGGGAAAGAGTGGCTGGCTATTTATTTAATCATTCATATCATGGCAAACACATACACGGTACACTTCGCTTGTTCTTCAGTGTCTTGGAAAAAAACAAACAGGCTATTGACTCTGATGTTAAAGAGTTCATGAATAAGAATCTCAGTACATGATACCAAAGGTAGTTGTATCTTTTCGAGACTCTATAAAGATCAGTGCCTCAATTGCTGACGAGCCACATTTCTGAACACAACTAATCAGGAAACATTTTATTTGAGGGTGATGATTTTAACTGAACAATTGGATGGCACTCATTCTGTAAGTGTAGGTCCAATGAATCTCACAAACAAATGATTTATCTTGTGACTTAACTGGGCTTATACTGACCTATTTATATCAGTTTTATGTTTTGCTTCTGCAAACACATTCTTACAAAAAATACATCAGCTTCCGGGCCTCGTTTATGGCATTTTAGCATAGGACAGTACAGGAATGCACCTTGCTGCGCTGCCCTACGCAAAAGTGAAAAGGCAGGAATGCACCGTATTTTAGCAATACAGTTCAGTCCTGTCCTTTCTGCCTGTGCGGGTTTAGTTTTGGCAGCCTAGCGCCAATGTAGGCGCCCTAGCACCATGGTGCAAGGGTGCCCCAGTTTCAGTCTGGATTGTTTTTTTGCAGGACGAGGCACCTTCCTGTACAAAAACAATCCTACAAGGCATTTTTTGCTTTCTGTGTGGGCGGCAGAATGCAGTTAGCTGAGCTAACTATAACTTGCGCCCCAGCAATGCACTGTTTATGACCTCACATATTACATCACTCGTGACATTTTCAGTGACATCACTCATGACATTACTGATGGCATCTTAAATGACATCACTGATGACATTATCCAGTTACTGTGAGTGTTTTTAAAACGTTTATGAGTGTTAAATATTTATACCAAGGTGTATTGGTGAATCAGTGGGTGTATTAGTGCCTGTATGGAGGATTCAGTGGGTGCATGAATGACTTTAAAAGTGAGTGATTAGGTGTCTAAGTGAAAGTATGGCTGAGTGAGTAGGTTGTGTGAATGTCTGTTTCAGTCTGTCAGTTGGTGTCTAAGTGGCTGTATGGGTTGGTGAGTGGATACGTGAGTGGCTGTATGGGTGATTGATTGGTTGTCTGAGTACCTGTATGGGTGTATGAGTGTCTGTGTGAGTGGGTAAGAGGGTATGTGACTACCTGGATGAGTGAGTGGGTATGTGAGTGTCTGAGTGGGTCTGTGAGTGGGTGCATGGGTCTCTGGGGTTGTGAGTGGATGTATGAGTGTCTCATTGCATCTGTCAGTGGGTGCGTGAGTCTCTGAGTGGGTCTTTGAGTGGGTGTGTGAGTGTCTGAGTACTCTCTGTTTGGTTTTTTCTGCTCTGTTTGCATTTTCTGCCCTCTGTTTTACAAAAGCAAACAGTTATGCCCATGGGTGGGCACCCTGAGACATAGCAAGAACTGGCACTGGGGGGTTGCGGTGCCTGGGCCATTAATGACTCTGGGAGGGGGGCTGTGTGGCCACCCTCCTTTTCTGTGCACTGGCCGGCTCCAGAGAGGTGGTGGTGGTCCCCAAGGACGTATATGGTTATTTTAGCCACGGGTAGGTGGTCGGTCCACATGGCCCCTATATCATTTTAATACATAGCCCTGGGGAGGTAGTGGTCCCAGATGCCCAGAGAGTCTGTGCAGCCCCCATATCAATTTTAATTTGTAGCCTCAGGGAGGTGGTGGTCCCCAGGGCCTGGGGGATCCAAACGGCCCGCTTATTATTAAAATTAGCCCTGGGGATGTGGTGGTCCTCAGGCCATTTTTAACCCCCTGGAAGTGGGCCTCGTGGCCCCCCCTTCATTTTGAATTAAAGACTGCATGCCAGGGAGCTGGCCCACCCAGGGGCGAGAAACTGCACTTGTTTTTTTAAATACATTTACAGGGATATTCGCAAATATTTCAGGAAAATTGCCATGATATTAAAAAAATGCTTTTTTGCCCTGCCAGGTTCCCTCTGGGACCCCAAGACCAAGGCTTTGGGGACAGGGTATTCCTACCTGCCCTCTTTTTGTTTTTGTCAATGTGCTTTGGTGGGAATCGACTGAAGCTGAGTCCCAAGATGACTATCAACTCTTCCTGGTTGAAGTGTTGGTAGCCATTCAGTGCTCTGCAGATCTCTTCACAAGCTCGTCATTATTCATGAATTAGCCGTTATCAATTTCTCAACAAATACTGAATGGATTCACACCAAATAACTGAATGCTTGATCTGCGGACAAATAGTTTCTGCAAAATACAGTGTAATTCCGTCCAGAGTTTTGGGCTGTAACTGTGTTCAAAACTCCTATGGGAATCACCATGGGAAATGCATTTTTTCTTTTACGACCCTTTTTTCTCGACAGAACACCCCAAAACCTTCCATGCAGAACAAGGTACAAAGCGGCACTTTTTGGGGAAAATGTAGTGAAAATTCTTCAACCGATACCAAAGATATAGGCAAGTCATAAAAACTTTTCCTATGGAAACTTGGTCCTAACTATACTTACCGCCAGTAGTCAATATATGATATACAATCACAAGGCAGTGTTGAGCCACGTTAAGTGGCTTAACGCAGCTTAACGCTGCCTTGTGAATAGAGCCCCCTTCATGCTGTTTTTAGCGTGAAAGTGGCGTGCAGTGGGTGTTGCGTTGGACGTTACACCGCAACACCCATTGAGTTTGACGCTACCTCCTATCCACAAGGGCAGCGTAAATAGGAGGTAGCGCCAAACCTAAGACCAGGAAAAATCTGGTCTGAAGGTGGCGAAATGAGGAGAAATGCTTTATTTATCCTTGTTTTTGCTTTTTCCATGTGTGCTGCCTTGTGCAGCACACATGGAACAAGCAAATTGCCATGGTTTGTTTATGTACAGGAAGGCGTCCCTTCCTGCACATAATCAAACCTTTTTTATTTAAATGCAGTTTTGTAACTTACATGGGTGCTGCATGAAGCAGCACACGTAAGTTACAAACTGGCATTTAAGGTTTGTTTATGTGCAGGAAGGGACACCTTCCTGTACATAAACAAACCTCCCTGATTGCAGACACACTTGCACTCTGGTACAAGGGTGCCTGCGTTGGCGCTAAGTTGTGAAACTTACCGCCATTGCAGGCTGCAGAAACGCGAGGCTGCACCATATCCTTGAGAATAGGGTGCAGCCTCGTGTTTCCGAAGTGGCTGAGAGAGGTGTTAAGCCAAAAAGGCGAACGCCTCTCTCCGCCACTTCCTTGAGAATATGGCCCATAGTCTCATATTTTCAGGGCTTACAAATAAATTAAGGTGAACAACCTTTACAACGAAACTTTTACAACGCACTACCATTACAACGCGGTCATTACAACGCAAACCATTACAACGCATTGCGCTGGGGGGTGCTCTAGGATAGGGAATAGGTTAATTTACTATCCAATAACCTTCCCTAGTGTCCACGGGGACTGGAGTTGGAATAGTAAATTAAACTATTCACTATCCAACACCCAAAAGCGCTATGCGTTCTAATGGTATGCGATGTAAAAACCACGTTGTAAAGGTATGCGTGGTAAAAGTATGCGTTGTAATGTCATACATCCATAAATTAAATGTGTCAATCAGTTGTAGGCCAATTTTACCAAGTTTTCAAGGGATAGCACTTTACCACTGGTTAGCAGTAAAAAAATGCACAGAGTCCTAAAAGCCAACAAAAACGCGTACAGCAAAGGAAGGTAGAGGAAGATAAAAATATATTGTGACCCTGCGTAAAAGGCTAGATTCCCTCCTCCAGTGAAACGCTAGGTTAGACTAATAATAGCTTGATGGAAATCCCTGTTCAGGTGATAGATTGTGGACTAGGTACCTCTTCTGAAGTAGCACTTGTCAGTTCTAAGTCCTCCTGAACATAGTGGTTTCCTCTGTCACCACTCTCCTGAGCTACTGAACTGACCCATGGTGAACCCTTCTCCTCATCTGTGGGGCCCTTTTGTGTGACTCTTAACCTTTGTTTACTCACAAAAGCATCAATGTAGGCAGAGAGTTTCACCATGACCAATACAGTGATGTGGCCCATTCCGCTTCTTGGGTCAGACTTCTGTCCCCTCCCCAACCCAAGGAAAACTCTACCCAAATGGACAACAATCAACAGAGGCCACTGACAGCTGTCAGGGTCAAGATCCAGGCCCCTGGCCATCCTCTGCCAGGTTCAAGCGAGTAGGCCTCACTTTCTCCCTTGAGGCTGGCAATAAGTTCCTCACTTGCTCCTGAGGTTTTCCTGACCTCTAAGGTTTCTCAGAGTTGGGGGCAAAAGCTTTAGGTGTTAGGCACCCTACTTTCACTCTTCTTCCTATTGGTTCAAGATGGTTTCTTGAGACTAGAGTCTCAGCCTAGGGTCTGCACCCTGAGGCTAAACAGGTGCCTTGCAAGCCAGGACTTCCGGGGCGGGGGAGGAACCACCACCCCATATTGTGACATACTATGTCTGCATCATGCAGGGATCTACCTGGTGCAGGTATTCTGTACTCTGGTTCTGTGATAGCACAGGCAGTACCTCCATGTCAGTAGTGGCCTCACCAGGGTCATTCTTGGGGTGCTCTTCCATCACAGCTGGGAACCCCTGATCCACTGCTCCTCTAACTGTGGGCTATCTCTACCTCCTACCTCTTCTTTTCCATTGGGAGTAGTACCCCCAGAAACTTGAGCTTTCAGGTTAGCCAGGGCTGCTGCCCCACTCAGCTTTTCCAGCATAGATGGCAACATTTCCGAGGGTGCAGTCAATGGGCACCTGGGAACTGACTATAATCTTCCTTTGGGCCACTCCCTGACCCCATTCCAGGGAGACCAGAGCCATAGGGTGGACAAAGTCTTGCCCCTGAACCTGCACTTCCCTACATACTTGTAGGGTGTACTTTTGAGGAAACCAGACTTTACACCACCATGGTCTCTCAGAGAAGGGACCGGTATCACATTCACTGTGATCCAGTGGAAGAGGTGACTCTCACCCTCAGGGATCACCAGCTTATCCTCTGAGTCTACCTCCCAACTAAGTGATACCTGGGTATGTTCTACCCTCTGCTCCTGGGGACTACCACCCCCCTGGGGACTTCTTCCCCCCTAATGGCACATTGGCTACCCCTGTGGAAATCCTACCAGTGCGTGGTTTATTAAGACAGACAGTTGCCATGCTTGTGTTCTAACTGGGAACAATCAAAACACAGATTGAGAACGGGGTGCGCTGGGCCACTGCCCACCAGAAAATCTTCCCTGTTTCTCAGAAGGGGCATGGAAAAGCTTTGCCTTCACCTTACTTTGGGACCTGACTGTGTCACTCTGGGGGGAAACTGAACCACCCTCCTTAGAGTCACTCTCAGGTACTATCCTATGGACACTGATGATGAGTCAGAGGACTGCTTATATTTCATGCTCACTGTACACAGGTCCTGGCTTCAAAGTGTTTAGGGTGACAAAGGCAAAGGCAGGTCTGCTGTTAAGTTTCTTTGCGTGTGCTGCAGACAGGGCCCTTTGAAGTGGCTGCTCCTGCCAGTAAGACCCTCACACCTAGGCGCTATTTTATCAAACTCTGAGAGCAATTCACAAACCACAGTGGGAGAGCCATTAACTGTCATGTGACCAAGGACATTGGCAGAAAGGCACATTTGGTTTAGCCCGGAAAATGTCAGCTTAATAAAATTGGCATCTTCAGAATGGTAACTTAAAGTTCAACTTAACCATTAAGGAGGATTTTAAATTACAATTCATTTAAGTGTAAACAGCATTTCTGAATTGTTGGAAATGGCCTTTTTTGCAGGGTTATCCCCACACTTTTTGCTTCTTCTTCCTTTATTTTTCCTGACCTGTGGTTGTTGGCAATGGGACTCTGGGCACTTTACCACTGCTGTTCAGTGCTAAAGTGCATATGTTCTCTGTATAAATTGTTATTGTGATTGGTTATCCATGATTGGCATATTTGTTTTACCAGTAGGTCCCTAGTAAAGTGCACTGAGTGTGCCAGGGCTGGTGATTCAAATGCTACTAGTGGGCCTGCAGCACTGATTGTGCCAGCCACATGAGTAGCCCTAAAATGGTGTCTCAGGCCTGCCACCGCAGTGCCTGTGTGCAGTTGCTAACTGCCATGCTGACCTTAACCAGTGTCCACACTGGCCAGACCTAACCCTTCCCTTTCTGTACACATTGGACACCCCTATGAAGGCCCAAGGTATCCCTGGGCAGGGTGCAGTGCATATGAAAGGTAGGGCATGTACTAGTGTGGGTGACATGGTCTGGTAGTGAATTACAGCCATTTTCGTTTTTCACTATTGAAAGGCTATCATGCCCATAGGCTATAATGGGGAATGCTGTGTATAATGTTTACCTGCATATCTGCCCATAGGAGCAAGATGGAAAATAAAAGTCTGGTATCCCTGAACTCAGAATTTAATAACACATCTTTTAGGAAGGATGGTTTTTAAATCCTGTGTTTAAAAGTGGCACTTTTAGAATGTGGCTGCTTTCTTGTCTGACCTTTCTGTGTGCCTTTGGCTGTTTGTGAATTGACTGTCTGGTTTGTGAGTGATGGTTGGTGTTGGTGGACTCAAACTTAGTCCCATCATGATTAATGCGGTCATGGGCAAGCGTCCCCAAGATGAGAAAGAAATGCCTTTTTGGCTTGCCGAAAAAGTTGCCCAACTGGAAGCAGTGTTCCCAAATACTAATCTTGTTAATAGAGACAGGATACTCACCGTGAGTTTGCAGAAAGACTTAGTGCCTGACGTAACTGAGTGTACAACTTGGGGGGTGATTTTTGCGGTGGTCTATACTAGGTGCTTTGCACCCCGTCAATGACTGTCTTGCCCACTGTGATCAAGCGTGTTCAGGATGAGCACGGTTCAGAGGCAGCAGTGGAGTTGGGCATGCGCCTCATAGGACCGTTTGATATGGTACGTGATCTCGTCCTTGCTAATGTCAAGGGGGGATGCTGTAAGTTTCCAAGTCGCTAATGCTCTTCGCGAGGTCCCTGACGCCGACAAACCCCATCAGTTGCTGAAGATTATTATGGAGGCTTATAAGACCGTGGGCCGTAATAGTTTAGGTGTTAAGCCTTTCGTGAAAAAAGAAAAGCAACAGCAAACTCAGCAAGGGTCGTCCGATAAAGATGACCGCCCAAAGGTTCATAAACAAAATTGGAGTAAGAACAAAAAACAGGGGAAGCAACAGCAGCAGAAACAGGGTTCCCGTTCCACTTCACCTACACCTGCCCCTGTTGAGCGTAAATATGATTTGTGTGACCGCAGTACTATTAAGTCGCCTGATAGGTTTCAGGTTCCTGAACAACGTTCTCCTCACTCTTTGCAGGAAACATCGGTAACAGCCACCAGTGGAGGAGGCGGTGGCAGAGGTCAAGGTGCCCAACATAGCCGTGAGCAGCCTCGTAAGGCTGACGTAAAAGGCGAGCAGGACTAGTCCCCGCGTCAAAGACCCCAGTTTCAAAAGAATAAAGTTGCTGCTGTGACAGCCAGATATGTCACAGATAGTGAGAACGCAGCTTCGGAATCTGACATGGGCTCTGACCCTGCTGGACAGCGCGGCGGAGATTACCATCATTCAAGAGGCGCTGCATCCACTACTGAAGGTGACAGCGACTGACACCTTTGTTGTAGTTGAAATAGCAGACACTAGAGTGGCTCCCCCTGAAAGACTTTATGAAATAGTGCTTTTAATTGAGGGTGACATAGAACGTAACATAAAAGGGGTGTTTTGGGAGAATCTGACAACTACTTATAATATTTTGTTGGCGAAGGTCGACTGGCCCCCACCATTTGTCTTGGCCGCTCCACAAGGGGAGGAGGTGATCCTCCCCGCTTTCGCGCACACTGTGTCGAAGGACCAGGCGCTGCAGTTTGCAGAAGATTGGGCTGAGGCGCTTGCGCCGGAGTTGTCCCATACTCATTGTGGATGGGACAAATTTTCCCCTCGACATGAGATCCTCTGTGGCCAAAATCCTTGAAGAGTTGGAATATCAGGGTATAATTGAAACGTCTGTGTCTCCGATGAATAATCCACTTTTTACTGTGACCAAGCCAGATGCCTCGTACCGTTTGGTATTGGATTACCGCCACTTAAACTCACATTGTCGTACGTGTGCGGTGTAGAATACTCACAGCTCTGCTCTAGTCGATAATCTTGTGCGTAAAAAGTTCAAAACCACGCTCGACATTTCCAATGGCTTTTTTGCCCATAACTTATCCCCGCTTAGTAGTCAGTGGACGAGTTTTACCTGTGGCGGCAAACAACGCCAATTTCTTCATTTGGCCATGGGCTAGAAGAACAGTCCAGGCATTTTTTTGGCCCGAATAGTCTCTCTGCTTGAGAGGCTTGACGTAGATGCATATTCATATGTGGATGACATTTATCTCACAGACGACGAATTATGGCCCATCTGTGCCATGTTGACCGCATAATTTGCAGTTTTGCGGACTTTATCTATAAATTCAACTTGCAGTCACACATTGCAGAATACACAGTGTTGTTCCCGGGCTGCGAGCTCAACAATGAAGGTAGAGGCTTGGCTCCTCACTTCTTGGAGAAATGCGCGCTTTTGCGCTAGAGGCGTGGCTCCTCACTTCTTGGCGAAATGCGCTTTTTTGCGCTTTTGCACGCTCCCACAATGCTGAAAAAGCTACAATCCTTACTGGGCTTCCTAAATTTTGGACGTACATAAATTCCGGAATATGCCCAGCATATCCAAATCGTGCTAGCTGCCAGAACATTCAGCCATCTTACAATCTTTGCAGGCTGACCTACTTGAATCTAAGTTCTTGTCGACTCGTGATAACCACACAAACCTGGTGATAAGAATCGTACCGGGGCATTGGATTTCACGTACCTCACTTTTAATGAGGGAGACACAGTTCCTATTGCTTACAGGTCACACCTGTACACTTCGGCCGAGTTGCGGTTTTCCACTGTGGAAAAAGTTTTGACAGCAGTGCAAATGGCGATTCTTAAGGAACGTTCACTGACGCAGGCAAAACGCATTGCGGGTGGTACTCCGTATCCTGCCTTGGAGACAGTGACAAAGGCCAGTGTACCAAATTCCAAGGCTTTGCACCCTCGGTGGACACAATGGGCTACATCTTTGACATCCCCGGATG
The DNA here is from genome assembly GCF_964261635.1 of Lissotriton helveticus. Lineage (NCBI taxonomy): Eukaryota > Metazoa > Chordata > Amphibia > Caudata > Salamandridae > Lissotriton > Lissotriton helveticus. The sequence continues at coordinate 237,921,062 of NC_136059.1, forward strand.
TAACGTTCATTTTCGATTCCTCATTGCAGACTCAAGAGTTTTTGAAGTATGAGTTTGTTCATCCTGCTCCTCTGACTATGCGTCCACTTGAGGATTTTCGTTGTATCATTTACACTGATGGAAGTGCGCAAGTGGCTACGGGTTCTAGACACGCGTATTCCGTGGCCTGTGCAATTGTGGTTGGTACGATGGTGGATGGTGAATTCAAGTCCGATGTTGTGCATACACAGATATTAGGTGACTGTACCTCCCAATTAGCAGAACTACGTGCTCTGATGCTTGCATTGGAGTACGCGGACCCCAGTGTGACTACTCTTGTTGTGAGTGATTCTTACTACTGTTTACAGTCTTTCAATGACAATCTACCCTTTTGGACTCAAAATGATTATTGTGACTCCAAAGGTCGTACAATAAAACATAAAATGATCTGGGTTTGAGTGGCGGAGCTTGAAGTACGTCGTTTTTGTAATTCATACTCTAGGTCATCAGCGCGTGGGAGTTCACACTGTTGGCAACTGTCTCGCGGACGAGGCGGCGAAGACAGCAGTAGCAGCATTTGCAGTGGCAGCGGTTACACATTCCAAAAGTAAGATTGATGATGACATCTTGGCAGCTATTGCCGTGACTGAGAAGGGAGGTAATTATCCTAAGGTTTTCCCTTCGAAGTACTCTTATCACTTAAGTCCAGATAAAGTTCCTTATGTGAGAATTAACGGCGTTGGTGACAGACTGATTCCTAAAGCGGACCGCAGACAGGCTTTGATTAGAGCAGCCCACGCCGGGATGGCTTCGGCGCATGCCGGTGTTTCAGCTACAGTATCTCTCCTTCAACAACGATATTGGTGGCGGGGTTTGTACAAACAGACACATGATTTTGTCATTCAATGTGGCATTTGTCAGCAAATTAAGCCTTATTCTGCTGCCCGCCCACCCCAAACTCAGTTGTACATATCTAATAAGCCACTTGCATGTGTTTATTTAGATCACTGCGGTCCTTTCTCCTCTGATACTGCATATAAGTACATTTAGAAGCAGTTGACTCTTGCACTCGCTTTGTGTGGGAGTGGCCTCAAAGGAGCGCTGATGCCAGAACTGTCATAAGACATTTGCGTGTCTTTGTGGGAATTTTTGCATGTGGCACCTTCCATTCGGACCAGGGTCCAGCGTTCGCCTCTAAGGCGTACAAGGATGCCATGGGTTCATTAGGGGTCCAAGTCAAATTTTCGTCTCCATACAGGCCTGAGGGCAATAGTGTTGTAGAGCAGATGAACCGTGATTTAAAGCAATCATTGACAGCGAAGGTGTTAGGTGCTGGCAGAGAATGTCTAACCCACTTGAATAGCGTACAACGTGCACTTAATAATCTCCCTAGAAGGTCTCTGGGTGGGCGGACCCCATACGAAATGCTCTTTTGCATCAAGATGTTTGTTCCGGACCTTGACGGTCTAGACATGGTGGCGGGAGCCGCATCCTTTGACGTAGACTAACATTCTAATGTTTTGCAGAACCTACAAAAGATCAGAGACAGTCTTGCAAAGGAACACTTGCCCTCCACGTCTGAAGCTGCGTTGCAGATTCCGGTAGTCGGCTGGCAACCCCAAGTTGGAGAACTGGTCCGAGAGAAGATCAAGAACAAGAAAGAGTTTGGTCCTTCCTATCGAGCTCCAGTTGCCGTGCTTGGCGTGCAGGGTACAAGAACAGTCATTTTATCTCCTCTTCCTGGAGGAAAGGGGAACAGGTACATTTCAATTGACCACGTCAAACCACACATGTGACTGTATAGTATGACGCCTGCTGTTTGTTGTCCAGCAATGGTGCGACACTTTGTTTTGGCCCCAGATCTTACCATCGGGCCTGATGTTGCCATTGAAATGAGTCCGCTTACGAATCCTATAGTGAATCGTTTTTCATTTGACACTAGCTCATCCACATCAAAGACCCCTTCAAAAGTTTCAATTTTTGTTACCTAGTTTAAAAAACATTTTTTGATCCAACCTTGGACTGGTGCCGATTACAATTTTTTTGTTCATGTCCATAGGATTTGTGATATATTTTTTTCGTTTTATCAATGTACACTATGTTGAAGAAAGAACATTCTTACGAGTGATTGATGGAATTTCGGCTCCCCACTCCTCTTCGCACATCATGAAGAGGGACCAGACATTTGGGAATATAACTGCTTGGCCCTTTTTAAATGGGATTTTATGGGATGCTGTAAAGGTCCAGATTCATGGTCCCACAGAGGTTATTAATGTTCCTAATGTACTCCGTGTTTCTATGGGGGATGTGGTTAAACAAAATATTCGCTCTGATGATTGGGAAGTGAAAGCGGTTGAAGCTTTATTTACTGATTTGAAATATTATGCTGCCTTCGATGCTGCAGATTTATATTTAGAGTCTGCAAATTATGGTGATTTGTACTGTTACCAACATTTTGGCAATCACTTTCTGCATAAGACTAGCTCATTCAGAATCATGGTTAATTTCACACAGTGGGAACATTGTCCCGCACCGATGGAAGGCAGCTCCAAAACGTTTCTGAAAAGGTTTCCTATTTTACGGATTTTGATCAATCCAACCCTAATGCATTTTATTTTAAATTGACTGGAGAGTCGTTCTCCAAGGTTACACTTACCCACACCAAATTACTTTATTCGAAGTCCTTTATTGACCTGTTAGCTGTTGGGGGCTATGAACTATGGAGAGATACTATTGATCTTAAATCTGTTTGCGGTTCTAAAAGTTGGCAAGTGCAAGGCACTGAGGCTTTGAATCGTGCATGTCTCACCCCAAACCATATGTTGTTTCTGAATGATACCATTTCACAAACCACATGCTTTGATAATTTTACCAGTACACCCCTGAGTGAAATTCAGGCACTGTTTAGTAATTCCTCTTGTAATATTTCCAGCATTAATCCCGAAGGCTGGTTGCTATGGCAAAAAAGTGCAGATTCCTGCCAGCACCGCTTTCTGGGTCTGACCGCTGGCTACACGGCATTTAGAGTTGATCCCCGTTTTCAGACTCACCATTCAGTCACCACCTATTCTGTAGGCAAGTTGTGCCAGAGTTGGCTCTGACATTTATCCTTAGCGTCTGTTAAGTCGCATTTGCCCAAACTCTCTGACACTGTCGATTTAAATGATTTTGTGAAAGGCCCTGCGGGTGGCAGATCAAAAAGGTGGATATATGCTGTTTACAATGAAGTTTGGAAACTGTCTCAAATTGAAGCTGCTTATAGGCTTAGAGCTATAGATCAAGGTAATTTAGAAAAAGTGCTTGCTGTGGTAGACAATAGCATTAACACACTTTCTTCCCAAATTTACACTTTAGATAATATTGTGTCATCTGGGGTTGATATTATACAAGAAGATGTTGCAGTGTTATATCATGGGCAAAATCAATTGCGTTCTGTTATGCAGTTTGCCTGGACTTTACGGACACTTAAGAATGGTCACGTACCGTGGGTTTACATGAACACAAGCTTGTTATTTTTGCCTTTTAATTTGACTTTGAAACAGCAATTTATGTCAATGAAAGATGCCACGTTTTCCCTGTTGCATATTGAAAAATTAGAACCATTGCCTTTTTCGGTAGCAGAGGCAAATACGGCTGTTTGGCTAATTTTGGCTAATCCACGGGTTAATAACCTTACCGTTCTCTCTTTTCAAATTCGAGAATTGCATGAAACACTATTCTATAGGCAGGTTTGAGGCCCTGGGTGGAGCATATCTTCATGAAGTTTGCAACCTCCCATTCACTTACAGATGTTTGAGGGATGGTTAAGAAGTGTTTTTGAATGGCGAAGATTGCGTCTCTACACCAGATCATTCATTAACATGCAGAAATCTTCAGTTGCACAGCTCGTGTAATATGCTTGCACCAAATTTAGCGCGTGTTTTGAAAGGCACCCCAGTCCCGGCCATTACACCTACATTCACATGCTTGCTAATGGTAGTTATTTATTTTTAAATAATGAAGAGTGTTGTGGGAGGCACGCCGGTATTGCTTACATTGTTACCATTTCCCAGTGTGTTACTTGTTGCAAGAATCTGTTGTTCCCTCCTCCACATGGCAGGCTTGATGCTTCCATCTGACCCTCGATTCCGACCTTGAAAGCAGAGTTCAACAAGATGAGCAGAATAAGAGCACTTTTGTCCCAGAAGGAAGTTCCTCTTACATCTGCGCTTGAGACATTCGTCCCTCACGTTGCAAATACTCATACAGAAGTAAATGCCTTATTAAACATGGACCTGCCCTTGCACTTCTGTGCTTTGATCCACACAATCTTGAAGGCCTCGTCGACTACTGGCTTGGCTCATTTTTTTAAAGTAGTATGCTCTGGCCTTGTTACCTCGTTTCAGACTATATTCGGTGTGATCCCTGCATTTTTTCATTCAATGTTTTCGAATGTCTTTGGAGGTTTCCCCTTGCTCCTGGCTTTGGGCACCGGCATTCTGCTTTTATTTTGTTTATTGCAAAATGGATGCACTATATGTGCCCCTCGACGTACAGTCCCGGCTGCTTCACCTGCGTGACCGAATGCTACAATACTATGGTGCGCTGACTTTGGTGACTCTAAGTGTGGCGTATGGTTTATCCTTCCGGTTCTCTTTCTTCACTTGAGTATAGCCTGTTTTCCATTGCCTGGATTGTGAATTCGAATGGGCCCTGGATTGGTGTCTCTGCAACACGGTGTCTCCTGATCTGGATTTTGATCTACTAATGAGTCCCTCAGTTGCTCATGAAATAGACTGTTTTAGTTCCGGGATTATGGCCTGCGCAGCGGCACATAGGGTTCTAGGCAATTGGAACATTTGGACTGCGGCCAATGACTTTCTGGATCGCAATTATCTTGAAATGAGCCCGAGTTGTCCTCTGATGATGCTAGAGGCTCCGGCAATCGAGGAACATGTATGTTCTTTCCCTTTGCTTAATTGGATGGCTGAAATGTTCATGGATGATAACAACGACTTCTGGTTAGAAGCAGTTGCAACGTTTGGTGCTGAACTATTCATTAATGTTTGCTTCATAGACACGTGCTGGACTCTTGAATATTTTTAATTTTTGTTTTACTTTTTCATTATATATCTGAGGTATTTTCACACACCATAGCCACATGTGTTTGTATTCACTGATTTGAATAATTTTTGAATTTTCAATCCTAAATTTCAAGTTTGGCAAACTTTCTGAACTTGGTTCTGTCTTCCTCGAACTTGAACTCTGCGTTCTATAATGTTGCTCTGAGTGCTGTGTGTTACCCGGAAATGGGGGGTGGATGTAGTGTGGTTTATGGGCCTCTTTCTGCGTGCATGTTAAGTTAGCATGGCTTATTAGAGGTTTAAATACCATTTTTCCTTTTTGATGCTTTGCACACGACACCACTTAGCTGTTTTTGCTGAGTTAGCTTTCACGAAGGACTATGCATGAGAAAAGGGTTGTTTTTCGACATCTCTAGACATACATCGTGTCCCCAGTCTGTACAGTGAGTGCTAAGCCGCCAAGGTTATCATAACGTGCGAGCCTGTTTATCGGCATGTCCGTGTAACACATTCTAGGCACAACAATTCGGAAGCTGCAAGCCGAGTGGGATTCTGGCGCCTTTACCATAGCACACTTGCAAGAATTGAACACACTTGGAAGGTTCCAGGCGTGTAGAGAGATTAACCGATCCTGATGTAATTTACCCTTACTGAAGGGACAGGTAAATGGGGTCCCCCTAAGAAAACTCCAGAGACCTTCTGTAGTTTTATAATACCTTGTTCCTAGATAGGGAGGGTGCTTTAAATAGGTGTGTTTATCACCTGTTTGTACTATCATTGTAATATCATTCCTCCTTTAGTATTTTATGGAATTGTAACCATGCTGTCCGTATTATTATTATCCATATGCATGCTGATGTAGATTAAAACACTGCGCTTGAGATCACATTGTTAAAATAAACATTTTAACCTTACCGTGTCTCTATTTTACTCCTGTTATTGACTGGTGACACTGATTGCTAGTCTGGTAGGGGATTTTGGGTACTAATGTGAGTTTTGGCACACCCTAATTCACCGAGGGCCTAAGTCTCTGTGCACAGTTTTGTGTTTGCGCAGAATCCCTGTTACAATACAAGGGATGCAGGATGTTGAAGATTCTGTAATATGCGTAGGATGCTGTGCGGTCAGCGGGAGACTTCCTTGTGCTAATCCTTGGTCCGTAGGCCCTGTGGGGATTTGACCACAGGGGCCAATGTCCCTCTTCGGTCCGGCAAAACGCAAGTTGCCACCGGACTACTGGTCTCTGTGCAGAGCGGAGCCAGTGGTTCCATTTGGTGAAGGCTAGTGTCTGTCTTGGGCATTAGATTCACCTGCAACTTGTGAGTGTTGTACTCAGTTTGCCAAGTTACACGTAAGAGGTCAGTGGCGATTAAACAATTGTTGCTACTGACTTGCCAAAATAGGCTTCTTCAGCTTTTGTGGCCCTGTTGTTGTAACAGGAAATCAGCCATCTGACACTTGGAGTTCATTTCGTCTGCCTGATGCTTGGGACAAACACTTCCTTGAGTCAGGCATTACAGGCACAGTCCTTTCTTTGCTTGCCCAATGATCTGCATGTCAGTACAGTGGTTGGTACAGCCTCTCTTGCCCGGTCCAGGGAACAGCAGGGCAGTCCTTCTTCTGTCCGCTCTCCACTCCAGACTTGAAGTCTGGATGCCAGGAGTGCCATATATGTGTCCTGAAAGTGCCCTCAGGGGATGTGGCAGGGACTAGACAATGGACTACCAGGTCCTTTCCCGTCTGATGATGATTTCCTCCAAAGTGTGGCACCTAGGTATCCGAAAGGGCAATATTCATCCCATTCCAAGTTTGTGTAGCTTGGTAGCCCACCCTAGCTGGGTGGCTACCTATGCCCACAGAAAAAAATGGTTTGGCAACTGGTCTTCCCTCTCTGTCCCTGACCCAAACAAAAGAGCAGCCCATCTTATGTGTGTCCACCATTTGCCCTTCATTGGCAGCTTCCCCTGTGAAGCTCGCCTTTTAGGGTCACACCCAGTTTGGCTTCCTCTTTTGTTCCCACTCCTGGTCATCACTCACACTTCTCCCAAGGAGGGTAGAAGGCTGTTTTGTGGCCAGCATCTGCCGATGGCTGCTGGAGAACGTGGGCAACAAAGTGACAGCTTTCTAAAAGTTGCTTTTACTTTAAAGTGACATTAATTTTGACTTGGGCATCAAGTCAGGTTTAAGGTGACCATTAGTTTGATACTTTGAAGTACCACCTTTAGTAGTCCCATTGAGGAAGAAAATCAGCTGAGTTGTCAGCCTGTAACCCTGTACTTACCCAAGAGGCTACTAGTCTTTTTTCCAGTAACAACACAATTTGTGCTTTCTACTGTTAGGACACATAAAACTGCATGTGCTACTTTTTAATATATAGCACTATGCTTTAGGACTTAATAGGTCTGCTGTAGGGCTGACTTATATACATTTAAAAGGGGGGGTTGGGATTTGCTATCAGTGTAAATGGCAAAGAAGAGTTAGCAGTTTAAAACTGCTGTGCCAATCTGCAGTGAGAGGCTGGAAGATGTATTTTCATGTTGTCACATCCACGGTGGCACAATAAGTGCTGCAGCCCTGATGGTACACTTTAACTTACAGGCCCTGGGTACCCCTTGTGCCATATACTAGGGACTTATAAGCAAGTCAACTTACAGCTATTAGATATAAGCCATTCAAACATACTTTTAAGGGTTAAAGCACTGCCACTGATGTCTGATTAGCAGTCATCAGTGCACTCAAAGAGACGAAAAACCAGCAACATCAGGCCAACACTTTGGGACTGATCATGCAAAAAGAGGCATTTCCTTACAAATAGGAATTGTAATACTATCTTACTTTACAATAAAAGAATATTTATAAATATACGGAGAAAAACATAAGGTAAAGGGATTTTATAACTAGATGAAAACATCAGCTAAAACATACCGTTTAAAATTAGCAAAACCACTACAATTCACCAGTTATAGTAATCTCAAGTAATTGTAACTTGTTCCCTAAAGTAACTATAACTCATAACTATAACTATAACTCACACCCTCACCACGCACTGCCAATTACATCACATTATAAATCTCTCATGATATTTTCTATTTCATCATTGATAATGTCATTTTGTTTAGAACAGTATGTTTTAACTGACATTTTGACCTAACTATTACGTCCCTTTAACCTAAGGGTTAAAGGGACGTTATAGTCAGAAGTTGAAATGAGGTAAAAATTAACTTTAAAAATAAAAAACCTTTGAGAGCATAAATGAATAAGTATATATATTTTTTTTTTCACTGAAAAAAACCAAAGGTTACAGGGACGTTAAAGTTAGGCTCAGATCTCACTCATACAAAACACACGAAATTTAGCAGTTATAGTTAACTGGGCTAACTATAACTTACGCCTCTACAGTGCACTGAGTTTGACCTCACGTATTACATCACTCATGACATGGTCAGTGACATCACTGATGACATCACTGATGACATCTCAAATGTTATCACTGATGATATCATCCACATAATCACACACTCCTACTCACACCCCTATACAACTTGTGATATGCCACATACTTATTCATACAGCTACTCACACACCCACTTATTTACCTACACAATTACTCACGTACCCCCTCACTCACCCATATGAGCACTCACATATTCACTCACATACCGACACAACCACTTACATACTCATCCATACATAATATAAGTACTCACATGGCTACTCACTCACCCATACAGCCACTGACACACCCACTAACTCACCAATACAGCTACACACACAGTATCTCACTTACCCATGCACAGCTGCTCACACACCCACTTATACACCCACTTATAAACCCATATAGCCACTCACACACCAGTACACACAAGGATACATAAAGTCACACAGCCACTCACATAATATGTTAGAAGTAGTATCATTCAGTAGTATTGCACCCAGTATACTAAGTATATAAGTTTAACACCTATAAACTCTTCAAAACTCCTATACTCACTTGATGATGTCATCAGTGATGTCATTTGAGATTTCATCAGTGATGTCATGGATGATGTCACTGATCATCATGTAATGAGTGATGTATGTGTGGGGTCATAACAGTGCATTGCAGGAATGTAATATATATTAAGCTTAGGTAACTATAATTTTTGAAGTTCACTGAATTTATACAAGGGAAATCACAGTCTAACTATAACATCCCTATACCCTTTGTGTTTTTCAGTGAATTATGGAAAGTTTTTTAAATGCTAATTCCTAACTATAACGTCCTTGTAACCTTTGCTTTTTTCCATAAATTTATTTTTTATTCAATCCATATCACAAGTACATATCAATTTTGGTCAACACATAGAAATTCCTTCAATTAAACTTGAAGTGCCAAAAATGGTATTAAAAAAACAAGAAAAAATATATATCCATCATAGCATTATTTAACAACCAAGATCAGACAATCACCTCATGTGTTGTATCATTGATTCCCATATCTGCATCCCCAGCTGTTGCTGTCTGACTGGTTTCTTAGAGTAGACGCTATATTCCAAATTAAAAACATTATAAAATTTGGCCCTCCACATCTCAAATGAGGGAGCCTCACTCCGAAGCCAAACGAGGCTATACATAGTCGCGCCACCGCAGCAGCAATAGATGTCATGTATCTAGATTTATATGCTGGCTGCTCACTTGACACATTTCCCGAAATCCCCAATAACATAATTTCTTTTGTTATACAAATTGTAGTTCCTGTAACCTCTTGCAAAAACAACTCTATTTGTTGTTTTAATTGTGACAGTACCGTACAATCAAAAAAGACATGCACAGTATCAGCTCTATCGGTACTACACCTAAAGCATTTCCCATCATTATTTCCACCCCACTTCATCCTCCTGTATGGTGTATGATGTAGATCAAATATGGTCTTGAAGTGTTGTGTTTCCAAATTTCCTGATAGCAATATCTTCCCTGCAGTGTCAATAGAGCTCTGCATGAACTCTCCATCTTGCCCTAATCATATGGGCCATTTAGAATCTTGAGGAGCCAGATCGTCCAGTTGAGACTCAATTAATATGGAATATAGTGCCCCAATCGTTGCCCTCTTCAAATTGCCTCTACTATCAGTAGTACAGTAATACCCTCATACAAATGATGTCTAACTAAATAATCATGAAGTTGCAAATATTTGAAAAGTTCCTGATGTTGAAGTTCATAGCCTACAGCTAAATCTGCAAAGGAAAATAATACTCTCCCCCTTAAAGAGATCGCCCTACTGTCTAATCCCCTTCAACCTCCACCACAGCATCTTATAGTCCCAAAATATAGCTGGAAACCTAACAGCTGAATTAAGAGATGTGTAATATTTAATCTGTGGGATGGCCGGCCATTTGCATATCACTTTCCATACCTTATAAGCTGTAATCATAACCTTGAACCGTGTTTTTTTATAAGAGCTCGGCTTGCTAAATTTTACTACGACATTTCTGGCTTCCTCCCATATTATTAATTGATATATCTACAGAGCTTCTGCACCTATCACATCTGCCCCTGTCCACAAAATCTTTCTTTTGCAATAAGCAAACATAATAATAAAAAAAAAAAGTTTAGGACAGACGACCCTCCCCTGTCAAGTGGTAACATCATAAATTTAAATCCTCTCCTCCCTTTTCGTTGTCCTCACATAAATCTATCACATATGTATTGGATCCTTTGTAGATATTTTTTGTTAATTCTAGCGATACCGCCCTAAAATAATAGCGTATTTTGGGGAGGACAATCATCTCTAGCACATTTTATCTCCCCACCAAAGAAAGTTGTAGGCACTAGAGTCGATCCAGCTGCTGCTTCACCCCTGAAACTATGGTACCCCAATTAACCTCTATCAAGTCTTGCAAAGACATTCTGATCTTAACACCGAGATTTCTAGCTTCATTAGTTACATGAGCCTCACCAGGACAGGCCTGAATGGTACATGCTATCTGGGTTTTAGCCGAATTTAATTTATATCCAGAAACCACTCCAAATTCCTCGGCTAGCCTTTCTATCTCAGGATTTAATAAAAAAACTTGGGCCCCCTTCCCCTGAAAGGGAGTAATCAGCTGACATAGCTGCCACCTTTTTTCCACTGTTTGGTGACAATAATCTGGTCTTAAAAAAAATTGAGTTCCCTTCCCAGCCCGCTTTCTATCAGGCCGTGCAAGTTCATATATCACCTGGCGCACCAAAAAATTATTCAAGCAGATCAGAATTGTTCGTGGTCTTGCATCAAGTTGGCCAGCTTTCAGGACCCTCTGCTTGAATGGGAACCTATGTGCCCTCTGCACTTCATTTGTCTAGTTCCAGCCTGTTAACTCCGGCTCGGCCTCTGTAAATAGTTCGACCACTAACTTCATCAGATTCCAAACTATAACGTCCCTATAACCTTTGGTGTTTTTACTCAATTTCTAAGGTTTATAAACTAGCATTGACGTTTGCAGAGTGGTGGAGAAAGGGGGCTGTGCCACCGGCCAGTTCTCAGGAATCCAGCTGTGTATTACCTACAGGAGGTACCAGGAGGGCTTCTTGACCCACAAAGTTCCTCAGGAGTAAGGTACACTTCATCTCCGAACCAGTAGTGCAACATAAGCTGCATTTGCTGAGTGGTGAAGAAAGAGGGTGTTGCCTCAGAAGACCTCTTAGCAATCCTGCGGTGTGGTACTCACTGGAGATAACAGGAGTGGTAGTTGGACCCCAACGACAACCTTGATGGCCAACTAGCCCTCTTGTTACCGCCAGTAAGTCCCACACAGTGGGATTGCTGAGACCTGATAGGAGGCCACGCCTCTTTTCTCTACCACTCTGCAAACGCACCTCTGGGTGCACTACTAATAGGGGATGAAGCTTTTGAGGGTCCTTGGGGGTCAACTACCCCTCCTGTTAAGTCCAGTGAGTCCCACACAGTGGGTTTACTGAGGGGTGTTCAGTGGGCATGCCCCCTTTCTCCACCACTCCACAAACGCACCACCTGTTGCACTACTAGTTGGGAAGTCACCTTGGGTCTTGAGAATAATTCGGGGACAACAACCCCTCCTGCCACCTCCATTAAGACCCACACAGCTGCATTGCTGAAAGCTGTCAGAGGCCTTGCTCCCTTTCTCCACCACTCTGCAAACTCTCCTGCTGATGTACTACTGGTTGGGGGAAAATAGTCCACTTTGATCCTGAGGCCCTAAGGAGTAAAGTGGAATTCATTCCCAACCAGAAGCGTGACAGGAGGCGTATTTGCATAGTGTTGGAGAAAGAGGGCGTGGCCTTCAAGTCCTCTCAGCAATCTCCCGCTGTCTGGGACTTACTGGAGGTAACAAGAGGGCGTGTTTACCCACAAAGATCCTCAGCATACAAGGAGATTTAATTACCCAACCACCACTGCGCCAGGAGGCGCGTTTGAAGAGTGGCCGTGAAGGAGGCATGGCTTCCGGAAACTTGCAGATGTTTTCTTAAATGAAATATTTGTATTTTAGGGATGGGGCTATGTAGCCCCCCCTTCCCACGGCCGATTTCTACCCTGGGGATCCCATCCCCAGGGCCCGGAATTTTCCTTTTTGATTATTTTTTTTAAATAAAGGAAGGCGGGCCATGTGGCCCCCTTCCCTGGGCCAATTATTTTCCACAAGGACCTCAACCCCAAGGGCCTGTCCTTTATTTATTTAATAATTTTTTTAACTGGAGGAGGCCACCTTGCCCCCCTCCCCAGGCCTATTGTGGCCCCTGTAGCCCCATCCCCCGGGGGCCAGACCTTCATCTTTTTTTTAAATGAGAAGGGGTCCAGCATAGCGCCACTCTCTAGGCTGATATTGCCCCGGGAACCCAATACCCCGGGGCATGGCCACCATCTTGGGGACTGCAGGGGGAGCCTCAAGGCCCCCACGGTCCCTGCCGGCTCCCAACCTCCTGCAGGAACCAGCATTGCTTTTCCACAGAGGGAGCTGCAAACATGCAGCTCTCTCTTTTCAAAAGCAATTCTGCTCTGCTTCATGGAAGCAAGAGCATTTTCCATGCTCTCACTTCCATGAAGTGGTCCAGAGTTTGCTATGGCTTGGCAGGAGCGGTGCTCCCACCAAGCCATAGAGTTGGAGACTTTCTCCTCAGTAAGAGGTGAAAAAGATTGGAACATCATAGGGAGAAGATTGTTGGCCAGTGCTACAGAATCCTCAATTGTAGTACAGTATATATTTCTGTAAGGAATATTTGAAGGTTTTTTAAAGTCCTCATACATGTCTTTTACCTTAGAAATGAAGAATTCTGCCATATTGTTACAGAACTTTTGACTTGGGGCTTTCACCTTCATGTTGCCCGAAGTAGAGACAGTTTTACCTGCTTTAAATAGTTACTTGGATGAATTTCCAGCTGCGCTGATTTTATCTGCAAGATAATTTGTTTTCATTATCAAAAGCAGATGTTTATGGTTTTTTAACATGACATTACAATTTTCCCAAAATCTGTTCTTGATTCCTGCAACTCTTTTTGGATTTCCTAAGCTCTTGCAAATACTAGGGATCAGAAGAAGCAGTTTGATGGTTGTTTTTGGACTTAAGAGTAATCCTGGGTTTTAAACTCCGCTCTGCTCACAGAGTATTTTAAATTTTTGGCAACTCCGTGTTTCTCATAGAATGCAAAGTTGCTGGAAAACTCTGCACTCCGCAACGGAGCACAGTTTTTGTGTTTGCGCACCCAAAATGCGTTTTTGCACATGCAAGAGTGACTTACCGTATGCCTGCAATTACCAACAAGATTTCCCATCCGTTCGTGAGTGGCACATGATTTGCTAGCCGGCCACACAGTACAGCGAGAGTTTGCGATCGCGAACATGTCATTCGGGTACGCCATCGGACTTCCGGTGGAAGTTTTGTGAAAAACGCGATCTTGAACACACAGAATCTGCAATCTAGAGAAGGTTCTCTTCTGAGCAGCATCAAACCTTCTCGAAATGATGATTTTGATTACAAAAACTCCTCAGATTGAAATTTGGCTGTTCTTTTCTGTGCAAGGAATCCTTTTTCTTTTTTCCTTTTTTTTGAGGAGGAAGGATGTGCTCCAGAGTCTCCAACTTCCTATTCCTGTTCAGCTGGCTCCTCCCAGTGATTTTTCGATCTCCTGTTCAATTTCCTTTTGGATTTGGAGCTGGAAGGATCACTCTTTGTGTCTGCTGCATCATATATCATTGGATTTGAGAACCTTTGAATTTGTAATTTCACAAGTAAGTTGGAAAATTTGTGTTGTTTGTTTGATTGGGGCCACGCACTTAGATGTTTTTGGACTTTTCATCATTTAAAAAAAATGTTTTGTGGTGCGTGGCCTGTTGTTTCAGTAGGGGCCTAGTTGTTTTTTCGTAGGTAATTGTTCTTCTGTTATAAAGACGACATGTTGTACAGTTCACTATATTTTCTCAAACTTTTGAAATCAATTAACAAAATGTATTTAGTTCACTAGCCCAGTAGTCTGCCAATAGACCTTTTAGCCAGTTGGCCCAGAGCTACTCTAGGGTGCATGAAACAATTGTTTCTGTAAACATCATGAAGGGCATGGATACCATTGGATTGAAATGCAAAATGTTTTTGGTATTTCACATTTTTTTCATGTGTGTTAAATAAATACCTTTGTTGGATGTGTATGGTTGTTGTAACTTGCAAACCTTTTTTTTGCCCTGTGGATTTCCATTTTTGGCATTGTTGCATTAAAGTTGTTTTGTTTAGCATGCCTCCTTTGTCAGGCCAGTGTGTGAGTGTGTTTGTAATAGTGGCCCAGCGTTTGCCTTGGCTGACCCTCCCCATGTGACCAGGGGTCATTTTGTAAAGTCTGTATCCAACTCAATACAGGCCTGCTTCAGTTCATTGTTTTCCAGGTCTCCTGCTTATTGTTGTTGTGACTTGTAAGTGACCATGTGGCTGGTGGCCATTTTGGGGTGGCAGTTAGTGTGCTTCACTACTTTTGCTATAGGCCTGAATCTCTTTCCTTTGTTCCTCTTGACTTATTGCTTCCATCCATTGTCTGCTGCAGCTCCCTGAATGCTGCATCCCACGTGATGCACAATGCTAAACCCGGTCAGTTACATTTGTATTTTTGTTTGTGTTCTTCTTCTTTCCTATCCTTCCTGACTGTACTGTACAGTACACCATAAAAGCCCAAATTATCCACCAAGCACTCGTCCTCAAATAAAGTCAATTTCTTTCAAAATGTTCTTGCGTTATTTTATTCCATCATTGCGTCATTTGATTCCAACATCCAATGTGTTTCACAAAGCCAGCCAACACGTGTTTCGTCTTGTCAGTCCTTGACAAACAGACTTCTTCAGGGCTGTAAATGATACAGTAACCAATGTACATATCACAATTCTATACTAAGAAGTATTTACAAACAACTTAAATTCTCCGAATAGTGTGCTAGAAAAAGTAAAACAGGGAAGTACCAATCACCAAGAACAAAGCCAGAAACACCCAATTCGTAAGAACAGTAGATATGCGTGATACCAAAGTAAGAGTCCCATACATACAAGAAAAGACAGTTATAACTGGAATGACGTACCCCATAGGCTTCGGGTTCAAATATGTAGCAAAGGTAAACTAATTACGAGTAACCTATAATACCAAAAAAGACCCAGTCACAAACAATCCTTTACAGACAAAGTAACCATCAGAGTTAAGCTAAAATTCTAGCAACTCACCAATATACAAAACATAGGTCATGTAGCACGTGTAAATCAACTTCCTGTCTTAATCTCATCAGATCCAGTAGGAAAGAAAATAGTCAACCAATTCTGTAAATAAAATACATATCACTTAGCACTTATAAGTTACTTATACCTAAATACCGCAAACTATACACTGTCAAGGCATGAGGCATAATATAGCATAAAAAATATACCAAATTCGAGTTATACCTGAAAATTGCGAAAGTTCACAAATCCAGTTATCAAATCCAAAACGTCGTCATATCCATATACTGAAATGAAAATAATCTCCATTCAGTATATGACAATTATTACCCTTGAAAAACAACCTACAATGTAAACTGCACTCCATACTACGGAGAGACTCACCGCATATCAGCGTAAACAGAGTCCAGAACCTTCATAAATCCAAATATCAAATCCGAGCTGTCATCGTATCTATAAACTGAAAATAAGAGCAAACTCCATTCAGTATACGACTAAGAACCAAACTGAGCAACATACTGTATAAACTAAACTTCATCCTATGAAGAGACTCACCGCAAATCAGCGTGGACAGAGTCGGAAACCTTCGCGTGCTACACCTGCGCCATCTTGGAGTGGCAATTTATCAGTAAAACAACGGGCGCCATCTTGGAGTAGTTAAAGTACAAATCCCTACTAAGGAACCTCAAATATCAATACTAAAGATTACGGTATAATAGGTAGTATCAAATCAAAATTGACTGAAGCAGAGTATGCTATATTATTGAATCGGCACTGCAAGGACAAAACCTAGTTATTTTCGCATACTCCAGTAAATATCAGTAATTGTATTGTACATGCCGTACATGCATGAGTAATGACAACGACATTGTATAATATGTACAGCCTCATTATATCACAAACCCGCAGAAGCGAGTGCTTATAAACTAAACCGACTACAATATCTAAATAGTAGTACCCAATTTGCGCGCCATCTTAGAGTGGTTATCACGTAACCACAATTTAGTACAGAATGAATATACCCTCGTCTGAAGGTATGTGTGAGTAACCAGGTCCAAATTGAAATATTATTTATGCAACGTCAATCCTAACAATATCGAACAGTCAAATCAGCACAACCAGGAATGGGAAGGATAGGCAAAGTGTCAAAGGGAACGGTACAGAACACAGCAAATACAAATAGCATTAATCAACCTCACAGATACTTCATTTTTCTAAACAAAAGAGACAATCAATTATTATACTGTCAATTATTATGCAGTGAACATCAGAGCAAAAATTTGAATAATATTACACATCCACAAATTATTCCTGCCCTAAGTAGTATTCAAATTCGTGGTCAATATTAAGACCACGTTCAACTGCTTTAAGTTTCATTAACCACAACACTTCTCTGCGTCGTAGTTGTAACTGTCTATTCCCACCTCTAACATCACGTTTAATGTGATCAATCCCATGGTAACTAAACACATGTTTCTCTTTTTCATGAAAATGTCTAACAATGTGGGAAGCAATAGGATAACGAGTGTCCCCTGTTTTTAAAGCTCTAAAGTGCTCTACCATTCTTTCTTTTAGTTTTCTGATAGTGCTCCCAACATAAATCTGTTTACACGAACAAACTATAACATAAACAACAAAGGTAGTGTCACAATTAATAACCATATTGATCGAATGTTCCCCAGTATTGTTATAGTTAAAAGTCTTTACTTTGCTTTTTGCCCATCTACAAGAACTACATTTTCCACATTTATGGAAACCTATAGATCGCTCAGTGAGCCAATCTGGATCAGTTTTCTTCACAGGGTAACTTGGACTGATAAAATTAGAAAGGGTGCGACCCCTTCTAAAAGTCAATCCGGGTTTGTTTCCAATATACGGCACTAGGTCCTTATCCATACTCAGTAGGTGCCAGTGTCTATTTAGAATACTGTATAGTTTAGCACTATCAGTACTATAATTAGTAATCAGACGTATCTTAACATCCTTGTTCTCACCTGGTTTTTTATCAAGAGTTTTTGACCTCTTTAGTTTCTTAGCCCTAACCACAGCATTTTCAACCACTTTGCTCTGATAGCCACGTTTAAGAAACCTCTGTGATAGGTTTGTAAGATTAAATTCAAAGTCATTATCGGTTGAACAATTCCGTCTTGCCCTTACCATCTCACCATACGAGATCGCATTTATTTGACTCACAGGGTGACAACTTCGGGCATGTAGAACAGCATTACAGCTGGTAGTTTTGCGAAACATGCGACTGCAAATTTTACCATCTTCAATAAACAGTTCAATATCCAAGAAACTGATGCTATTTTTGTCATAATGAGTTGTAAATTTAAGGTTCAGTGCATTATCATTCAAGTAATCAAAAAAACCTTTAAGTTCATCAACTGAACCAGTCCAAATAAGAAGGCAGTCGTCTATATATCGCCCCCAATAGTAAATATACTGTATACATTTCTTACCAGATGGGCCCCAGATTCTCTCCGCCTCGAAGAACCCCATGAAGAGGTTCGCAAAGGAAGGAGCGAATCTAGAACCCATCGCGGTTCCAAGGCGCTGTCTAAACCATTTACCATCAAAAAGGAACACATTATTTTGAAGAACCATTTTTGCCATCATTAGAATCATCTGATTATGATCATAATATTCCGCACTTCTATTGCTCAGAAAGAAGTCAATGGCACGAATGCCTAATTCATGATCGATGTTTGTATAAAGTGATACCACATCTAATGTTACCAGTATCATCCTGTCGTCCCATACTAAATCATTCATTAGATTAAGTACATGTTTTGAATCCTCAATAAACGATGGTAAGTTCTTAACATACAACTGCAAAAAAGTATCAACGTATTGGGAAAGGCGTTCAGTTGGCCCCCCAATGCCTGAAATTATGGGTCTACCTGGTGGTTTCACCCTTGACTTATGAATTTTAGGCAGTGTGTACATACACGGTGCGCGTGGTGTATTAACCTGTAAATAAAGAAATTCATTATAATCAATGAGCATTTGGTCATACCAAATTTTAAGTTGATCATTAATAATCTTTGACAAAGATAGCAAAGGATGACCCTGTAATTTCTCATAGTACATAGTATTGTTCAATTGAGAATAAACTTCCTCATTGTAGTCCGTAGTATTAAGAATCACTACGTTCCCACCTTTATCTGCTTTGCGTATAGTAATGTCAGGGTTACTCATAAGTTCTTTTAGTGCCAACCTCTCTCCAGGTAATAGGTTATCTCTATACCTCTTCATTCTCTCTGAACATTTTGCGTCCGTGATTCTATCTATGTCTTGATTAACCGCTTTATGGAAGGCTTCAATTGTACTATCAGATGCAATCTGAGGTGTCCATTTGGATCTTTCTTTCAACCCACTTCCCTCACTCAGGAATCTGTCAATCTCCAAATCATCCAATAACTTAAGTAAGGTCACAGGATCCTCCTCTCTTTCAGTGAGGGACAATAATAATTGAGTTTCTTTGAGTTCCTGAATCGTGATGTTACTCAAAGGTTTTATTCTTACATGTTTAGTTTTCTCTGGTACATTAACAAAATACTTTTTAAGTTTGAGCCTCCTAACAAGCTTACATACATCAATTTTAGTAAGATACCAATCAGACATAGTCATGGGACAGAATCCCATCCCTTTCTTAAGTAAGCTAATCATATTCTCAGACAACTCAATTGAGGACAAGTTCACAATTTCAATATCTCCAACTTCATTAGCATCATTTTTGACTATGGTTTCCATGATCTCAGTCGCATTCCTACCCTTCCTCCTTGCCCTCCTGCCGCCTCTACCACCTCTCCTGTTTTTTTTGCAATTGACACCCGATTCCTCTCTAAGTCCCTGTTCCCACGGCGCAGCCTGCGCACCTCCACTAAAAAATTATTTTCAACTGATGGGAGGGAAGAAGAATCAGGAATTTCCTCATTGTCACTACTAGATATATTACTAGTACCAGGATCACTATCACTTGCAGATGGAGTGCCGCTCTTCTGTTTTCCAATCGAGGTTTTAGTCATCAAGTAATCAAATTTTCTTGCAAAGGTATAAACGCGACCTGAACGGTAGTCCCTTTCGTCGCGCTTAATTTTTCTTGCCTTCCTTTGCTTAATATCATTTTGTAGTTCATTAAGTATTTCATCTAAGGTGGTATAATTTTTAATGGTTGCTTCGGGAAGATTCATCTCTTTAATTTCGTCTTCCACCTTCTGTATCTCAACCAATAATTTTGCTATTTTCCTTTCAGCATTCTCAATTAGAATGTTAATAAGGTTCCTAGAGCTGGTATTTAGTTCCTTGTCCCAAGTTAAATAAAGATCAGGCTCAAGATCCTCATATGTCGGTATGATTTGGGATCTTCGCCCACGAGGGATCCTATTTAGTTTTAAATACTGTCTCAGAGTTGCAGCATCCCACCATTTATTTAATTCGGTACGTTTGAGGGATTCAAGCTTCACAAACTTAGCTCTCAGGCCTTCCTTCTTAGTTTCTTTAGATGGTCCCATGGCAGCTCCTATTGATCCTCCTGCCACTAAATTATCAAATAGTTGTTCAGCCTCCTTATCTCTATTCATTTTAACTTATGCGGCTGCTCCCAGAACACAAAGATACAACAATAAAAAGGTAACAGTTACACAGGAGCGCACTGCGTGTATAAGTATGTGTGTATTCATTCCAGTTATAACTGTCTTTTCTTGTATGTATGGGACTCTTACTTTGGTATCACGCATATCTACTGTTCTTACGAATTGGGTGTTTCTGGCTTTGTTCTTGGTGATTGGTACCTCCCTGTTTTACTTTTTCTAGCACACTATTCGGAGAATTTGAGTTGTTTGTAAATACTTCTTAGTATAGAATTGTGATATGTACATTGGTTACTGTATCATTTACAGCCCTGAAGAAGTCTGTTTGTCAAGGACTGACAAGACGAAACACGTGTTGGCTGGCTTTGTGAAACATATTGGATGTTGGAATCAAATGACGCAATGATGGAATAAAATAACGCAAGAACATTTTGAAAGAAATTGACTTTATTTGAGGACGAGTTCTTGGTGGATAATTTGGACTTGTTATTAAAGTCACTTGTTGGCTTTACTTAAGAGTAGTGGTAACCTACTCTTTCCACTTAGAGCACCAATTGGACTTTATTCTGAATACACACATACTTATACACGCAGTGCGCTCCTGTGTAACTGTTACCTTTTTATTGTTACACCATAAAAGCCCTTGTTGTTGTCAAAGTCTCACAAATGGCTAAACTGTAATGTTATGTTTTCTTAATAACTGAGGTAATAAATGTAATAATATTAATAACACAAGCAAGTGTGACTACACACTGAGTTATATATTATATTTGTTTGTACTAGTAGTAATTGGACCACAACAGTGAATGCCACTTTTCACTGATGTTCTTCTTCCTTCTTTTCTTTTAGGTGCACAAAAGAGGAGGAGACAACATCACCCATTGTACTTCCAGACAGAAGTCCAGCTGCGCACAATGTCACGTGACATGTGACCACAGATATCTCTTCAACTTGTGTCACAGCGTGCTACTGACATCTTCTAGATGGCCCCAAAGAAAGGTACCAAGACATTTGTCAATGAGAAGAAGGCACTGCCACTTACCAAGACCGGTATGTCACACAAGACCTTGTAGTGTAGTTCATATATTCCCAATGGCCTACTACTTATTATTGGCCACATGATTGTGGTTTGACCAGGTCGATGGATACAACTCTGTTCTCCCTTTTACCAGCAAGGGGCGGTAGTACTACTGATCTTGTTCCTTGGATTTCAAGACAGGTACTGCTTTTCTGTAAGAAGGCCCAAATTCCTTCTGCACCACAATTTTCTCCCTGACCAGATCCCCAATCGTTGGAATCCAGACAGGCCTTGCTGGGACAGGTGGTTTTTCTTCAGTGGGCGTTTGCTTCTATATTGTATTACTCAGACTTCTTCTTGTTTCATTTAAGTCCTGTAAAACAGTCAAACGATCTTTGACATCAAAGGGTTTTTGTTCCACCACTGAAGTCTGATTATCGAGGTCTTCGATTATCATTCTAGTACCAAACATTAATTCATACGGAGTGACTCCACCCAGAGAATTTCTTGGCAGATTGTTAAGACTACGTTGGATACTTGTTAGATGTTTGACCCACCCATCACCCGTACCTAATACCTTAGCTGTTATGGATTGCTTTATGTCACGGTTTTTTCTTTCCACTACTGCATTTCCCTCAGGATGGAAAGGACTAGAATACCGCAATGCAATGCCCAAGCTGGCCATGGCCTCCTTGTAAGCTCGAGAGCTAAACGCAGGACCCTGGTCATAATGTAGCGTGCCAATTGCGTATGTGCCAATAAAGACTCGCAAATCCTTTATAACAGTTCTGGCGTCAGCCGAGCGCTGTGGCCACATCCAAATAAATCTTGTGCAGGAATCCACTGCGACCATGATATATTTATAGTTGCCATCCCTTGTTAAGGGACCACAGTGGTACAGGAAAACACACGCTAGCGGTTTATCTGAAATAAGAAGGGGAGTCTGCGCTGGTCTTTTAACCGTTGAAACTTTTATTTTTTGGCAAATTTCACATTCTAGAACACAGTTTCCAGTTTGTTTCCTCATGCGAGGCCACCAATATCTCTGTTTTAATAATGATACTGTGGCGGAAACCCCTGCAAGTGCAGACGCGAGTCCTTCATGTGCTGCTAAGATTAGTCCTAACCTATGTTCCATGTTTGGAATTGTCCTATCCCCCACTCCAGGGATTCGTGCAAAAGGAACATTATTCGCATTAGTGATATATGAGTACTTTATGGGAAAACCCCTTGGGAGTGTCTTACCACGGTCTTTAACTGAAGCAGTGACAGCTTGCATTATTTTGCTGTCCATTTTTGTTTTTGACCGAGTAATCGCAGCTACGGAAGCCGTTTGCACAGCTGCCTTTGCGGCTTCATCAGCCAATGAATTCTCTGCATCGTGAACGCCATCACGTTGATGACTCAGTGTATGAATCACGTGAGTCTTTTGTAGTTCTTTATGTAAAAGAACTACTTGTTCCCAAAGCGTTTTATGCTTAATTGTGCCCCCTTTCGCATCCTTGAAACCGTTTTGAACCCAGTTCTGCAGATACTCGTTGTAAGATTGTACGCAGTAATACGAATCGCACACTATTAGTGTGGGGAATTCGCGATCGATATTTTCATGCGCCATCTTGAAAGCCTGAAGTTCAGCTAGCTGAGCTGTTCAGTCTCCGAGTGATTGAGTTTTAGTGACCATAGGTCTGAATTTACCTTCGCGCCAACGACCTTTAACGATCGCGCACGCAGCACTATAAGCTTGTTTACCCCCAATTGCGGGTTGTGCTGATCCGTCTGTATATATTATACAGCCGTAATGTTCTAGAGGCAGAATTTCGATCAGCATTGGACATTCGTACTCGTATTGCAGGAATTCCTGTGTTTTTAAATAAGGGTCAAACACGTATTCAGCGTCTGTTGCAACAAGAGAATTAACCCATTGTATCCATCTTGGATGTAAAGCCTTAGCATTAGGAATGCTTGCCTTTGTTACTGCCTCTAAGGCAGGTACAGGTGTAACGATCAATATGCGTTTACCCTGCGCGAGAGTTCTTTGTTTTGCTACTGCAGTTTGAACCGCTGTCAGAATTTTTTCTGTTGAAGTGAATTTCATTTCTGCTTTTGTGTACAAGTGTGATTTGAATGCAATCAGTACCTTTTTTCCTTCATTAAAGGTCAGGTATGTCAATCCGCCTTTCCCTGGGATGACACGGATCACAAGATTGCGCGCATTATTGCGTGTATCTAATTTTGTTTTTGCTAACATGTCTGTTTGTACGGAATGAAACATTTCTGTATGTTTCTGAGTCCAATTTGTTGGTTGGAAATCAGGTTTGATTAGTTCGTAGAGAGGTTTAATCCTTTCTGCGTAATTTAGAACATAAGTTCTTCCAAAATTCAGGGAACCTAGAATTGACTGTAAGTTTTTTAGCGTCTTTGGAGGTTGGAGCAGCGCACATTTTTCAAGAAAGTTTGCTGCCAGTCTTTTGCCTTCACTTGACAACTCGTATCCTAAGAATAGGACGTGGAGGTGGGCAATTCGTGATTTCTTAAAATTGAATTTATATTCTTCAGTAGCGAACCCAAGTATTATGGTGTTCACTCTTTTCGAGTGCACGTCCAAATCATCGTCTGTAAGATATATGTCATCGACATAAGATAATGCCTCATCATCGTACATTTGTAGTATTTCTGCTACTCTGGCTGAAAATAACCCTGGACTATTCTTAAATCCCTGGGGGGGACGGCAAAATTGTCCCTGTGTCCCCAAGATTGAGAAAGCGGTCAAATGCCTGCTTTCAGGTGCAATGTTTTGACAGAAAAACCCATTTGAAATTTCTAATGTGGTTTTATATTTTTTGCGCACAATGTTAATTATCAGTGCTGCACTATGTGAATTTTGTACTGCAAAGGTTTTGCAACAAGAGTTTAGGTGTCTGTAATCCAAAACTAGACGATATGTATTGTCTGGCTTGGAGACAGGAAACAAAGGATTGTTCATTGATGAGGTGCATGTTTCAATCAACCCTTGATATTCAAGTTGATCTAAGATCTCCCTGACTTGGTTTTTAGCTTCTTGCTTGACTAGATACTTCCTCTGAGCAGTAGATTGGTGTTTTAACTGGATTTTGTGATGAGGAGAGTCTTCATCCCATCCTCCATGGTTTTTATATAATGCTGGGGCTTGAGCCACTGCCCATTTCCTGGCATATGTATATTTTTTATGAACTGGAATGTGATTTGAGAAGGCTGGCATAATTATCTCTTCGCCCTGTGGGCACTCCCTAACAACTGCAGGTGGCCAGTCTTTTTCAGCTAGAAGTATGTCATAACCCTTGGAAAGCTTGTCCCAGAAGAGAGCTTTTATTTTTCTAGTTATGTCCCCTTCCATTCGGAGTGTCACTTCATACAACTTGTGGGGTACACTAAGTCTGCAGTTTCAACCTGAATGTTTTCATTCAAGTCCACTGTCTCCAGAGGATCCTTCAGGATCTTGCGAACTATGGTTACTTCTGCTGCGCTGTCTAGCATTGTCTGAGCCCATTTCCCGTTCTTGAGTTGTGTCCTCAGAACCCTCGGCATGTCGGATCTTTATGCTTGCTACCTTCTTTTTGGAAAATTGAGCTTTTTTACTTTGGTGAACGGGTTCTTTGTCTCTGGACTTGATGCATTCTTCTTTCTGTTCTGACCGTCCTCTTCTTTCCGATTTCTGCAAGGAAGTCTGAAAGGTACGAGAGGAACGTGTATCATTATCTAGATATCTATCAGGTTTTCTTAAAATATCCCTATTTCTGAGGTTATACCTCTTTTCAGAGGGCTCACTTTAGGGAGACCTACCTCCTCGTTGAGGAGATCTTCCTCTGGGCTGGGAATGCTTCTCTCTAGGAAACGTTTGTTTAGTATTCTCCCACTTCTTTTTAGGAGTAGTGAGATTATTTTTTATAAAAGTGTTTTCAGGATTTTCTGTTAGTTGTGGTTTTAGTAGTTTCCCACCCAAACTATCTCTACCTAATTCTTCCTAGGATTTTTCAATAATTCTGGCAAGCTCATAAGGTTGCTCAGTAATGTCTGTTTCTTTTAATTTCTGTCGGATTGCCACTGATGCTGCTTCACCTTTAATGTTGGCTAATAGTATAGCCGAGACCTGTTTAAAATCTTTCAGTAATTTCATACCTAGATTTAAAGCCGGTTCTGGACCGTATTCATTTTGAATCTGTCTTAGAACATCTGGTATTTCCTCCATGGACGGAACACCATGTGTTTTAGTGTAGATTGAAGCAAAAACTGTACCCCAAGTGTCACAGTCCTCTATGTGTGGTGCTATCCCCATAGGTAAATAGATTGTCAGAATCCTATGTTTCTCATGAGGTGTACTATCAGGAAATACTGCCTCTATTTGAGTAATTTTTTGTGCTAACCAGAACGGGATTTGTTCTCGGTTTGCTGGTAGTTTACCAATGAATGACTGTATAGTCTGTGGTGTTTTTTCTATTTGTGTTCCCCTGGTGAGGGGTGTGCTGTGGAATTCTTACAGCTGGTTGGACTGTTAGTGTCCGCATGACATATTGAACCATTTGTCTATGTATTTTAATTAACTGTTTTAGCTGAGCTAACAAATCTACATCTGACATCCTTTCAATGTCTGGATGTGGTGTATAGCTGGCTAGTACCGGCCATGTTGCTCCTGGTCTACCTAGTGGACCGAGCCTGGTAATTTGATTTTGATGTTTTAGGGCGCCTTTAAACCAGAGCTGATGCTCTTGGTAAGTTAATGAAATTTCAATGGCCTCTAAAGGAACGTATTCCGCTGGAGATTCCTCTGCTTTGTAGTAGTGAAACTCACGTGTTCCCGCATTTGCTGCTGGAAACTGAATCCATGAAGAGAATACCTCTGTCTGCCGATATTCATGTGCCTCTATGACAAAGATTACTTTGCCACCTCTTGCTGATACTCCATTATTTATCAGTTTGTAAGTTATACTTTTCCTTACATTTACCGGGAGCAGTATAGTATCTGCGTCATTTTCTAAGATTTCAGCGTCATCTAAGATCGCTTGAGCTGCTGCTGCAGCTAATTCTTCATCAGTAACCATTATTTTTACTTATTGAAGAGTTTGCAGAACAAGTTTCAAGGAAACAAAGATTAGGTGCACAATATTTTGGAACACTGTATCCTTCAACGTTGTATAAACCAAAAACTAATACATAGGATTTTTCGTTCTACTCAGTTTTGGCGGATTTATCCTTTCACCCACTCCAGACGTCTTTTGGAGTTTTTACGGGAAAAAGGGGTCTGTGTGAAAAGCACAACTGAGTTACTCTAGTATCTAGCGTTAAATTATTGCCTTACCAAACGTTGGGCGCCATGTAGTGTAGTTCCTAAATTCCCAATAGGTTCTGCACATTGGAATAATATATCCTGCAGCTTAGATGTAGGACTTAAGTTGACTAGGTCTCTGCCGAATATATTAGACTTAATTGTGAGTGCCAGCTAGCTCAGAGGTCACTAGAAACTTTCTCGAATAAACAAGAAGGGATTAGTCTCTGACAACCATATAACATGACAACTTTGTTTCCCCAGAATGAAACGTATCTCTAGAGTCGCGGAAACAATAGAAAGCTATTTCACTCAGTCAGAAGTGCATGCTTCGTTTCACCAGAGTTGCTTAGAAATAGAGAGACGGGCGTTTTCAATAAAAGTATTTATTGAACAGCATTACTTCTTAAGCATAAGAAATGCACTGCTACAATTGAAATGCTAGTTAAGAAGTACAATGCATATAATACGAATAGTATTATAAAATAGTACTGTAAAAGCATGATATGGTTTCTAAGCCATAAACATAGAATTCATAAAATGCATAAAATACATACAATAATAAAAGAGTGGCTAAAAGTACTCAACTGCTGCTTCTAACATACGCCTACCCCGGTGTGCCTAACCTAAGCCTAGTACAAGGGAAGAAGTAAGTGAGGATTAGTTTAAGTTTTAGTATTTCTCTGCCAAGAATCTGTTCAAGAATTCTCTAGGGATCTAATCAGCTCCGTACCTTGGTTTTAGGATGATAGAGGGCTGGTATCGCTCTCTCGGGACTCGATCTCCCAGCAACCCGCAAGGGCAGCTTGGAAACACTGGAGCTGGATTTCTCGGCAGGAGAAATGACAGAGTCTCTCAGTGCGTCAGTTGGAGGGTCGGCTTCCTACAGCACTTGCAGCAGGGCGTCGGGCAAGTAGTTAGTCGATCTGCTCCTGAACCACCGTGTGTTTGACTGGGCAAATGTAGGCATATTTATACCCCTGAAGGTGCCAAGTCTGATGTAAGATTGGACATAATATCGTCACTAGTGCCTCAGTTCCTTGAAAACTCCCGGATTTCTTGGATAAATTAGTATTCAAGCAGGGGGAAGTTCCTGACTGCTGAAGGATGATTTTACCACAAAACAATGTGGATTCTCGGAGTTTAGTGGAAGTAGCCATGCCATATTAGGGCTGCAAAGGCTAGAACTAAATAAGGCAATGATTCTTTATGCCTATATAAGGACTGGGTGAATTATACCTATATATGGGCATGAATCTGGAAAAATTACACTAGGGTCCAAGATTCCCACATAACAACCTTTTTTGGGAAACTAAAAATTGTACCTGCAGCAGCGGTGTCCGGGGAGCAAGCTGGGAGGAGCACCGCCGCATCAGTGGACCCACCCCATCAACCTAGGCCCAAGCCCATGTCTGTCATAGAGGAAGCCAGTCTAATCATGAGTCCAATGCCAACGGGCAGTTATGTTCAAATTGACTTATCGTTATCTCAAAGTAATACCCAATCAATGCAAGAAACTCTGATAAGTGGGCAACAAAAGCTGCAACCATCCCCAATAGTAGTTGTTCCTCCCAAACTAGGGGCAGTTCAGGAGATTGAGCTTCCTGCAGAGGAAGAAGAAGAGCAAGCCACTCTTTCAAAAGATCCATTGTCTTCCAGAGCCCCAGCAAAGAAAAGGAGGATTAGTCCATCAACTTCTTCTGCAGGCCTCCCTTCTGTTGATCCTAACGCCACTTGGAAGCAACCACAGGCTGAGAGTGAGACACACCACAAGACAAAGCTAGGGAAAAGGAAGGTTCCAGAAAGCCTTAGGGTTATGGAGGTAGATGTAGAAGAGGATGATGATGACGAGTCCTGCCCCAGTGGAGACTGACATTACCCCATCTCAAATAGCTATGAGGGATGTGGCACAGATACCACAAACACAGAAACCACTAACACTACCTTCAGCTTCCATATTTCACCGGCAGCGACCTACATCCACCACAACCACCTCAGTAGAAGTAGGTACTGCAGAGAGTCAGACGTCATGCCCACCTACCAGTTCATTCGACATTGCAAGAGTCGCAGCAGCTCCAGAAAATTCACCACCCCAGTTTGGGACTTTTTTTGGTTAGCAAGAAGGAGGTGAACATTGCTGTATGCTCCATTTGAGGACAAGGTGTTAGTTGGGGTGAGCTTCGTACAAACTATGGTACTGTAGGTCAAACGACCCATCTGAGAAAACACCACTTGATCCACTGGGAGGCATACCTTAGCACCCAAAAAACTGCACACGTTGTTGGTGGAGGGGATGAAGAAGAAGAAGATCCGCTCACGGTGGAAGGTGAACAAGAGGGAGACATTGTCTCTGTTACACAAAGCAGCCCTGTCCCCAGCAGTGCAGTGGTACAGCCCACATCATCATCAGCAACACCACAATGGCACAAGAGTCAGGCTGAGACACCAAGGGGTCCAAGGCAAGAGAGTACCGCAACGAAAAAATGTGTATTCAGCCTAACATTTGGCATCAAGAAATCACCTGCAACAGTGGCACCAGAAAAAAAAATCCAGGCTACCATTCTCAGCATGTTTAAGTCAGAGTGGCAGTATGAATGCAACCCAACGGAACTTTTGTACAATGCAAAGCTGGCTAAAATGTTAGCACTGGTCATCCTCCCGTTTTCTTTTGTAGAAGGGATGGGTTTTCTTGCATTTGTGGCAACCACATACCTGAAATGGAAAGTTCCCAGATGGAATTGCTTGGCCAAGCTTTGTAGCAGAGTGTTGTTCACACTATCCACCCGACAACTGACATGTGGACCAGTTGCCAAGCCACTGAATAAATGTGCATCACTGCACACTGGATCTCTTTTGTGAGGATTAGAGAAAAGATATCTGCAGGTGTTGACACTGCTGCGATTTTTAATGCTTGGAAACATGCAACTGTAGCCTTGTTCGCCATGGAGAAATATCATACTGCTGAAAACATTTTGTAAGACTTTGACAGCAATGTCTTTGAATGGCTCTGACCAAGAGGGCTAAATATTGATTTTGTTGTCATGGACAATGGCAGTAATATAGTTAAGGCCATGGCCGATGGTGGCTTTTTTAGGGTACTGTGCTTGGTGCACTAAATAAACAATCAATCATTCAATCAATCATAGCATTTGTATAGCGCACTACTCACCCGGGAGGGTCTCAAGGCGCTTGGTGGAAGGGGTCAGCTACTGCTCGAACAGCCAGGTCTTGAGTTGCCTCCTGAAGGCGAGATGGTCCTGGGTCAGCCGAAGGTGGATGGGGAGGGAGTTCCATGTCTTGGCCGCCAGGTAGGAGAAGGATCTTCCTCCGGTGGTGGCTCTTCGGATGCGTGGTACGGAGGCGAGGGCGAGGCTAGTGGATCGTAGCTGGCGGGTGGGCGTGTAAAAGGTCAGGCGGTCGTTGAGGTACTTGGGGCCCAGGTCGTGGAGAGACTTGTGTGCGTGGGTGAGGAGCCTGAACCTGATCCTCTTGTTGACGGGGA
The DNA here is from genome assembly GCF_964261635.1 of Lissotriton helveticus. Lineage (NCBI taxonomy): Eukaryota > Metazoa > Chordata > Amphibia > Caudata > Salamandridae > Lissotriton > Lissotriton helveticus. Next base: position 237,951,193 of record NC_136059.1, read on the forward strand.
GCCAGTGCAGGTCCCTCAGGTGGCCGGACATGTGGCTGCGTCGGGGGATGTCCAGGATGAGTCGGGCGGAGGCGTTCTGGATGCATTGGAGCCTTTTCTGTAGCTTGGCTGTGGTGCCGGCGTAGAGGGTGTTTCCGTAGTCCAGTCGGCTAGTGACGAGTGCCTGGGTGACCGTCTTCCTGGTTTCGGTCGGGATCCATCGGAAGATCTTGCGGAGCATGCGTAAGGTGTGAAAGCATGATGAGGAGACGGCGTTGACTTGTCTGGTCATCGAGAGGGAGGAGTCCAGTATGAAGCCCAGGTTGCGTGCGTGGTCTGTTGGCTTGGGAGTGGTGCCCAGGGCGGGGGACCACCAGGAGTCATCCCAGGCAGAGGGTGATGATCCCAGGATGAGGACTTCTGTCTTGTCTGAGTTCAGTTTCAGGAGGCTGTTCTTCATCCACTCGGCGACGTCTTTCATCCCTTCGTATAGGCTGGTGCTGGCGGTGTCGGGGTCTCTGGTGAGGGAGAGGATCAGCTGGGTGTCGTCGGCGTAGGAGATGATGTTGAGGTTGTGTTGGCGTGCGATGGCTGCAAGAGGTCTCATGTAGACATTGAAGAGGGTGGGACTGAGTGATGATCCTTGCGGTACGCCGCAGATGACTTTGGTGGCCTCGGATCGAAAGGAGGGGAGGCAGACTCTCTGTGTTCTTCCGGCGAGGAACGAGATGATCCACTCCAGTGCCTTCTCTTGGATGCCGATGTTGCTGAGGCGTTGAACTAGGGTGCGGTGGCAGACAGTGTCGAACGCTGCAGAGAGGTCCAGGAGGATGAGTGCCGCTGTTTCCCCGTTGTCGAGCAGGGCTCGGATGTCGTCGGTGGCTGCGATGAGGGCAGTCTCGGTGCTGTGGTTGGCTTTGAAACCGGACTGCGAGGGATCCGTTTGTCTCGAGGAAGGCAGCAAGCTGTCTGTTGACGATCTTCTCGCTGACTTTAGCAGGAAAAGGGAGGAGCGAGATGGGGCGGAAGTTCTTGAGGTCGGTGGGGTCCGCTGTTGGTTTCTTCAGTAGGGCTCTGAGTTCGGCGTGCTTCCAGCTCTCCGGGAAGGTGGCGGTGTTGAAGGAGGTGTTGATGATGTTCCGGAGTTGGGGTGCGATGGTGGAGTCGGCCTTGTTGAAGACGTGGTGGGGGCAGGGGTTGGTTGGTGATCCGGAGTGGATGGTGTTCATCATGCGGGCTGTGTCTTCGGTGGTCACCGTGGTCCAGGTGCGGATGGTGGCGGTGGGGTGCGTTGGTTCGGCGGTTGGGTGCGTGGATGGCTCGCCAAAGCTGTTGTGGATGTCGGCGATCTTGCGGTGGAAGAACGAGGCGAGGGAGTCGCAGAGATCTTGTGAAGGAGTGATGTCGTTGTTGCCGGTGCTGGGGTTGGAGAACTCCTTGAAAATGCTGAAGAGTTCCTTGCTGTCGTGGGTGTTGTTGTCCAGTCGTTCCTTCAGTGATTTCTTTTTGGTGGTGCGGATAAGCTGGTGGTGCTTGCGGGTGGCGTGTTTGAGGGCGGTCATGTTGTCTGTGGTCTGGTTCCGGAGCCAGGCTTTCTCGAGGGTGCGGCAGTTCTTCTTGGAGTCCTTGAGTTCTTCGTTGAACCAGGAGGCCTTCTTGCTTCTGGGTCTGCTGGGAGGGTTCTTCAGGGGTGTGAGGTCGTCGGCGCAGGCGGTCAGCCACTGCGTGAAGTTGCGGGCTGCTTCGTTGGGGTCTGTTGTGCTGGGGGGTGGGTTCTGGCTGAGGGAGGTGGTGAGCTGGTCGGCGGTGATCTTGCTCCAGCTTCTGTGAGGGACCTGTTGCGGGTGGTGGTGAGTCGTGGTTCTTCTGAAGCTGAAGTGGACGCAGCTGTGGTCCGTCCAGTGGAGTCCGGTGGAGTGGCTGAAGGTGATGTGCTTGCTGGATGAGAAGACGGGATCAAGCGTGTGGCCGGCGCAGTGGGTGGGGGTATTGACCAGTTGCTTGAGTCCGAGGTTGGCGAGGTTGTCCAGCAGGGCGGCGGTGTTGCGGTCCTTGTTGTTTTCCAGGTGGAAGTTGAGGTCCCCTAGGAGGATGTAGTCGGCGGAGGGGAGGGCGTGCGGGCTGATGAAGTCCGTGATGTCTTCGCTGAATTGTGTGCGTGGTCCCGGGGGTCTGTAGACGAGGGTGCCTCTGAGGGTTGTCTTTGGGTCGGTGTGTATCTGGAAGTGGAGGTGCTCGGCGGCGGCGAAGGTGTCGTTGGAGTTGGTCGTGATGCGGATGGTGTTCTTGTGGACGATGGCGATGCCTCCTCCGGTTTGGTTGACGCGGTCCCTCCTGATGATCTTGTACCCGTCCGGGATGGCGATGGCGATGGCGGGGGCTGAGGAGGCGTTCATCCAGGTTTCCGTGAGGAAGGCGATGTCTGGTGATGTTGTGTCGAGGAGGTTCCAGAGTTCCACGCGTGTCTGTGGACGGAGCGTGTGTTGAGTAGGATGCACTTCAGGTGGTTGCTGCTTGTGCTCGGCTTGGCGGGTGTGGTGCAGGTCCGGGTGCAGGAGAACTTGCAGGATTGGCAGGCGAAGGGTCCGTGGGTGCGTTTTGGGGTGGCCCGGCAGCAGGCGGGGTTCCGGCCGGCATTGAGTGTGTTGAAGGCGGCGGCGTCGTAGGTCCGTCGGGTTGTCTTGCATTGGCGGGGGCCAGGGGTCCTGGCACTGGGCGCGGTCCAGGCGCGGATGGGCGCAGACGGGCTTGCCTTTGGCGCGGCTTCGGCACACAATCGGCGCACCCGCTACGCGTGACCGCTGCGCGTTCACTTGGGCGTTATAAGTGAGGAGCCGGGAGGGAGGAGCAGCTGGGTGGCGGGAGCGGGGCGGCGAATGGGCAGGAGGGGGGCGGGGCCGCAGGGAGTCAGCGGCGGGAAAAGGAGGTCAGAGGGCGGCTCAGTGTCAGCTGGGTCATCCGGGGAACGAAAAAACAAAGGAAAGAGAGGAGAAAAAAGCGAAGGGCAAAATACACAAGTCAAGGCAAAACGAGGCAGACGCTATACAAAAGATGAAAAGGCAAGATACACAAGTCAAGGCAGAGACACACAAGTCAAGGCAAAACGAGGCAGACGCTATACAAAAAAACGAAGGGCAAGATACACAAGTCAAGGCAGAAACACACAAGTCAAGGCAAAACGAGGCAGACGCAGTGGTGTGTGGGGGCGACCTCGCCTGGTTACATCATTGTTCAAGACTTTCTGAAAAAAGAAGACAGAGTCATCAACTTGCTGACCACCTGCAGAAGAATCTGCACACATTTCAGCCATTCTTTTAAAACCCGGAAGCAGCTGAGGATCATTCAACAGGATAATAGAATGCCAATTAAAGCACACATCCAGGAGGTGCCAACATGTTGGAAATCAACTTATTACATGCTTAAACGTCTGTTTCAGCAGTACCGACCAATCAATGAATATGTCATGCAGAGGAACTGCTACTGTGAAATGCATGATCATTAAGATGGACCAATGGGGCCTAGTTAAATGCCTGACAGAGATGCTACTTCCTTTCAAGGTCATTCACACGCGAAGTCAGCAAGGAGGATTGATTGATTGATTGATTGAGGACTGTACTATGGGCCAAGCTATAGTAACAGCTGAAGGGGGTGTCTGCAATGTATGCGCAGGTGGAGGGAACAAAGAAGCATATGAGTTGGTTGAAAAATTAACCCAAAGCTTATCTGAAAATGCAAAAGTGCAAAGAGGCATTGTATCATCCAACCATTACATTGTGCCACAATTCTTGATCCACGGTACAAACCATTAATGCACACTTTCATTCCTTTTTCAGCTAGGGATATTGCCAGCTATAAAACTTAGATAGGTGTGCAAGCCAGTCTGCTAGAAAAAGAACGGCTAGGAATTGGAGGCCCACTCTTCCAGGGCACAACAGGTACTGCAGGTCAGCCTTCAGGTTCAACTTCAGAGCCTGAGGGCTTTGCGTTGGCTCATAGCAGCTAAAACCACCAAGAACAACATCAACAAGAACAGGAGCATCAGCCCCAAAATCGGCACAGGAATGGTTTCTACAGGCAAGGCTTTAATCCAGAGCTAAGGCAAAGGCAAAAGAGGCTGAGCAAATCAGAGCACCCATGAGCATTGAGCAGAGGTCCAGGCCTATTTGGATGACCCAACAGAGGTCTACTTTGATCCAAATCCATTGCTGTTTTGGTATGGGAAAAGGAGCCAATGGCCAGTGCTCAGCAGGCTGGCGATAAACTATCTGGCTTGCCCTGTTGCAAGTGTCTCCTCTGAGCGTGTTTTCAGTGCTGCTAGTGCTGTTCTGACAATGAAAAGGACCAGTGTCTCGCCTCAAAACATGGAGAGGTTAACAATGATCAAAATAAATCAGCACTTTATACCACCGGATTACAACATACCTGATGTAGCAAAGCAAGAATATGATGACGGCGACTCAGGTCATGGAAGTAGTGTGTTAGGTGACCTACTTCCCTGACAACTAGGCTTTCAAGTTACTTTCTTTCTTCTTGTGACACCCCCCAAAACCCCCAAAAAGATATAGCTAAGGAATAATATTTACCTTAATAATTGTGTGTCACTGTTTTTCTGGTTCGAATCACAACACATCCATCCCCACTGTCTTACTCTTTTATTGCTGGATTGGAGTTGCAACTGTGTGTAGTCAGTGAAGACGTAAGTCCAGTCCTCCTGAATCACCCTAAATCCATATCCTTCAAGTCACACATTGGATGGAGAATAGTACAACAAATGTGAAATGTGTGCCCACCTAAAGTCCCTCCAAGTCTGACTATAGATCTATCCTCCTTTCTGAGCCTAGCAGGACTGCCCCAGGAGAACAGGCAAATGATGGCATGCATTTCACGCTGACTCTGAGTGATTGGTGTTTGTTGTGCATGATGTCTACTAGAATTCTATACACTGTTTATACACATTTTTCTTAATTTGAAGTAAAGGTTGCTGGCTACATTATGAATTTAGGAGACCAAGGGGGACAACAACATTTTATGAATTTCATGCTGTTGTAATGTATATTTGGCTGCTCTTATGAAAGCTGTTTGTGCTTGATGTATATGTATGTTTAGATGTCTCTTTTATGGTCATATTTTTATATGCTGAATAAAGATTATTAATATTAATATTATTATACTAGTATTCTACACACAGAGAAAGTTACTCAAGTCAATGTTTCCCTTCTTATTGTTCAATAGCAAAATTGTACTACTGCAGGCCGATCCATTGCATTTTTGAGTCTGGACTCACTCAGGACCTAAAGAGTTGGACACCATGACCACACCACACTCACAGTCAGTCAGTAGGATCGGAGATCATTGATGGAATAACTTGGGGTATTTCATGACGTGGCATAAAAGATAAACAACACCACCAGACCTACATGTCTGTGTAATGGTGCTGGCAAGTGTGGTAGTGTTACTGAGCGGTGCATTGATTTTGTTACTTAATTTGGAAAATTATATGTTGCTGTGAGTGTATGTGTGCTCAGTGCTGTCTGGCTCAAAACCTAATCTAAGCAGTTGGGTGGGGGACCTGCTCCTGGTGTTGGAGGTAACTGCGGGAAACAGACGTGATTTGGCCATGCCACCTCTGAAAGTCTTCTTGTTGCACTTCTCCTTAATTAATGCAGTTTAACTTTTCTCCTTAATTTAGCAATATCCTTTTTGTTTCTAAAACTACAGGCCGGCCTTTAACCTGTGCTATTCTGGGAAAAACAACTCACACTTAATGTACCAAACAGCATCTGCCAGGCAGGCACCCAAGATTGATGGACAGACCGTCCAAGGAAGGACCAAGAGGAATGTGGAGATGCAAATCCCACTTTGGCAATAATTATAGTATCATGCCATTTGATTCATTTTTTCTCTTCAATGATTACTACTGTGTGTGTTGTTGTTTATGTTTGCATATATATTTGACCCCTACAGATATTTTTTTTATTTTCTTTGCTCTCTTTCAAAGGAAGCCCAGTACAACAACAGAACATAAACTGTATGTAACTTGGGTCTCTCTGGGAGCAGACAGGCAAGGCAATTGCATATTCATTAATAATGTACTGCTCTGTACTAGTCTAGTACTACACTCAAGTCATCATCATGCATGCATTTGCTTTTTCTCCCTTAACAGTTTTATGATAGTCGGCTGCTAAGATTATGTGTGTTGAGTGTTGTCCATGTGTAGTGTTTGTCTTTGTCAAACCTTTCCCTCAAGTCCCACTTCCCAACCATTCATCAAACCCTAACCCTCTTCTCCCGGGTTCTGCTATTTGTATAGAGGTGTGGCTAAATTAAATTTACACCAATTATTGATCACACACTTGCTCAAGGCACTTGCTCAAGGCACTTGCTCAAGACACTAACTCAAGGCAGAGTGAGGACCTTCTTCTGCTCTAAATATATATACTATAGCCCACACTGGCAATATTAGATTGTCCACAGTATTCAATATTCCAATTCTTTTCAAGAGGAACATAATCCATCATAATATAATTGGTCCCCTGGATTGACCCATCCATCATCCTAGTTCCAGCACTAAAGATTACAAAGCTGCTTGTCCACTTCATAGCTCGAGTCGACTTCAGTTTGTAACTTGTACTAGACTAGTCCCCCAGGCACTCTGGTTTATTTTACATGAGCAATGCTTATCATCATCATGGTTTCTTGTTTGGCAGTCTTCTTGTGTACTGTACTTCTACTACTTGTTCCCTAGTCTCCCTCAGGTGACTGGCTTTCTTTTTTTGCAAATGCTTCTGTCAGTGTCTTCTACTAATGCCACCACCATGGCACCTTGGGAAACCAGACCATCACCATGGAGCCATTGCTTCGCCCAAGTATAAACATCAATCACAGTTAGGAGAAGAAGTTTAGGGGAGACATAATGTATAAACTGTGGAAATTAATTAATTAACACACCCACATCCTTCCGAGTCCATAGGGGTTCTAATTGCATACTGCATAGACTAGAAGGAGAGACTTACAGTACTAGTAGGACAAGTGAGGGTACCGCATCTATCTGTTGGTGTGTTACACTATCGGCAGATTTCAATCAAAAACTATCTGCAGCCCTGCAGCAAAGGAACCAGTGCAGTGTGAAGCAAAAGAGTAACCCCCTCACAAAAGATTTACATCATAAGTGAACTATAAATAATTTATTCCCCTAACAAATAATACCTGACCCATTGCTCTCCATAACCCAAACCAATGTCCATAATTAAGAGTCCAATTGTCTAATGTCCATAAATTTAAATATCCATTAAAAAAACAAGTTTTGCCCAATGTCCAATTCCCACCCACCCAAATAAAGATTAAAAAGGGGCAAGGCGACGGAAGTTTAGTGGCGTACCCACCGGATCTTCCGCATACGGATATTTATCCACTCCTCCAGGCGCGGATGGGGTGGGTGGCAGTGTTCAAAGAAATGCGGCGGGCAGCTGCCTAACCATGGCACCATACCACTGGAGGTACTGGGGGGGCCTGGCTGGGACCCAGGGCATGGGAGAAGACTGCTGCTGCCTCCTCCTCCTCCGCCAGAACCACCAGTCACTGATATTCATCACAGATGGCCTTGAGCTTCTGTTGCTGCTATCTCCTTCCTGTTGGGTTGTTGTTTCGGTTGTGAAGGAGTAGCTATATCAAGTAAAAAAAAGACAATTGTAACCAAATCTCTAAGCAAAACAATAACACAAAATTAATTATACACATAAAATTATAGTGGCACAGTAGCACAAGCAAGCACTGTACATAAAATTTATGGAAACCTCCCACTTCCTTGGCCTCTAACACTTGTGGGATTTTCTGGCATTACTAGACACGTCTTCTTCTCTCTCTATTGTTTAGCTAAATTAACCTTGTAGGCATGCCAGCTCAGTAAGCTTGTGCCCCAGACAGACATACTTGCGTCGCAGTCGCAGACTCACTCTACTTTACTACTGTCTGCAGGTGGGGCAGCTGTAGTCTACAACTACATAATTATCTATTTTTCTATTATGGCCATACGCTGTTAAATCAGTGGCAACTGCTCAATTTCACTTTCACCCTGACTACTACAACAAGGCAGATGATATCTGATATGAATGAATATATATGGGACCACAGAGGTACTCCTATTGTTTGATTGTGTAATCATGCAGTCGATAGGCAACCCATTTCTGACACAGTTGAAATGACATAGGTAGGGAGCGGGCCTCGCAGTCGGAGGGAGACGATTGATAATGGGTGTATGGGTACATACGTACACAATATATATGTTGTGCTTGCAAACTACTGAGAGTCAAGGGAGTGTTCTATTCTGAAATACAAACTTGAATCAAAAACCTTGAAAAAAACAGTTCTTGTTTCTTCCCAGCAATCTTTCCATTTATCTTTGCATTGTTCTTCCTGCATTATTCTTATCTTCCCCCTTGGCTTTGCTACTCTGGCACGGTTTATTTTTCTTTTAACATCCAGTGACAGTCTCCATCGATGTTATGATTGAATACCATCATTCTTCTTAATCTCTCAACAAACCTTTCACCACCAACATACATTTGTCATTTTTTTAAACGAACACCAATGCATTCTTTTTTGCCTTTGAGTTTGACCCATCAAACCCCCCGGAGGATTCCAATCACCCATACAGTTGCAGCCAGCAGCACCCGATGCAATGGTAAACATGCAAGATGTGACTGGCACCGTGGCGGTCGCATTATAATTTCACAAGCAGGACTGCCGCCAATGCAGGAGGCCGGTACCACTCACCACGTCGATGGCGGGTGGGCGAACTCACGTCTTCCCGCCAGTGTAATTACCCCCTTAGTCTCTCTCAATAGTACAGTGTACACCCTTGCAGTGAGTGTATATTGTCAAAATCATAAAGGAATATAACTTACCACCACCTGCCACTGCTGCTGGCTCATGCCCTTCAGCTGCTGCATCTGCTCCCTCCTGGCTGGCTTCGCCTTCTGCATTGGCCCCAGCACTGATGGTCAGTACGCCTAGAAAAAAACATTACACATTTTTTAGATGCAATATACACCTCTCCCTATTTTATTTTCACTAGCAAGATTGAAAATACAATACATACATACACCACACACATCACTAGTACAAATCGGGTACTAGAGTAGAGTAGACAGTATGTACTATCCTATCAAAAAGAATAAAATATCTGGTTGTGCAATTTTCGAAAAGCCTCTCAAGAAGAGGACAACCCAAATGACTGGACTCACTGGCTAGAGCTATTGGGAAATCTGAGTTTTAAAACTTTTTAAAAAGAAAAAGAGTGGCCAATCAGACTTAAGGTCTCTCAAGTCCTCTCTCATGTTTGGAAAATATAATTGTGCCCTCCTTCTCCTCATACTTCCTTCCAGCCATGGTGCACGGTAATCAGTTGTTCACAATTAACTGCTGCTAATAATAATAGTGCTAGGCCTAGATGAGAAAAAGTAAAAAGACATCACTTTGGGTTGTCCAACGTGACCATCATTTTATTTACTGATTGAGAAAGAAAGTAAAAGAAAGTCTTCTAATCTCAACAAACATGTGTACAATACTTTAGTTGGGCTTGCAATCTTCACAGCAGAGTAGTAGTACTAGTAGGAGTAAAGGACCAATGTGATCTCTGAGTCTTACAATAGTACCACCACTAGGCAGTCCACAAAATATAAGGGGAGAGGGAAAGCTGACTGAAAAACCAGAATAAATTAGAAAGCAAGCTACAGACAAACTAATAGTAGTACAGAGTCAGAGGCAGTCAGATCGATGTAAAAAAACCAGACATTAGAAATATAAATAACTAAGTTGGTAGGTAATGCAGGGATAACAAGAATTTAGAAACAGATAGATTGAAGAAGATTTGGTAAAAAATAGAATTAGGAAATGAAAATAATAGGTACAAAAAATAAGGTGCAGTAAAAGTTAGGGAAATATAATTAATATTAACAACAGGAGGACTTACTGGGGCCAGCAGCAGAGCCATCTGTAGAGGAGGGATCCTGGGAGGCACCTCCAGCTCCTGCTTCGGCAGGCCCCATTGTTTTCATGCCCCTGGATGCTGATCATATAATACACAATAAAGAGACAAAAATTGATTAGTGTGAAACAAATGATAAATATTTTAAGAAACACTCCAAAATGAAGTCAGGAAATGGCAATTGCAATAAAATTGACCTATCTAATCAGATTGACTAGTAATAGTAGACTAGTATTGCGGTCGTGGACCGTTCTATCTCTTTATTATTACACTGTTCCATTCCGATTCCAGAATCTTAAACCTAAGTACCACCTAGCCCACCTATTCACAGACTTTGGAATGAAGTGCCAAAAATTATATTTGCTTCTTCTAAGTTCCAATCTCATTTGCAATCATCAATGAATCAACCCCCTTTGATATGCCAATTCACTAACATTGTATTTATTTTAGTCCTCAAAAATGCATAGATGGTCACATGCATACTGCACACACCAAATTGTTGATTGGTTGCAGATGTGCTGGGTTGCTATATTATTCACTCACTAACAAACTACAAAAGGTTCTACTAAGGAGTCAGCAGCACATAACGGAGGACGCGTCACGTGGGCTGCTAAAAAATTACCAACTATTACTAAGTAACTAACTATAACTACCTACTACTAGCTTAGTGACAGGACAAAGGATAGGAGTCTCTCTAGTCTGCATTACCTAATTTAAGTTCTCTAACCTCCCTTACATAATCAGCCAAGGGAGCGCAAATTTGCAAACAAGTAAGATTAGTAGCGCCTTTCACCTGTCTAGAAGAATAACAATCACATAATATGAGATTATTAACCTTAACTTACCAGCATGTAAGCAGCAGCAGCATTCTTGCTATTTGGAAAAAAAATAGTATTCGCAATAATACACAACAGTACACACAATAGTAATAAATTAGCTACTCACCAAGCCCCACAACCTCAACATCTAGCAGGTCCAGCAGGACCTGCTCCCAGTCCAGGATGTCGGACCACTGATGAGCAGTTGGTTGTAGGTGCACTGGATCCCAGAGCAGCGAAACACTGCCCGGCGCACCCTCGACCACCGGCGGTGACGCTACTGGATCTCATAGTCCGAATCAAGCCTGCGTCTGCTGTCATGGTTAAGGGAAGGTGTCGCTACACAGAAGAAATAGGGAAGTAAAAAAAAAATGAAAAGCAGGTAATAGAAAAACAGTACACTGATGCGGTAAAAGTAGAAAAAAATGCAAAATATACACTTAGGAAGAGAGAAGGGTAGATAATAAATAAAAAGAAGTTCAGATTTGTTTTAGAAACAAAGGATTGAAAAGATACTGGGAGGATTCAAAACAGGCCCTAGAACCACAACAAAGAGTAGAAAAACAAGATGGCCGCGCCCGTTGGTGACCCCGTGGTGAACTTTGCACGCCATTTCCCCCGAACAAGCAATCCGTGTCCCCGAACATAAAAAACATCTTGCAAGCATGTGGCACAAGCAACTCCACATGCTCGTGGAACTTTACATAGTGTTGCAGAGTTTTTTTACCACTTTGCAAACTGTGCCCAGGAGCTACTTACGTGATTTCAGCCCCTAACCAGGCTTCATAATCATTAGCTGCAAGCTCAATATTGCTATCTAACAAATGTCTAGAGCTATTTAGAATATTAGAATATTACATAATACTTTGTTATCAATTTTTGTCCAAGCCTGATAATTTAGCAAATTGGAAGTTTTAGGACAGTCTAAATAGCTGTGCTGTAATTGTAAACACAATAGCTTTATGTCCTGTCCAGGTCAGAGGTACTATGTTTTTAATCGAGAGCTCGATAATATTAGAAAATATATCATCAAGAATATAATTTGTATCAAGGTAAAGAAGCTTGATCTGTTGTACTAACTTAAAACACAGAAGGTTATCAATTAAAAGTTCTGTGTTTATGTCACCATTCTTCATACATGTCGCAACCCCCCCGGACACCATGTAGATAAGATAAGATTATTTTTATTGCACAATTAATTATGGTCATTGCAATGAGGTAAAAAAAAAAATAATATGAAATATATCAGTTCCAATAATATAAAAGGGTATAAAAAAGTGGGTTTGATCGGTTGTTCAACAATTTAAAAGGTTTACTGCCATCACATTTTTCATGAAGCTTGCCACCAGCTTCACTGATTCACCTTTCATGCACTCAACCTGGGCAGCTTGACATGTCCATATAATTAAATTACACCAAATATGGCGAAGCCAGTATCTCAGTGTGCGTAGTTTCTCGCAGATGCTCAGTATATGAGTTAAGGATTCTGCTACGGCACTTAGTAGCTATAGCCTCTTCGTACCCTCGCCCATATTTGTATGCCAACAATGGGATAAATCCAAACCGCAGTTTCATTAATTGACACTTCATTATTGGTTTTAAGGTGGAGGACAGATAGTGTGGCAAGGTCCCACTACTATAACGTTTTAGTGCCCAGCTTCCATGACTTAAGTTTTTCAAAGTTTGCATATCACTGTCAGCAGACAGTAACTTAGCCTGTTTTGCTAAAAGTCTCATGGTTGCTGATATGGGTATGGGGGCTAACCATATTTCCTTTGCTTCTAATGCCTCAACACAATGCCTAGAAATTCACATCATATGGACCCTCAGGTGTTCATCATTATCCAATGTTTTTCTTTAGTGTGTTGTCCCAGGCTCGGTTAGCTTTTAGACAATACGCTATAAATCTAGCTTTCTGGATTCACTTTTGGGATGAAAGTTTGAATCCCCTACGTATTTGTGCATGTGAGGTAGCAGTCGGTAGGAAAAAGAGTTTACGGAAATAGGCTGACTGAGCTCTGTCCAGCCATGTTGTCATCTTATCTATGAAGGCTATTGCTCCATCGGCTACAGACGGTAAAAATGTTGCCCCCATTATTCGAATTAAGGGAGTGAAGTCAGGTGAACTTATGACTTTCCTTAGACAACATGATGTGGGATCACACTGCTGACCTCTCAGGCAAGATTTGCCCCTGTTATTCTGGGAAATGCAGTCTCTTGTAGCTCGCTCTCATATTTTCGAGTATTTCGCCAAGGTTGGTGCAGATAGTGCTGATCCCTAGACATGTGTTTCTGGTTTATTAACGGTCATCAGTAGAGAATACAGTCTTGTATTTTGGGGTTTGCTTGCTCTACAGAAAATGCCTTCCAAAGATTGGAACGTTCCTTGCATTGCAGTGATGTGAGTGGAGGCCCGTCCTTTGTGATCGATCCACACTTCTAGGTGCTTGTAGGAGGTCACTATCTCAATAGGTTTACCTTCAATGATCTATGCACCTTTTCCTTTTGTTTGTCGCAAGATTATCATTGCCTTTTCTTTTTGCTGCGTTTATTTTTAAATTGTTCTCTCTGCAGTATAGAGACAATGCCGTTAATAGCTGCCATAGGCTCGTTGGGGTTTGATCAAGTAATATTGTGTCGTCTGCGTATTTAAGCAATTGGATTTTGGTTTCAACTAGTTTGGGAGGAAATGCTCGTACTTCAGCCAACCATTCCAGTAAATCGGCTAGGTACCATTGAGGCTTAGTGCGCCTCTTGAATGCATTTTTTTGATGAGATGCAATACTTCGACGTGAGTAATTTTTTTTTCGGTCATCGGGAAGGTCTTGTGGCTCCATGCTCTGATATATGTTGTTAATGTTCCTTATAAGGGGAGATGTGCCATTGTTACTGGATGCCTCCACATGGAAAACTTAAATGTAATTTTCCCTAGCTGTAGGGGAGATATTTTTGATTATAGGGCGATGAGTGGATCTACAGCACTAATTCATCTAATTCCAGGAACGCTTCTGGTCTGGTGATTTTATAATTTTATGTGCTTTACTCCAGTTGTTTTCTTCCATCCTTCTTGTATAAGAGAATCTTGCTTTTCTATATTCTCGGCAGATATATTTACATTTTGCCTTTAGGGATCTATATTCAGGCACCTCCTTAGTGGTTTTGTGCATGATAATATTTAGTTTGCGTTTTATTGTCACTATTAGTAGCTTTTGTTTTGTGGGGCAATCATCTTTTTGGGGAAATTGATTGGATCTTACATTTGTCACAGTTGTTAATTTTTCCCTTTTTTCTTCCAAGAGGAGTTCCCATGATTTAATTTGGGGCAATTCGCCGGTATACTTTCCTCAGGAGAGATTCCACTTCCCGGACACAATGAAATGGAATATGCCCTATGGGGAATTAATGAGAGCCAAACGTAATTGCAGGGATGCCTCTACATAAAAAAAGAGGAACTATGCATTTGCAAGAGAAATAAAGAGAGGAGTTACCCAGGTTTAGTTCTTAACAATGCCAAGAAATGAGTGAGGGAACTCCCTAGAATATTTTGTTTAAAGACCCTCTCAAAACCATCCTAGAGAGCAATCCCATTAATAGACTTATTACCATGTACTGCGTATCACAGCTAGAGTTACACATACTCAGCAGGCAGTATCAGGAAGAATCAAACTACTTATCGAGTTGCTGGATGCTCAGCTCCCTTTGTATTCCATCCATTGGTTGTACCTAGATCAATGATAAATCTAGACTCGTTTTGTCTATTGCCACCCCTGGTACACGGTGAACACGTTTAATGGCAAAATACTCTTATGCAAATCCCCTCTATGCCATTCCACTTTACAACACTCCACTGCACCTCACTCCAATATAAGCTATTACACTTTACTCCACTCCAACGCATGCTACTCCATTGTGCTTTACTCTACACTATTCGACTGTATGCCACTCTAATGTATGTTACTCCACTTTGCTCTACACTACACTATTCTACTGTATGCAACTACACTGTACGCTACTCCACTCTACGCCTCTCCATTGTTCACCATTCCACTTTAAGCTGCTACACTCTACGCTATTCCACTCAACTGCACTTCACTCTATGCCACTCCTCTCTACGCCACTCCACTGCGCAGCACTCCACTTTGTGCCATGCTGCTCTAAGATTTTCCACTGAACACCACTCCAACATACTCTTCTCCCCTCTACACTATTCCACTCTATGACACTTTACTGTATGCCACTCCACTCTACTCTATTCTACAGCATTCAATTACACTTTGCGCTACTCCAGTGCATGCTATTAAACTGTATGCAACCTCACCCTAGGCTACTACGCTCCACGCCATTCCACAGTATGCAACTCCATGCTACATCACCCCACTATAAGCTATTCCACTGTATGCCACTCCACTGTACATCACTCTATTGAATGCCACTTCACTCTACATCACTTCAATCCACATTAATGCACTGTATGCCAATGCACTCTATGCTCTTCCACTGTATCCCACTCTATGCTACTCCACTCTGTACTATTCCACACTATGCCATTCCACTGTGCGTTACTCCACTCTACTCTATTCCACTATATTGAAGTCCACTCGATGCCATTCCACTCTACACTATTCCACTGTATGCTACTCCACTGTATGCTACTACACTCAATGACATTCCACTCTATGCTATTTCACACTACCCCACTCCACTGTATGTCACTCCAGTATACACCACTGCACTGCCGTTTCACTGTACACTACTCCGCTTTATGCTTTTCCACATTATGCCATTCCATCGTATGCCACACAACTCTATGCTATTCCACTGTATGTCACTCTAATGTATGACACTCCAGTCTATGCCATTCCACTCTACCTCACTCCACTGTATGCTATCCCACTGTATGCCACGCCACTGTACACCACTCCATTGTGTCCCACTCCACTTTACTCTATATCACCGAATGCAAATACACTCTATGCCACTCAAACCATGTTTAAGGAAGAGGTAGTTAGCAATGGTAAAGTGTGCAGAGTCCTGAGGCCAACAAAATCAAATTTGAGCAAAAACTGGAGGTAAGTAGGCCAAAAGATTGGAAGAAGAACACCCTAAGGCTGACAGTCTAGCAACCACAATACACTACAATACGATACTCCACTATGCACTTTTCCTCTGTACAACACTCCACTGGACGCCACTCTAGCCCTTTCCACTTTACTGTATTTCACTGTACATAACAACACTCTATGCCACTCCACTATAGTCTATTCCACTCTACACCACTGAACTCTACACCACCACAGTCTAAGCCACTCCACTACATGCAACTTCACTCTGCACTACTCAACTCTACGCTATTCCTCTCTATGCCACTCCAATTTATGCTATTCTACTGTATGCCACTCCACTCTACGTCACTTCCCTATAAGCTTCCATTGGTCACCACTCCACTGTATGGCACTCCAATCTAAACTATTCCACTCTATGTCACTCCACTGTATGCCTCTCAACTGTATTTCACTGCACAATATGCTATTTCAGTGTAAGCCACTCCTCTGCATGTCACTCCACTCTCCACCACTCCACTGTAATCCATGATGCTGTACACCACAACACTTTACTCCATGACAGTGTAGGCCACTGTGATAAATTGGGTTGCTGGTTGACTTGGGCGTGAAACTTGGTCCAGTAATAGCCACATTCCCTTTCAGGGTGAACTAGAAAAATTCACAACATTAACTTATGCTTATCACTGGGTAGTTTGGCACAAAAACGTCAGTCAGGTTTAACTTAGAGGTAAAGTATAAAGTATTTAGGTAGCACAGAAACAGTAATAAAGTGAAAACACAACACAAGAAAAAACACACACCAATTTAGAAGGATAGAGTACATTTTAATAAATTATTAAATATCAAAACAACAAAAATCCAATCAGTACAACCAGAGTTAAAAAAATCTTTACGTTTTTAGGAAAAACCAATGCCTAAAAGATAAACGCGTCAACTGCAGGCACTTATTCACATGAGATCTGATAAAAATTGAAAATATGGCCGACCATGATGGAGCACGGGTCAGATACAAGAAGTGGATTGGGCCCAGTCAGAGCTTACATTCAGACTTAGACAAAATTCTGAGAAGGTAAAGTTTAGCGTCGTAAGGCTGCAGGAGGTGTCTGAGGAGGGAGTGTCATTGTCAGTTGGCCTTGGAATGAAGCCACAGTGAATATTTCTATATTCAAACTAAGTTGCTGAAATGGAAGTCAAAAGTCTCCAGTGGGGTGAGGCAGAAGACTGTAGCTGAAAACAGTTCCATGAGACCATATGCTCCTTTGGTGAAGAACCACTTAAAAGAATTTGTTTCTGCGGAAAACAACATAGCGGGAGAATACGCAGAGTCAATTTAAACAGAGAAGAACCTTGGGCGGATATGCGAGTAGGTTGGTCCTGGCCTCCTACTTGTTCTCGGAGCAGTTTTTGGCCAACATTTTTCTAAGTTTTCAGTTTTGGGATTTTGCCATATGGGCACCTTTAGCACCGCACCCAAGGGTCCAGGACTGGAGGGCACCTGTTGGGGGGTCAGGACTCACTCAGGCAGTGTCCAGGGAGGCTTCAAGATGTTTGGAGCCTCTTATATCCCCATTGCTCTTAATAGGAGGCCTGCAAACTAGCCCTTGGAGTAACTCTGGAAGTCCTGTGTGCAAATGAAGATGTAGGGCTTAGCAACAGAGTTCGCCTCTGAGGGTTCAAGCCAGGATCCAGGCAGAAAAGCAGTCCTTCCAGGCACAGTGGTGCTTGGAAAAATCAATAGAGAAAATATTGTGATGCATAAATAATGTGGCAAGAATTTGGAGATATCAAAAATATTGTCAACAGGAAATTGGAAGGTAAAATATTGTTTTTAGTCTTGTTTTTAATATCATAAAAAAGTAACAATGTAGAAAATATTGCTGTATGCACTATCAATTATAAGTGTTAATTAGTGTGTAATTTATTGTAGTGTGGTTGAGTGTACACATGTATTTTTGTGTATTTGCATTTTTAGTAAGATAATTTTTTAGTTATGAAATTTTAGAAATCTGCATTTTTAGTTGTAATAATGTACATAATTAATTGTTAAATACTTTTTAGTAGCAGAATATTGGGTTTTTAGGGGATAAGGGTAGGCAGAGTTTAAAAAAAATGTATGTTTTAAATTGAAATTTTCAGTTAATAATTTTAAAGGTATGCAAATTGATAATTAAGAATTTTTACATTTATTCTGTCATATTAATATTTGTAATACGTTTTAACGTGATGTTAATTAAGATATATATCAATGGTATTACATATTTCTTTAAAAGTAATTCACATAATTTTGAAAACATATACAAATTATTTTTTATTTTAAAATGTAAACTTTTATATTTCTTAAAACAAATATTTAAATTGGATACACATTTTACATTTTGTGATACATTTATTTTACTTTTTTTATATAAAATGTATTTATAGATTTTTGAAATTTGTGATTGCTAATTTTGTCTAATGATTTTATTTTTTCTAAGTATATGAATGGTAGTAAACAGTTCCAGAAGTATATTAATTTCTAATAGTCATTAAAATATTAATTTTACACATTAAAATGTAAATATGCATATAAAGGTTTGTAGTTTAGATTATTGTGTTCTAGATAACATTTTAGGTAATTGCATAACAAAATAAAGCGGATATGTTAAATTTAAACTCTTTAGCGTCCAACACCTTCTTCAAACTGCCTTAGGTTGGAGTAGGAATAGTATATATGACCCCTTTAGAGTCCAGCACCATCCCCAATGTGATTAGATTGGGGTGGGAAGTATAAATGCCACCTGTATAGTGTCCAATGCCTACCCCAAATTGATTAGCTTGGAGTGGGAATAGTAAATGTCACCCCTTTATTGTCCAGCACCTACCCACATTGATTTGAATGGGAGTGGCAACAGTAAATATCACCCCTTTAGTGTCCAACGCCTTTAATAAATTACTTTAGAATGGAGTTGCAATGGTAAATGTCACCCTTTTAGTATCCAACACCTTCATTCAATATGGTTGGATTGGAGTGGGAATAGTAAATGTCACCTCTTTAGTGTCCAACACCTCCCCAAGTTGGTTTAGAATGGAGTGGGAATGGTACCAATCAACATCTTCATCTAATATGGTTAGATTGGTGTGGGAATCGTAAATGTCACCCCTATAGTGTGCAACACATTCCCCAAATTGGTTTACATTAGAGTGGGAATAGTAAATCTCACACCTTTAGCCTCCACCACCTTCGCCCAATATGGTTAGATTAGAGTGGGAATAGTAAATGCCACCCATTTAGTGCCCAACGCCATCACCAAACTGCTTTAGCTTGGAGCGGAATAGTAGATGTCAACCCTTTAGTGTCCAATACCTTCCCAAATTTGTTTAGATAGGAGTGCGAATAGTAAATGTTACCACTTTAGTGTCAACACCTTCCCCCAATATGGTTATATTGTAGTGGGAATAGTAAATATCGCTCCTTTAGTCTCCAACACCTTTCCCAAACTGCTTTAGATTGGAGTGGGAGTAGTAAATGTCACCCTTTTAGTGTCCAACACTTTCCTCTTATATGGTTAAACTTTAGTGAGAATAGTAAATGTGACCCCTATAGTGTCAATGCCTTCCCCATATTGGTTTATATTTGAGTAGGAATAGTAAATGTCACCCCTTTTGTGTCCAACACTTTCCCAAATTCATTTACATTTGAGCGGGAATAGTAAATGTCACCCCTTTAGTGTCCAACACCGTCCCCAAATTGGTGTAGATGGGAGTGAAAATAGTAAAAGTCACCCCTTTAGTGTCCAACACTTTCCCCCAATATGGTCAGATTAGAGTGTCAATAGTAAATCTCACGCTTTTTGTGTCCAACACCTTCCCCAAATTGGTTTAGATTGGAGTAGGAATAGTCAATTTCCTCTCTTTAGTATCCAACACCTTCACCCAAAATAGTTAGATTGGAGTGGGAATAGGAAATGTCACCTGTTTAGTGTCCAACACCTTCTTCCAAAATGGTTAGATTGGAGCGGGAATAGTACATGCCACCCCTTTAGTGTCCAACACCTACCAGAAATAGATTGGAGTGGTGGGAATACTAAGGGCCCTATTGCGATGTCTGTCGGTGTCACCTCTTGGTGTGGGAACCGAGTGACCGTAGGTCGGCAGTTCCAAACATTGTATTATGATGCGACCGCACATGGTTCAGTCGCAAACTTCGATTTCTCCAAGGGAGTGGAAACTGCCCGCAGAACAAGCTCCCGTAAAGAAATGAGAGTTTGTGTAAATCCCTGCACCATGTGACAGCCACCTTATGGTACCTGTTACATGGTGCAGGGATTTTCAGGGGGGCACAATAGGTGCCTCCCATGCTCATAACCGTAGGCCCCTGCTAGGGGCCCCCAAAGTCACTTTCCAACAGGATTTCCATGTCAGGAAGCCCGACATGGAAAGCCTGTCGGAAAGCGACATCATAATCCTGAAGGCAGAAATGCCCTCCGTTAGGGATTAGGTCTGACTCCTTGGTTTTTAGTGTGTTTTCCCCGAACAGGCTGTGGTAAGGTGATGCTGTTCGTCAAAGCAGGTAAGTCTTTTTTTAAGGATTTTTTATGGGTTTTGAGGGTAGGGGGATTTAGGAGGGAGGTCTAGAAGTAAGTCATAGTGTTGTTTTTTTATATTTAGATGTATTATTGTTATTGTTTTTCACTAGTTTGTAGTTTTGTATTTTTCCTACACTATGTTAGCAATGTATCACTATGTTATTTTATATAGTGTGATGTTAGCTATATTTTGATGATTAACTGATATGTATATTATGTATTTATGGGTATGTTATATGTTTTGCTGGTGTTTTTTTTAACTTCACGGTGCAGGTTTTTGTCTACAAAATTCCTTATGGGCAATTAGAGTTTATGCTTTTGTTTTTGCTCAGGAAATCAGTTTTGCTTCATAATAAACCAATTTTTGTTCTTTGATTTCCATTTTAAGAGGAGGTCAGTAGAATTTATTTTTTAAACATGGTTTCTAGTCTTTTATCGGTTGTAGATACTTTAGATTGTTTTGAGGCATCGCTATATTGGGTTTGTTAAATTTTGGTCTCTTTTTTGAGTAGTTTTTTAGGTTTCGCCTGGGCCGGAGCTCCTAGCTTCGCCCAGGAGAAATCTCATGTTCCTACAGTGTGGGGCTTAGTCCCGCCCCTGTCTGCCCCTGTCTTTCATTGGCTAGCTCCATAAATGGAGGCTAGCCATTGGGAGACAGAGGCTGTCAATCACGCTTTCTCTGGAAAACGCGATTCGGGGGCGTTTCTCGGGCTTTTTTTAAGTCCCGCCCCTTTGTCCCGGGTCGCGCTTTGATTGGCTGCCGGCCCGGGACACCCCGTGACGTCATTTCCCGGGCGCGCTGTGATTGGCTGCCGGCCCGGGACACCCCCGTGACGTCAGCCAATCACAGCACGGCCCGGGACCTGACTTGTTATAATTGGAAAAACAGAAGCACCAACAGCAAACGGCTATAAAAAGCAAAACACCACCAGGCAAACATGCCACTGGAAAGTGCACCGTGAATACCAACCTGTGTATAGTGTTTTGGTGGAGAACAAACATATAAGTAACCTTCCTTAGCTCTCAACATAGACACATGGCTGTGTTCTCTGAGGACAGAGGCAGCTGGCGTTTTGTTCCTGCGGTGCCCCCTGTCCGGGCTCCAGGAGGCCAGCAGTGGATGCAGGGGGGCTCTCCGTTCTCCAATAACACAGGCTCGTGGGTGCATTCATCCAGCCTGGAGGGGGTGGATGTCACAGAGAGCACTCCCTCCCCTCCTCCCCTCCCTCACATCACGCTCTGTAACAATGCTGGCTCGAGGGACGGCCGCGGAAATGCTGTGGGTTCCTGCAAATACATATTACACGTTTAGTTATGCATCACTTTAATCGGGCCAGGTTTATGTAGCAACATGTGCAGCTGTGAATGCGAGGGAAGGCGTATAGCACGTGCATTGATGGCTCAAAGCTATGTTTTTGGCATTGCATGGAAACCAGGTGGGGCCAGGATCACACCACGTGACCAAATAGTCATGGTTAGGCTTAGAAGTAGGCATGGATGAGTTTGAATGTGGAATGTACCCCCGTTTTCAATTCTCACATAAGCTAATGTCAAATTAATTTCCTGGACTTTTTGCGGCAAAAATGGCTATTTCTTATGCACAGAGCCCAGGCTACGGCTCGTAAATTACAGACTGAGGTCTGTAAACAAAACGCAGCAATGGTATTGATTGCTCCCAGTCAGCCGACTACACCGGAATGCCAGACTATGCACAGTATAAAGGAAGCAACTTTATTCAATAAAGTCCAGTTGTTGGATGTACTGTGTGTTTCAAAGACCTACTGCAACTGCCTGTTTAGCGCCAGCGTCCCATAGAGGGCTCTCCACATACTCATATATGCTGATCAGACTCTGTCGTTGCTGGTTTGTTTGTTTGCCTTCGGTGGTGTCATGTCATCGAGAGCTGTATTGACTTCCCCGCCATTGGCAAGGCAGGCACTGCGAGTCACGCCCCAAAGCGACCGTTGTGGCTAATTTACATAAATAATTTTGTGCTCTCCCCATGGCATGTTCTCGAGGCATAGGATCGTTAATTGAGAACCACCCATCGGAAAACAGGTGAAATTCATATCTCATGGCTATGGAGATCTCTGCAGGCAAGTCTTACGTTATATGTGCTAATCTTAAATCAAACGCCAAATCTGACCCTCCTCCGATGCTAAAGTACCCGCTACGAGTCCCTTGATGCACATGCTCAGTTTGAGTGCACTAGACCTGAACAGTCCTCGAAAGTGAGTCGTCCTTTATTTTGTTCATGCTGATTGAATGTGCTGTCTACCGGGACACCGAGGACCTTCGTGTCTGCAGGTATGCTGTGGTAGGACTGGACTGCAATAACGTGCATAACAATGTCGGGCTGGAAGGCCAGTAGGAGTTTTAGGCTAACTAGTTAGGGAAGTTTCACGAACAACGTTTAAGGACTGTAATTTATTTGTTTGCTATCGTGGAGTTATTCATTATTATGTTGATAATCCTTATCCACTTAATTTACACATTATTAGCGCATAATTTATTATGGCGGTAACACATTGACACGACCGATTTAGTAACGCATGCACCCAGTTAAAACACTCACACGTAGGCCAGTGTGGTGCATATGCCCAAAACTCCACTTCTCCTAATGGCCACCATAGTTCAGATTTCTACTGCTCGTTCCCGACTCCCCCCCCCCCTGTCCGTGTGCTTCATGTTTTTCCTGAGGCCTTCCCGACCCCCCTCCCGCTGTCCGTTCCCGCCCCCCCCTGTCCGTGTGCTTCATGTTTTTCCTGCGGCCTTCCCGACCCCCCCCTCCCGCTGTCCGTTCCCGCCCCCACCCCCCTGTCCGTGTGTAAAGTAATGAATCATGACGGGCTCGTGGTCATCCACATTTACCTTTGTGAAAGTTCTTGGTGATCCATTACCTTGGAGGTGTCATGCACAAGTTTTTGCCTATTTGACGGTGTCAATATGTCTTACATGCCTTGATGCACATGCTCAGTTTGAGTGCACTAGACCTGAACAGTCCTCAAAAGTGAGTCGTCCTTTATTTTGTTCATGCTGATGCAATGTGCTGTCTGTCCGGACTGGGTTTCAATAAAGGGGCAGAAGGCTTGCACTGCGAGGCGAGGCACACATGCGGCTGTCTACAGGGCTGACGGGGGCAGGCGCGTCCTCACTGTAGGAAGACTCCTCTGCAGCCCACACCGAGGACGAGGGACGCACATACAGGCACACACACAGCCACAGACAGACACCACAAGAGAGATATAAACACACACACTTGCGAACGCAGAGACATGCAGAAAAACTCATGCCCCCACAAACTCAAGCGCGATGAAGCTCATGCACGACACATACACAAACACAGGAACACTCCCACCAACACATCCGTGATAGATACACACACACACACAGTCTCACACAAACACCGGCGTACACTCACTGCACGCACGGACAAACGCTCACACATACACAACCAAAAAGTGAAAGTGAAAAAAACATTTTGGAGAAAAATCACGTGATGTCACAGAAATCGCTTCATCTCTTTGTGGTGTTTAATGTAGGTGCATTTACAAACCCCAGCCCTCACATAAGGTGTCGGAAAGGACTCAGACCTGGCAGATTCTCTTGATGCCCATGAGCAACAGTAAAGAGCATGTTCACCGCTGAAGAGAGTGACCACTTCACCATTCATCCCTTTGTGCCTGCAGACAGAGCTGAATACTTCACCTTTCACCACTTTGCATCTGCAAACAGAGCTGACCACTTCACCAGCTGAGCATCATTTGCACAAGCGTCATTGACACCCCATACTACCGATATTTTTATTACATATGGTACCCACAATCACTTCAAGTACGTATGTTGTGATCGGTAGTCTGTCACCTGCTATACATTCCACCATACAGTTTAAGATTCTTTTTTGTATTTGTATTCATCCATTTACACCATTTTACGTTAAAATAGCTATAGCTTTACTGTATAGTTGCCATAAAGCTTATAATATGGTATAGTGTGCACTTTAAAAAAAATCACTCCACTCCAAACAAAAAAGCATAAATAAAAAACATTGCCACTTACAATGCCAGTAGCTCCAACTCCAACAAATGTGAGACCTATTGCAATGTAAATAACAATGCCATTTATTTATAAGTAAAAAAAAAAAGAAATGTCATGAGCAATGCCAATAGCTCTAACTTTTCCAAAGGCGAAACCATTGCATTGTAAATGCTTGTTTATATTTGTTAGCTAATTTTTTACCGATTACTATCTTTTAATAAGTGGCTACAGAGAAAGATCTGCAGCTACAAAACAGTAAGGGTCCTATTACAAGTTTGGTGATCTCACTGCCATACCTCTGTTGTGGTGGTCCCAAGAAAACAGCTGCATCTGCAGTGTTCTACCATCCATATTAAGATGCATGCAGCCAGAAACACCGACGGCGTCAACGAAATAGTTCGCGCCTGCAGAGCGCCGGAACGCAATGTTGACAATGCGTGCTCCATCTCTGTAAGACCCTCAGCTTCCGGCTAAGCCTATTTTGAAAACACAGTTGTTCTGGCGGTCTCTTGCGGTTGTTCCCCAAGGGTGTTAGGTGGTTGCAGTAAGCTCTCAGCAAAGCACAAGAACAGTGGCCATTGATTGGATACAAAAAACACACAGCTGATGTCCATTGGCTAAGTGGACACATCTGCAAATCACACTATAAAACACACCCCATTCTAGACCATGATCCTTTGCCTCTCCACTGCAGCAAATCAAGATAGAGACCAAACTTTTTGGTGAGATAAGGCAGTCCTATTTTTCCGCATCTTTTTTGGCACTCTCCAATGACTTTTCTTGCACATTTTCCCACATTCCTTGGTCTTTTTTCCTACAGTCACTCACTTTACTTTATAATTATGTTACGCCAAAAAAATCCACGTTTTTCAGAGGCTGAGTTGTCAGTCATGGTGAATGAAATCATAAGAGTAGAGCCACGATAGTTTGGAGTCCAAGTCCAACATACTATTCTCAGTAGGAAAAGGGAAATGTGGTCCAGGATAGTTGACCGAGTGATAGCTGTATCTACCACCATATGCACACAGGCGAAAATTAGGAAGAGGTGGCGCGGCATGGGGGGAAGATGTGTCCCCCCTCCGAGCAACACATCGAGGCCCAAAAGACTGGCAGTGGTCCTCCCAGCACCCCACTACATCTGTTTCCCTGAAAGGTGAAGGTCTTGTCCATCCTACATTGTGAGGGTTTGACAGGAGTATCTGGGGCAGTGGGGTCTAGTAAGTTTCACCTCACTAACTGAAACAATACCTCAATGACCTGTTGGCTATCAACTCAGCTTTTGCCCTTGTGTTGTGTACATAGTTTTCTAACGTGTAATCCTCAAAGTATCAGAGATGTGGGTTTGTCTGTGCCGATGTGTATTATTGCATATAAGGTCTCATGTATGAATCTCCATTACAAGCCAAATGTTGCAATTGTGTCTGTAAGTGTATTGCTATAAAAATATCACCCCAGGACCCATGATATGTCTCAATTTGTAAATATATGGTCCAGCCCAACTGCATTTGGCAACAGGTATGCAAGAATATCCAATTTGCAAGTGCTGAGAAGTATAGCTTGAAATGACCACAACTACCATGAGGCTGTTTCTGTAAAAGAAAACAAGGTGCAGTTATGATTTTGCCCATTTTCACTTGTCTGACATATTACAACTGATGTTCATTCCTTATGGACTGAGCAATCTACATACAATGTTCTACTCAGAGACATTTCTGCCTATTTAGCTTTATGCTGTCCCGGTTGCCTCAACTGAAACTATCGATGGCAAGAGTGACACCATACCAAGTGTGTAGCTTAGATACTTGAAAGGCATAAAACAAACTCAGCTGATTAGAAGTGACAGGTGACCCATTGACTCTGGACTGCTCACATGTTGACTAATGCCGAATATACCACCAAGTTGTATAATCATCTATTTTGTACCCAAATAGGCCTTGTAATGGTCAAATACACATTACCGCTCCACTGTGTTGCCTTAAGTGTTTGTACAATGTGATGTTCATTCCTTATTCCAAAATACAACATTAGAGGACATCTAAGGAGTTGCTTCATTCAAGGAGATGTATTGAATGTCTCCAAATGTCCTGTTACTAAAGTTCAATACCATGGAAATATATCACCGTATTAATCGCCACCTATTTTGTTACACCTAGATCTCTACTTACTGTGTCACAAAAGATTTGAATGTAGATACCACACTTCTGCTAATAGCAATGCTCTCTATTTCACAACAGGTCATTCTGGCAAAGCACCTGGGCTGAGCTTGGCCAGCGAAAAGACTCCCACTCCACCCCTGGATAAAACCCTCAGTGATGACAACACTCCTGGAGATGTGGACGGGGATGAAGTTGCTGGTCTATCTGGTCAGCCTGGGCAGACGGCAACAGTGAGTCTCACTGTGCCCACACCAACACCTCCTACCTCAGGTGCAACACCTATTGCATATTCACAATGTTTAGCTCAGGATCACAACCATATCACACCAACACAAACATACAAGTATCTGGTCTTATAACATCATTATTCCATTTTTTCCAATCATAGGCTGGCATTATGTCAGAAGCTTAGTTAATCATACATGGGGTCACATACAGGCAGAAACATGTTGAACTAATTTAGGGGTATCTTTGTTGAAAACTCCTAGTCCTCTTTTATTTTAATCGTGTACTACAAGACTGAATATTAAAATCATCCGTCTCCCAGAGCCAGTTTTATTCTAAAAAATATTTCTTTTTGTACTCTACCCCTCACCCTCCCCATTTTCGGTCCCTTCTCCATATAAAGCCCCTCAGCTCCTCTTCTAGACCAGAAGAGTTATAGCCCACACCAGGGACCTTGCGACCCTGGTGTGAGGAGCAAACCCTATGATGAAGCATGTCACCCTTTGGTGCGTGAGATTTCTCATCCTAAGAAAAGGTCTTCCCCACCTCACCCCACCTTTCCCTATGCTTTAGATGCACATACCCATCCTGGCTCCAATGTAGATAACATTTCATGAGTGGGGACCCTTCTTCTTTTTGCATCTATGTTTTGTTGAGGGCCTACTTTAAATGACAATTGTACCAAACCAGCTACTTTTCTTCATTGTGTCAGGAGTGATGCTCCTTCACTACTGTATCTCATGTGAAGTGACCCTTCTTACGTGTGATTATAGCATACAGAGCACTTTGGATGCAGTGACTGATCAATACTTCCCCTTTGGTAAGTGGGAATTCTACAGTAACATGAGATAGCAAACATCACTGGTGCCATCAGTATTAGTGTCTACATCTTGGCATGTGTACCTTTCCCAGTTGTAGTATCCTCTGCACTCCTGTTTCATAGAGGAGATATGTGTCTTCATAGGTTGATGTCTGAGTCCATCACAAATGTGTGTGCAGGCCAATCAGTATTTGATTTTCTTTAAATTTCTGATGGGTGTACAGTTCACGTGTTACCACAGACAGGAGCATGTAAACATTGGTTTGTGGGTCACCATAAGCCATTACTCAATGTAATTAGTCAGGCCCAATTGATGAAGTATTGAAGGACATGAGAGGTAGACTTACAGAATGTGTCACAATGTGAATTTCCATGCCATTAATGTGGGAATATTCAGTTTTGGGAACTGCATATGTTGATTAGACAAGGTTAATTTGACTGACTGGTGACATGCATCAGGGAGTGACATGTAGAAACCGGAGAGATCAAATGTGAATGTCTGCACTCAGTATTGCAATGGAAGTTGTATTTAAAAGACACCAAAGTAAAGTGATGTGCCTTCCCAGTAGGACAAAAGTGAAACCAGCTGTTCATGTAATGGGGATTCCCTGAGCCTCAACAACCTTCAATATTCTATTGCTATTTATGTATGTAATGCAAGAATGGTGTTGTCACCAGTACCAAGCTGGATTGGGGATGCTCCTAGGCCTAGGTTAAGCAGTATGATGTGGATATTTGTGGGCAACTTTCCCAGATATTTGAGCCACATTGCTACAGTCTACTTTTCGGTGCTACATGTGATACATAGCAATGCTACTTAAGTACAGTTTTCATGCGACTATTCTGACAGTGGACATATGAGGACGTTTTTATTAAGAAGTGTCAGCAGTGCAAAAAGAGCATTTCCTTGTCACCTTCCTACTGCTACTGCACATATTGCTCCAACATAGCCTTATTACAAGACCATCATTTCATCATGATGTGGTATTAGATATCTGACCATTTCCTGATTGCAGGACCTTGTGTGAATCTGTAGGGATTAGTTTGTTATTGCCACCCTATTTGATGCTATCAGGTCACTATGGTATACTAGCAGAGACAAGGTATACAAGGTGATCAAGTATCCTACTAAATACATGAGGATGGAGTTGAGACAACGTTACTCATGACTTCACTGTGAGCAACTATTTACAGGTCCTATAGCATGCATGTGCTCATGCTAATGTTGAATGTTGAAGCCACTATAGCGGACCTTGTAATTCGAGTCTCATGTGCACTTTATAGTAATGTTCTGTGGTAAAAGCTCTTGGCCCAGTGTGTTCTATTGTATGCAATAAACCTATTTTAAATGTCATTTCAGCATCATTCCAGGCAAGCAGACGAGACAGGGCCAACATTATTGGGGAAGCAGCTGGCCACAGTGGCTCACGTCGTGACATGACAGACACTGAGGAAGCCAGTGGTTGAGGGGAGAGCCAAGTAGGACACAGACTCAATGTCATTATCTTCAGAGTCAACCTCCAGTGGATACTCCCTAGTGGTGGTGTAAAACACACATGAACAGTACCAACACCATCCTTGTCTGTGACCCCCTTCAATCCCCCCTCCGTGTTGATCCCCATCTAGTTGCCCAGGCCTGCTCTCCTAAAGCTCTCCGAAAAATTCCACTAAGAGGGAAGTATTTGTAGTAAAACATTCGGCACAAGCTCCTCAGATATAGGCCATCATATGTAAATGATGAGAACTAGTTGAAAATGAACCAGACTTTAAGGGAATCTTTGGTTCTCCTTTATTTGCACACACGCGTTCACAAAATTTACGTGAACTGTTAAAACCTCCCAAAACAGATCGGAAGACCAGTTACAAAGGAATGAGAAAATGCCACAACTGTGGACAATGTGGCAACGTTATAGGGGATTTTGGTGATATTTTTTTCCGCACGTTGAGTGCTTACCTCACATTTTCTCATATTTTGGTATATAGGCAGTAAGAGCGGCTGGTTGTCAACCTTCAGGTAAAACATTCAACGCACAGCCACGCCTTGGTGGTGGCTGGCATGTTATCAATTTGCCAGGGTTTCACGAGTGATACACATCTTTCTCATCATTTCTTCCTTTCTTTCCATTTTCCATTTCCTTCTCTCTCTCACCCCCACTGGAGATGGCTGTATACTTGCATAGTTTTGGGCGAAGGATTTATGTTCTCCGGCTAGGAGCAGAGCATGTTCTTTTATTTCTAATTCTTTTTCGTTTTCTTTTTTTCTCTTTTTTGATCTTCTAATATATGCAAGCTCTCAGCATGTGGACTTAAGACACCCTGAAATGTACTTGTATTCGAGATTATGAGATTACGAACGTTGAATATCACTTTTCATGTTGTAGATCCGGACGACTGCACTTCCAGTAGAAATCGATTTAAAGATTTGCAAGCATATCATTTTTTGATTTATCATGTTAATCCCCCGATGAAGGGTTCGGGAGGAACCCGAAATGCATTGGGATTTGTTGTCTTTGTGTTTATTGTAAAAAAGTATATGCATTTTATTTCTTTTGGAATTTCGTTCTGAGTTTGATACAAATGGCATTCATTTTCTATGAATCACACATATGATGTTTGTAATTAACCAGCGATTTTACATATTATTCTGAAACCTATGCACATAAAAAGTAACGCAACTGCAAAAAAGTTTTTGAGTATGTTTATGTAAATGTGATAAAGCAAACACACAAGGAGAGATTAGAGTAACTAGGCCTACTTTGGGCCGCCAAAGCTGTGCGGCACGAAGCCTTTGGTTTCCAAAGACTAATTTTTTACGCCTAAAAGGGGAGCCATCTCCTTCACTCTAGGCACCTTTGCCCTTGCCCCTGTAACCCACTCTTCCCTGAGTGAGTAGGCTATTGACCTCCTGAGGCACATCTCAGAATGGCAGATGGCACTACTGAATGCCATCCAGGGCAGGGGCAAGGCAGCCATTTGAAACAGACGGTGGCCTACCTGGAAGGTATGGGGTCATGGATTTAATGACCTAAGAGACATACTATTTTTTCAATGTTAACGGGGTGCTGCACTCCCTGCAACCCCCCACAACTTTGTAAAGAGTGTTAGGTGGAGCTCCTGCCTCTTCTATTGGCACCACCAGCAAGAGAATATGTTGTTTGAAAATGCACTAGAGCATTACGGGGCACTGTTTGCTAGGAGTAGTGTATAATAAATGAGCAACTCATGCAGCTCATTTATTTAACATTTTTCTTTTTTTTATATATATTGAGGAGAGGGAGTGTGGCCCCCCTCCCAGAGCCAATGCTGACCCCGGGGGTGCCATCCCATGCATCCCATGCACAAACATACATATAAATGACACCGGGAATGCAGTTACCCCTCCCTGAGCTTTTGTTGCCCCTGGGGTTATTTTCATTTTCAAGGGGAGGGGGCACATGGCCCCTCACACTGAACCGTTAGAGCCCCGGAGATCACTTAAGGTGGGTACCCAGGAGTCTATCCAGGGATCCCACAACACACACCACTTGGGGCTGCGGGTGGAGCCCTCGCACCACCACACTCCTGCACCCCGCTGGCTTCCCTGCATGCACCCATCAGGTTTTGCTCCCTCTCACTAGGTGAGAGCACACATTTTAATTTCCCTGCCCGTGCTCTTGTGGGCAGAGAAACAGTGTCCTGGTGTTGGGACCTCAGGGGCACAACAATGGAACCCACTGAGACGCATGGAGGGGTGGAGTGCACTCCCTTTCCCTGTAATTAAAAATTGACACTGGGCTCCTGGGACCTCAGCGGGCTTTTGGAGGGAGGCCGCATGCCCCTACTCTTTTAAGTAATTTAAAAGCGGCTTAGGAGGGGGGCTGTGCTCCCCATATCCTTCAATTAAATATCAGCCTCAGGGATGGAATCCCCAGGGCATTAGGGAGGCTCTGGGAAGTGGGCCGCATGCACCCCACCCCTTCAATCTGTTTGTACCACCCACCAGGCCCTGGCCTACCTTGTGGGTTTATATATCTAAACCACAGGAGCCCACACTTAAAATATATATATATATATCTATATAAATATTTGTACATGGACATACACCACACACAGACATATGTAAATGAACAATAAGGTGCCACATAGGCATTTCTAAGTACAAAAAGTCGCACTCATACTGCATATGTTCATCAGTACAATTTTTTAATTGGCCTAATAATCTTAGAATTACTCCTAAATGAATATTTCGATTAGGTGGTTTACTTTTTAAGGCTCACCCCTGTGGCACATAAAAACATTTTTCATACTCCTCTTCATTACAAACTATATTCCTATTTCATAATGATTTTTCTGAAAATGTAAAGTAGCATTAAAGGAGAACTAATTCATATATTTATAAGTGCTTTTGTGAATTGGCACTAATATTCCGGCTCCTCACCCGCAAAATGTTGATGTTCCAGGATCGTGTATGTTTTATTTCAGTTGGCAATGGATCTTTCAGGAGTTAGTCAACATTTAAGAATTAACGTATTGGCTAACAGGGAGGATTCATTGGGCAGAGTGAGATAGAACTTGTGCCAGTGCAAGTTTTAATCATAAATCACAGAAATTTTCAGTATGAGCAAATGTACTTCAAATATACATAAATAACATTTATGATGTGAACTGTTACATGGTGCCTTTGAAGGCAAATCTGTAATGCATGCACACCATGGTGTATTAAAATATTAGAAAATGCATGGAGTGGTCAGACTTAACTAGCTAATTAGAAAGATTAGATAGTAGACACTAACTGGTAAAATAAAAGAAAAGTAACTGGCAATACACCCAAGCTGTACCAGCCAATCAGAGAGTGACTTTCACAGCGGTTTCTACTGTTGTTGTTGCTTAGCTTTTCTCAAGGAACTAAAGTTATCATGCTACTCTTCCTGTGAAACTATATTACTTGAAAACGAAAGATACAAAAGTACACAGTCTATGTAAGCCTTAAGCCTCAGAGTTGGTTTTCTAAAACCCGTATGCTACCAGTTAGCAAGTTGTAGTAGCGCCATAGAGGTGATTGTCTTTCATCCGTGGTGTGGCTATAACTTGGGTGGTGGAAATGTTTTACTTGATGGTGTCCTCTAGAACATTCATTAATGCTATTTTAAAGTATGCTGTCCACGTCATGACCAAACTGAATGCATATTGTGTGAGCTACATGATGCTTATGGTCTGCTTAACACAACTCTTTCATGTCTGGTGTAATAACAATGCTTGTAATAAGCAATATTTGACACCAACCAACCAAGCACGCAACTTAGGGGTCATCCTCGATTCCAAGCTCAGCATGACCAACCAAGTCAACGCAGTCTCCTCCTCCTGCTTCCACACCCTCCGTATGCACCGCAAGAGCTACAGATGGATCCCGGCGTGCACACGGAAAACCGTCACCCACGCCCTCGTAAGCAGCCGACTCGACTACGGTAATGCCCTCTACGCCGGAGCCCCGTCCAAACTCATCAACAGACTCCAAAGAATCCAGAACGCCTCCGCACGCCTGATCCTAGACGTCCCACGCCGGGACCACATCACCACGCACCTGAGAGACCTGCACTGGATCCCCGCCGACAAAAGAATCACATTCAAAATCATGATCCACGCACACAAAGCTCTGCACATGACCGGCCCAGCCTACCTCCACAACAGACTCTCCTTCTGCGTACCCATCAGGAAAATCCGCTCCACCGACCTGTTCCTGGCCGTCGTCCCGCGCATCCACAGAACCACTTCCGGGGGCAGATCATTCTCCCACCGCGCCGCCAAGACCTGGAACGCCCTCCCCCTCCACCTACGACAGACCGCAGACCTCCCAGCCTTCAGAAGACTGCTTAGGACCTGGCTCTTCGACCATTAGCTGTAGCCCCTCCCCCCAGCACCTTGAGACCCTAGCGGGTAAGCAGTGCGTTCTACAAATCCCCTGATTGATTGAATATTAACTGAATTATCACTTAGATAATTAGCCCTACAATCTGGTAATGTACCCTTGCGTTAAATTTGGGAATGGTAATTTAGTTCTTCTAGGATAAACACTTTTCAGTGTTACATTTAAAACACTTTCCTTAGGTTTCACTTTGTCCCAGAACCTTGGTTTGTGAAGTTATATTCAAGCCTTCATTCAGTTTTCAGAGAAAGGCATTTAGTCAAGGGATTTTAATAAATATTGAAACGGTATTTCCACACACTAATTGTAAAGATGCTCAAGGTCCTACAGGGTAGCAATATCACGGTAAAGGCTTGAGTGAACACACCAACTTATCAGAAATTATCACAGGGAGAGAGAGCCTCATTCAGCCTACGTGGGAGCTGAGAATGTTAGAGATTCACTCACATCCAGAGTATAACACCTGAGCCTACCTGACCTCATTCCAGCTGGATGATATCATTTTAGAAGAGACTGGTTGAAGTATGCAGGAACGCTCTAGAGATTTGCTCCTCTCATCCAGGCCTTGTTGCTGGTAATGTTGCGTGCTTTATTTTATATTCAACTCCTTAACTTGACATCTCTTTTTGTGGTGCCCTTTGTCACACGTTCTGCTAATACGTGAATGTGCTGTATGTGCATTTCAGAAGGCACAGGCACCTAGTAGTCTGTGCAGTTAGTTCCATGGTTGTACAAGCAGAATGCAATGCCATTGCTTTCCTTTCTTTCTGTGCTTGTTGTGAGACACTGCTTGTTGTGAGACACTTCATTTTAGCTAGACGAAACCAAATAATCTGTCATGCACCTTTGCCACAGTTGATAAGAACAGTACTTTATGATATAAACAATTTCCATGCTGAAGCTCTTTGAGAGGAGCATTTCTATGCTGCAATTATCACACAATCATTGCATACTGTGATTACTAAGGAAGATTACCTGTGAACTGAGACTGGCTTCCTGACACCTTAGACCAATGTGTGGGTATTAGACAATCCCAGATGATCTGGCAAAATGGTACTCCCAGTATGCTTTCTTTAGTATAGTTTTATATACAGATAGGAGTAAGCAACTATTAAGAACAATTTACAAGGTTGAATTGTTCATATTGTTTACCCTTCTAGTAATCCTGATTACAATAATATGTCTCAGTGTTCTAGTAATCACAGCTCATGCTCTCTTTGCAAGAATATGATAATTTCAATAAATGTTTGAAAATGCTTTGTATTATCTTTCTTGTGTTTACCTTGGACGTGTACGAGTAACCAAACAAAAGGCCTATATCTATATCCATGGATTCCTTGTGAATCAGAGTGTCATCTTTGAGGTAACCAACAACATCTGGTTGGTTTAGAGATTGTGGGCCAGATGTAGGTAATCTCGATTTACCTACTCTTAAATACCGAATCATACCGATTCGGTATTTAAGAGTAGGTAAATGGGATGTAGGTGATTTCTCTTTTTAAATTACCGAATCGGTAAGATTCTGTAATTACCGAATCGGTATTTACCGATTCGGTAGTTGCCATTCATTCCTATGGGCCTGCAGGCCCATAGGAATGAATGTCAATTACCGAATCGGTAAATACTGATTTGGTAATTGGGGGAAACATTGAAGGGTGGCAGGGTGTCACTTTGACACCCTGTTGCACCCCCTCAATCGTGTATGGGTGCACATGTTGCAGACATACATACCCCAAGGGCATGTGTGTCTGCAACATGGCAGCGATTGAAAAGCAAAAAAAATGCTTTTTCATGGCTTTTCATTATTTACCACCAACATACAGTTGGTGGTAAATAATGAATTCTTAAAGCCCTGTAGCACTGATTACAGGGCTACCTACATCTCATAATACAGATTCCGTAATTCTACAGAATCAGTAATTTTACAGATTCTGTAAAATTACCGATTCTGTAAAATTACCGAATCTGTATTTTAGGTGGCCCTACATCTCAGTATCCAAATACCGGTCGGTAGGTATTTTCGGCCGTTACCGACCGGTATTTGGGTACCTACATCTGGCCCCGAATGTGGTACTGAGAGTTAGCCAAAACCCGCCAACACGTACTGATGGTATATTTGGACTAATTCTATATATATTATATGAAGTTTGTGTTGGGCTATTGCTATATTTGTAGTAATTGTATAACATGGCACCACTAATGTATTAGGTCAGATAGTTATTTAATGTGTCTTCTGAGTAGTTTTGTTGCTTGTGCCCAAGGGTTTTGTTCACCTCTACATGGAGACATTCACGGTGAAAATAATCTATCCTCCTCAGCTTACTAGGAAGCACGAATTTATATAGTAGGCTGTTCAAGCTTGAACCTTTAAAAAACGATCCCTCCACTGTAGTGTCAACTTTCTTTGAATTCCATTCATTAAAAATTGCACTGAAAAATGAATATTCCTGTAAATTGTAGATAGGCAGTAACTGTTCACTTAATTGTACATGGGCTCACCAATGGTGGGGGGATGTTACCTTCATGACTGAGGCCCACACAGCGTGTCATTGTTGATGCTAACATACAAACGTTTCATACATACACTGAGGGAGCAGCAACACCTCCATATAGACCTTATGAATACTTGAAAATACCACTAACATACCAGGAACATCAAGATTGGTTTCCAGGTGCCCTCCCACACACTCATAAATATAAGTCTAAGGCCTCCCAGTAATGACGGAGTGACTTGGCCAGTTTTAGCTGGGTACACATCATTTACAAATACAGATGCATTAAATATTGGCATAATACGGGCTTTATATAATCACTTACATCTAATGCAGTTTGCAATGCATGCAATAACAACTGCTCCATCAATGGCTGTCAAGATGGGCTGCACAGTTAGCTGCACCTTCCATTAGTCCAGTCAGTATTAATGCCTGTATGGGTAAAGTACCCACCAAACGTGAGGAAATTCCATTTTGGATAGCACAAAAAAAATATAAACTTGAAGCAGTGTTTCCCCATACAGGACCCAAAGATAAACTCAGAATTCTTACTATGTGTCTGTCACTTGGTATGGTTCCCCCAACTGAAGATTGTGTGACATGGGGTACTGTGTTTGTGCCATATATACCATAACACATGGCATCTCATCAATTGCTATTTTGCCTGAAGTGCTAAAGCAAATTCAAAATGAATACATGGCAGCCCCTGCCATGGACATGGGGATGAAATTAATTGGTTATGAAGTAATGTTAAAGGTGGGGCAGCATCTTTGGTGATACGCCATGGCTCACAATGGTACACACTGCACATCAGGAACGCAAACAACCTAAACTTATTTCAGAGACATATGCTTCTATAGTTCGTGGTAATTTGGGAACCAGGCCTGGTAAGCTACAACTTAAAACTAAATCTGATTCAGATACGACCATGCAGAGACCTGAGGCTTCTAAAAAATGCTGGAATTAAAATGATAAAAAAGATAAACAGAAAACACAGGCTTGATCTCCCCAACAGGATTCCTCTGAAAAATGCCATAATTTACGTAATCGTGATACAATTTAACAGCCTGAGAGGGGTCAGTATTCTCTCACACCTTCGTCTCGTTCCTTGCAGGACTCTTTAGACGGAAAGTCACAAAGAGGTAGACACTGCAATACAAGACAGATGGATCGCGTAAAACTGAAAAAGGACTCACAACACTCCTCTGATGTCATCATAAAAAAGGAAGAAAAAAGTCCCAAGAAAACAAACTTTAGCAAGCAGAAAGTGGCAAGAATTTCTGCTAAATATTCACAAATACTCAGGATGCTTCTCATGAATGATAGGTGGGCAAAAACACTGTTCAACAGTAAATCAGAGGTCACAACAGTTTGACAGAGTCTTAAAGAGTATCTGCTGGCATGACCAACTAATAGCTATGTTGAAGCTGAAACTCCAGTTCAGTAGCTAAGCCCTCCTGACAGAATTTATGCTTCTGACATTCTCTTTGATGAAGTAGAGTAGCCTCCTGAGTTTGTTAGAAAGGTCCCACCGGGATAAAGGTAATATTACCATCCTTTTCAGTACTTGTTCCCAAGGAAGTAAAAGAAGCATATGCTACAGAATGGGCTCTTGCACAAGCCCCTGCGTTATATCGCAATCAAGCAGGCTGGAATAAGGACTCGCTTTATCATATTATCCCTATAAGGTCCAGCCAGCAGGTGTAGCCACAATACCGCATTAAACATGAAGCGAAGGGACATTCTATCACAATTAGAATATCAAGGCATAATTGAGCCATGCATCTCTCCTATGAATAATCTTTTATCAACTGAAGCCAAATCATATCATTCCTACCACATGGTCTTAGACTATAGACAATTAACCGCTTCGCTGCGGCGCGAATTCCGCCGCTGTACTGGGACATTCCAATCCTGGGCATGTCTCCGACGGCCCCCGGCCGTCGTGCGCACATGCCCACCATGACTCATGACGGCCGGGGGCAGATGTTAAACAGTCATTCACGTACTTTTCCAATACAAAATTCACACAGCACAGCTTTAAAGAAAAACATTGTACATAAAAATACAAATAATTTTAATATTTCCAATGTTTTTTCTGTCAAAATATAGCCCCTAAAAGCAGAGTTTTGACAACGTTTATCTATGGAGCCTCAGGTAGCCAAAGTTGCCTCCACCTGTTATGTAATATAATGTCCTGCTATGTTATGTGAATTTGTAGAATGAGGCTTATCACATGTAAGGTAGGAGCACTGAGTAAGGGAGGCTTGATGTAGGAAGAGTAGATTATGCTGATTTCATCCAGAAGGGCAATGTTTTGAGGTTCCTTTGGAAGTCCATGAGAGAGAGGGAGGTTCTGAGGTGTTTCGGGAGGTTGTTCCGGATCTTGGCTGAGAGGTATGAGAAGGGGCGACCTCTGCTTCTGGTCTTCTTGATGCGAGGAAGGTGTGCTCTTGTCTATGATGCAGATCATAGGTGTCTGGTAGGTTGATAGAAGTTGAGGAGGTGGTTAAGGTAATCTGGACCGGTGTTGTGGAGAGCTTTGTAGGTGTGAGTGAGTAACTTGAACTTACATCTTTCCTGAACTGGGAGCCAGTAGAGATTGTTAAGGTGTGGAGAGATGTGGTTGTTTCCTGGGATGTTCAGTATGAGTCTGGTGGCAGCGTTCTGGATGGTTTGGAGTCAGCGTAGGACATGGGTTGAGATTCTGATGTAGAGGGCATTTCCATTATAAAGTCTACTTGTGATAAGAGCATGGATGACCATTCTGGTGTTTATTGGGATCCACTTGAAAATCTTGCGTTGCATTCGGAGGATATAGAAGCATGATGACGAGATGGCATTGATCTGTCTACTCATGAATATGTTGATGTCCAGTATGATCTCAAGGTTCTTGGCCTGGTCCACAGGGGTGGGTGAGGGCCATGTTCAGAGGGCCACCAAGAGTGTCCCAGGGGGAGTGGTTATTTGCTGAAGATTCGGACTTCGGTTTTGTCTGTGTTGGGACGGAGGCAGTTGCTTTCCATCCAAACAGCCACATTGCTCATGCAATTGGTGGAGTTTGCTTTGGCACGGCTGGTTGAGTTGATA
The DNA here is from genome assembly GCF_964261635.1 of Lissotriton helveticus. Classification (NCBI taxonomy): domain Eukaryota; kingdom Metazoa; phylum Chordata; class Amphibia; order Caudata; family Salamandridae; genus Lissotriton; species Lissotriton helveticus. The sequence continues at coordinate 237,990,326 of NC_136059.1, forward strand.
AGGGAGAAAATGAGCTGTGTGTCATTGGTGTAGGTTACTATGTTAATGCCTTGGGCTCTGATGATGTCCTTGAACGGCATCATGTAGATGTTGAATACTGTAGGGTTTATACATTTTATATCAAAATGTTCTTCTGCATAATATTCAGTTCTAATCATCCATTTTGAATTAAATCCAACTTGTTTCGTGAGCTGACCATAGTCCATTTTGATGCATCTGTCTAGGTAAGAATGGTGTTCTGTACAATCTCTCATGTTGCTAAAATAAATAAAGGTATACATGCATGCTTAACCTCAATAAGACTTACTCGACCAATCTCCTGACACTCAGTCCATGATTAGCTGGGTTGTAATCTCGGTAGGACAAGAAGGCGCAAATCTGTTCATAGGACTCAAGCTCAATAGGTACAAAAGAAGTAATCGATAGAGCTGTCCATGAGAATTCTTTCCTGAATCTCTAACCAATCCAGTTTTACGGATATACATCTTTACTAGTCGTGTTTTTAATAGGCAATATGGACATATGGTTTTATAGTGCCGTAAGAGTGACCGTGGATGCTGATTAAGCCTGGCCTCATGTGAAATATAAAAGCAAATGCATTTTATTTAATGAATGTCAGCCTAGTGTGGCATCTTCCCGTGTAAGGATCCCCTGAACAACTGTCATGAGTTCAGATAGGGGGAGCAGTAGTAGAGGACATTTCCTCTCCTACTTGATTCTGATTTTGCCATTAGTCTGCAGCTTTTGAATGGTAGATAAGATCAAAATCAATTTTTAGATATAGGTAGACATCTCACAATATCATTTTGAGCTTAGATTCCAGTTACCATGTACGCATGTATGTATATGGCATTTCTAAAGTGCAAACCTAGCCAAAAGGCAGTGGGCGCTGTAGAGAGTCAAAGACAATCATAAAGTCAAAGAGTAATAGGAGAGGTAGCTGGTTTGTGGGCAGTTAATGCATTGTAATTCAGCATTGTTTAATGAGGTGAATCTTCAACTCTTTGCTGAATTTGAACAATATAAGGGTAGTCCTTCTGACTTCAGGGATGCTGTTCCAGATTATGGTAGGTGCATTAAAAAAAGGTCTGTTGTCTGGTTTTTACTTAGTCTACACACTGAAAGTGGCCTGGCTGCAGGTGTGCTTAGACCCACTAGAGCTGGTGAGTTTTTCTGCAAATATAAGTAGGGGTGCTGGTTTCAATGGCTTTGTCAATGATGCAGCTGGTTTGAAGATGGCAGGGCCGGCAGGGAGAGTCAATGGAGTTTTATCAGAATGGGATGGTGGTGATGTGATCATATTTCTTTTGACCCTGGATGAGATGTGCTGAGGTATTTAGGTTGCTCTTAAGGGGTGCCAATACACAGTCTGAAAGACCATGGAGCAGGGGGTTACCATCATTCAGAATCAATTGTAGGAAGACTTGAACAGCAGTTTTGAGGTCACATTTTGCTGAAAATGTTTTACTTTCCTGAGAAGTAAGAGCTGGTGCCAAGCTGTTTTAGCTTTTTAGGCAATATGTTCCTTGTGGGGGATGTTGGTGTCAGGGTGATTCCGAGTGACTTGGCATTCGGTGAAAGTTGGGGTTCAAAACTTTCAATTTTTTTGTCATAGACACATGTTTGCATGCTTCTTATTTGGCGTTCTTGGTAATTAACAGGAATTGTGTTTTTGTTGGGTTGAACTTCAGGTAGGCACTGTACATCCATGTTTGGGTAATGTGCAGGGTGTGATAAGACATTCAAGTGGAGTTGTGTGCATATTGGTGAATCCTGATGTTGTTATCTGTGAGTAGAGCACCAAGTGGTTTCATATAAATATTGAAGATGACAGAAGACAGTATGGAATCCTGGGTGATTCCACATTTGAGTGGAATCTTTTTTGATCTAGAGGGCTCATGTGAATAAACTGGTTTAAGCTGGAAAAAGTAGGAGACGAACCAGTGAAGGACATTGCTGGGGAATTCCATTCATAACCTCGAGGTGTGTATGAGGGTGGGATGGCTGACTGTACTGATGACAGCCGAGAAGTCCAGCAAAATCAGGAGGCAGAGGTCATCTTCATCTGTGGTCAAGAGAGCATTGCCTACTTTTTCCTATTTAACATGTATTAGATTCAAAATATTATCATAGTGAATGCAAATAGTCTACAGATTTCTGGCTGCCATCGCCAGGACTTCACAAACGCTAATCACTTTTCAGTTTACTTGTGAGTACAAAGGATTTATGCACAAAACACCAAAACTGAGAGAGGGATCATCCTGGGCCTGTCAGATGAACATTTACTTATGAACAAGACTCATGACATCCTTTCCCACAGAAATCCGAATTAGTCTATATAGTGCCCAGCCAAATGAGATGCCTGAATTTTAGGAGTGGGTTTTCTTTGCAGTTCAGGGGATTACATTGATAATGGCATGTTGAAACTCACATTCAATGAAAAAGTCACTTGGCTAAGGCAAATCTTGGCCAGCTTGAAATTTTAGTCTAAGACCCTTTGTTAAATATTTTGTCCCATACATATCTTCTCAGTGTACCGCACTGTCTCATCGTTAGGGAGAGGGAAGCCTAATCTTTAACTAGAATTGGTTCACAGATCACTATCACTGGTAAACAATATTTGCCCCTTGAAATCCCATGCTTTATACACTACAATTAGAAAGCATGGTAGCAACTGAAGAAAGAATTATGCCCTGCTTTACTGAAGATGGATAATAATTCAGTTCCTCACAGAGAATTTTGGGGAGAGCTGTCCTCTGATTTGCTTCAGCATTTGAAGAAAGAGAGAGAGATAGTTTACTGCCTCGGATCTCTAGACCATTTGGATCCCCTCACTAGAGAAGTACCTTTCTGCTCTGCATACTTTAGACACAATGTCTGACTGCTTATCTGCTGTGAATGTTAATCTTCAAATTGTAAAGACCCTTGTTGCTTAGATCATGGGTTAGTCAGAACAATTCCCATACCAGCAGCATCAAGTGGAACCGCAAGAGGTTTCTCCTCCATGTTGGAGACTGTTAGGAACACACCAGTTCCTGCAAGGGAGAGCAAGGCACTGGACTCAGATGATAATCCACCAATCTCCTGCACGTTCTTCGCAATAGGCAGTATAGTTGGAGTAACCTCCTATTTCCTTCTGAAACAGGGAGAGAAGGGTATGTGAGAAAGGGAAAGCGACTGAGAGAAAACACACCACATAGCCAGTAAACATCATAGGAGAAACCCTCAGCACATTCAGAGTGGTTGGCAGTAGAGTGAGTAGCTTCAAGTTTGTGGTCGAACGGTCTTGACTGTTTGTCCACAGGCTAGTTGTAGAAATGGAACAAATTAGCCCAGTGTTCCCAGAGAGCAGGATCCAAACTAAAAAAGGTGGTAAGACAACAAAGGAACAGGGGTTACACAAACCGGGGACGTAACAAAACAACAAATGGGAAAGACTCAATGAAGTGACAAATTGAGTGAGAGTGGTAGCCATGCAACAACAGAAAGTTGCCAGGGGCCAGCTTATTAATCCACAACCCATTTATAGGAATCAGAACAGCCTGTTGATCCTCTGAGTTAGAGATGTTAGAGAGAAGCACTATGTGTTTTTAAAATACCCCTCCACACTATGAGTCCCATAGTGTCATGCTTCATCATAGGGGTCTTCCCGTCCCTCTACGTGCTACGAACTACGACTATGCGGGAGCACTTATCTTATGTGAATAGACTGTGTGTGATGGAATTTGTGAGAGTGATAGGGAAAGTGAGGATTACAAAAAGATTAAAAATGTCCTGGATAGTAGAGTAAATACACTTTATTCAGTTCCCTAGCTGGAAACCTTAGAAAAGGGGATGGAATAAGTGGGAGGTAAATCTCACTCCCTACTTGGTCGACATGTTTCAAACGCAGTCCCCACTGCGTTTCTCAGCAGGACCTAGATACGATCCCTAATGCACTCTACGAGATTAAATACGGATATATAGTATGCCTAATATCGCACGAAGACTGACCTCAAAAATAGGCTGGTCAGTTTTGACAAAGGGGTTTAATAGCCCTTAAAAAATTACCAAATTGGTACACTTTTTTTCTGGTTGATATGCCACATGAGCTAGTATCGGGGAAGAACGCTTCCTTTTAACAATGAGTATTTAAATTTATATAAAGTGTATTTTCTCCACTAGCCAGGAAATTTTTAATCTTTTTGTAATCCTCACTTTCCCTATCACTCTCACAAACTCCATCACACACATAGTCTATTCACATAAGATAAGTGCTCCCGTGTAGTCGTAGGTCGTAGCACGCCCCGCTTCGCAGAGGGGCGGGAAGACCCCTATGATGAAGCATGACACTATGGGACTCATAGTGTGTGAGGTGTATTTTAAAAACACATAGTGCTTCTCTTTAACATCTCTAGGGAAAAGCATCTTTCACCCATCACAAAAAAAATTGTATTTGAAAACAATTAAAAAATAAGATATACTTGATAGAATCCCATTGTTTATATAAAATCTGACAGGAGGTAGATTCTATTCATTAGAAGCCTCTATACTCCCTTTTTTGTTGTTTTGAGATCCTCTGAGTTAGTCAGCCACCTAGAGCCAGTTATCCACAGCCTCTAATCCTTCACTGCTTCTTGTGTGTATCTTAAAGAGAATTGAACAGTCTTGCACTTGTTCCGTCTTCTCTTGAAGAAATCCTGACAGTACCCAATGCCCCCGAGACTACTTTGCCCTATCTTTTCTATTTGTGCCTGGTGTGGATGTCTTGCATGAAAGACCTTGAGTAATTTGGGGGCCTGTACAAAAGCTGCTGGTTCCCTTGTATTCTCTGAGTCATAATATCTCATTCAAGCTATGAGATATTTTAGACTACCTCAGTGGATACTGGAGTCTAAAATTGCCTCAACTTCATATACTTGGGTCCCATCTACAAGAACTGTGATGTGGCTTTAGACAGAACTGGTGGGACACTTTTAGACTATTTATGCTCTACTGAATTTTGTAGGGCCAAGCATAGGTAGGAAATCCTTACAAATTACCTGATCTGAAAAGGGCCCACAGATCTGGGTAAAAACTTGGGATGGGACTGTGGGATGGAGAGGTGCTTCATAGAGAGCCATACTTAATCCTCTACCACTGATATATTTTTTAGTTACCCATTTAGTTAAAATGGTGGTCCCAGAGGTACGGGGGGTCCATACAGCCCCCGCTTAATGTTGACAGTAGCCCTGTGGAGCTGGTAGGCCATGGGGTCCACTAAGTCCCCCACAATATATTTTAAAATTAAAAGGTCCGGGTGATGGTGGTTCCTGGGGCAAGTTGGGGGGGGGTCTGCGCATTACTATAAACAAGAGCCGTTGGGAGGTGGTGGCCCCCAGGGCATGAATGAGCACTAGGAGGGAGGCCCTGTGTGCCCCCTCCTCTTAAAAAACAAATGCCCCCTGGGACCTCGGTCACCCAGGAGCAATATTAAAAGCAAATGTGGGATACTGCGCTTGTTTTTTTTCTTTAATTGATGGCGATATTCATGAATATTTTCCGAAAATTACCTTGAATTTAAAAAAAATGCTTTTATCCTTCTAGGACCGAAGCAGCAGAGCTAGAGGGTCAGGGTATTCGGACCCTGCCCCCTTTTCTTATTTTTGCCTTTAGTATTGACAGCCAATCAGAGCTCTGCAGATCTCTCCATGAGTTTGTTATTATTTGTAAAATATTTGTCATTGTAAATTTACAAATTTGGATTTCCTTTAAAATCTCGCAAACTACTGAATGGATTTACACCAAATAACAAAAAGCACGTTCTGGAGTCCAAAGGCTCCCATATTTGGTATAATTCCATCCAGCAGTTCGGTCTGCAGGCGTCTAAAGAGTATCGAAATTAACATAGAAAAATTTACTTTTTTTTTACCCCCGCTTGTTTTCAGCCCCCGCTGGACGGATCACCCCAAAACTTCCCATGCGCAACAAGACTTAACTTGACACTTTTTGGGGAAAACTTCATGAAGATTAGTCAAACGTTACAGGCAAGTTAAAACATGCCTTACCTATGGAAACATGGTCCTAACTAAAGCTACCTAATGCCGATTGTCAGTAGGTAATATATATATATGTACACACCTACAGCATATCACACTAAGCCTGTGGCTACGAGATATTTAGGAGAATAGTTGGCACACATGAATGCACCAAATAGAAGGCTTTCCAGTTTAGGAAACACTAGAAGTGAAGCAATCAGTTCTGGAGAGAGGTTAGTGTATTTAGTGCCAGAAGGCTCAGAACTGCACAAAATTTCGCAGGTGACCATAGATGTAGGGGTGTCATGGAACAGAGGATAGAGTAAAGCAGATCAGTGCTGGGAAGAGAAAGAGTATATAGATTCCATGGAAGGGAGAAAGAGTAAGCCGTTGAGCATACGCTCAATTCAAGGGATTCCAACATATGTGCTGGATCCTTGCCATTGAAATCACTGCCTTTTTAGGCCTTCCTCCCAGAAGTGGTTCCAAATTTTGCCAACTCACTCATGGCATCTTCCATGGAATGGCATTTTAGTACCTCAAACAATGTAAAATATATTATACCATCTACATGTTCAAACCGCTTCATGATACCTCCAATACACACTTCAATCCTGAGCAACATAATTAGAATTACAAAGGCTGGAAAAACATCTGTATTTTTTTATACATCGTTCATAACTGTATTCTCATCAGTTCCCACTAAAAAGGTTTTATACCATCAAATTATAACACTACACTAACATGTTTGCCTAATCTTTCAACTGTCCATTACTTCTGGCTTAGTAATGAAGGCAGTGTTGCAAAATTATCAATGCTTTCCATAACATTACACTAGTCAAGGGAAGTCAAGTTTTATTTCAAGATTTGGAACTCAAACTTTACTTTTCTTTGCAGCAAGGAGGTTGATTTAATTCCTATCTCAGTCACACGTGCCTTGGAGTTCTAGAGACTCATCTACTCATTTAAACTGTCTCTATTCTCTTGCAGACTGATACTACTATTGTCCTCTGATTATAACATTTTGAGTAAGATAATAGCTGAACACCTACTGCCTCTCCTGCTAGGATTAGTGCACCCAGATCAAAATGGATTTATACCCAGAAGTAACATCTTACTGAGCATTAAATGTTTCTATTTAGTACGGAAATAGGCACCCTTGGCCTGGCCCCAATCATTAGTTTTTCTCTGGATTTATAACAAGCATTTAGCACACTAAAGTGGAACGTTTATGCCTCAGGCCCTTCAATGCTTCTGATTTGGCCCCCAGAAATTGTGAGGGGTTCACCAACTATATGCTCACTGCGCAGAAAGGATTAACACAGGGGGTACACTTCTCTCTTCCGAAGTAGGGACACTGTGGGGTTGGCAAGTGAATCCTGCAAATAAGCATTATAGCGCTTAAAACTCTATTGTTTCTTTATTTTCGCTGGTTACAATTAATTGGACTGGGACAACATGCACGGTAACTCATACCTCTTAATTTTGCTTCTTAATTTCTCAAGTCAAGGAATCATGGCCGCCTGACTTATCTGGTGCCTACCCAGTGTCTAGTGGCACAAAGCAGTGATGGCCCTCAATCCCTCCTCCTGCTTGCGACCAAAATGAGAGCTTTGGGAAACACATATATCTTATTTCCTTATGTGCTGATAATGTGCTTCTTTACGTATGCAATACATATGTAGACCTCTCCCCACAGAGAGCATAATACATGAGTTTGCTGTTCTGTCTGGCCTCAAAGTCATTCATGGTAAATCACTAATATTTCCCTATAGAAAAATCCTATTGGAGTGTGAAATTAGTCTGGAAGTTGGCTCCATAAAGTGGTCCCACATACCACAGACTGCATCTTGGATAAGTCAACCGCAGAAACGTGTCCCCATTGTCGTGCCCCTCAGGCTGACATAAAGATTACATTTTCATCATGTTCTGTATTGTGTCCATTATAGAGAGAGGGGATATCTGACAATACACAGGCAGATAGACCAACAGATGTCTCTTCTGCATTACACTGCTACTGTTCCTGGGATTGTCTCTAAGGCCCACAAATATGGAAGCTAACATGAGATTAATAGATTCAGCTCCACTGCTTGCCTAAAGGGTGATATCAATGACATGGAAGCCCTCCACTTCCCGATGATCCCTCACTTGAGACATGCGGTTTTGAGATAAGATCCCCAGAAACGTTTGCCCATAGAGAGGAAAAAAGAGATTAACACAAACAACCCGGAGAACTACAGTGGGACAAAATATCCCATGATTTCACTGAAAACTTAATAGATAACAATTGACTGCCATAATTCCCTATGTTCTCTACCCCTCTTGGAAACAGTACATGGCTCCAGTGGAACATTCCTTTCCTCAGCACACAAACCACAAAGGCTGTAATCCCATGGATCCTCTCACGTTGCTACTTTGTATCTCAAGGTATTCTTATTAAGGCTCCGCCCTTCATGGTACCTACACATTCTTAATAGTATCCTCTGACTATTCCTTTGCTGTGTCATGAGCTTCCAAGGGGAGGGGGGGATGGAGATGGTTGTGGGTTAGTTCGTTTGCTATACTTTAGTTTCCATTGGTCTCACCTAGTTGGTGTGACATGGCCTATGAATGGTGTGCTACATGTTAACTGATACTGGTAATTTGAATGCAGTATATACTAATATGTATACTTTTACACATTGCAAGATTGTATAGATGTCTATGTCTACCACTTGAAAACACCAATAAAAATGAATAAACAAAAATACTCACATACTCTCTGTAAGAAACTGGGTTACTGGTTGAGGGAAGTGAAATCCTACTCAAGCAGCAACCACAGCCTGTCTCAGGGCGAAGTCACAAGCAAGCCCTAAATAATCTGTGCTCATTCCTCGGGTAGCTTGGCACACAGCAGACAGTGTGGAAGTATTTGCACAATACTTGAAGCAGTAATAATGTGAAAACCCCACACAAGAAGGCTTTCACACCAAAGTAGAAAAATAGAATGATATTTAATAATAAAAAAAGACCCAAACGACAAAAATATTTCTGTGAAAATAGCACCAAAAAGCACAAAGCTGCAACTATATATACCAGGTTGCGCCGTACAGGGACAAAGTTACAAGTTCAGATTGGCCTTGATGGATGCAGGAGACCCAGTTAGGCCCACTGAATAAAAGCACCTTAAATCCTGGTTGCAGAGTGTTGCGAAGCCCTGGGCCGCTGACGCATCGTGTATCCAAGTTGATGTGAGGTCCGGGTTGGAGATGTGTCGAGGAGGCCTTCGATGATGGTTCTTGGGATGTAAAGTCCTGCATCATGGATATGTTGAACACCGGTGTTTGTTTTGAGGATGCACGGCTTGTGAAGCAGAGTCATGTGTGGTCATTGAGAATGCTGTTCAAAAGGGTCCTGATTCAGGGATGCATTGCACAGCTGAGGTTCCAATGAAGTTGTGGGCTGCCAGGGCGGGGGCACCAGGAAAGTTCATGCAGCAGCGGTGATGCGTTGGCTGGCTGAGTACCTTCAGGCTCACTTCCAAGGGCCATTGACCAAGATGACACCACTCTGCAGGGTAGGACTCACAGATGCAGAGTACAGGACCCAGTTACAAGAGAATAGCCTTTGGAGTCACTCTGGTGGTCCGGACAAGAGGGCAGCAGGGCAACAGGGCAACAGTCCAGCAGAGTGGCAGTCCCTCAAGAGTTTTCGTTTGAAGTCCAGTATTCATACCTGGTGCCTTCTTTAAAGTGGGAAAAGCATCCAGAGGATACCCTTTGATGTACACAGGTTTCCTGCCTCCCTTTCCCTGGCTCCAGACTAACTACACGGGGTATGTAGCCCTTTGTGTGGAGGCAAGACACAGCCTATTGATGTGTAAGTGGGGCTATGCCCAGCTCTGCCTGCCATCCTGCCAGTGATGGCCCACCCAGGCACACCTAAGATCTCTACTGTGTGTGGCTGTCTGGGAGGCATACACAAGGACCAACTGCCAACTACACCTAGTCATATGACCCAGAGACAGGCTGCAGGCACTAAATGGCTAAGCCAGGAAAATGCCGACTTTCTAAAAGTTACCTGGCTACTAATTTATGAACCTTTGCTTTACTTCAACAGGTACAACAAGAAAATCCAGCACTACATTATGCATGGCATTTATTTGACTTTTTTCTTTTCTTACAAAGTTATTCAACTTGTTTAAATTCTTAAAGAAGTCTCAAGACAAGGATAACATTGTTTACAAAACATTCACAAAGCAAATCGACTATGATTAGACAGACAATTTGACTATGTACCGTGAATTTAAGACTTGTACATCTTTACATGTACATTACAAATGATGCTAAAGAGCACCAGTTTCTTTCCACACTGTAATTCCACAAAACGTGCAAATTTTTCATTTCATTCAAAGTCAACAAATGAGTTCCTATCTATTCATTACAAGAAACACTTTTATAAATGTTAATAAACACTTTTAAAAATGCTGATGCGTTTCAAGTTCTAATAACACTTGTGGAACTTTCATCAGGGTTTCTTTCGTTTCAATATTGACTTTTTATGTGCAGTTTTCTAAATAAAAAAACAACAAAGAAACTATGTTTCAGAGTGTGTAAAGTAACCTCTTTTCTCCCGGTGCCACCATTATCATGTTAAGGGATTTACCTGTAACTCTATGCGCAACTCTGTGCGTCAATCTCGCTGTGACGAGCTACATGGGGGTACACTTCTCTCTTCCCAAGTAGGGACACTGTGGGGTTTGGCAAGTGAATCCTGCAAATAAGCATTATAGCGCTTAAAACTCTATTTTGTTTCTTTATTGTCGCTGATTACAATTAATTGGACTGGGACAACATGCACGGTAACTCATACCTCTTAACTTTGCTTCTTAATTTCTCAAGTCAAGAAATCATGGCCGCCTGATTTTGGGTTGTTCCTCCTAGAGACAATATATCAAATCCTTTTTCTGGTAACAATTCTTCCCTGATACATTGTATGGTGTTGCTATTTTACATAAACCTTTCAGCGTACCTTAAAAGATTTGAGTATTATTCACTTCTCTATAACGTCCATTTAACGGCCCGGCTAGCGTCTGCAGCGTTTTCACTCCTATTCGTTTGTATGGCCAGCGTGCTTCATAAATTAGTAGCCAGGTAACTCCCTATTTGTATAATTGTTTAAAAAGGCCCTACCTGGTCACTGTCCTTGGGCCTAACCTCTTTTTGATTTAACTACAGAGCGGGTTTTTACCCACGAAGGTGAGACATTAAAATCATATAAGCAAAAATGTATGATTAAATCTTGAAGTGGATAGGCTAGTTCTATCCACTATAAGTATGTCTGATAAGAATACACTTTCCTTTACGGAAAATCACATTCAGAATTTATTCACAGCTCCTTCTTCTTTTTCCTCTATCTCTCTAAGTACAACAGTGAATCAGCAAAATGAATCAAATGCTCTTACACGTTTACATAAAAAACATATAAGAACAGAATTGCATGGTCACTTTTCATTACAACATCTTAAAGCAGGAACAATCCCTTGTGGACTCCAGGTTCGTTGAAGATCCAGAGTACAAAAAGGGTTTCAGTTTCATTAGTACAAAATGCAGCAGAGACTGTATGGTTCATTCCATAGAGACAGCACAGAGAATTTGCTGTAAGGAAGCAGAAGAGTTGGAGACCTTAACTCAACTATTAAAGATAACCACACTCAAACTGAAGCAAAGAATCTGCTTGAGAAAATTGAAATAGAAATCTTAACATTTAAAGACCATACAGTTAGTTTCAAGACATCCAAATCTGAAGGACGACTTCTACACTAAAATAGATTCTCGACGATTTCTTTCATATTATCAGAGAAGATCAAAGAATAGCTTCCTAACGTTTTCGGAATCTTCATCATCCGATTCATCTGGAGAATCAGATTCAAGACAAGGACCACCAAAATGACAGAACTCTTTTTTAGAGAAGGGCGGAGAAAAACCCAGAGTAAGATTCAAAACCCAACCATTGGAAATGAAAACAAGACACCAGTATTACAAGTCTTGAAAACAACCCTGATTGTCAATCTATCAGAGAAGATACTAACAAAGGAAGAAGAATCACTGTTAGAGCTAGGCCTTAAGTTTGTTCCCAATCAACAGACGGATTACACGAGAATGAAGATTGAAGCTACTGATTATTTTAGAAAAATAAGGCTCCAAGCATTTTTTGCTGGTAAGGAATATAAAGGAACTGGAGAATACTCAGGCCTGAAGAAGAAATAACATTTTATACCGCCTCCACATAGCATTCCAAAGCAGATTCTAGCATTTGAGCAAGTCTTGTTATCCTCTATTAGTCAACTTAAGAAGCAAAACATTTTTGCAAAAAGTAATATAAAAATCCAGCAACAAAAAGCAATTCATAACGTGAAGGAAGATGACACAATAGTCATAAAGCAAGCGGATAAAGGCGGTGCAGTGTTAATATGGCCTAAAGAAATGTATCTCCCGGAAGGAAGAATCCAAGTCAACAATCGTGAGTGGTATTATCCCGTCCAAAAAGATCCCACAAGGCAAATTCAGGAATTAATTGGAGATATCCTTAAAGAAGGATTTGAACATGGTTTTCTTGGACCTAAAGAATATTTATTTATTTATCCAATTTCTTAAGCGCACTACCACCTAACAGGCATCTTGGCGCTGGTAACTCTGAGACCATGTCAGCACAGGAGGGAGTTGAAGCGCAGGGCTAGTTCATAGGGAATAGCCAGGTTTTAAGGTTCTTTCTGAACGCAAGCAGCTCCCCATGTTGCCGCAGTACAAGAGGAAGAGTGTTCCACAGCCTAGCTGCCGCCACCCCAAATCTTCTGCCCCCTGCCCTGACTTTGTTGAATCGTGGCACCTTTACTAACATTCCTTTCGAAGAGCGAAGCTCTCTGCCCGGAATGTACCATTCAAACATTTGCTGAAAAGGGATTGGACCTTTTCCGTGCAGGGCTTTAAAGACTAGGCACAGAGATTTAAATTTCACTCTCTGTGCCACTGGCAACCAATGCAGCTCCGAAAGTGCTCCAGAGGCAGAGGTCCGCCTTGACCAGCCCAGTACCAGCTTAGCCACAGCAGATTGAACCCGCTGGAGCCTGTTTAGCAGGAATTTGGGGGATCCAAGGAGTAGAGCATTACAATAGTCTACCCGACTGAGTATGGTACTGCGTGCAATTAGGGCACGGGCTTGAGGTGGTAGGAGGGGAAAGATCTTCCTCAAAGAGCGTATAATCCCCAGACAGCAGCTCACCACTTTTCCCACATGCACCTCCAGAGAGAGGTCACAGTCTAATGTGACCCCTAGGTTGCGAACTGTTTTTACCGGCAAGCCGGGGTTGGGGAACTCTGGTGGCCACAGATTCAAGGGCGGCCCTTCCCTGTTCTTATGTGTTTTAACATGCATCAGTTCGGTCTTAGCAATGTTAAATTGTAGGGAATTCTCCTTCAGCCATTGTGTCATGTTATGTTATGTTATGTTATGTTACTGGGGGTTTTGTAAAGCGCTCAGCTGCTCAAAAGAGCGTCCCCATTCCTGAAAAACATCATACAATGGCATCGATATATCACCAGCTACTTCCGCCCCTACCCCGGTCCACCACAGGCTTGCCCGATTGCTGTGGAGGGCAGACAGGGCGGCCAATCTCTACTTCCGATGCTGGGAGGGTGGAGTCAGGGTTCAGCGCGTCAGACATATAAGGAAAGGCTGCTACCTGTTTGCTGTGGATGAGCGCTAGTACCATGTCACGCTAGCTGCTACAGTTCGTGTTTTTTAACGTTTGCCCTGATTTAATTTTAAAAATTGTTTTGCTTTCATTTTAATTACCTTACTAGTGCCTGATCTCCTCTGTGCTCCCTCGTAACACCAGCTACTTCCGCCCCTACCCCGGTCCACCACGGGCTTGCCCGATTGCTGTGGTGGGTAGGCAGGGCGGCCAACCTCTACTTCCGACGCTGGGAGGGTGGAGTCAGGGGTCAGCTCGTCAGACACTTAAGTGCACTATCGTACGCGCAGTGGACGCACTGCTGGGAAGCCCGTCTGCGCCCGTCCGCGCCTGTGCCGCGACCAGTGCCGGGCATGCTGCCGGTGGCCCCCCCGACGTGGCGAACCTGCTGGTCGAGGTCTCAATTACTATCTTTGAGGCCTGAGATAGGTTGTAGTAGCACCAAGTGCAAGCCTTCCCGGCTGCTCTTCGAGCACTTTGTCTGTAATGACTGCTCTTTCTCTCTCGCCCCTCTATCGGAAAGCCCTCGAGAAGGTGGCAAAGAGGAGCCACACAGACAGCCTTTTAGAGAGATTAAAGCATGTCTCCTTAACTGCTAGTCTCTCCCACGGCATGCAGGCGATATTTGGGTCTCCCTAACTTCTCATTCCTGGGACATGATGTTCCTGACCGAGACCTGGGTTAAAGACACTTCCAATCCAGATATCACCCTGGCGATCCCCCCGGACTACCACTATGTCGGGTTCAGTCGGCCGTGCACAAAAGTGGGAGGAGGGATCGCTATAATATTGAGGCCGCACTGGAAGATAACTTCTAGAAAATTAGTAAACACTGGCCCTATTGAAGCAATGTACTTCAGCATTTCAGATACGACTCATCTGATTCTTGCGGGAGCATTGATATACAACCTCCCAGGTACACAGCCTTCTTACCTTATGGAGTTATTAGTGACCCTAGCAGACCTATCCCTGAGACACCCACACTTTACCATCCTGGGTGACTTCCACCTGCATGTTGACGAACTTTCTTGCTCGAAGACGAGGTCTCTGGTGGAAACTTTGGCTGGCATGAACCTTGACCAGAGAGCATATGGTCCCACTAACTGTGCGGGTCATACCCTAGACCTTGTATTCACAAATCTGTCTGTCCTTACGACCCTGCCCCCGCTTCCCCTTACCTGGTCGGACCACTATTTATTCCTGTTTAATCTGACTACCCCTTCCCCACCGGCTACCTGTAGTACGGTAGAGAACCTTGGTAGAAAGTGGTATAAAGTTACCTGTGACGCTCTCGAACCCACTGTGGCTAAACTGAATTGGCAACCTTCCGACGACTTGAACGCCAATGTTGCTAATTTTAATATCCACCTCTCCGCAGCAATAGACGCTATTGCCCCCTTACAGCCCCTCTCATCGACCCGTTCGAAACCCTCAGCCCCCTGGTTCTCTCTGGCCCTGCGTGAAGAAAGAAGCAAATGTAAGAAGCTCGAGCATCATTGACGACTCACCTATGACCCTCCTGCTAAAGTCATTTATAGAGCTGTTTTAAAAAAATTCCACAAACTTAAGCAGGCCACCATGAAAGAATATTTTGCTAACAAAATTAACTCTGCGGAAAATTCGGACAAAATTCTATATCAAATTGTGAAGTACTTCACTAAACCGGTAGCTCTTGCTTGCCCTACGAAATCTAGTTAAGAACTCTGCGATGGCCTCTCTGACTTTTTCCACAAAAAAATTATTGATATTTTCTCCTCCTTTAATCATACTGAGGGGTCTCGTGAGCGGAGTCCCTCACAGGACTGTACCCCCTCCAGTGAAAAGGTGTTCGGTGCCTTTAAAGCAATCTCACTAGACACTGCCCTACTGAAAATTCAGTGGTGTAAATCAGGTTCACCTCTAGACCCGATCCCTGCCCAGGTGTTCACTACCCTGACACCAGTTATCGTCTCCCCTCTAATTTCAATTTGGAATTCCTCCCTATCATCTGGCCAATTTCCAACAGTATGGAAGAAGGCCATGCAGATTGCCCATCCAAAAAAAGGCCAAGGCTGATCCGTCAGCATATAGCAACTACCGGCCTATATATCTCCTCCCTAAACCTGCCAAGATATTGGAAAAAGTCGTGCAAGAACAGCTGACCGACTACTTGGAGTCTAGAAAACTCCTCCATGATTCGCAGTCCGAATTCAGATCCGGGTACAGTACAGAGACAACTCTACTAGAGGTTACTGAGACGATTAGGGAGAGCGTGGACAGAGGCGAGGTAGCCATGCTGGTGCTCCTCGATCTGTCCGCGGCTTTCAACACCGTCTCTCATTCCATCCTGCTGGATAGACTCCATAATATAGGGATACGAGACACTCCCTTGGCCTGGATAAAATAATTTCTAACAGATAGAGCGCAACAGGTTTGGTGTCGGCCCTATCTGTCAAAAGATAAAAAAAACCTTAGTTGTGGAGTCCCTCAGGGGTCGGCACTTAGCCCCCTCTTCTTTAATGTTTATCTTTCACCACTGGCGAGGGTAGTAGAGGCCTATGGAGTCAGAGTGTTCTCCTACTCTGATGATACACAGCTAATGTTTTCATTTAGAGACTACTCTGACAACGGACTATCAAATTTCAAAGCTTGCCTCTCTAACATTGTATCGTGGATGTCTTCTAATACCCCGAATTTGAACACCGATAAAACCGAGGTGCTGTTTTGCAAACAAAACTCCCCATTGCTACCATCAATGTGGTGGCCGTCCGAGCTGAACCCCCCCCTGTCTCCCGTTAAATCTGCTTGGAATCTGGGCTTTTTAATTGACAACAAATTATCATGTAAAGCCCAAATCCAAGAAGTCACCTCTGCCTGCTTTGGCATACTGCGCATGATTAAAAAGATCTTCCCATAACCTGCCCCGGGATTCAAAGAGGACTATTGTGCACGCCCTTATTACCTCCCATCTGGACTACTCTAATAGCTTATATTTGGGAGCTCCAACTTACCTTATACATCGGTTGCAGATTGTTCAGAATGCTGCTGTCAGGCTGATATGTAACATTCCCTATCGCCACTCTATCACCCCTCACTTGAAGAACCTTCACTGGCTCCTGATATCTTTCCGTATTCAGTTTAAAGCCCTGGTCCTGTCTTTCAGGGCTCTGAATGAGAAGGGACCAGGATTTCTCAGACGTAGGCTGAAGCTAGTCAACTCATCTTGAGCTCTCAGATCCAACCACCTCCGTCTCCTGCTCCCCCTCGTTTCCATCGCTCACGAAGAGGAGGTAGAGCTTTTGCGGTGGTCACTGCAAAGCGATGGAACTCGATTCCATTAAATCTTCGACTGATCGTATCAGAATCTCAGTTCAGGCATAGCTTGAAGACATGGCTGTTCTCCATTACTAGCTTTCTATGGTCTCTGCCACTGCTGTCCTCAGCGCCGGGACACCCCCAGTTGGGGGTAGCCGCGCGCTTAATAAATTTAATAAATAAATAAATAAATATCGATGATATTTGGTGCAAGGATGATCTGGATACATTCCATGAGTGGCTGAACAACAGGCATCAAGATAATCCAATTTTACACCATTGTAGTTCGCATCCTCGTATACCGAAAGATAATTTGCCGAACGACCAACTACTGAGAATCCGCAGGAATTGTTTAAGGATGGAGGATTTTGAGATGCATGCAGAAATGTTCTGCCGCCAAATGAAAGAAAGGGGATATCCTAAAAAATCCCTGAGTCAAGCGTTCAAAAGAGCGAGGTTTACTCCTCGTGAGACATTGCTGCAAAAGAAAACTAAAAAAACATTTGAAAAATTGGTGTGCATATCTACCTATAGTCCTGCCACAAAAAAATTCAGGGAGGAAATTCTAAAACACTGGCATCTGTTACAACACTTGGAATGCCCGTTTGCCTTGCCATTATTCGCAATGAAAAAAATGTTTCAATTAGTCAACATATAATTCGGGCTGAATTGCCATCAAATCGTCCAAAAAGAGACTTAAGGACACAACTAAAACTGAAACCAGTTCAGAGACATCATAGATGTGGGAACTGTTCAGCGTGAAATTTAACAATGGAATGCATAGAATTTTGCCACAACGATATCAAGTGGAAGCATCTCGATTGTAAAACGAAGAACGTAGTGTATGCAGTAATGTGCCCATGTTCTAAGGTTTATATCGGCAAGACAAGCCAGCAAGTCAATCAACGAATGGTCCAACACCGTTCCAGAATTAAAAGGAAGGTTCTAAACGCCCCCATGGTGGCACACTTTTTGGAAAAGGGCCATGATGAAAATGACCTGAAATGGACAGTCTTAAAAGTAATCACAGCAGGGTCAAGAGGATGCGATGTGGAAGAGATGCTTCTATGAAAAGAAGCATACTTGATTTTAAAATTTACTTGTACGGCTTTAGGACTCAACGAGATGTCCGAGCTTTCGAAAGTGTAGCGATCTCAAAATGTACCGGAATGGTTTACAATACAATATAACTCCTGTGCAACAAGCACTCACAATGCGGCTTCAGAAGAATGTGAAAAACCACATATCCCATAGTGCAACGGAACTGCAATACAAAACAAGCATTTACAATGCAACGGTTTCGCCTTTGCAAAAGTTAGAGCTATTGGCATTGTAAATGACAAAATGTTTATTTATGTGTTGGTTTTGAAAACAGATAAATAAATGGCATTGTCATTTACATTTCATGTACCAACAGATAAGTGCAACCGTAGTAGGAAAAGGATGTTATAAACAAATCTTACAACCCTATCAATGAACATTCACAAAGGACGAATGGTCGTTTCTCGCATTAAAAAGATTAGCCTGAGTCTTAATAATGAATTCGCCACGAAAGTGCAACAAATGCTTATTCAAAGAGGGCGTATTATTGGAAAGCCGCTTTGAATAAATATGAAGGCGCCTATGTAAGAAAATATATTATCCAGCCTACTTCAAGATGGATAACAAATATAAAATAAAAGATAATAACCATTCTATAATAGTAACAAAAGAGAAGCGAGTAACATCGAAACATGATAATAAACTCGGTTTGCCCATAAAGTTGTTTATAACGATTTGTGGATAGAAAAGTACTATATCTACTCCGTTCCAAGATGGCGCCTCCGGTACCTGGAGTCACGCCCCATGGAAACGGTTATGGCTCCCCAGGTGAGATTAATCTGCCCTGAGTAAGCCGGTATATAAAAGAGAGGCGGCTACGAGCAACACTTTAGAGAGTGTTGGAACGAGGCAAAGACGCGGCTCCAGGAAATACGAGGTAAGCGACTTCTGACCAGCCAGTGAATGTAGACAGAGCTAGCAAGAAGCGGGGAGGGATAGACCAAAATCAGCATGTAGAGGAATCATTGTACATATAATGAACATCTCAGAAAAGGGTCCATTTGAAAGGGTGGGACTATCCGTATATAATATTAACTTCCATTTTCCCCCACCAAGAAGATTTGTAGTTTTACTTAAAATAGGGGTAGATCCAACAGATAACAATGAATGTTTATCATATTTGACTATTAGATTACACTGAGAGAACGTATACACGCTTTCTACATCGTTGATAAGGACAGGGAGAGAAGCGATGACGGAACTATTGTGGTTAATGCCATAACATAGGATTAGTCGAGAGCCACATCTATATTTACTTACAAATTTATGAGGGAGCAACAGAAAATAAAATAAGCGACAACGCGTAAAATACCCACAGATACCTAGAAAGAAGGGGGAATACAAACACGTTAAATTTTGCTGAAAACGAAAATAGAGAAGAGATCGAGGCAGCGTGACCGCGCTATTAATAACACATACTTCTGTATTTGTTTGCCCTAATAGAACATATCCAGTTTTCTCAAGGAGATCACAAATCCTATGCCCGTTCAAGGAGAGTTTTAAAAAGCTTTAAGGTAAGATGGCTAAAAGGGAAATCCGTTAAAATCAAAGTGCAGCCCCCACCTCAACAGAGGGTAGTTATAAAGTAAATTTCCTGTTCTCTGCCCATATAGATATTCAGCTAAACAACTTAAAAGATTGGAACAACAGGAGAAGCGAACCAAATACAAGGAGCTCTTCTTAAGAAAGAGAGGTAAATAGTTCAATCGGCCATAATCCATCAGCAGAGACTTATTCAATAGATCAGTATTTCTAATATATATTAATGTCCCCTGATATACCTCATTAGGACTATGAGAAGTAATACGGAAGAAATTCACTGAACACCATAGATGTACTAATCTGGATCTTCCTTCATATAGAAGGGGTAAGAGTGTGTACCGAATGCAGAGATTTGAATGAAAGTCTCCTGTACAAGTTCCCCACCCCGCTCGCAATAATTTCCACATCGAAATGGATTCGGAGGGAAGTCAGATGCCCACAGAGGTTAATGTAACGAGAAGCCTGAAATATAGAGCTAACTGAATATAAGGCATATAATGCATATATAATCAAAGCAAGCGAGTATTAACTAATTGGTTAATACATATGTACTTGAACAACTGTATCATCATTATGGGAACATGTGAGAGATATTACTGTACAGTATGTTATCATATTAAAAAAAAACCTGACTCATGAGAGGTTGATAACCTATACTTAAAGTAAGTGACACCCTATTTTTCTCTTGATATATTTGCAGAGAGGGTGCAAGTCACCACTTATTCAAGTGAGAAACCCCGATTAAAGAAGTCCTGAAGAAGGTGCCAAAATATCACTTGTTCTGCACCGAAACGCGTCGACGCATTTTTGTATACACAGAGAATCCAACCAGGGCCCAATAAACAACTGATGTACATGTACTACTGTTACTGTTGTTTAAATTGATGAAAAAATTGCAAGCCTTTGGATCCAGAGACAAGTAGTGGCAAAGAGATCAAGTAGCCACATTTAAACTAGGGGTTGTACATTATTAGGTTCTTGTTTACCGTTTTCATATACGAGTTGTTGAGATGTCCTATGTGTTTTATTCTGTTTTTAATTTTAAATTTTGAGTCGCACGTTGTGATGAAATATTGTGATTAATTGTCTTTTACCTTGTGTTTTCAAAGAAATTCTTTGAAATTTTAAATTATGATGTCTAAGCGCTTATGTTTTTCATGTATATGGTTTTATTAAAAATAGATTGTAAACGATTCAATTTGGTTGTGGAAATTAATATATTTTCTCTATAGTGTGGCTAACGGGCCTTCCATATTCAGGTTTGTGTGTGTGCCCATAGTGGAATGAAAGAATAACGAGTGCTCCCCAGGGATTTCCTTTTGACTCATTGTCATTTACATTGCCAACAGCTTAATCTCTCGCAAATGTAAGACCTATTGTACCCTACTGGACGAGCTCATCAGACAGCAATTACTACCACACACACACACCCAGAGCCACACACACACACACCCAGAGCCACACACACACACACACACCCAGAGCCACACTCACCCACACACCCAGAGCCA
Source organism: Lissotriton helveticus (assembly GCF_964261635.1). NCBI lineage: Eukaryota > Metazoa > Chordata > Amphibia > Caudata > Salamandridae > Lissotriton > Lissotriton helveticus. The sequence continues at coordinate 238,011,501 of NC_136059.1, forward strand.
CACACACACCCACACACCCAGAGGCACACACACACCCTCACACCCAGAGCCACAAACACACCCACACACCCAGAGCCACACACACACCGAGAGCCACACACACACCCACACACCCAGAGCCACACACACACCCAGAGCCACACACACACACACCCACACACCCAGTGCCACACCCACACACCCAGAGCCACATACACACACCCACAGCCACACAGCCACACACACCCCCACACCCTGAGCCACACACCCTGAGCCACACACCCAGAGCCACACACCCAGAGCCACACACCCAGAGCCACACACCCAGAGCCACACACCCAGAGCCACACACCCAGAGCCACACACCCAGAGCCACACACCCAGAGCCACACACCCAGAGCCACACACCCAGAGCCACACACCCAGAGCCACACACCCAGAGCCACACACCCAGAGCCACACACCCAGAGCCACACACCCACAGCCACACACCCACAGCCACACACCCACAGCCACACACCCACAGCCACACACCCACAGCCACACACCCACAGCCACACACACCCACAGCCACACACACCCACAGCCACACACACCCACACCCACAGCCACACACACCCACAGCCACACACACCCACAGCCACACACACCCACACCCACAGCCACACACACCCACACCCACAGCCACACACACCCACAGCCACACACACCCACAGCCACACACACCCACAGCCACACACACCCACAGCCACACACACCCACAGCCACACACACCCACAGCCACACACACCCACAGCCACACACACCCACAGCCACACACACCCACAGCCACACACCCACAGCCACACACACCCACAGCCACACACACCCAGAGCCACACACACCCAGAGCCACACACACCCAGAGCCACACACACCCAGAGCCACACACACCCAGAGCCACACACACACACCCAGAGCCACACACACACACCCAGAGCCACACACACACACCCAGAGCCACACACACACACACACACCCAGAGCCACACACACACACACACCCAGAGCCACACACACACACACACACAGAGCAACACACACACACACACACAGAGCAACACACACACACACACACACAGAGCAACACACACACACCCAGAGCCACACACACACCCAGAGCCACACACACACCCAGAGCCACACACACACCCAGAGCCACACACACACCCAGAGCCACACACACACCCAGAGCCACACACACACCCAGAGCCACACACACACCCAGAGCCACACACACACCCAGAGCCACACACACACCCAGAGTCACACACACACCCAGAGCCACACACACACCCAGGAGAGCAAGCACAGCGAGGGGGCAGGGGAGCAAGCACAGCGAGGGGGCAGGGAAGCAAGCACAGCGAGGGGGCAGGGAAGCAAGCACAGCGAGGGGGCAGGGAAGCAAGCACAGCGAGGGGGCAGGGAAGCAAGCGCAGCGAGGGGCAGGGAAGCAAGCGCAGCGAGGGGGCAGGGAAGCAAGCGCAGCGAGGGGGCAGGGAAGCAAGCGCAGCGAGGGGGCAGGGAAGCAAGCGCAGCGAGGGGGCAGGGAAGCAAGCGCAGCGGGGGGAAGGGAAGCAAGCGCAGCGAGGGGGCAGGAAAGCAAGAGCAGCGAGGGGGCAGGGAAGCAAGCGCATGAAGTGGGTGCGCAGAATTACACCATCCGGACTCCCCTTACTGGAGAAATGTCTGCTTCTGTGGGGGCCTACAGAGTGCCGCTCTTTTGGAGAATAGAGTTGGACCCTGGCTCGGAGGAGGGAATGTCTCTAACAGTACTGGCAGATGGGAGCATTTTGGGAAAGCTCTGGGAGAAGGGAGCGTATGTGCAGATACCTCACTGCCTTCTCGGTCACTGGGGACACTGTCACTAAATAATGAGAGAGTCTCTGCATTGTAGTTTTCCAACTAAATTCTGTGCTGGACTGTCAAAGACATAGACTAAAAAAACCCTATTCAACAAACTTTAGTAGAGTGTGAAGTATTTTCTGGGAGCCCGTGAGGAAGAAAAACAGGAATGGCACTGGTACTAGAAGATGGCAAACACCGCTTCCCCCCATCAAGAGGCTAGGCATACAAGTAAGTCAACCCTATCTGTGCTTTGAGACTCTTCTTAAGCAAACTGCTGGTAAGAAGTCTGAAACTGTTCTTATGTAAAGCAGATGTAAAGCACTGTTCTTGTGAAAAGCACTAGGCCTGGTTTGCACTATATAAAACTGCTACATAAAAAAATGAACAGCATGAAGCAGATTCATAAAGGTTATGAAGACATTAAAGAATAAGGGGTGTAAATGATAGGATCACGGTTAGAAACTCAACATCAGGATAATTTGAATTTTTAGAACAAAATGCGCTTACGGAGGTGGAATATCCACTAGCAAGGTGGGCTTTCCACCACCAGACGTTATGGGAGAGGGAGAGAAAGGGGAACTTCTGCACACTGAAGTACGCACAGCAACATTCAGTGAACAGTCACTAACTTGTAGCTTTTCACAAACTTTCTATGTGGCGGTCCCACCTAGTATATACACGTGAAACTACTACTGTTAAAGCTGTGTGCAGAGTGAGAAATGGAAGGGGTCACACCCATATTTCATCGGGATGTAGTGGAAGTGGTGTCTCCAAAGGGAATTGGGCAAATAAAGTTAAATGTTCAAACACATATATGCAAAAGATTGAATCAACCAGAGGAGAACATTTGGGGAAGGATTTTGATCTTACTTTGTACAGGAGGGTACCTATACCACTCATCCACACTCTTAGACTGACGAAATTCCATTTAGAGTCCCATTGAATGTGCTAATGTGGCCGGGGTACAGTGATGACTGAGGACCTGTTTCCGAGGTATCACTAACTTTCAGTTGTCATTGGGATGCTTGTTTCTTAGATCTTACTAGTCCTGGAGCAATTCTTTCTGCTTTTTGCTGGTTTGAGGTTCCGGACACAGCTTCTTGAAGCCGTCCGGGCCGATTCCATCTCACTTAGTGATACAGCATTTCAACACAGTCCAGGAGCCCCTTCTTAGGGAGCACCTTGTTGCCCCACTGGAGTTCGGTAGACAGAGCCTACTGTTTAAAGTAAAGCAGGCTGCCTGTCCTTTCTACTGTCAAAGGCTTGTATCTCAGAAGCATGGCCATTAGGATATCATATATGTGCACTCCTGAAGCTGGCAATGTTGTAAAGTTGAGGGGAACAGCCATTACCTTGGGCACGGGACTGGACAAACTATTCTGCCCCTCTGGCCGTTCCCAGGAGACTGCTGGACAGGGTGTCTGCTTCTGAGCAGGGTGCCGTGGCATGATCCAATAATGAATTCCCCATTCTACAGTCATGGGCTGTTTTGAACAGTTTTTGAACAGTTTTTTGCAGGCAGCCAACAGAGCTGCCTTTCCACTTTAACAGCACCAGTGCTTAATTGTAGATCGACAGATTTTCCGAGGACACCGCCAGCACTGTCGAATGCCACAATACCAAATATCAAGGTTGCCTGATCGTGTTCCCGCCTCCTGCTGCCTCTTCCCCACTCTACACTTCCTCTCTTTGTATCTATCTCTTGTCAGCTTTGTCATCTCTGTTTTCTCCTTCTGTCACAGTTTCCTCTTATTCCTTCTTTCTACCTTTTCGTCATTTCTGTATCTTGTACCAAGTCACATTTCAATTAGAAAATGAAGTCCGGCCCCCGAAGAATGAGTGCCGATTCTCCGCACTGGCAGCACCCCGAGCGCGCGCTCACCTTGATTCTAGCAGATCACGGCGAGGCAAACTTCCTTGTTTTACCATCAGAAACCCTTCGTCTGAAAAGTCGAAAAGATGCTGCTAGAGAGCTTGTGCACTCCCTGAGTGGGGGAGGGGGAAGGGGGCGGGAGAAGGCGGATAGTGTGAAGAAGTTCCTTCCAGGGTTTGCATCTGCTAGTCAACGCGGGTAGTGGTGCTAGTAATGAGTGATGCAGCTACAGGCAGACGTCAGGCTTTGGAGTGCCCGGTCCGGCGAGTGAGTGAAAATACTTGCATAGTACCACCCGCCAAACCAAAGCGCCTAGAGGAATGACGCGCACTTCTGAAAACAATGTTATGCACCGGGTCAGAAACAAACGCCCCATACCGGCGCTAGACCGCTAAATTCGGAACTTTGGTAATGCTCTCAGAGTTTGCCAATCACTGAACATTCCCTAATGAAAATGCACATGGCCTGCGTCGAGAAAGAAGTGATCGGAGGAATGCTTGAATGAACCTCAGAAATTGGTAATTCCTCTGGGCTGTACTCCGGTCCACAGTTTTTCAGTTCACTGTTTGATGGAGTTCTGCTTCTAGGTGCTCGGTGTTTGAAATTCATCGGCAAGGACTTTTCACCCCTTTTATAGAACCCACGCTGTGCCCAGCACGGCCGAGTGCTCAGTGTCTCCCTACTCCCAAGCGAACTTCAGTCTGCCCGCGCCTCCCTGGCATTGGTAGGCGCATGTCCCCCCACGTGTTGACTTGATGCCGAATCTTGAAACTGATGCACTTTCATCTAAATAGCTATGAAAAGCATCACAACTCTAAGCCCTTGGGCATCGCATGGGGGGGGTCTATGCAAATACCAATAAAATATATACAAAGAAATCCCTGTGACTCGCTGTCGTTTGAACCAGTCGTCGTTGCTGAGTGTGAGTATGCACAGGAGCACAATCCGCGCGTGTCTTGAGTCTGGGGCGCACTCCCGACTTTAAAAAAAATGGGGATGTTATGCGCAATATTTCATTTCTGCTTCCCGTGTCTATTCCAGACTACGAACTCTAGTCACATAAACCTGTGAAAGAGAGGCGTTTTTGGGAGAGAAAAAAAATGAATGCATTCTGGTCTAACCGTGATAACAGCTGTCCTCTACCATTCTTGCAATCAATATAAACTTAAGGAAATACATTTTCAGTAGTTAGGTCTCAGGACTGGTTATTCCAACATTGTAGATTGTGGCACCTTGTAGAACAGTTTTAGGACACCTGATTGTCAAACTGCAGAAGTGACCCCCATCCGCCAGAAAAAGTTGCCACCAAAACTTAACAGGCGAAGCATGGCTTCAATTTGTCTCATCACCACTTGGCAGCATGGTTCATAGCTGCCAAATGACCCTTGACTTTTGTGGTGACCTGCAACCAGGTGACATTTAGCCAACAGCATTTTACATCCCCTGACTTGTAGTCTCATGACATAAGATGACGTGCAATTGTATGGCGCATGTTCTTCCCGGAAGAGTAACTTGCGGCTGTATACCTAATTCAGTGGTACTGATTTTATCAAACTAAAAAGAATGAAAGGCTAAGTTAACTTGGCCGGGGTGAGCAGGAGGGCTGGATCTGTGTCCAAGAGCACAGATGAGCCACGCATCTGTGGCATCGCTTCAGATGGACCAGAGAGGCACAGTGCCCACTACCAAGCGGAGAAGGCGAGAGAGGCTAAAACGTTATCTTACCTCGAGTCTCTGGGGGAGTCGTGCTGGGGCTGCTTGCAGGTGGTATTGAGCGCGATGCTGTCGGCTCCTGGGGACTCTGCTGTGACCCTCCTTATCTCGTAGAGTGAAAAACCCGCCGCGGGAGAGCTGCTGAGAACTTTAGCCTGACCTGAGCAGGACACCCTCGGCGCAGCACCTGCTCGTGCCCGCGAGGCTCCAACAGGCTGCCCTGGGCTCTGGACGATAGCGAACAGGTCCCCGTGCCCCCAATCTTGGCCCAGACGTGGGCACCCCGCCACCTCCTCTGCACCTCGGGGTCCCCGCTCTGAAGCCCCCTCCCCGTTGCATGAGCCTTCTGGCTCGCCTTTCACAAGAACTCACTGGCCCGTGCACGGAGCAGCTTTGTCTGCCATCCCTCCGCCCCCAGGTTGCTCCGCAGTCCACAGCAGCAACTTTTTGTTGCCCTTCCTCTCTGGTGATGCCCTCTGAGGTGGTGAATGAGGGGCCACTGGCAGAGACCGCCGGCACCGGGATCTGCGTCCTCGCGCGCCTGCTCGTTTGAGGCAGGGTCGGAGCCCCACGCATGCACCGAGACCCTCCTCCCCTCAATGGAGTCCACGGAGCCCCAGATGCGAGAGGAGCTCGCGCCCCGCAGCTGATGCCTCTAAAGACGCACGCTTCTCGGAGCGCATGAATATTTCAGCGACTGCCCTCGGCTGATGTCATGGCACCGCCTGCTTTGGTGACTACCAATCCCCCGAAGAGGAGATGAGAAGGGCAGAGAAAAAAAACCAAGACAACAGCTGAGAAGCGCTTGCTATCATATGACCCTGAGAGCTCTGGCTAATAGTGGACGGTGGTGAGACCGCGGCGGGAGGGAGGAGGCACGAACAACGGGAGGGGGGGGGCGGCAAAGACACGAACAGCGGGAGGGGGGGGCGGCGGCAAAGACACGAACAGCGGGAGGGGGGGGGAGAGGAACGCACTCACCTGGACTTCTTCCGGCGGCCGTGGTCGGCATTAAATGAGGAAAACACACCAAAAAACAAAAAAACGAGACTCCGCCCACCACCCAATGACGATGCAAAAAGGGTGGAGAGGGAAAAAAATGCAGGAACGCCCACGAATCTGGTCCGGCCATAACGGACAGATCTCTGTTCCAATGGCTAGCCTCCATTTATGGAGCTAGCCAATGGAACAGAGGGAGAACAGAGGGCGGATTCAAGTGTCCCTTACTGAAGACTACAGATTTCTCTGGAGGCGGAGCTAAAGCTCCGCCCTCCAGCCGAAACCTAAAAACAACCGTGAGCTAACCGGAAGTTCGTTCTTTAAAGACACGGCAGAGATTCAACAGTGTTCGCAATAGTTGGTCGGGACCTGTATGCGGGATCCACTTTGGTCGGCAAAGGAAATAGGTAAACGCTTGCTTCTTTTCATTACATTGCGCAAGTAGGATTACGAACTGAGGAAACGCACTTAACGGGTTGCGTGCTTTTCACAGATAGAAATACTTTGAAGCACGCTGGCCATACAAACGAATAGGAGTGAAAACGCTGCAGACGCCAGCCGGGATGTTAAATGGACGTTAAAGAGACGTGAATAATATGCAAATCTTTTAAGGTATGCTGAAAGGTTAATGTAAAATAGCAACACAATATGATGTATCAGAAAAGAATTGTTACCAGAAAATTATTTGATATATTGTCTCTAGGATGAACAACCTAAAATCAGGCGGCCATGATTCCTTGACTTGAGAAATTAAGATGCAAAGTTAAGAGGTATGAGTTACCGTGCATGTTGTCCTAGTCCAAATAATTGTAACCAGCGACAAGAGAGAAAGAATAGAGTTTTAAGCGCAATAATGCTTATTTGCAGGATTCACCTGCCATCTCCACAGTGTCCCTACTTGGGTAGAGAGAAGTGAACCCCCAGGTAGCTCGTCACAGCTAGATTGACGTATAGCGCTACAGGTAAATCCCTTAACATGATAATGGTGGCACAGGGAGAAAAGATGTTACTTTACACACTCTGACACATAGTTTTGTTTGTTGTTTTTTTATTTAGAAAACTCCACACAAAAAGTCAATATTGAAACGAAAGAAGCCCTGATGAGAGTTCCTTAAGTGTTATTGGAACTTGAAACACGTCTGCATTTTTTAAAGTGTTTATTAACATTTATAATAGTGTTTTTGTAATGAATAGATAGGAACTCATTTGTTGATTTTGAATGAAATGAAAAATTAGCAAGTTTTGTGGAATTACAGTGTGGAAAGAAACTGGTGCTCTTTAGCATCATTTGTAATGTATATGTAAAGTCTAAAATTCACGGTCTATAGTCAAATTGTTTGTTTAATGTTTTGTAATTCACGGTGTATAGTCGATTTGCTTTGTGAATGTTTTGTAAAAAAATGTATCCTTGTCCTGAGACTTCTTTGAGAATTTAAACAAGGTTGAATACCTTTGTAAAAAAGAAAAAAGTCAAATAAATGACTAGATCCATGCATATTATACTGCTGGATTTTCTTGTTGTACCTGTTGAAGTAAAGCACAGGTTCATAAATTAGTAGCCAGGTAACTCCCTATTTGTATAATTGTTTAAAAAGTCCCTACCTGGTCACTGTCCTAGGGCCTAACCTCTTTTTGATTTAACTTTCTAAAAGTGGCATTTTCAAAATTGTAGTTTGAAATCTGACATTACCATAAAGGAGGATTTCTCGTTACAATTCCAAAGACGAACTGTTCACCTGTTCCCATTTGGAAGTTATCCTTATTAAATGTAATGAGGTAGTCCAATGGTTATTGTATGAGAGAGGACGGCCTTGCAATAGTGAAAAACAAATTCAAAGAGTTTTTCACTACCAGGACATTTTAAACTTAAAAGCGCATGTCCTACATTTGAAATACTCGCACACTGACCCAGTGGCTGTTTAGGGACTCCCCTAGGGGTGATGTATATGTTTTAAAAAGGAAGGTTTGGGCCCAACAAAAGGTTTATATAGCCAGGTCGACATGGCAGTTTAAAGCTGCACACATAGACTGCAATGGAATGCCTGTGATAATATTTATAGGGCTACTTAAGTGGATGGCACTATCAGTGCTGCAGTCCCACTAGTAGCATTTAATTTAGAGGCCTTTGGCACATGTAGTATTTTACGAGGGACTTACAAGTAAATAAAATTTGCCAAATGGGGAGAAACCAATGTTATCGACTGATGCTGGAATCTGGGGATCACGGTTCAATCCCCGGCTCCGGCGGCAGATTAGCCCAGCACCATATGACTCTGGGCAATAGATCGCTTAATCTTCCCGACGGCCCCCAGTGCCTAGAGACCCTTACGGGTGATTGTGCGCTTTACAAATGTGGACTTTACTTTATCATGTTTTAAGGAGTGAGAACACCTACTTTTGCACCAGTTAGAAGTGGTAAAGTGAACAGAGTCTTTAGGTCAACAAAAACGAGATCAGAAAGATATGGGGGGATAAGGCAAAAAATATGGGGGACAACTATCCTAACGCTGACAAGATTAACACTGTTCTTCTGTTCTCTTGATATAACCCAGTCAAAATCCACTCTAGGAGTCTTATCCCAAGACCCAAAATAATTATCTGTGCATTGAACGTGGGGCATCTTTCCCAAAACTCAATTAAGAAAAAAAAACACAACAATCTGTATTAGTTTTTATTTTGACAGAAAAGTCTACATCATACAAACAACATTTTGGAAGAGATAGGTTCAATTATAGCAAAATAAACATAGGCCTCGTCCTCAGCAAAACAGCAAAATGGATGGCAGATTACAGTTAGAGGGAAGGGGAGGTATTCAGTTGGTTTAGTCATCATGAATATGTATTGGGTTAATATTCTGGTTAGAGAGGGGAACAGTGCCTAACTAGATGGGTGGCCTTGGGAGAGAGAAGAGAACCTGGGAAACCTACTTGTACTCAGGAAGATGACATAGAGGGGAGGGTATAAACTGTGTCTGGGGGTATACCCTGTGTCCTTCCTAGGGTATGACCTGGGCAAAGTTACAAGAGATACAAGTATCGGGGAGCACATCGGCCAGTCACCTCGTGTAGGTTAGAGGGGGAGTCAATCCCTCTGGTCCTATGTGATATATTTCATCTCAGTCATAACATTGTGTCTTGCCACAGGATATGGTAGTCTGGCAGGTAGGGGTATGGAGGGGATCAATACCCAACTGTGTTGGGATCATGAGTTGGAAAAGCCATTCAACCCGGGTTCCTTGAACCAACACAATAGTTGATACCACATTGGGATTTTGGTGCACAGTACCTTGGCCTCCTCCCTGTGTAGGCAGCTATCTCTGCTGCATCTCACTCTGCCACCGCAGCCCACCATAACACGCCACTGGGAGGTGCAATGATTTTCCATTTCATCGTTACTGACCACTTTGGTAATATGAGGGCTAAGTCAGTAAAGAGAGCTGCTATCTTATATCTTTTTCACCAGCTATACATTTCCAAAGCTCCAGCCTCCCAGGAGTCCAAGCGAGGTCAGTAAGTGGTCGCAGACACTTTCAGGGTAACTTCTGTCCAATAGAGGCGGGGCAGTCCCACAGCACATGACGGAGACGGAGACCAGCCTCTGGGAATGCGTACTGGGTGCAAGTATCTGGGCATTCAGGAATATGTGGTGGAGGTGCTGGGGCAGGATATAAGCTCTGTGTAATACAAATCAGAATTAAATATCTTAAAACTCAATTACAGAAAGACATCTTCTCATATTGTACTGGGACCTCCACCATATCTAATGAGGTTAGTGCCATGAAGGAGCCAAGGGAAATAGGCAGTTTTGGGCTCAGCTCACTCATAACCCAGAGAGGGTTCCAAATTACGTTAATAGTCACGCCATTTCAGAGTGGTCATTGGTCAGATCCTTCATATAGACCGGACGTCATCTGCATACAGTGACATTGCATGTATCCTGTCTGGCAAGGGGATGTTCCAGTACCTCCTTGAGAGGGGGGCACGTTCCTAAAGAGATAACATCGCCCGTGCATAGAGTTGTGGGGAAAGAGGACAACCCTGCCAAGTGCCTTTAACCCCCTATGTACGGTGCAAAATCAGTACCCCTGAGCAGACCCTCACCATTGGGTCAGTGTATAACAATCGGAATAGATTGATAGTGCAGGTCCCAAATCTGAAGCGAGTCAACGTTGAAAACAAATCATATTAACTGAGGGAATTAAAATCTTTTAACAGGTCCAAGACCAGGGTTGCGGCCTGAGGCCACTGGCCAGGCATCGCCTTAAATAAGATGCAGTACAGTTGCCTGATATTCAAAGTGGCACACCTACCAGGGTTGATACCATTTGGGCTTATAAAATTTAGGCAGGGAGGACTTGTTGGATCAGAAGCGCCAGAATTTTGCTCAGGACTTTAGAGTCCTTCCTGAAAAACTGTACATTTTATATATTGTAACCCAGGATCCTAATAGGCATAATGGAGTGCCCTTGTTCTCTGTATCACTGGTGCAGTACTTGAGGGGAAGAGATGTGTCTGAATCATCATGCAGAGAGAGTGTCTAGAGAATTTATGTAGGTGAGGGATTATATGGTGCCCTCATGTGCAAGGACTCCATTGTGCTTGTTGGCATGATCGCACTCAAATGAAGGTGAAACTATGTGTCTTGGTCAATCCACTAACATTAGTCTGAAAAGGATTATGACTGGTGGTCATGTTTAACAGGCCTTTTAGCTTCAGTAAACCTGTACCTCAGTGTAGAATTGTCAATGGCTATAGTGATAGGTGCATCACATGGAGTATTTATATTGGTACTCTTATGCTTTCAGTAATTTACAATAGGCTGAATAGTCATGAAACTCCTAATTTGAACATAGAGCCTGTTTTCACGTTTTGTTCTATGGCTGGATCCAATCAATACAATTCAGGGTCGGGTGTATGCTGGGATCGTAATTATGTGCATCTTTGTATAGATGCTGAAGCAGACTTTTCTGTAGGACATTTCCCATGGAGGAAGGTGGTTTCTATTCCTTGTAGAGGTTGGTGGGTGATGCTTAGAGTCTTAAAAACATTCCTACCTACTGGGATTCTGTGTATGGAGCTTAGGGATGGGCTCACGTGCTTCCACTGTTTGCAGATGCAGCACAACTCTTGATACGGTGTTTTAAATCTGTTGTGTTGAAGCCCCAAAAGTAAAGTGCCATGGTGTAGGGTATTAGCTTTAGCATAATTCAGAGCACAAAGGTGATGTTTGTCTGGACCCATAACGTAGGGATATAGATTCTGAACAGAGGATATCATAAGAAGCACAATGGAAGGAGAGGCTAGAGCCAGAGGTTACTCTGAGGCTCTTCGCTGTGGGTAATATGACCCGCTCTGTCGGTTACCAATTTGTGGACATTATATATGTCTGTGGTCTATCTCCAGGGCTTTTCACTTTGAGTAAGATGCAAGCTGTGTTGGCCACCAGTCTGTGGGCATTATATGGATCTGTGATCTACAGACTGCTTTCTATTTTTATTTTTGTTTTATTGAAAAATGTCAAACATAACACAAGTACATATCAAGATGATAACATGTCATCACATTTCATTCTCTGTAGACCCGTCACATTCAAATATCATCAGGTGGGAGATATAGAGATGATGGGCCAGGAAGAAGAGTGATGTGCAGGAGATCCCGTAAAAGGGAAACAATAGCTTAGCCAGAAAGAAGTAGAAAGAATGGAACCCAAAGATAAGAAGAAGACAGGATTTCTTTTGAATATATGTAGTTTATAAGGCTTTTGGAGTCACACGTAAATGAGTCATGTAACCAGTTCTATATAATGATTGGTACTACTTAGACCTTCTATTTACTATAGAAATGTAGTATGGAAGGATAAGGCATGGATGGGTCTGAATGAACACCAGGACTTTGTCTAGAAGCGAATGGTCTCCAGATGTAATAAAAAGTGGGCAGCTGATACCTGTAGTCTCTTGCAGGATGCCATGCACATTGTTTAATTTGGCAAGTAACTTTGTTTCGGCCTTTGCTACTGGCACATATACAGAGATCCAACTACTCAAGTAGTTCATCACATTGCTGAAGTCAAACATGATCTAAAGTATTGCCAATGTATCTGAGCACTGAATGTGGTTGAAATAAGCCACTGGTTTCATTCCTTGTCCAGATTTCTGACCAATAGTGGCCCAATGCAGTACACAGTAAAGGGCATGAACCTGAATACATTAGTGGAATCTCCAGAGCGAGAGTCTGGGTTGATACCCTCTGAATGTAAATGTGAGGGTGTCCAGTGCCAGTCATGTATAGCTTTTATGAATCAGAATGTAAATGAAGCGAGTGTTTAATCTACTTCAAAAATATATTAGAAACTAAAATGTTAGACAAATCAGAGTCTATGTATTTGTGCTAACAGGTAGAGCCCAGTCAGCGTCTTAGAGTGTGAATCTTTCAGACATATTGGGGGAGGGAGAAGCATGAATGGGTTCACTTAGCAAGTGCAATCCAATGTAAATCAAGAGGGGAATGAACCTCGCCAGTCTATGAACCAGAGTCTCAAAGAGATTGTCTTGGAGACCCTCAACTACATTGTCACCACCATATAAAAGTGTATATAATCTCCATTGAAGTGATGTAGTGAATAGTATCAACATTGGGTCTCTTACTTGAGTGATCGGTTTTCCCAGTGAGTCATACCTCCACCAGGAGGAGATTGTCTGGGTGAAGACAATGGTGGGATCTCGATCAAACAAGTAAATATTTACCTCCTACGCCTGTGAGAGTAATTTATTAAACGAGGGACAAAGGTAAGACTAAAAACATAGTGATGTTATTTGGATAGGTTATTGGTCCTAAACATCTAAAAATCTGGACGACATGTTTGGCCTTGTGTTGCCCCATTACTTTAAGACTCTTCTTCATAGACTGGTGAGGTTCACTCCCCTCTTGATTCACATTGCATTGTAGAGCATGTCCTGCAGCAAGCAGATACCTTTGGTCCACCATTATTTCACAGAGGAGCTCCAGAGGCACAAACCTACACACGTTCTGCAGGAGTTGAACCCCACAGTCTTATCATGAATTATCAGATGTTTTATGAATTATGTCCCGTTACTGAGTAAATGTTCTTCAATGATGAGACAGCTCAGTTTAATTTCTATTTGGTGAAGCTGTTTTTGAGAGAAGATGCACCTTTGGTCCATACTTAGGATTTGTAAACCGGCAGGCACCTTGTTTTGGTCTTATGTTTTGGTCTCATTATCAACTAGATGATGGAGGTAAAGCACTTTTGCACTCTAATTAAGGACCCACTATGGTTATTGTCCTGAATATAAATTCAAATCTGTAACCTACCAACATTTAAAAAAAATGTACTCTACACCTAAGTGTTTGAGGTAGCATAGAGGAAAGTCAGGAATGACCTTGCCACTAGAAGGTTGTATTTACCGACTGAGGCTCTGTCTTCCAAAACTGGATTAACCAATATAGCCAGGTACTGTAGGTTATTGGGATAACAGTTGCCTGTTACAATTGCACTAGTCGTGGATCTGGTCATAGATTTGATTTCACTCTTCTCTCAATTCACTCGATAGCCTGAGAATGTTGAAAATCTATCAAAGCCATCAGTCTGTGCTTAGAAATTACCTGATTATCCACTGTGAGCAGGATCTCATCATAAAATAGAATTATTTTCTGCTCCTTTAATAATCTGGGATTGACGTTTGGCCGGTTCCAGGAGATCCAAGGCAAGAAGCAATAATAAAGGTGACTGGTACACACCTGCCGGGTGCTTTTCGTGACCCCAAACTCGTTGAATGAAAAAACCCTTAGACCAGCATGGTACAGCATTTTATCCTCACTTGACACAGTTAAACACCTTCTTTGGATTGAGAGAGAGACTCACCTTCTCATTCCTATCCTTCTGCCACAGTGTGGGTGGGATGATATGAAACATATTTTTGATGAGCAGCTTATAAGGCTTTGAATCACTTTAGGTGAGGGTTCAGTCAGTCCCTTGGCCAGTATTGTCATGTCGGCATTCATAAGGAATATTGGACGGTAATTACTGTATCGTTTAAGATCCTTCCCAGATTTATGTGTGAGGGATATTGTGAAGTCAGAAGAAAGCAAAACATATATTTCTTCATCTTTATACTACACAGCACAAGGAGAAATGAGGCCTATGCATTTTATACAGTCTGATGAGGAAGCCATCAGAAAGCCATTTAACCTTTGGCTTTTCCTCTGGCCATATCCTTGATAATTCTAGCTATTTCCTACGTTATACTATCATGAGGCAGGCATTGGAGATTGATATGTTCATGAAACACTGATTTCACTTTCAAAGTATCCACATTGTCAAGGAGCTCCAGTTGACTAGAGCATCATAAATAGCCGGAATTGCAGACATGGTCCTCTGTTAGGAGCTGTCCCACTTCTGAGGTTTGAAGTGTCTCTTCACTCTCAGTAAGGAGTATTTAGCCTGTTGTTCAGTGAATAGAGGATTGATTTTACATTTTGAAAACTCATCTATTCATAGCAGCTTCCATTTACTACTATGAAGGCCCATAATGGGTAGCAACATGAGCAAATTGTATTCGCATCTATTTTGTCTGTGCTATTGCCCCTTTCACTCTGCTTTGGATGGACAACTATAAACAGCCCCATGCTGGTAGAAACATAATGTACAAAAGGAAGAGGATGTACCCTTTGTACTGCAGTTGGTACCTTTAACAATGGCAAGTGGCAAAACAGCTGTGAATGCTATTTAACCCTTGTTCATAGGCTTAAGGGACCCAGTATCGATATTAGCTACGTTCGGGCAGATTTACAAGAAAGTCACGCAAATGTAGAGATGCGTCACTTTCCCTGCGCCACCATGAGAAACCCTTGCGCCACCATGGATGCACCGTATTTACAATACGGCACACGATGGGGCAAGGATTGACAGATGATTCAGAAATTCTGATGCATCTGTTGGAGCAAAAGTCACGCATTTCTGGAGTCGTGTCACAAGCACGACGCAACTCCAGCAATATATGGAGAGGCCTTTCCTCATTGTGCTGCATTACTCCTTATGCCTGCTCCAAGCAGGTGTAAGGCTTTGACGCAGTGGCATACTAGAAGTAGCACACTGAAATCTTGTAGATTTCACTACGTCACTTCTACAAGTCATTTTTCCATTGGAACGCCCACTCTGCATACATTGTACCTGACATAGGTATAATGTGATGCAGGGCTTTACAACGTGATGTATCTCCCTAGATGCCTCACATTGTAAATTGGCCACATTTTTACGCCGCTGCTGCGTCACAAAAAGTGACGCAATAGCAGCGCAAAAATTATGCAAGGGGTTTGTGAATCTACCCCTTTGTATTTAATATTGAATAAGGTATCAGCAAAGATGGCTCAGTAAATTAGGCAATCACTACAGGTGTCTAACTTGAATCCTTCCAGTGACAACGGAACCTTTCACTTTTCTGAGGGAATGTAATTTGTTACAATGTGAGGCGTTATATCGACGTTATGTCCACGGCAACCAACCATCAGCCATGAGCTGGGCCTGCACCCACCCCCCTGCAGGTAGCCAACCCTCTGCCGCTCGCCAACCCCTCACAGTCACACAAAACCCAGGGACATCAATGCCAAATTTTCTATTTTTTAGAACATTTTTAGGCTGTACCTACTATTGAAAAAGCAGTATATTAAGGTACAATGCAAGCTTCACTTTATAGCAGGTGCACATTTCTGCTGCATCCAATGAACTCCTGCAGTACCTTATGGGGACGACGCTGAGTTCTGCCTTACCCTGATGGTCCACAACAGAGGTGTTGCTGGGTGCAACAGACCTACCATGGGAACCCAAGCACAATTTTGTTTTATTCGGGCCCCAGGGGTGGTATCTCTGGGTAAAACTACCCTGCCTTCTTATACCTTTTTTTGTTTTAAACACAAGACATAAGGCTCAGGTGCTTGAGTCAGTGAGTCCTAAAATGGTAGCATAACATTTCGGTTGATGTTGCAGCCGCCAATCAGATTGCTCGTTGCCAGCGGACCAGGAGTAATCTCACAGTAACAAAGCTGTGATGTGAAAAAGCCCTCTTGACCAATCAGAATGCCCTATAATTTTTAATTAACTGACCAACCATCTAGATATCAGTTTATTTTAATGCTTAACTTCTCAAAACAGCTGGACACATTTACACCAATTCACCAAAAGCACGCTATCTGAGTAAATGTAGGAAAGGCATCCTTTTTTCCCTGATCACCCCCCATTATTGGACTGATGCTGGTGGTTACTGACTCTTAAAGTGCCCTGGGCCCTGCTGACCAGGCCCAGCGCCACTGCTCTAGCCCCTAAAGGTATGTGCTGATTGGTATGATTATAGTTGGTAAGAGCAATCTTCTTCTATGTCCCTAGTATATGGTAGGGTATGCAGGTTTAGACACCCCGGTGGCTTATTGAACTTATGGACTGATGTGGTGTCCGATGCCATTTTAATGCCAGGCAAGCTTTGCAGGCTGGTTTTAAAATGAAAATGTACCCCAATTTGACTTTGGGATTAAAAGCACTTCAAAAGCCCAAAACTACCATTTTATTACTTATACATCCTCCTAAGGTCTGCCCCAGGAGCTCGAAGGGTAGTAAGGTGCATAGTTATAAAAAGAAGGGCCAATATAGAAGGTGGTTTATATTCCCTGGTATGGAACAACAGCCAGAGTTGTTTTTTTCCCATTGTAGTGCGGCTAGCACTATAGGCTAACATGGGGAAAACTTTCTTATATTTAATAAAGTCTAAATTGGATTAGAGCTACCTCCCCTTATTCAAAGTATCAAATTAATAGTTACATAGAGCCCAACAACTTTCCAAGGTAAAATTTAATATAACTATTTCAGAAAATTCGATTTGAAACCTACCATCTTGAAACTACCTGAAGCAGCCATGTGGCAGCCTTCTGATTGATTAGCCTTTGCCAGCCTGAGCCAAGCAGTTCCCCGAGTAGGTGTGAAGAGGCCTGGGGCTGCAACAATACAGCCATTTGGTGTTAGGAGATCTCCTTCCTGGACTATTCAGGGAGCGGAAGGGGGCTAGGTAGATAAGCAGTGGCCTCTGCATAAAACAGATGTCACAGGACCAATGCCATCCCAACTTACTTGATCTCTAGATCTCTAGTGTAATGGGAACCCCCTAATTAGATTAGAAGTGGGGATGGAAGGGGAGTGTAGTCCGATATTAGCCACACCAATGGGAAGGATTACACAGACACATACTCCAAAGAGAGATTTTCTCCAATTTCTTTCGGAGATAATGTTGCATTCTGGGATGGAAGTTTGCCACACTTCATAGGAACTACTCTTTGGGGGAAGCAGTCCACTTTATTCATGAGGCCCTCATGAGGCAAGGGAACCTCACCCCCCCACCAGCAGTGCACTGAGAGATACATTTGTAGAGTGGTGGAGAAAGGGGAATGGCCTCCGACCACCTCTCAGCAATCCAACTGTGTGAAACTTACTGGAGGTAACAAGAGGTCTTGTTGGCCCCTAAGGATCCTCAGCAGCCAATGTGACCTCTTCCCCCAACCAGGAGTGCGCGGGTAGGCTCATATAGTGGAGTAAGGTAGTGCGACCTCCGGCGAGTTGCTGGCTTTTTTTGTTTTGTTTTTTATATTTTAGGAAGGGGGCCCATGTGGCCCCCCTTTCTGGACCATTTTGGGCCCTGGGGAACCTATCCCCGGGGAGCAACCCTTTACAAAAATGTCATATAAAATAACTGGAGGGGGCTGTGTCGCCTCGATCCCAAGGCAGATTTCGGCCTCTGGGACCCCATTTCCCCAGGGCCAGGCATTTTCTTTAAATAAAGAATTATTGGGAAGGGGGCAAATGGCGCCCTTGCCTGGCCATTTTCAGCACCAGGGACCCCATTCCCCAGGGCCAGGCCACTTTGTTGGGGACCGTGGGGAGATCCTGAAGGCTCCTCGCCTCCTGCGGGAGCTGGCTTTGCTTTTACACACAGGGAGCTGCTCACATGCAGCTTCCTGTGTGTAAAAGCAAAGTGCTCCACATTGAACAAGGGAGAGCAAAATGCTCTTGCTTGCTCAAAGCAGAGCACTGTTTGCTATGGCTTTGCAGGAGCAAAGTGGAACATTGCTTGAGCTGGCCCTGAGGGGTGGCAGTCCCCAGGGCCATGTAGGGCTCCTGGAGATGGGCCACACAGCCCCCCTTTCTTTGTTTAAATTTGCCCCGGGGAGGTGGTGGTTCCTGGGGCCGGGGTTCCGCAACAGACCTGCTTAATTATTGCATCTGTGCCTCGGTGATTTGGCTGTTCCCTGGGCAGCTGGGAAGGCCCTACACCCTCCCTACATAACTTACAATAAAAAAGACAGTGTGCTCCAGAGAGGTGGCGGTCCCAGGGGCAGGAGGCATCCATGAGGCCCCCGCATAATTGTAATTAGCCTCGGGAAGGGGGCGATACCCGGGGCTGTGGGCAGTATTTATAATTAACCATGCCCTGGTGAGGTGGTGGTCCCTGGGGCTTTGAATGGACCGTAAAGGGGGGCTCATGCACCCCCTTCTATATGTAGTATATGCGCCAGGGATCTGGCTCACCCAGGGGTTATTCCAAAGCAAGAGCGGGAGCCCATGCTTGCTTTTTAAAAAAATATTGCTGCGGATATGTTGATCCACCTGCGAGACTGCGGCAAAATAAAAAATAAATGCTTTTTAACCCAGAAAGTGTCCCCGAGGGACCCCATCATATCTGGGGGATGCTGGGGTTTCCTTTGGGTTCATATCTGTGGGGGTTAGGGTATTTATTTTTTCTGTGACTCTGGTTCAAGCCGAGTCCCAAGATGACTGCCAACACTTCCTAGTTGAAGTGTTGACAGCCAATCAAATTTTAGTAGTATTCATTAGTCCACTGCAAAGTCTCCTGTCCGCAGATATCTATATTTTTTTTATGATAGATATCTCAAAAACTACTGAATGGATGTACACCAAAATCACAAAAAGCACGCTTTCTGGACCAACATCCAGGTTTCTGCCAAATTTGGTGTAATTCCGTTCAGCAGTTCGGGCTGTAGTCGTGTTTCAAAAAATGAAAAATCCCCAAAGACAACATAGTGAAAATGCGTTTTAGGACCCCCCTTTTTCCCAACCCCCGCTTGACGGATCACCCCAAAACTTTCAACACAACAGCTGAACCACAAAGGGTAAGTTTGGGGAAACGTTTGCGGAGATTCTTCAGGCAGCGCCAAAGTAATTGGCATAACAAAAAACAGTTTTCCTATGAAAACTTTGGTCCCAACTATAACTACCTACTGGCTGTTGCCGGCTCCAGCAGAAGGCGGGAAGCTGGCAGGGACAGTGGGAGCTTTGAGGCTCCTTCATGGTTCCAATGCAAACTAAAGTGCCTTGGGGGCACTCAGGACAAATGTCCAGACCCCGGGGGATGGGGTCCCCAGGGATGAAATCGTCTCCCCTCCCCAAATAAAAATTAATTAAAAGTCCGGGCCCAGGGGACGGGGTCCCTAGGTAGCAGTGGGCCGTCTGGCCCCCTCTCCATTTGCTAATGAGATTCCTGAAAGCTTATTGGAAGCCCGTCCCCATTGTCCACCACTCTATTAATGTGCCTTGTGGCACACTTCTACTTCGGGGATGAAGTCCACTTCGATGCTGGGGGCCTTGGGGACCAAGAACCACCTCCTGTTATGTTCAGTAAGTTCCACACAGCAGGATTGCTGAAAGCTAGTCAGACGCCCCCCTTTCTCCACCACTCTGCAAATGCACCTCCTGGTGCACTACTGGCTGGGGATAAAGTCCCCTTGGATGCTTAGGGCCCTTGGGGACCAATAACCCCTCATGTTACCTCCAGGAAGACCCAAACACTTGAATTGCTGAAATCTCGTCTCAGGCCCAGCTCTCTTTGTCCACATGCTGCAATTGCACCTTGTGATGCACTACTGGTTGAGGGATTAACTCACCTTGGATGCTAAGGGTCCATGGGGGGCAAAGAACCACTCCTGTAACCTCAAATAAGTTCCAAACAGCGTGATTGCTGTTAGTTGGTCATAGTTCCCGCCCCCTTTGTCCACCAATCTGCAAAAGCGCCTCCTGGCACATTACTAGTTTGGGGATGAAGTCCCCTTGGATGCTGAGTGTCCATGGGTGCCAAGAACCCCTCTTGTTACCTCCAGTAAGTCCAATACTGCTTGACTGCTGAGAGTTGGTCAGAGGCCCCGTTTCCTTTCTCCCCTTTCTCCACCACTCTGCAAAAATGCCTAGTATTAAAAATAAATTTGAAATTCACTTAAAAAATAAAAGGTTACAGAGACGTTATTGTTAGGAAATAGTATTGAAATAACCTTAGAAATGCAGTTAAAAAAAAGGTTACAGGAACGTTAAAGTTATGAAATAGAATTAAAAAACCCTTCGAAATTCTCTGAAAAAACCCAAGATTACAGTAACGTTATAGTTACGCTGAGATTTCACCTGTACAAAACTACAGAAATTCAGCATTATGGTTACTAGAGCTAACTATAAATTACGCCCACGCAATGCACTGCTTATGACTTCACATATTACATCAGTCATAACATGGTCAGTGACATCACTGGTTCCCTCTCAAATGACATCACTGATAATGTCATCCAGTGAGTGTAAGTGATTTCTGAGAGCAAATCAGCATTTCTTTTGTGTCTGGACAATTTCAGCCAGCAACCTCGCACCTAGCAACGCCCTCCACCCCCGACAGGGTCAATGGGCTATGCTAATGGGGAATGTAAATGATATATTTAGATATATGTAGACCAATATCTATATCTGGATATATATATATATTACCTACTGGCGGTCGCCAGTAGGTATATATAGTTAGGATTTTTTCTCTATGGGATTTTTGAAAATTCTATGTCTAATAACTTTGGCGTTTGTGGACGGAATTGGCTGAAATTTTCAGGAAAATGGAACATTTTGTTTCTGAGCAGCCCCTGAAAATTTGGGGGGGTTTCGTCAAGGGGGGCCGAGAAAAAAGGGGGGTCCCAAAACGTGTTTTTAACATTGAGTTTCCCTCAGGGCGGTTGGCCTCACTTTTAGCCCGAACGGCTGAATGGATTTGCACGAAACTTGGCAAAATTGTAGGGACTGGTAGCCCGATGTGCCTTTGCTAGGTCTCAATATATGTGCTTCAGTGGATTTTGAGAAATTAACGTTCAAAAAAAGATATATATCTGTAACAGCGGACCGGGCAGCGCTCCGGTTCGCGGACTTTTCGCGGTACGGAGCTTTGTGAAGCGAAGCTGATTGGTTCTCCGGCGTCTGTGAACATTCCAAACAGTCCGTAGCGGCCGCCATCTTGTCTCTCGGTAGGATCGAGAGACAAGAGGAGGCCAAAGCGAAGGGGCAAATGACCATAAGGGGGCATAGTAGATCCTCGCTGACCCCCTAGGTTTGCTGTGGAGGTTTTAAAAGGGCCCCGCGGGGCAAAAAAAAATAATAATAATAATAATCGAACGGCTGAATGGATTTGCACGAAACTTGGCAAAATATTAGGGACTGGTAGCCCGATGTGCCTTTGCTAGGTCTCAATATATGTGCTCCAGTGGATTTTGAGAAATTAACGTTCAAAAAAAGATATATATCTGTAACAGCGCTCCGCTTCGCGTACTTTTCGCGTTACGGAGCTTTGCGAAGCTGATTGGTTCTCCGGCGTCTGTAAACATTCCAAACAGTCCGTAGCGGCCGCCATCTTGTCTCTCGGTAGGATCGAGAGACAAGAGGAGGCCAAAGCGAAGGGGCAAATGACCATAAGGGGGCATAGTAGATCCTTCCTGACCTCTTAGGTTTGATGTACCATTTTGCCAAGTTTGGTGTAATTCCGTTCAGCCATTCAGGCTGTAGACGTATGTAAATGTCCTATGGAAAATTGCATGGGGAAAACACATTTGAAAGTGTTGAAATTTAGAACCAATTAAAATGTTACTTTGGTTTTGTATTTGTGTGTGATGAAAGTTAATTGGTTATGTATATATCTCAAATGAGAGGAAACCACAGCCATTTTGTGATACTACTGTCTGAGGTACATTTGTGAGGAATTTTTGGTGGTGAATTTCTGGTGTTTGATTTACACAGTACTAACACTTCTCCTACTTTTAAAAAGGTGAGTTGTTAATTTGTAAGGGGAACTATGTTGTACACTTGAAGATAATTTGAAAAATTTTTCTGTTATTTATTTGCAGTCCTTCTGTTATACTAAATACTTGATAAAGTTAGTTTTATATTATGTATTACTAAAAACGATAAATGAAAGTGATTATTTTTTTCTGCAATTTACAGCAAGCAATTTCAAAATAAAATGGCTCACAATGAAGAGACCGTGGCAATTTCTTTTGAATTGTCCACTACATTGATTGAAATTGACAGCACCAATAATGAAATATTGTCACAAGGAGGAGATGACTTGAATGATTCCACTACATTGATTGAAATTGACAGCACCAATAATGAAATATTGTCACAAGGAGGAGATGACTTGAATGATTTTTTGGATCAATCTGTTGATGGCGAATTTATCGAATGTTTGGAGACCATAGAGTTACAAGAATCATCATTGCAGACTTTTAATGAGGAGATTCCAGATGAGATGATTGAAGAGGAAATTACTGATGAGGACATGTTACTAGTTCTTTCAAATTTAGAAAATTCAGAAGAATAAATTTATATTTAGAAATCAAAAATTGTTTGAGACATTATTCATTTTTATTTTTAATTTATGAGGTTGTAGCGAAGTGATTGTAGTATAAAATGAGACTTATAGTATAGAGTGCAACATTTTTATGTTACATGGTAAGTTTACTCATATTTACTTCCCTTCTCCCACTATATTATCTCCAATGTGTATTTGACATCTCTTCTTCATCTCCGGCCTCCTTTCTCTCACTGTGTGTCTCTGATGCATCTTATCGCTGCTATTTTGTGTAATTACAGAAGAGAGTAAAATAAAATAGTTCGGAACGTGAAAAGGGGGCAAAGTAGAGTACCCCTCACCCCCTAGGCCTTCTCAGGCGGTCCCAAAAGGATCAGTTTCTGCTTTCCTGAGAGATTATGGTATGAGTTCCATATACCACAATAATTTGCATTACAACATGCAAGATATATATCTCCTATTACCAACTTTTGGAGATATTCGCGCTAAGCGCGAATATCTCCAAAAACTAACACCTGCCCTGAGCAGTTCTTAGCCATGTTATCCAATGGGAGGTGGATAACATGGCTAAGAGCATTAGTTCGGTAATGCATGAATATCGCTGAGTTTTCAGCGATATTAATGCATTGCGGTCGTTTTTTATCGCATTTGCGATAAACCTTGATAATAGCAAGGTTTATCTTCGATAATTTCTGACGATGCTTAGCGGTAAAAAATTCATTGGTAAGCATCGTTAGCGATAAATATCGCTTAACTTTGGTAATATGCACCAACGTCTGTTAACGTTCGATTCGAAGGAAATGAGGAAGTGTTGAAAAACATTGTTTGCGCCATCTTGCCTTTTTTGAAATGCCACACTTTTGTCGTGCACGGCAGCCATTTTAGATGCCTTGACCAGACCCACTCTCTGCACGCTGTCGATTCGTAGCATGGCTCCCCACCCTCGCAAGCATCTTCCCCAGGCACTGGTCACCCCCGCTCTCTGTGTTATGCATGGGCAATAAACCTCTCCCCATCTGCGCTGCTCTTCCCTGAGAATCACACTCTGTGCCCGCCCGACACCTCCCTTTCGCCCTATTCACTACCGCACCCTCTGACACTCCTCTTCCTCTGTGTCCGATTGTCCAGGCTATCAGCTAGCCCTGCAGATGTAGTTTATGGCCCCAGCTGTAAAGAATCACCCCTCTTCAAAGGAGTTATAGTAGATCAAGGCCCACACCCGATGAGATCCGTCACACCACACGTGTTCCTACTATCTGAAAACCATCCTGTATTGTGATTGGGGAGGGGACCGAGCCTGAAGCGGAAGATTCCAGGGATGACTCTTTGTACATCAAAGTTTTTACATTTATGTGTCACATTAAAAATATATAGCACTCCAACAAAGTAGTAGGATTATAAAACTTTAATAACTTATAAATATATACAACAAAACAAAAACAGTAAAAACATTTAAACAACGAAGAGACCGTGGCAATTTCTTTTGAATTATCCAATACATTTATTGAAATTGACAGCACCAATAATGAAATTTTCTCACAAGGAGGAGATGACTTGAATGATTTTTTTGATCAATCTCTTGATGGCGAATTTATCGAATGTTTGGAGACCATAGAGTTACAAGAATCATCATTGCAGACTTTTCATGAGGAAATTCCTGATGAGGACATGTTACTAGTTCTTTCAAATTATGAAAATTCAGAAGATGTTGCCTGGGGGTGGGTCGTCAGTAGCAGTCTGTTGTGCGAATAGTTCCAAGGCAGCAGAACTCGCTGAAATCTAGATGGCACAAAGGTGATGTCTAGTAAGTTGCCGCCCAGCAAATAACGGCGTGGGGCGCCGCGGGGGTGAGTGAGTCCAGTAGGCACCACAGGTATTCTTACCGGCATTGCAGAATTACTGCTGGGGACAATGCCTGTGCTGTAGCAGGGTCACAGCAGAAACAAAAAGGATTCTGTTGAAGATGTTGTTGGTTTTCAATTTGAAAACAGTTCTGGTGTCAACTGCTATGCTAATGTAGTGGTTAATGTTTTGTTTTCTCTAGAAAATGTAAAAGAGGGGGAGGCAGTCCAAAGTTCTGGTAAAAGGGCAAAGGAAAGGATCGGTGGTTTGAACTATCAGTCAAAAAGGGGAGGGGGTGCAACAATTTTTCCTACCGGGTCACAGTGTGCTTTCACCGGAACTGAGGTTTGCAGGATTCTAGTAATTCAAAGTGAGGCTGGCGCCAGCATGGGAGCGCCGACGTCCCGCGGATACAGTTTCGTCACTCCACGGGCGATCATGGCAGTCATTCCCCATCGGGGGTGTCTGCGGGGGTCGGAGACTCCCGCGGCTCCTCTAGAATCTTCAAGGTCGTGGAGGACTACTGTGGTGGAGTCAACCAGTGACCGGGCCATTTCTTTATGCTGGGCCCGCTCTTGCCACGTCGATCGCCATTTTGAGAGTTCGGTAGCTACTGGCGATTGCGGGGTCAAATGAGCGGACGGGCTCCACCCTGCCGGGCGAGACGTTGCAGCATCGCCACAGTGGAAGAACCCTTTTCCGGGCACCTGGAGCGCTGAGGGTGCAGGTGGGAAGCCTCCACTGGGGAGGCGGGAGAGGCCTGTTCGCACCGTCTCTCCCTCCCAGTGCACCCCACGGCGTCTCGCTTGAGATTTGTTATGGCCGGACCAGACGATGAGGACGAGAGGGGGGGGGTCGGAGGCATGTGCAAGACATCCCCCCCCAGTGTTGTCGCAGCCATTATTCAAGAAAGAAGAAGTGTCCCGTCCGTCTTCGGGCCGGGCTTCCGGTGGATGTCGGCCGGACGCCCCTTGCTCTGGCCCCATGAACGGGTTCCTTGGTTTATCGGCTGCAGCCGGATCCCATCGGCCCCGGCCGTTGGTGGCCGGACTGGTAGAGAATGTGGCGGGACTACCTGAAACTGTCAAGGGCCACCGCAGCCGGACTGGGAGAGAGAGGGGAGGGTTGAGGACACGGACATTCCCCCCCCTGCAACTCTCCAGCGTTGTCAATCCCCCTGGCCGGGTCCCGCTGGCCTCGGCCTCTCCTCCGGCTACACCCTACGTGATGATCTCCGAGGCGTGGCAGCAGGACCCGCCTTATATGTGTTGCTTCCGGCTGGGCGTAGCCGAAAACCTGTTGCCCTTTGGAAGTTTCTAGAATGGGGCGGATGTCTGCTGACTTCTATCTTTCCCAGTTTGCCGTTATTTGGCCGTGGCAGGCGGTGGGACAGACACGTTTTGGGGCAGTGAGGGGCGATGTTTTCAGGTTTCTTATTACGGGCTTACTTCTAACGTTTCTTGTTTCTAGGACAATAATAGGTTTTATCATTACGTATTGTTATCGTTTCTTTGTTTGTTATTTAATAAAAAGTTCATCAGTGGCCTACTGATTTTCGTTTTCCTATTCTTTTCTTTCCAGGTTGTTTCATGCTAAAGTTTCTGTTAACAGGATACAGTGATCACTTCGTTATTATTGCATATGTCCTTTTCACTAGGGGTGCTCTCTTGTTGGGCCAGATATCTCTAGTAAATGGTCCGGGTGAAACAGGTGCATCCATCAGTGGGGAGTAGATAGGCATGACAGATTACAACGGGGGAGAAAGGTCCGCATTACCTACCCTTTCACTACTTGCAAAGATTTTCCTACGTTTATTTGCAAACAGGGAATACCTCCAAAAAGAACTAATTCCCAAACAGTCAATGTTCGGACAATCAATCAATCAATGAGGAATGAAATAGGTACGACGTGTTAAAGGCTTGCGTTACCTACCCTTCACTATCTGCAAAGGGAGAGAGAATATTCCTATTCTTCCTTGTTTGCAGGCAGAGAAGATCCTTAAGAGAACCAACTTCGAACAATTCAATGCTCGATTCAAACAATCAACAAGGGGTACTGTGAACACAAATGAACGCCGCTTATGTACATACACATTGCTATTTTCAACAGGTTGTTCCTAATGTTTCTATTTTAGCGAGGTCAAAAAGAGATCCCATTAGTGGCCTACTGATTTTGCTCGATTCCTTTTGTTTTTTTACACGATTTTTCGCTATCTGCAAAGACTAAACAGAGTATTGCGACTCTGTGCTTGTTTGTAAATAGAGAATGAACCAAAGAGAACAATCAATCAAATGGAGAGAGAAGCAGGCACGACGGATTACAACGGGGGCAAAGGCCTGCGTTAACTACCCTTCACTATCTGCAAAGAGAGAGTACTCCTAATAGAAATGAGGGGTGGGGGGCAGCATTCAAAGCAGATCAGTGTGCATAAACACGAAAATGTTTTTATTTACCACGTACTTGACATTCGACAGCTTATGATATTTGCTATTAAAAAACCATTGAAATTCACTGAAAAAACCATAGGTTATAGACCATATATAGTTAGGAATTAGCATTTACAAAACCTTGAAAATTCACTGAAAAAACCATAGGTTATAGACCATATATAGTTAGGAATTAGCATTTACAAAACCTTGAAAATTCACTGAAAAAACCATAGGTTAGAGACCATATATAGTTAGCTGGACATTTTATTGACATAAAACCAATGAAATTCCATATATAGTTAGTTGCACTTACTATATATCGCGCACCCGCAATCCACTGCTGATGATGTCACATATTACATCATTCATGACATGGTCAGTGACATCACTGATGACATCACTGATGACATCTCAAATGACATCACTGATGACATCTCATTTGACATCAATGACCACATCACTGATGATATCATTCATGTGACAATACAATGCATCTCCTCACATTTTAATATAACCTCTGTTTCACCCAGTGTTAAATACAGAGTATAATTTTTGAAACCATTGACACACCAATACTAGTTACTACGTACGCACTCACTGATTGCTACGTCTACACACACCTTCACTCATTCACCCATACAATCATTCATACATACAATCACTCATCTTTACAACACTATCATATGCACTCATACACCTATACAGACACTCACAGTCTGCCACTCATCCATGGAGTTACTCACACACCTAGTCAGTCCTGTAAAGAATCAATGACACTTCCATTTTCTTGTCTATACAGTTAAACATAGAGCACCTTACATTTTCAAACATATACTAACACATACTTACCTTCTTATACAATCATTGATACAAGTACACATTGATCTGCACAGAGTCACACACCTCCCAGCTAGCCACACACACACTCAGTCTCCCATACAAATACTTGGGCAATCAATCAATAACCCATATAGTTACTCATATAGCTACTGATCAACACATGCAGCAGTTTACAGAACAACAGACATAATGATGCACAAATTAAGACAGTTTAGTCACTAACCCATGTACTCAGTGAGACACATTTAATCACTCACTCATACAGTCAGTCATGCACCTACTAAATCCTTCGTCCAGACACTTACACATCCACTCATTCTTCAATATGTAAGACATATTTAAACTTTACAGAAACAAAAAATCACTGGATGTTGTTATCAGTGATGTCATCAGTGATGTCATTTGAGATGTCATCAGTGATGTCATCAGTGATGTCACTGACCATGTCATGAATGATGTAATATGTGACATCATCAGCAGTGGATTGCGGGTGCGCGATATATAGTTAGTGCAACTAACTATATATGGAATTTCATTGGTTTTATGTCAATAAAATGTCCAGCTAACTATATATGGTCTCTAACCTATGGTTTTTTCAGTGAATTTTCAAGGGTTTGTAAATGCTAATTCCTAACTATATATGGTCTATAACCTATGATTTTTTCAGTGAATATATATATATATATATATATATATATATATATATATATATATATATATATATATATATATATATATATATATATATATATATATATATATATATATATATATATATATATATATATATTCCAACAAAACATCCCCATCAGGGGATAAATGAGTCGCACACGAACTAGCCTTTTTGATTTATTGCATGCAGAGGCGGCATTTACACCAACATGTTTCGTTTCTACATGGAACTTCTTCCAGGGTATGCCTCTTCAATTTAAACGTCCGGTTTGCCACAGGTGAGTTTATAATGTTTATCGTGCCTCCCTCCGGAGGCTCCGCCCAGTTTGGAATCTCTTCCTTTCCTTGCCTTGTGGGACCTGTAGTTTCACCAGCAAGTGTTAAATTTTTAAAACCCTCCAGTGGGCATTATTTTTCTTCTGCTTCATAGTGCTGCAAGTTCCCTCTTTGTCAGCCAACTTTGATATCTGACAGGGGGCCAAATACCGGAGTCCAGTCTCCAGGAGCACCGCATTCCCCTTCAGTCCGTTGCCGGTTTTAGCAGTATGGTTCTAGCGGGGAATATATATATATATATATTTTCAAGCACGGGACTCCACTGCCGCCGCTCCTCCAGAGTTTCCTGGGTGCTTCTATCCAGCGGTGGTGAACCGCTTCTCCACTCCAAACACAAACAGCTCGTTTCCAGCCGAAAAAGGAGAGCACACCAGTATCCTTTCGATGATATTTTATTGCAAACCCCTCACCCCACCGACAGACGCGTTTCGCCCTGCGGCTTCTTCAGTGTCGCTTTGTCACGTGTAAATTACAGCCATTTCTACCTTCAAGTTTTCATAGACATAGGAGAGAGATCGATACAAGTGCTATGAATGCAACGGCCATCTTTGAATGTATATTTAACATAGTTAACTCGCTAGAACTTGGCTGTTTAAATAAAGTGCTTTAGTGCAAGAATAAAAAACTCATGTGTTAACACACCAAACAAAAACAGTGCAAAATTTGATAAGGGAGCATTACTCATCAGTATAGGTATTTCATGGTTCTGTAACAGCATCTGCATTTTTCATTTAATTTCAATGTATAAAATTTATCAAAAACATATTTTTTGTTAAAAAAGCGCTCTGTGGAGATCTACATTATAGGTTTATGATCTCATACTTTAATACACAACAAAGCACTTTTCGTGTTCTTAATACCCTCTAAAGATTGTCCTCATCCTCCCATGAGGTTGCTCCCTTTTTCCTCAATATCTCGCCCTGTATGGGCATTCGTCTCAGTGTATATTTACATGTGGGAGACTAGGCAATATAGCTCAGATGGTGATTGGCCTTGATTTAATCATTGTCCTTATTTCTTTTTTCTGTTCATTAATTTAGATACTTTCCTATCCGTCAGATTGATCCAAAGAGAATTTGTCAAAGACAACTATGTTCATTTCTATTTTGTTTTTATGTTCTACCTTTTTGTAATATATGATCCCATATATTATAGATGTACCCACATCTCTTCGTCGTTGTTCAGACCCCAAGGGGCTCTAGTCTGGAGATCTATTAGGTATTTAGATTCTAGAATCCGTAGGGTCTTAACTCTGTCTCCTCCCCTTTCATTGCGATCCACCTGATCTATACAGTAGAAGCTCAATAAGTCCCTGTTGCTCCGATGATATTTGGCAAAGTGGCGTGCCACAGGGTAAGTTTTATCCTTATTGACTATCACACGAAGATGTTCTAGAATACGTTTCTTTGTGGGGTGGATCGTGCTGCCTATATAGCGCAAAGCGCAGGGACATTCCAGGCAGTACACGGTATATTCAGAGTTACAGTTTAAGAGTTTTCTGATTTCTCTGGTGGGTCTAACATCTGATCTACCAGGGTAGTTAAGTACCTTTTTGCTGTTCCTACACGCTTTACAATGTAAGCATGGGAAAAATCCCCTGCTATTCCCTATTCTATAGGGTCGTGATGGGGAAGAGAAATGGCTATGCACTAAATGGTCTTTGAGTTAAGTATAGGCGAATTTAGCAAATTCGCAATTTGCGAATTTGCGTATTTGCGGATTCGCAATCCGCAAAATTTGCGTACTTTCGCGAATTTGCGGATTTTTAATTTTTTTGTGTTCGCAAGGGTTTATGCCAGTTCGCGAGGGTTTTTTACAAGTTCGCAAACGCGAACTTACTTGTCAGGTCGCAACAGTCGCGACCATGTTGTTTCTACGTCTGGTTCATCACAGCACCCTCTGTTTCACCACTGCCACCCTCTGGTTCACCCATGCCACTCTCTGGTTCATCACTGCCACCCTCTGGTTCATCACTGTAGATTATGGGGGGGAAAGCACACCTGCCCTGCCTCAACTGACATGAATTAATTTGGGGCTGATTAATGTGTCACTGAGTTTGAGCTGGCACCTGCTTCCTTAGCTGTAAGTGTTTCCTGATTAATGATGAGCTTGAACTTTTGCACATGCTAAGTGGTTTCAGTTTTGCAAAATTCGTTAGCACACCTGCCCTGCCTCAACTGACATGAATGAATTAGGGGCTGATTAATGTGTCACTGAATTTGAACTTCCAGTCTGGCACCTGCTTCCTTATCTGTAATTGTTTTCTGTTGCAGTGTAATTTTTTTTTAACAGGACCTTTGTGGCATACTTGTAGCTATTCTCTGAGCCTGCTGTGAGGGTCAGAGCAGGGTCATAGAATAGTTGCAAGTAGGCAACTGAACTCTGGAGGGGCCCCTCAGGAAGCACTACAGGGAATGGTTACTAATGATGAGCTTGAACTTTTGCACCTGCTGAGTGCTTTCAGTTTTGCAAAAATCATTTTTATGGAATTTCGCGTGATTCGCGGGGCGCGAATTCGTGCAAATATGCGATTTGTTTTTTGCGGCGTGTTAGTTCCCGTGGTTTTTTGCGTTTTCGCGAGCCGCTTGTAGCGCAACGACGCGAAGATACCCAAGTGGTCGTACATGGGCGCGGCCATCTTGTTTGCGTGATGTATTTCCATTTCCGGGCGCTATGTGTAATCTCGCGAAGTGTGTGGCTCGCTAGTCCAAGTTCGGGTGTGATCGCGGGTGAAATCTCGCGCGAACTTACCCACGTGGTCGTGAACGGGCGCGGCCATCTTGTTTTTCATTCATTGCTATGGTTCTGGGCATCATTTCTGTATCCTCTCTCAATCTCTGCCATCCTTTGCTTGTTTGAAGTTTTTTAATCTATTTTACTTATTATCTAGCCCTCTATTTTTCTAGCTCTATATTTTTGTGTTTTCTGCTACTTTTGGTTAATTTTAAACTACTTTTTTAAACTCTTTTCTTTTCTTCTTCCCTATTCTATTTCTTATGTACCTTCCTTTCTGCCCAGACCATGGTAAAGGGAGCCGGGAAGCAGCCCGAGAAGAGGAAGGGTCCCGCACCCCGTGCCCGGCTCCTGTGCGGGCGCTTGAGGGGGGAGCTAGTGATGCAACGGGAGATCTTTAGCGCGGAGGAGGTGGCCGCACTAGTGTACTATGTACAGCGCCGCATCCCCAGGACCATCGAGGCAGGCGGCAGGATCGCAAGCGGCTACGGGCTCCGGGAGCGCCGGAAGCGATGGGAGAAGGTGTGCCAGGCCATGTATGAACACTCTCGGGTTCGGTGCACCTACAACCAGGCCACCCACCGTTGGACGGATCTCCTGGACCGGGAACGCGACCTGCTCAACCTGCTCGGCTTGCTGAGTAGTAGTAGCTATTTCATCACTACTCTGTTTTCTCCTGCTCTGTGTGTTATTATATTGCAAATGTATGTTTTTTACCAAGAGAAATAATGCTGCCGATTACATTGTAGGTAAATTATATTTCAAAATCTTCTGTGCATTTCAGGTGCACTGCTCTCCTTCTCAGTAGCGTTGCTACTATGCTTATTTGTTTTCGATTTTGTGTTCATTTCATTGGCCTGAGAAATTATGTATGAGCGTAGTTTACAGAACTGCGTAATGCTAGACACTAAGGGGCAGATTTGCAATTACCGGCGCATCCCTGCAAAGTAGCAGGCATGCGACAGTAATTGTGCGCCACGCCACCACCACCCATGGTGCGCCGTATTTACAATGCGGCGCACCATGGGCTCAAAACATCACCGAAGCGTTACGCATCTGTGCTGTAAAGGCGGCGCATTGCTGGAGTTGCGTCGCAGCGATGGCGCAGCTCCAGCAATGCTCTGGGGTGCCTTATCTCCCCAATGCTGCATCAAGCCATACGTCTGCTTCAAGCAGGCGCAGAGTTTGAGTGACGCATCATTGTCCTAAAAGTGACTGATTGAAATCTTTTAGATTTCCCTCAGCCACTTTTAGGATGCGTTCCTGCGCAGGAACGCCCTCCCTTGCGCCGGAACGCCTCCTGATGGCGCAGGGCTTTACAACGTGATGCATCTCCCATATGCGTCATGTTGTTAATATACGCCGCACCATGGCGCCTCTTTTGTTCTGCCGCTGCGTCACAAAAGTCACGCAACAACGGAGCAAAAGAGCCGCAAGGGGCTTGTAAATCTGCCCCTACAGACTCAAGTCCAGTATTTCCTTTGTACACCTGGCAATAAGAAGAAATAGTGGTGCTGGATTGATAGTTTGAGTATTTTAATGACTGGTTAATGTAGTAGGAAACTTTTTAGTGTTGTCGCTGATCTGCAATCACGATGGAGTTTGTGTGTCACTTCGCGTGCTGCGGACTGCTGCCTGCCAGTCCTAGGCGAACCTTTTTAGTAGTTTGTTTAGTGAGTTACATAACTTTCCAAGTCGACGGTCCGCAAATCAAGCAATACTAATATCGTAGTAGACCACATGAGATAGGTCAATATATCCCGTGGAATAGTTGTCTATTTGCTATTTCGCCAAAATATTTTGTTATTGTTCTTTTGAAATGTTTGATTTGGTTGACAACAATCATCCATGTTTTCGGGTCTTTCTTTCTTTCATGTTGTACATCAGCTCCCCCCAGGGGCAAGAGGACAGAGGAGGCGTGGTATCGGCTGCTGCTGCTGTAGAAGGCCAAGATCGGTCAGGCGAGGGCTCCTTTGCTGGCCCCGGTAAGTTTTCATTTTAATATAGAGTACCTATTTTTTCCCAGCGTTCCTCATTCGATTTTTTCTAAATCGTCTTTGATCTTCTTGTAGACTGTATCTAAATTCTTATCCTGCCTCTACTATGACTCCCTGTTGTACTACTAGATTATTCTTATTAGTCTGTCTGTATAGCTAACTAAGATTGCACAGTTGGCAAAAGGTGTTAAACGACACTCCCATTCTAGTCAGCAATAGCTCTATGCACTGAGTGCAGTCCTCTGGGATTGTCCATAATGTCTTTTCAAGTCTTCTAAATGTTTATGCTTTGACAATTCCCAACAATAAAATGTGAATGACCACCAAGAAAGAATAAGATACTACTTTACTTTTGGTTTGGATAGGAGGACAATCCATACTAAAACCGTTGCAGGGAAAAATCTTCACAAACAGAACTGTGGACACTAAATAGTGCATTGTTTATCAATTATAATAGGCGCAGGTAGACTTTCCACATACCTCAGTGATAACAGACTTTGAAGAACCCCCAATCTCCTTACTGACTGGATAGTGTGGCAGAGTCATTTAGCTCCCGAATTCATCGATGATTGATCCCCAATGATGATTATCCAACGCAGGGCAAGAGTACGGAGTCAGAGTCCAGAAGTGTCAGAGGCACGGACTCATGCTTGCAAATTGCAAAACCTTTTGCTCATTCACTCTTGACCAAAAACCACAGAGTCTATTTAAGTTTTAAAGCTTTATTAAAAGTAAAAACATTTATCAAAATCAAGTTTGTCATAAAACATAAACGGTTGATTAAAAATGGAAAAGTGCTTAGTGATTTATTTCACACATTTATTGTGGGCGAGCCGAGCCCTCACCTGGTTTGAACTTAAATTTTTCTTTTTGGTGCTGAATCGTTGGTCACTCCGTCCTAATGATGATGATCTGATCTTGCTCTTGTTCTTAGAAGTGTAGCTTCTGTCTGTTATGAGAAAAATGGTGCGTGTTAAAAAGCAAGCATTCATCAGTTGTGCCAAAAAGTGCAGCAAGACAACACCCTTCCCTGGAAAAAGGGTCATTTTTACTTTAGAGTAGACAGTCACAAATTATTAGATTGGTTTCTGTATTCACATTTCTTCATTCCTAGACAAAATACTAGTGAGTGCTGTATGTCTATGACATCTTACATTCTTAAATGTACTTTGTAGGTGGAACATCTGGTGCCGGGGCCTGCGTGGAGGTGGAGGAGGACACTTCTGGGGAGGAGGCGGTGCAAGTGCCGGCGAAAACTGCTGAGAGGGTTGCCTCGGTAGTGGCGGGCAGTGGTAAGCTCTTATATTCCTTACTTATTCAGATTGACGACTGCAGAGTGTGCTCTCTGCACGGGTGTAGTATATATATTGTACAGTTAGGTTACTATACTGTAAAGTTTTTATCAACCAGGTAGTAGCCTCCTCTAAATTTACTTCAACTCAGCGGTGAATTTTTTTTTCGAGAACCCAAATCAGATCTGAGATGAACTTGATGGATGGGATGAACGAAAAGCGAAAAGAAAGGGGGGGCGTGCTCGGCCCCCACGTATGCATGGCAGGCGGGCCCCCCTCCTACGTCCATTGGGTCACGCCCCCCGCGACCCGGAAGCACTAACGGTGCTTCCGGGCCGTGGGGGGGGGCTTGCAGGTTAAATGCCCGGCGAGCGCGGGAGACGGTCTCTTTGTCCCCGCGCTCACCCAGGCAACAGCTTCGCTCCCCCCACCAGCGCCGGGGAGCCTTTAATTGTATTTTATTTATTTCAGGCAGCGTTTTGGCGTTTCCCGACAGAAGCAGGAGATCGGGTGATCGGGACCCGCTGGTGGAGCGGAGCAGTGCGACGTGGGACCCGGTATTTTAATCCCGGTGGCAGCTGTGGTCGTGGTGCCGGGGGGCGAGCAAACGGGCAGCAGAGCAACCAGTGGTGCGGTAATTTGGGGGGCATAAGCCGGCGGTTTGATCCCCTCGAGGGGAGTCAAAGGGGAGGGTCGGTTTGTGTGGTTCACGGAGGGGATTTAGACCACAGTTATCGGCACAGAAGCGAAGCAGGGTTCTCCCCGGCAGCAGTTGGATGGGAGACCTGCTTTAAAATACACTATCGGGAGGATAATTTTAAATAGGGGGGCCGCTAGGCGGTGGTGGGCTTTTTTTTAAACGCTTGGAAATTATAACCTCGGTGGGTTTTTAAAGGTCAGCGTTATTGGTGTTAGAAGTCCACAAGGGATATTGTTGGTGGTCTAGTTTACATAGACGGTATTTACAACATTGTGTGCGAATTTTAGAAGGGTTTGCCGAAAGCTGTAACGCACTGATTTAATTTTGGTTATGGCTGCACGGGGCGCGAAAAGCTCAAAAGTGGAACGCATGTTACAGACAATGATGCGTAGGATGGAAGCAATGGACAAAAGGTGGGGGAAAGTGGATGCGCTGGGGAGGACTGTGGCTGAGATGGGTGAGAGGCTGGTGGCAAGCACAGGGAGCAGGCCTAAGCGAACGATAGTACCACCTAAGCCTAGAGGAGACTGGGAGGTCTCCCCCGCACGCGGTAGGGGCAAAAAAGGAGGCAAGGGGCGTAATAACCCCAGACTGGGTGGGGGGTCACCGGTACCAGGGCCAGACGACGTGCCAGCACCTGCGCCAGCAAACGCGCCAGCACCCGCACCAGCACCCGTGCCCCCCGTGATTATCCCGGCAGTGCCAGCAACCCCAATGATTGCACCGGCGGAACAGGCTCCAGCCATACCGCCGGTGACAGTGGTGCCAGCAGTGGTGCCACAGGTGAGTCCGGTAGGCCAAAACCCTGGAGTGGGTCCGGTTCCCCCGGAATTGGAGGCCCAGATAGCGGCGCTGGTCCCATGGTTGGGGATAGGGGGTGTTTTACCGGCTGCAGCAGATCCCTTGGCAGAGGCACAGAAGGTGGTGTCCCGAATTATGGTGGTGAGGGCAGTGGGTAACATCCCAGGCATTCCAATTTCTCCCCTAACAGGCGCAGCAGATGATGGGGGAAAGAATAAGATTATTGAGCCTACACGGAGTACGGAAAGTGGTAAGGAAGTTGCTTTACCCCTTTTGGGGGAAGGCTCGCTGCCATGCAGGGGGGAGAACCTGGCCCAACACGTGGCTCAATCTGTGAAAGAGTGCATCTGGGCGGACAAATTTATCAATATGTTTTCCTTGCTCATTGATAACAGAGAGTGGGAGTACGCAAAGACCCAGAAGGATATGTTACTGCCTAGCGAGTGGCGGTCCCAGTTGTTGAAGTTTAGGGTGGAGGAGGCCCTCAGTAACTGGCTCAAGGCGTTTTCAGTATTTGTAGCAGTAATTGCTGAGCATACACCAGGGATGCAGGCCCAATTGGCCTGTTACCAGAGTAGGATCATAATGTTTAGCGAGAAGCATGGAGAGGCATGGAAAGAATATGATATTGCCTTTAGGAAAGCCAAGGAATTTAACAAATCTTTAACTTGGGACCAAGTTGACTCGGCATCATGGCACTCGCAGTTTTCGGGAGGGCAGGCTCCGGGTGGGGCCAGTAGTTGGAGTAAAGGGTATCCCAACAGGCCACAACAGCATTTCCAGCAGCCATCCCAGCACTCTGGTCAACAGCCCTTTCGTGCGCGGCATTTATTTATTTTATTTATTTATTATGCATCTTGTATTGCGCAAAACTAAACCCGAAGGTGTCAAGGCGCCTAACAGAAAAGATCAAAAATGCAGGGCACAGCTACTCATAAGCTTGAACAAAGAGACGAGTTTTAAGGGCAGATCTGAAACTCTGTAAGGAGGGAAGGGACCTTAGTTCTATCGGGAGATCATTCCACCATTTGGGGGCCAGATGGGAAAAAGCCCTACCACCCCATCTGGTTTTCCGGATACGCGGAACACGAAGAAAAAGATGATGGGAGGAGCGGAGGTGTCTACCCGGATGATAGTAAGACAGGGCAGATCCAATCCCTGTGAGGCAATTTCTCGCCAAAGCCTTATAGACCATGCACATGGACTTAAAAACTATCCGCTCCTTGATCGGAAGCCAGTGAAGCTGCTTCCTAGCTAGCTTGGCCGAAGACCGGTTGGGAAGATCTAGGACAAATCTGGCTGCCGCATTCTGGACTACCTGCAAGCGCTGCAGCTGGCTCTTATTAAGTCCAGCATACAGCGCATTGCAGTAGTCCAGGCGGGAACCCAAAAGGGCAACGGCAAGTTGCCTTCTTGCCTGCGGGGAAAGGTAGTGCCTAATTTTCCTTATTATGTGGATTATACCCCAACAGGTGGAGACAGTCCTGTTGACCTGTTGGCACATATCAAGGTTGGGATCTATAATGACCCCTAGATTTTTGGCCGAAGATGTAGGATTAGGGCAGGCACCCAGCGAGTCGGGCCACCACTCCATGGACCAGATTGTATTGTATTGTATTGTGGTATACTTATATAGCGCACCTATCACCACCAAGGGCATCCTGGCGCTTTTGACTCATGGACCAAGCAAAGCAACGGCTCAACCCAACCTAGGGAAAAGGTAAGTTTTCAAAGCCTTTCTAAAGGCTGAAAGTTCCTCAAGACTTCTCAGGGATAGGGGCAGGGAGTTCCAAAGTTTGGCCGCCGCTACTCTGAACGAGCGACCGCCCATCCTCACTCTCTGGAAGCGCGGGACTACAAGTAACCTGGACGACGAGGAACGCAGGGCGCGAGATGGAACGTACCAGGCAAACATACGCCGCAGAGGGAATGGGCCCAGGCTATGGATAGCCCTGAACACAATACACGCTGCCTTGTAGCGTACGCGTAGGTGGACCGGATGCCAATGGAGTTCCTGCAACGCTGCCGTAGAAGAGCTATAGTAGGGACGGGAAAGGGCAAGTTTGGCAGCCATATTTTGCACCCTTTGAAGCTTGCCCATGAGTGTTAACGGGGCCTCCAGAAGCAGTGCGTTGCAATAGTCAAGTCGACTTAAGATGGTACTACGCACTACTTCTGGTCTGGCTTGCTCAGGGAGAAGGGGCAAAACCTTGCGCAGCATGCGAATCAGCATCATGCACGTTGAGGTGGTCTTATTCACGTGCAGATCTAGCTGCAGGTTGGGCCCAAAAATGACGCCCAGATTGCGTGCCGATTGTGCAGCTGACACTGTCTCTGAAAAGGACCGGGGCCAAAAGTCAGTAGGGAGATCTCGGGGAACTCGATCAGTTGAGCAGTGCAGAACCTCGGTCTTGGTTCCATTGAACTGTAACGAGTTCAGACGGAGCCATTCCGCTGTGGCCTGCATGCACCGGTGGAAAGTCTCCAATGGGACTGCATCCTGACCCTCCAGGGAAAAGACCAGCTGGGTATCATCCGCATAATTAAATGCGGAGATACCAAATGATTTAATGAGCTGGACTAGAGGGCGGAGGTAAATATTAAAGAGTATGGGGCTGATGGCTGAGCCCTGGGGTACTCCTTGTCCCACACTCCGCTCCTCTGAGCTCCTCCTTTCCACCAAACACCATAACCTCGGTCTTCTCCCCATTCAATTTCAGTGAATTGTAAATCATCCACTTACTGACAGCCTCCATACAAGATCTAAAATTGGAGGCTGTCAGCTCGGTAGACTGAGAGAGAGACACGAGGATCTGGGTGTCATCCGCGTAGGAAACTACCTCCATCCCAAAAGATCTAATAAGTCTGGCAAGGGGGGTCACATAGATGTTAAAAAGGGTGGGGCTGAGCGCCGACCCTTGTGGGACCCCACATTGCACAGACAGGGATGGAGATAGGAATTTTTCCAGCATTACCCTCTGCTCTCTGTGGTCCAGAAAGGAAGAGAGCAGCTCCAAGGCTGCCCCTCGGACCCCAATCTCACCCAGTCGAGATGTAAGAACACGGGGAGAAAGGGTATCGAAGGCAGCCGTGAGATCAAGAAGGATCAGGAGGGATGTCCAACCCCCATCCACACTCGTACGGATGGAATCGAGCACCAGGGTGAGGGCAGACTCGGTACTATGATCCCTCCTGAACCCATGCTGGGAAGGATCCAAGCAGCCAGAATTCTCCACAAAAACAGCAAGATGCCTGTTCAGATGGGCCTCCAGCATCTTTGCGGGCGCCGGGAGCAGTGAGATGGGGCAAAAGTTCTTCAGTACCCCTGGATCGAGGGAGGGTTTCTTAAGCAATGGTTTAACCACCGCGTGGTGGGACCCGTCCAGCAGGCCCAGGGGCAATGCGGGAGGAAAGGGGGCATGCTGGGACTTTAATAAGGGGGCATGTACTAGGGCCCCGGGCACATGCAGATTTAAACATGCATGCGCCAGCTGTGGACAGGCTTCCCACACTGAAGCCAATTGCAGGGCGGCAAAAGGTCCTCAGAGCGGTAGGGGGAGGAGGAGACCAGAGTAGGTCTTGTCACATCCAGGTTGCCCACACCCCCATTGACATATCAGTGATGATCCCGTGGCTAAATAAATACCCAGACCATGACTCTGCCAGGTTACTACAAGAAGGTTTCACGCATGGCTTCAGGATTCCAGCGGCAGGCTATGTGGGTAGGCCACAGTGCAGGAACCAACTCTCAGTTAAACACAACCCGGGTGTAGTTGAGGAAAAAATTGGAAAGGAATTGCGCTTGGGCAGAGTGGCAGGCCCCTTTAACGATATCCCGTCAGCAGATTTCGTGTGTTCACCACTGGGGGTGGTCCCGAAGAAAGATAAGGGTGAATTCAGGCTGATCCATAATCTCTCAGCACCCAGGGGCAATTCATTGAATGATGCAATTGATGATGACATATGCAGCGTGAAATATGCCTCATTCGACCAAGCAGTGGGGATGTTAAGGACACTGGGGCATGGGGCATTGATGGCGAAATCGGATATTGAATCCGCTTTTAGATTATTCCCAATCCATCCCGAGGACCAACACTTATTAGGTTTCACCTTCCAGGGGAAATACTATATGGACAGATGCATGCCCATGGGTTGTTCCATATCATGTTCATACTTTGAAACTTTTAGCTCATTCTTGGAATGGGTTTTGAGACGGTCCACTGGACATCAACACGTAATGCATTATCTGGATGACTTCCTCTTCCTGGGGGCGGCGGGCTCACGGGAGTGTGTAAAGGCATTGCAGGACTTTTGCATGCTGATGGGCCCGGCCACTTGCCTGGAATTCCTAGGCATCGAGTTGGATTCAGTAGAGGGCTGTTTCAGGTTGCCAGGGGAAAAAATAGCCAAATTCAGAGCAGCTTTGCAACAATGCTTAATGAAAGAGAAAGTGACACTACAGCAGTTACAACAGACGGTGGGTCAACTTAATTTTGCATTAAGGGTCATACCCATGGCACTCCCCTTTTCACGCTCTATTGCCCAGGCCATGAAGGGTCTGAGAGAGAAAAACCACCGGACCAGGTTGTCAGCAGAGGTTCGCCAGGACATGCTCATTTGGATAGCATTCCTCGAGGATTTCAATGGCAGGGTGGTGTGGGGGCCCTCACCTGCGATGTCAGTGGAGTTAGGTCTATGGACCGACGCCGCTGGCAGCGTAGGCTTTGGCGCCATCCTGGGCAACAGATGGGTGGCGCAGAAATGGCCAAAATGGTGGGAAGAAAATGGGCTGACTGTTAACATAAGTTTCCTGGAACTATTCCCCATTTGGGTGGCATTGATGGTGTGGCCTGGTCAATTGTCCAACCGGTCTGTGGTATTCTGGTCAGATAACATGGCGGTGGTCGAGTGTATTAACCAGCAGGCAGCACGTTGTCCCTTGATATTGCGCCTAATGAAAGAAATTGTCATTGCATGCATGAGGTTGAACGTTCAATTCAGAGCCACACACGTCCCAGGGGTGCTGAATAATGCGGCTGACGCCCTTTCTCGCTTCAAGATACAGGTGTTCAGGGAGCAATTACCAACTGCAGAGGCGTCACCGGCACTCTTCCCCACAGCGCTCTGGCAGATTGGTGCCCCCGACTACAGAACCTCGTGGCAACGAGCCTAGCCCCCAGGACCAGGACAGCCTATGAAGGGGCGTTCAGGTCGTATTGTGAATTTCTGGGGCAAGAGTGGGAAAAGACTTGGGAACAGGAAGCGAGCTTCACTCTCTATTTAGAATCGATGCGCGAGGGGGGGGGGCGGTCAGCAGCCACAGCTAATAGACACAAGGCGGCGGTGTCGTTCTTCGCACAAGTAAAGGGCGTCAGGGATCCCACAAACTGCTTCTTTGTGCGAAAGGCATTGAAGGGGTGGCGGCGGGAGCAACTGCGACCGGCGGACGGCCGAAGGCCGATAGGGCTAGAACGGTTGGCAAAAGTACTGGTCGCCCAACAGGGCATATGCAGCTCCCCTGGGGAGGTACTCTTGTTTAGGGCAGCGTTTACACTGGCCTTTTATGGGGCACTGCGAATTAGTGAACTGGTGTCAGCCAACAAAACAGACATGGCAGGCGGCATTCAAAGGTGCGATACAACGATCCAGGGCGATGCATTCTGGATTACAATCAGGAAGTCTAAGACGGATCAGGAGGCCCGGGGGGGAGAGTTTGGTGCTGCATAGGGCACGCAGTAACCCATGCTGCCCAGTAGCCAGCATAGAGGCATTCATCACTCAGAGGGTCGCAACGCCAAGTGGACCTTTACTGGTGCACGCGGACGGGACCCCTTTGTCCAGATTTCAATTCCAAAGGGTATTGGCAATGGCTATTAGAG
This sequence comes from Lissotriton helveticus, assembly GCF_964261635.1. Taxonomy (NCBI): domain Eukaryota; kingdom Metazoa; phylum Chordata; class Amphibia; order Caudata; family Salamandridae; genus Lissotriton; species Lissotriton helveticus. The sequence continues at coordinate 238,054,150 of NC_136059.1, forward strand.
AAGCAGGATTGGACCCCAAGGAATTCGGTACCCATTCATTCAGGATTGGGGCGGCGACGGAAGCCGCGGCTAGAGGTTTGCAGTCAGGCAGTATAAAAAAGATCGGAAGATGGTCTTCTGACGCCTGTAGGCGCTATGTGCGGCTGCACATGCTGTGAGGTGGTAATATTTCCCAAATTGACATTTGCCTTGTTGTGTGCTTACCTTCCAGTTTCCCGGACCTGCCACGCAGGACGGGAGATTACACAAAGTCACCCGACGCCCACACCAACAAGGATGCATCGCCAGGAGGAACAAGAGAAGAAGCGCATAATATGGGTTATAGGTCATTCGTATGTGCAACGTGCTAATCATGTTTTTATTTCAGGTGGGTTTAGACGGCGGGCGGAGGCACAGGGGTCCAAGGTGACCTTTTTGGGTAGAGGGGGACTCATTAGTCAGCTAAGGGGCTATATGACTCATTTGTTGCAAACACACATACCACCACCGTCAGTGGTAATACTGCATTTGGGGGGGAATGATCTGGTGAGACTGAACAAAAGGGTTTTGGTGGAAGAGATAGTCATTGCGGCTGGGTGGATAGCTAGGGAATTACCAGGGTGCACAATAGTGTGGTCCCACCTCATACCACGACTACAATGGAGGGGGGGCAACTCAGTAGCGGCATTGAAACACTCGGTAAAGAGGGTCAATAACAAGTTGGGGAAACTCTTTCGCACCACAGTACTGCAGAACATACCGCACGGATGCATCTGGGGCAGCCAATTTTACTTGAAGGACGGGGTTCATCTCACTGAGGAGGGCAATGACTTATGGGTGAGGAATATAATGGCATGGGTTGAGAGTTCTGGTAAGTAATCATGACCTTATAAGCATAGGGAGGTTTTTTGGGGGGCCAGATAGCCGGTTGACTATGCTGGCCCGTGGCGGTAAGGTCATCATCGGTGAGCACCAATTGGAGGTCCTTAAGGGGGGGCGGCACCATTAGCATATGGGCTCGCCCAGGGGGAGGGGCCACTGGTAACTCCCAGGGTACCTCTCAGAACTCCAAGGGCAGGATATACGTTGGCTTACAGGGGTGCGGGGGAGGGAGCAACGCTCTCTCCTTTTGTGGTGTAGCCACCCCGCGCATACACTATGATGTCGGTAAATGACGCGAGTGTAAGGGCCCTCCTATCAGGGGTTAAATGGAGTTCCCGGTGTGTCCGAGGGTAAACAGGGTACAGACTCTCCCGGTGAACGGGCCCTCGTGGCCCATGCGCACTCGGACGGGAGAGTGCAGCAAATAAGGATCGGACACCGGTTAGCGACCTTGGCGTAGGCCCAGTAATTATAAAACTGCAAATGATGTGGAATTAGATTCGGTTAGGAACACGCTGTATTAGACAATTTGTTAAGGTTAGCCCTTCCAGACATGTCTATCATACTGTAATCTATTGTGGATATTTTCCGTTTTATAATTGTGTAAAATAACGTTTTATTTTGACATTTTAATTTTGTTTTCATATTTAATAAATACGGCCGGGGGGTCGCGAGATCCCCCGCCTTCCAAAGACTCCAACTGCTTCCTCCAGTTCATTTCATTTGGGCTTTATCTGTGTCAGGCGGGAGGGGGTGGCCGGGAGTCCCTGCCCATGAGAAGGATGTAAGTAAGTGTGGCAAGACGAGCAAGTTAAAAGTAATGATGACTGACAAAGAAGAATGATACGTGTTTGATTGGGGCCCGAGGTGGCTGGGAAGGAATATGATGCATGGCTGGATGAAGGATGAAGCAAGGATGGGTGGAAGGAGAACAGCCTGGGTGGGTGAAACAGAAACTGTATGTTTGCGCAATATATTCTTTGGTTGAAATTCAAATTCAAGTCAAGCACGGATGTATGGCTTGCGGTTTTCCAAATAAAATGAAAAGTTTGTTTTCCCGTGAGAAAACGTAAGGTTTGTCCAGATGAGAGACATGAAGAAGAATGATTGACATATAGTTTGAATGGATGGATGCCTGGATCATGGTACTATCTGACTCTTAGATAGCATATGTGTATCTAGAGAGAGTAGACGGTCACTGGATGAACTAAGTGTTACTTTGAAGAGCATGTAACACCGCACCCGCACATCCGTTCCAGTGTAGGAAAGGCAAGGAAAAGAAGTTTTCATTTTGTCCGAATACTACCATGAATAGTAGCAGTAGTTTGTATTGCAAGCACAGCATATATCCGGCTATTACGATGGCCACTCACTACCTCTGTTAATAAGTTTAGTAGAACTCGGTCATTCATGTGTGGATGTATCACGGTTCACTCAATAAAAAGCAAAGCACCTAAAGTCATCCCATATGTAAGCAAATACATAGCATGTGCAGTGATAGATAATCAGATTATTTATCTTGTTCATTTTCCTTTTCTAGTACTCATTGGCACTGTAGGGTGAAAGTTAAATTAATTAAGCAGTAGCCCTTGTAACAGAGTGTTCTCAGTGCCACCCGTAATAGAAAAGTAAAAGCATCACCATCCGCATGTACTGGACCGGTACAGTAACGCAAGTCTGTCTCACTCATCATGGCGGGGGTCTGTTTTTCTCGGGTGCAAGTTGACTGCGCTGGCATTATGCCGGCTTGCAGAAGTTAACGTACCAATTTTGCTAAACAACAGAGAAGAAGAAGAATAAGACTGGTGTACTGTCATAGTCGACTCTAATGGAGTGAGTCCATAGTGCTCGTAGAATTGATTCCTTAAACTCCCACTAATGTTAGAGCAAGGATGAAAAAGTGGGAGGTTAGATAGATACTGGCCACACCAGTTATGTACTGCGCTTGCAAGTTACTAGTTCTACTGTGACACAACTTTCTGCTGAATCATTTTGTTTTAATCTTAAAGAGCATTGGTTACAGACTATGTCTTTCTTTCTTCATATAGATGCTCCTTCCAAACCAACACGGAAGGAGCCGGCTAAAAGGGCCCGGCAACGGAGGCTGGAGGCGACTGTCGCCGAATATCGGCGGCTTGTGGCCCAGGAGGAGGGGGACACGCAGTCGACCACAACATCGACCGGGACAGCTGCATCCTCCTCCGCGCTCCCTGGGTCAGCCAGTCAGCGCAGCAGGTCTCCAGCGGTATGGAGCCGGGGTACCGCAGCCACCCGCCACCGCCGAGCAGCAAAAAAATCAGCTACCCCCCACAGCAGTACCAAAAAAAGGTTGCACCGCCTTTCACTCAGGGTGTCCTACCTCGAGCAGGAGCTGTTGAACACCAAAACTCTGCTCGAGACCTTCCGCAAGGAGCATGCCGACCTGGCCCGAAAAGTGAACAGCAGCCAGCAGTAGGAGGAGACTGTCCCTTGCCCCTTTTTTAAAGACTTCTGGGGGTGGGAATTGTGAGTTGGGTTTTTTGGACTTTTCATGGACATTCGTTGGGGTTTGGGAGGGGGGGTGGGTTGGGTCTTGCGGGAGATTATTTATGTTAGGGATATAAATATACTTTAAACTTTATCTTAGCATACATGTTTTTTACTGCTTTTGAGGCTGGTGGTGGGGGTTTAACAGTAAGTTTGTTTTCCTGAAACTTAAGTGGCATCTTGATTCAAGTTGTGTAAGTAATTGCCCAAATGTTTTCAAAACTAAGTGCCTCTCACAGAGTAAGTGAATTCAATAGTCCTAGGACTTTACTAGTACTACCATCAGTCTCTCGTCTCTCCTAATACTCCATTATACTACCTCCCTCCAAACGCTTATCTTACCTGTAATTTGTGTTTGGAAATAGGGCTAGGCAGAGGGCTGGCTGCACGGGAAATGGCGATTAAGGTTGGCAATCCTGGGCGGATGAAATGTCATCATTGCGGTGGTACTAGTGGTGTTACACATTGGCAGTTGCAGCATATGAAAAAAAGAGAAAATGAATCCTTGTTTGTCCTTACCGTAGCATTAGAACAGTATGATAGAGAATATAGCAGGTGACAGTACACTAGAACAGTGCCACAATGTAGCCTAACAAATGGTAAAGTATTGGAAGTATAACTAGTACTTGCGTTGAATTTCTTTGACATTGGCTACTACTACAAGAAATAGTACTGAGGGTGAAGGACACAGCAGCGTAATCATTTGCCATGTCTAGGAGGAGGATGTTCTTGATGATCAATCAAGTTGATGGCGCACATGAAAATCTGCTTTCATTTGCCAATAGTCATGGGTCTGTGTCAAGCTGAGTAAGAATATATCCTCGGATTCCTTCACCAGCCTGTTGCTATGACCTTATCCTCCCCAGCAAGTGTGTGGAATTATTGCTGTCATTTAGTCACACATCAATCAAAACCACACAGCCCGGGGGGAAGAGGGTTAGGGTTTGGAAAATGGATGGAAATGGGGTTTTTTGGGAAAGTTTTGTTGAGAGAAGAAAAAAAGCACAGCATGGACAAACAATAATTGAAGATAAACAAATCTTTGGGTACAAAGCTATCCATAAATCTTTTAAGTGACATAAAGGAAGTGCATGCACTACTGCATGCATGGTTACTGAAAAGTAAGTAGTACTTTCGACAACCGTGAATGAAAGAATGCGACAGTACAGGGCTGCAGTAAATATGCATTTTCACTTGCCTATCTCTGTACTCAGAGAAACACTTTGTACATTAAATTAGGTTTGAAAAATAGCAGAAGTAAAACCTATACATAGCTGTAGGGATGAATTTAGAAGCAGAGATCAAAGAAATGCAGAGTCACACTCACAGAAGTTCACAGCAATAACATTACTTAAAAGATAATTAGAAAAGAACGGATACTGTCTCTGTATGTTGTTGTAGTTGTCCTGTAGAATTTGGAAAGTTGCATGCATCCAACCATTCCTCTTATTAGCGGGACTCCTCCATTCCATCTGACGCTCCGTCCATCAATGTTGGTGACCAGAAGACACCCTGTCCACTGCCTGCCTGGCAGATGCTGAATTGCGGCTCACTAATGTGAAGCCTGACTTCATCCTTTTTTTCCCATTGCACAGGCTGAAACCTGGCCTGTAATTATTGATTGAAAAACAGGAAGTGATATTAGAACACCACTGACAAATAAATATAAGGTATGTACGCTGGGCATAATGGATGAAAGCAAGGCACACTTTGAGTTTCCTAATAGACAGTACAATATTTTTGAAAGTGCGTACTATGCCTGAGTCTCCTTTTGAAGGATAAATAAGTATTAGCGAATTAATTTAGCGGATTTTTCCCCTCAAGCTAGGTGTACTGTAAACTGTGTTTTAGAACAAAATGAGACCTTCCCAGCAGTGCTCCCAGACCCTTACTAAACCCAGTCGCAAAAATGTAGAAGACCCCCAATCAGATCTCAAAAAACATGCGATACGGCTACTTGTCAGAGGCCTGGTAGAAAATGGTGACAAAACGTACTTTGAAAGTAAAGTAGGTCCAAATCCCCCCTTACCCACCATGGATTGTATTCAAACTACTTGCAAGCAAGCAAAAGTATCCATACCCAGCATTGCTCCAAGTCTCGCAAACCCCCCCAAAAACACCAGGAACCCCCACAAACAGCCCCCCGAAAACGGTAGAGTGAGCGAAATCTCAAAAAATGCAAAAACTTTTTCCCCAGGGATTGTCTCCAAAACACTTTCTTTCGGGTATTAGACCTTCCCAGCAATGGCCCCAGAACTGTCAACCCGGGCGAAAACAAGTTTAACACCCCCAACAAGCCAAAAGGCAAAACCCGTGAAAAGCCACACTTAGAAAACTTTGGGCCTACCTGGAATACAGTCCAAATGCGCTCTGCAGCTAGGCCCCAACTCCCCTTTTCCACCATGGATTTCCTGTAAAACAATGCAAACAACATTAGAATGTGCCAGCAGTGCTCACACACCCCAAAACCCACCCCCAACAACCTAAAAGCCCCCCAAACAGCACCCCAAAGACAGGCAAGTGATCAAAAGCGCAAAAACTTTTTCTGCTCCGATTTTCTCCAAACCACATTTAGCCGGTATTACACCTTCCAAGCAAGGCCCCCAGACCCGTGAACCCGGGCAAAAACAAGTTTCACCCCCCAAAAAAGCCAAAAAGCAAAACCGGGAAAAGCCACACTTAGGAAACTTTGGGCCTACCTGGAATGCAGTCCAAATGAACTCTGCAGCTAGGCCCTAACTCCCCTTTTCCACCACGGATTTTCTGAAAAGCAAATGCAATCAACATTAGACTGTGGCAGCAGTGCTCCCAGACCCCAAAACCCACCCCCAAAAACATGGAAGCCCCCCAAACAGCACCCCAAAGACAGGCAAGTGAGCAAAAACGCAATATACTTTTTCACCTCCGATTTTCTCCAAACCACTATTATCCGGTATTAGACCTTCACAGCAATGCCCCCGACCCGTCAACTCACCCGCAAAGAAGTAGAACACCCCCACAAGTGCAGAGTCTTTCTTCATTGGGCGTAATCCAGCCATCTGCTTTGAGGGAAATAGGAGTCTGGAGGAGGAGGAGAGAGGAGCATGTTCTTGTGAACTTGTGAACCTGAGGAATGCAGACTGCGGCACCTTCAAATCAATAAGCAAATAAGTGAAGACAGTTCTGCTGATGGGCTTATTTTTGTGATTAGGTGATTAAAGTTTTTTTTATATAGATTTTGCAAAACAAAGAAAGGCAGACACACAGGAATAAAAGTGCATAAGGACGAAAAAGAAAGTTAGTGATTCATTGGCTCATTTTTAGGGCTCAGTGTCAGGGAAAAAGAGCTCGTCCTCAAACTCTGCGAATTCAGACGGGAGTAGGTCAGTTAACAGAGAAGAACTTCCCTCATCTAAGTTGGTGTTGTCTTCTTCCTGCGTGCATACTCGTATTTTGTAATCTGGTGGTATGAAGTGCTGATTCATCTTGATCATTGTTAACCTCTCCACATTTTTGGGCGAGAGGCGGGTCTTTTTGGAAGTTACAATGCCACCAGCAGCACTAAAAACACGTTCAGAAGACACACTTGCGAGTGGGCAAGACAAGTAATTTATAGCCAGGTTGGTGATCTCTGGCCACACATCTCTTTTCCCATGCCAATACACCAATGGGTCATGATGAACATAGACCTCTGTTGAGTCATTCAGATAGGCCTGCACCATTGACTCAAAGTTCTCCAGGGTTCCTCCACTTTGCTTACTTTTTTCTGGGACCTTTTGAGAAGCAAACCCAAGCTGAGTTAGCCAATCCTCTTCTTCACACAATATTACTGTTGTGTCTGGTGCAGATGATACGGTTGCTGGTGTCGTTAACGGCTGAGAGGGAAAATCACTCACTTCTGCCACAGCCATCGATGCAGAAGTGGATTTTTTTGACTCCGGATGGCCTGCTGATGCTGATGTACTGCCTTTTCCTTCAATTTCCTGCCGTTCTCTTTTAAACCGAGTGGCTGACACAGCTAGCCAATGTTTGTACTTTGTAACATCTGCGTCATCAAAAGGAAAGAATACTCTGCCTGCCACTGCCTTTTTGTACCGTGGATCCAGAATAGTAGCAGAAATGTAAAGCTGTTCTGTGTGGATCTTTTCAAGACGTTCATCGCGAAGTAGGCACTGTAATAACTTCTCCGCCAACTCAAATGCTTCTTGCTTTCCATCTTTTTGAAACGTAGAAGACACCGCCTTCAGTTGGTGCTCTAGCATGCGCAACAATGGGATAGCCTTTCCCAAATTACAGTCCTCCCTGCTGACTGCACGTGTGAAGACCTCAAAAGGATGAAGCATGTCTGTCAGGCTTTTAACTAGCTCCCATTGCTCCACCTGTATCCTCAGGTCTATCATAGGTGTACCCAGTTTAAAGAAATACTGATCGACTACCGCATACTGCTCATACAGACGCTCAAGCACGTAGAAGGTTGAGTTCCAATGTGTTACCACCTCCTGGATGAGTGCTTTCACTGCCACTTTACGTTCATGTTGCAGGCACCTCAGCTGCTTCCGGGCATTAAAAGAATGGTTGAAATGTGTGCACATTCTTCGGCAGGTGGTCAGTAACTTGTAGACTGGACTTTCTTCAAGTAAGAATTTTTTACCAACCAGGTTTATACAGTGTGCCAAACACGGCACTCTGAAATAGTTACCCTTATCCATGGCCTTAACTATATTGGCGCCATTATCTGTGGAAACATAACCAATCATGCGTTTTCTTGGGGACAGCCATTGAAAGACCTTTGTGTTAAACTCATGCAAAATGTTTTCTCCTGTATGAGTTTTCTCCATGGCAAACATGGCTACTGTTGCATGTTTCCGAGCAGCTTTCTAAACTTGGTCCGTGTCAACACCTGCGTTTAGCTTTGCTTTAACCCCTGAAAAAGAGACCCAGTGTGCAGTGATGCACATGTAATCAGTGGCTTTGCAACTGGTCCACATGTCTGTTGTCAGATGTATAGTGTGAACAGCACTCTTCTGCAAAGCTGCCCCAATCGCCTCCAGCACATCTTCATGTAGTGCTGGAACCGCAACTCTGGCAAAATAGAACCGGCTAGGAACCTTCCATTTAGGGCAGAGCATTGCCGCCATTTCAAGAAAACCCATCCCTTCCACAAAAGAAAAAGGGAGAAGGTCCAGCGCTAGCATTTTAGCCAGCTTAGTGTTATACAGACGCGCCGTTGGGTGGTTGCGTTCAAATGGCGCATCTGAAAACAACATGCTTCTAATGGTGGTCTGGACCATTTTACGGGATGATGATGACTTCTTCGACCCAGTTACGCTCAGTGATGATGATGAATTTTTTCGCATTGGTGTCTCACTCTCTCCAACACTCTTAGTGTGGCTCATGTATCTTGCAGGGGGTGTGCTGCTGACAGGGGTACTGGGTGTAACTGAAGAAATGTTTGACGCTTCTTCCTCCTCGTCATCATCAGATGAAACATCAACGGATACAATTTGTTGACTTGCAATTCGGGCTGCCTTGATCTCCCTTAGGTGCGCATGCCATTTGACAGTGTGCTGTCTTTCAAGATGACCTCTCTGGCCTCCGGTACCATAGTTGGTACCAAGCTTACCACGACTAACTCGAACCTTACAAATGGTACAAATGGCTATGTTTTCCCTAAAGAAGTCCCAAACTGCGGACTTCAAATGTCTGTGGGGGGCGGAGGAGGCGAAACTGGGAATGCTAATGCCAGATGAAGTGGAGGATGTGTGTTGCCGAAATGTACTACGTTGTGCACTTACAGCACCACTAATTGAGGAAATGGAGGTCGAGGTGGATGGAGGTCCCTTTTGGCGAGATAATATGGAAGCTGTAGGTGGTGGTGTACTAGTTAACTGCATTGGTGGTGGTTCCATTGACACGTCGCCAACATCACGCTCAGCAGCATTTCAGGATAGGGTAAAAATGTCTGTTTGCTTCATGCCCGCTGAGGCTGGAGTGACGTCTATGATGACTGCGTCGTCGTCGTGAGAGTCTTCATCAGCAGGATTATACGCCACTTCTTGTTTAGCGTCATCATCACACTCCATAACTATGAGACTTTCGGGGACCTTCCTTTTACGCTTAGCTACCTTTGTCAGATCATGGTGTGCCTCACTCTCAGACAGCACTGGTGGTTCCCAATTTTCATCCATATCATCAGAAGGAAGGGGGCTTGATGAGATGTAAACACCATCCTTGATCTTTTCCTTGTTGGGATCTGGAAGACAATGAATCATCAGGAGGACTGGCTTCCTCAGATGATACCTCGGCTTGAATGTCGATTTCCTGATGTGCCCCTTCTTCGGGAGGAACAACTATTGTGGGCACTTGTGCCGCTCCATGCACCTCTGCTTGCGCTCTCCTTGCGCCGCCTCTCCTTCCACATGTACTTGGGCTTGTACTTGCACATGTGGTTGTTGTTGCGGCTGTGGTTGTTGAACACTCGTCAGATGAGTTACAACAACCTGTGTTGATTGAGGGATGCTGCTACTTTCTTGCGATGAGCCAACATCACTGGTCGATGGTGATTGAACAACTATACTGGCTGCCTCTGCAGCACTCAAGGGCTTGGACCTAAGTTGGCGTGGTGGTGGTGGCACTGAGCCCAATGGAGCGGAGGTGCTGCTCCCAGCTTGGTCCCCAGCAGACCCCGCTGCTGCTGCAGGCGTACTTTTTTTCCCAAAAAATGTGGCGGTCGGCACACCAGTCTCCTTGGTAAGTGGCGCCACTTGCTTCTTCTGCTCCTTACTGGCAACTTTCTTGGTAGAGGAGCTATGGGCAACTTTTTTTGGGGCCATCTTCTTCAGATGTCAGAACAGCAGTCCGCAGTTGCACATGTTGCAGAGTTGTCTGTGGCCACACGTGACGTTGTGCTGCACACACCGCAGCAGGACTCAGCAGGCACTGATGAGGAACGATGAGGCTGATGATTCGTCTTTCTGCACCTAAAAGCAAACGAAGCCAGAGGAACATCAGTTAAATAAATGTTGCATATGTAGCGCTTCAATTAATAGTTTGCAAGTAAGCATTTTTATTATACCCACCCCCCAAAATGGAAAGACCAATAAAATGCACCACTGACAGAGTACCCCTAGGCATAATGGATGAAAGCATGGCAGACTGGGTGCAGGCCTATGGCACAACAAAGCACACTGCCTGGCTTCAAAATGGCCCCTTAACCCCCACCACATGGCCAGGCCCTGCCTGTACCAGTCCTCAAAATGGCCCCCACCCACATGGCCATGCCCCATCAACACTCCAAAAAATCGAAAAACACACAAAAATCACCACAATCCAATGCCATCCATGCCCTCCATGATGTTTACATTAAAGAGACCCCACAGAAAGACTCAGTCCCTGCACCACTGAGTACCCCTGGGCAAAAGGCCCCAACAACAGCCAAAAAATCGAAAAACACACAAAAATCACCACAATCCAATGCCATCCATGCCCTCCATGATGTTTACATTAAAGAGACCCCACAGAAAGACTCAGTCCATGCACCACTGAGTATCCCTGGGCAAAAGGCCCCAACAACAGCCAAAAAATCGAAAAACACACAAAAATCACCACAATCCAATGCCATCCATGCCTCTATGATGTTTACATTAAAGAGACCCCACAGAAAGACTCAGTCCATGCACCACTGAGTACCCCTGGGCAAAAGGCCCCAACAACAGCCAAAAAATCGAAAAACACACAAAAATCACCACAATCCAATGCCATCCATGCCCTCCATGATGTTTACATTAAAGAGACCCCACAGAAAGACTCAGTCCATGCACCACTGAGTACCCCTGGGCAAAAGGCCACAACAACAGCCCAAAAATCGAAAAACACACACAAATCACCACAATCCAATGCCATCCATGCCCTAAAGGATGTTGAAATTCAACAAAACAGTTGTATCATGCACCCATAACTAACCCTGGTCCTACTGGATACTGTGGCTACCCACAATATATTTTATTTAATGTTCTGAAAAAGTTCCAAAATTGTAGTTGCAGCAACTGTAATGCCCCAAACAAACTTACTTGTGAAATTTCTAATCCAAAAGTGATCCAAAGAAAGTCAAAAAGGCCTCAAATCCAAATATCCAGCAGCATCCACAAAAAGTAATCCTTCCAGGTCAAGATCCAAATCATAGTGACAAGGACATGAACAAAGAACTGGGAGGAGCCTGCTGGACAGGAACAGGAAGTTGGAGACTGTGGGGCACTTCCTTCCTCCCACCCCCCCCCCCCAAAATGGACTCCTTGCAAAAAAAGTGCAGGCAAATGTCAACCTGAGGAGTTATTCTGATAAAAATCATCATTTTCAGAAGGTTTATGCTGCCTGCTGGTGGATTTCTTGTGCAGAATTGCGCGAGATTGCTGCTGCCCGCCGCATCTACGTGTTCGCAATTGTTTACTCCCGCGATGCGTGATCATAGGCCTTTATGACGTACTCGCGTTGACAAACTCTCGCTGTGCAAGGTGGTGGGCCACGATGACGTAATCGCGGTCGACAAACTCCCGCGGGATCACGCAGCAAGATCCAAAATGGTGCGGCACGCGCAAACATGGAGAAAAACAACTCTTCAAACGCTGAATGAGGGAAAGTGAACGCCGCGCGCCGCTATATTGTATTTGTTAGACCTGACACCTTTTGGCGTGGTTCTTCCCCCATCTTTTTGCCTCTGACTCATGTGTTTTGATGCTGTGCTGGATTTCGTTTTTGCTGATTTAGATGTTTTGGACACTCTGCCACTGCTGATCAGTGTCAGAGTGTAAGTGCTCCTTCTGTAAATTGTGATATTGATTGAGTATACCTAATTGGCATATTTGTATCACCACGAAGTCCCTAGTAGAGGGCACTGTGTGTGCCAGGGCTGGTGATGACAAATGCTACTAGTGGGCCTGCAGCGCAGATTGCGCCACCCACATGAGTAGCTTTTAAAAGGTGACTCAGGCCTGCCAGCGCAGGGCCTGTGTGCAGTCAGTGACTGCCATGTCAGCCTGGCCAGTGTCCCCACTGGCTAGGCCTAATCCTTCCCTGTCTGTGCACATCAGTCACCCCTATGGAAGGCTCAAGGTACCCCCCTGGGCAGGGTGCAGTGTATGGATAAGGTAGAGCATGTGCTAGTGCAGGTACTATGCTCTGGTAGTGGGCTACAGCCATTTTGTGTGCTCACCGCTGTAAGGCTATCTTGCTCCATAGAGTAACATGGAGGGGGGCTAGGCCCATGTGATACCAGCCTATCTCCCCATAGGAACAAGATGGGACATAAGTGAAAGATATCCCTGGACTCAGAATTTAATGACACATCTTTTAGTGAAGGGTGTTTTTAAATCCTGTGTTGGAGAATAGCACTTTTAGAAAGTGGCTGTTCTCTTGTCTAAACCTTTCTGTGTGCCTGGGTTTGTGGAATGTCTGCCTGGTCTGGATGTGACAGGAAGGGGCTGCAGAGCCCCAGAGGAGAGGGTCGGAGCCATCCCGGGGATGAAAGGGCACATCTGCCTGCTTGGGAGGAGGGAGGAAGGAATGCCAGATAAGTGCTGGGCTGTGCCTGCCTACCTCCCCCACATGGTGGTCAACTGACCCCACTGGCCCTGAAGCTGACAGGAAGAAGAAAGCCAGAGACACCTCAGTGCTCCGCAACCCCCAGAACTGGTTTAGACTGGACCCAGGGCCTCCATGCACAAAGAACTTCAAAGACATTGGGGGGTATAAGGAAAGGACCCCTGACTGCAGAGAGTTAGATTCTGAAATTCTGCAAGCAAGAAGGAACCCTCGCTGGAAGGAGGGCAGCTAGAGAACTGAAGGAAGATTGCCTTGCTGTGTGCTCTAAGGGCTGACTTGTTCTGCTGTCCACCTGGAAGCTAAGGAGAAGAAAGGGACTTTGCTGTGTGCTGTGACCCTGCCTACTTGAAACTGCCAAGACTCTGCTGTGTGCTGTGTCTACAATTGAATCTCCAAGGGCCTGAGAAGAGCTGGCCTCCTGCTTGGAACCCAGGGCTCAAGGTTCCTAAAGCTATCCCAGGAAACAGCTGCAAAATCGTGCTGTTGGGACCCAGGACGCTTGGTGCTGGACTGCGGAGCGTGAGGAGGAGATCGGTGTGCTCATCGGCACATTAATCGTGAGGGTTGGAGGCTTGTGGAGCCTCCCCTCGTGAAATCTGCTCCCAGGTGGTGGCAAGGTCGAGAGGGGGGTCTAGTTCTGACCAGCGCCCTTTAAAACCCTTTGCCGCCAAATCACCGTCGCAGCCCGGGGCCAGGATCACCCCTGGTAGTTGCTGTTCGTGACCAGGAGCGGCCGCGGCGAAGAACGAAGCCGCCGCGACCCCATTGGCTGAGGGAGCCGAGCCCCCTCACTAACGCCGCGACGGGATTGGCCCGCGCGGCGCAGCGTCATCAGGTGTGGTGTGCCGTGATTGGCTGAGCCCGCGGAGCGTCATCGGCGAGGCCGCGCTGCCATTCGTTGGCGGCCTCGCGCTCAGAGGGGCTCGACTGAGGGCCGCGACCGGATTGGCTGCCTCCGCTGAAGCTGCAGGAGGTGCCTCAGGATTCCCCAAAATCACCGCCGGGACCGGGGAAGAGGTCCGACCCCGCCGAGGGACCTGGTAGCGTCCCGCACCCCTGGCCCGCCGTCCCTCCATCAGGTGAGCTTCACCGCCTCCCCCGCCGCTCATTGGATTGTCGAGAGCGGGCGGGAGAGGAAAGGGGACCGGCCGGGGCGGGGACGCGTGCAGTCTGCACGGCTGGTGCGCAGTGGTGCGCCTGTGATCAAGGAAGACGCGAGGCTGCCCCGGGGACGAGAAAGAGTCCCTGGGCCTCGCGAGGGAGTGTCTGACAGCGCCTGAAGCCCATAAATATCAGTACACGTGGGCCTGGTGTTGACTGTTCGTTTTGAGAGCGAAGTGCATAGAAATCAGGGGCATATTTTTGAGGCCTGATTTAAGAGACTAGAGACTATTTTTATTTTTATGCTGAGAACTGCCTATTTACAAGACCTACTAAGAATTAAGTGCAACCTTGTTCTAAATGAAGTGTTTAACGTGCAACCTTTAAGTTAGAAATGCTATGTGTTCTAAAGAAGTGATTATCATGCAACTGCTTCATTTACATGCTGAAACTAGATAAAGTTATATTTTATATATACTTACCTGTGTGGTCTCAGTTTGTGGTGGATTGGGAATTGCTGTTGTGTTAAGTGCAAATGTTATCCACATTGTCTCCGAGTTTAGCCTAGACTGCTCGCGCCATGCTACCTAGAGGGTGAGCAGGGGTTATCTCAGAGGGTTATTCCGTCGCCCTGACCGGAGCTAGGGGTCCCTACTTGGGCCAAGGTACTTACCTTTGCCAACCAGAAACTCCCGGTTCTAACATTGGTGGCTCGCGGTGCGGATTTTGAACTAATGATTGCACTTGACCTGCAGTGATTTCTTGTACATCACTAGTCTAGTTTAGCGGAACAGGTTGCGCAGGATTTTTTCTTTTTGGTGAAACCTTTTTAGTAGAAAAAGGGTAGGAGGTACCATGTCTCAGAACGCGCAAAGCATGAATGCAGAAGGGGAAGTGGAATTTGAAATCCAGGAGTTGCTCACCTATAACAAGGAGCAACTGAGAAAATTCTGCAGACAGCTTGAATGCCCAGTGAGGGGCGGCGCAAATAAGGAAGAGCTACGGACAGCTCTGAGGGCCTGGTGGGAGGCCAAACATGGTGACCCAGAAGCTGCTACTGGAGAGGGAGACACACCGGAAAACGGGTTTTTGCCCAGTGAATTGCCAGTGAGGAAGCCAGGGTCTAGGACCGGCAGCGACCACTCCAGTAGGGTTATGTCTCCAGAGGAAATAGAGGAGAATCAGCGAGTCAGGGCCCATGAGATTGAGCTTTTGAAGCTCAAAGCGGAAGCCGACGAGAAGAGACTGCGCCTAGAAGTTGAGAAAGAGGCGCAGGAGAGAGCGGCACAGGAGAGAAGGCATGCTCTCGCTTTGGAGGAAAAGAAGCTCCAATTGGCTCATGAGAGGAGCATGAAGGAGTTGGACTTCAAATATAAAGAGAGGGGGTCCAGTTCTAATGGTGGTAGCGCACAACCAGTACAGGCGGGTAAGGTATACATACCAAAGGATCTGGTACAGAATTATCAGAGGGGTGAGGATATTTATGCGTGGTTCAGAGCGTATGAACTTGCCTTAAAGATGAATGAGGTGCCTGAGAAGAATTGGGGAGCAGGATTGTGGAAGCATTTTGAGGCCTCTGGGAGGGATGTTTTGGCACCCTTAGAAGCAAAGGATGCTTTGTCCTACTCCGCCATGAAGGAGGCTTTGTGCCTCAGGTATGGGCTCACTGCAGAACAGTACCGCCAGAAGTTTAGGAACTTCAAGAAGCTTGATTCAAGTACTTGGGTGGAGTGTGTGAGTATGTACACGCGTGCACTGGAAGGTTGGATGAAGGGCAGCAAAGTTACTGATTATGTGGGGTTGTGTCACTTGATTAGTAGGGAGCACTTAAGTAGTTTGTGTGTCCCAGAGCTGCGCCAGCATCTTTTGGATAGTAAGTTAACTGATCCCAGTGAGCTTGCTAAAGAGGCGGACCGGTGGACTAGCACCAGGGTCCACAAGGGGGTGGTAAGTACCCCAGCCAAAGGTGGACAGGGTCCCCAGCAGAAGAGTGGGGGGGACACGGGTAATCAAAAGGAGTCCTCTAAAGGGCCCCAAAGTAGTTCCCAAGAGAAGGTGTCTCAACCCCCCAAGTCTAAGAAGTCCTGGCCCCATAAGGGCCCGCAGGACAAGAAGACCCTCACCTGCTATGCATGTAGGGAGGTGGGGCACATTGCTCCAAACTGTCCAAAGAAGAAATCTGCACCCACTGGTGCTCCAGCTCCAGCTCCGGCGATAGCCAGTGTAGCTTTGGGAGGGGATTTGATTTCTAGTGGGGAGGAGGGGTTAGCATTGATGACCCTTGTCTCTCTAGGAGACCGAGAGATGGCCCAGGAAACCTTGCTGCCCCAAAACACTAAGAAATACGGGCAGAAGGTGACCATCAATGGACAGGTGGTGGAGGCTCTGAGAGACACAGGGGCCAGCGTGACATCTGTTAGGTGTCAGTGGGTGTCTGAAGAGCAAATTGTTCCCCAGGTACTCCGGCCTGTGGTGGCAGCTGACAGTTCAGTGCGCTACTGCAGGCTGGCGAAAGTTCCATTTGAATGGGGAGGAGTCTCCGGTATTTTGGAGATTGTAGTAAGTGATGCCTTGCCTGTAGATTGTCTATTAGGTAATGACCTGGAGAGCTCCCCATGGAAAGAGGTGGAGCACAGGACTCACTTGGAGATGTTGGGTTTGCCTGCGTGGATCTGTGTGTCCACCCGTGCAATGACAGCAAGAGAGGGCGGTCTAGCCGAACTGGAGCCTGGAACAATGGCCCAGGGACCTGCCAAGAGAGGACGGGGTAGAGGGCGCGGGAAACCGGCCCCCACTGTTCCCACGGCCCCGGAGGAGGCAGACCCGGAAGGGGATGCCCTGGAACCTACAGGGGAGCAGGTGGCCGAACTAGGGGAATTGCCTGAGCTGTCCCAGTGGCAGCAAGAGGGTGGTCCCTCCAGGGAGGAATTCTGCCAGGCTCAGAAGGAGTGCCCTTCTCTCATTGGTGTGCGGCAGCAGGCTGCCGACCAGGCCGCAGGCCTGGGGTCCAAGGAGCATTTGATCTATTGGGAGGATGACTTACTGTATAGTGAGCCTAAGTTCGCTGAGCCCGGCGCAGCCCGTGTGCTGGTGGTACCGGAGCGCTTCAGGAACTTCCTACTGGGTCTGGCTCATGACGTGCCTCTCGCGGGACATCTGGGGCAAGACAAGACCTATCACAGGCTTGTCACCCATTTCTACTGGCCCCAGATGAAAACGCACGTCTCTGCCTTTTGTAAGTCTTGTCAGACTTGTCAGGCCAGTGGCAAGAGTGGAGGGAAGCGCGTGGCACCCCTCCAACCCTTTCCCGTGGTGAGCACCCCTTTTGAGCGGGTGGGCATCGACATCGTGGGGCCCCTGGATCCCAAGACAGCCCTAGGCAACAGGTTTATCCTGGTCTTGGTGGACCATGCCACTCGGTACCCGGAAGCCCTTCCGCTCAGGACAGTCACCGCCCCAGTGGTGGGCCGTGCCCTGATGGGGATCTTTTCCCGGGTGGGATTTCCGAAGGAGGTCGTTTCGGACCGCGGGACAAACTTCATTTCTAAATATATGAAGTCCCTGTGGAGTGAGTGTGGGGTGACATACAAATTCACCACTCCTTACCACCCTCAAGGAAATGGTTTGGTTGAGAGATTCAACCGCACATTGAAGGGCATGATTATGGGCCTGGAAGAGCCCATGAGGCGGAAATGGGATGTCTTGTTGCCATGCCTGTTGTTTGCCTACAGGGAGGTGCCTCAGAAATCATTAGGGTTCAGTCCCTTTGAGTTGCTGTATGGCCACCCTGTCAGAGGACCTCTGGCTCTGGTGAAGGAGGGGTGGGAGAAATCCCGTGGGAAAACCCCTCAGGATGTGTTCAGCTATGTGCTGGCCATTCGCAACCAGACCAAGCGCTTCAGGAAGCTCGCTCAAGAGAACCTGGAGGCTAGCCAGGAGGAAATGAAGAGGTGGTATGACCAGAACACTTCTCTGGTTGAGTTCCAACCTGGTCAGAAGGTGTGGGTGATGGCGCCAGTGGAGCCTTGTGCGCTCCGTGACAAGTGGTCTGGCCCATATGAGGTGGTGGAGCGCAAGAGCGAGGTTACCTATTTGGTTAACCTGAAGACTCCCAGGCAGCCCGTGAGAGTGCTACATGTGAACCGCCTCAAACCCCACTTTGAGAGAACTGAAGTGACTATGCTCATGGCTACAGATGTTGGAGGGGAGGAGGATAGTGATCCTCTCCCTGACCTCCTGGCAGTCAAGGAGCAAGATGGGTCAGTGGATGGTGTGGTCCTCTCCCCCACCCTGACCCCAAAACAGCGGGAGGACTGTCGCCAAGTGTTGGGTCAGTTCGCCCCACTGTTCTCCCTGACCCCAGGTGTCACCAAATGGTGCGTCCACGACGTGGACACTGGAGACAGCATGCCTGTGAAACAGAAGTTTTACAGGGTGGCTGACAAGGTCAGAGCTAGCATCAAGGAAGAAGTTTCCAAGATGTTGGCGCTTGGGGTTATTGAGCCCTCCAGCAGCCCCTGGGCTAGCCCAGTGGTCTTAGTGCCTAAGAAAGCTGCTACCCCCGGTGGCCCCCCAGAACTTCGGTTCTGCGTGGACTACCGTGGGCTCAATGCGGTCACGAAGACTGACGCGCACCCCATCCCCAGAGCTGATGAGCTGGTGGATCGGTTGGGAGCTGCCCAGTACCTGAGTACTTTTGATTTGACTTCAGGGTACTGGCAGATTGCCTTAACTGACGGGGCAAAGGAGAGGTCAGCATTTTCAACGCCAGAAGGACACTTCCAGTTTCGTGTCATGCCCTTTGGGTTGAAAAATGCCCCCGCCACATTTCAGAGATTGGTCAACCAGGTACTGGCAGGGCTGGAGCAATTCAGCGCAGCCTACCTGGATGACATTGCGGTGTTCAGCTCCACTTGGGAGGAACACCTGCAACACCTCACTGAAGTGTTGAAGGCTCTGCAGAAGGCAGGCCTCACTATCAAGGCCAGTAAATGCCAGATAGGGCAGGGATCTGTGGTGTACTTGGGACACCAGGTGGGGAGCGGCAAGGTGGCGCCCCTACAGGCAAAAATTGATACCATTCTGGCTTGGGAACCCCCCAAGACCCAGACTGAGGTGAGAGCCTTTCTAGGTCTCACCGGGTATTACAGACGGTTTGTCAAAGGCTATGGCACCATTGTGGCCCCTTTGACAGAGCTGACATCTAGGAATCAGCCCAGGAAAGTGAATTGGACTGAGGCCTGTCAGACTGCTTTTGACACCCTCAAAACTGCCATGTGCACAGCACCGGTGCTTAAGGCACCTGACTTTTCAAGTGAGTTCATTGTGCAAACTGACGCTTCAGAGCAAGGCGTGGGAGCAGTGCTCTCACAGATCAATGACGAGGGAGGAGACCAACCTGTGGCTTTCATTAGCCGGAGGCTAATCCCCAGGGAACAGAAATGGAGTGCCATTGAAAGAGAAGCTTTCGCTGTGGTCTGGGCTCTGAAGAAGCTGAGGCCCTACCTGTTTGGGACTCACTTCCGCGTTCAGACCGACCACAGGCCCCTCAGATGGTTAATGCAGATGAGGGGTGAGAATCCAAAATTGTTGAGGTGGTCCATTTCCCTACAGGGGATGGATTTTACGGTGGAGCACCGCCCTGGTACAGAACACGCCAATGCTGACGGTCTGTCCAGATTCTTCCGCCTTAGTGATGAGGACTCCCAAGAGGTTGGGTAGTTCTCCCCACTTTCAGCTGGAGGGGACACGTGTTAGACCTGACACCTTTTGGCGTGGTTCTTCCCCCATCTTTTTGCCTCTGACTCATGTGTTTTGATGCTGTGCTGGATTTCGTTTTTGCTGATTTAGATGTTTTGGACACTCTGCCACTGCTGATCAGTGTCAGAGTGTAAGTGCTCCTTCTGTAAATTGTGATATTGATTGAGTATACCTAATTGGCATATTTGTATCACCACGAAGTCCCTAGTAGAGGGCCCTGTGTGTGCCAGGGCTGGTGATGACAAATGCTACTAGTGGGCCTGCAGCGCAGATTGCGCCACCCACATGAGTAGCTTTTAAAAGGTGACTCAGGCCTGCCAGCGCAGGGCCTGTGTGCAGTCAGTGACTGCCATGTCAGCCTGGCCAGTGTCCCCACTGGCTAGGCCTAATCCTTCCCTGTCTGTGCACATCAGTCACCCCTATGGAAGGCTCAAGGTACCCCCCTGGGCAGGGTGCAGTGTATGGATAAGGTAGAGCATGTGCTAGTGCAGGTACTATGCTCTGGTAGTGGGCTACAGCCATTTTGTGTGCTCACCGCTGTAAGGCTATCTTGCTCCATAGAGTAACATGGAGGGGGGCTAGGCCCATGTGATACCATACCAGCCTATCTCCCCATAGGAACAAGATGGGACATAAGTGAAAGATATCCCTGGACTCAGAATTTAATGACACATCTTTTAGTGAAGGGTGTTTTTAAATCCTGTGTTGGAGAATAGCACTTTTAGAAAGTGGCTGTTCTCTTGTCTAAACCTTTCTGTGTGCCTGGGTTTGTGGAATGTCTGCCTGGTCTGGATGTGACAGGAAGGGGCTGCAGAGCCCCAGAGGAGAGGGTCGGAGCCATCCCGGGGATGAAAGGGCACATCTGCCTGCTTGGGAGGAGGGAGGAAGGAATGCCAGATAAGTGCTGGGCTGTGCCTGCCTACCTCCCCCACATTAGCTCTCTCCTGGTGGTCAACTGACCCCACTGGCCCTGAAGCTGACAGGAAGAAGAAAGCCAGAGACACCTCAGTGCTCCGCAACCCCCAGAACTGGTTTAGACTGGACCCAGGGCCTCCATGCACAAAGAACTTCAAAGACATTGGGGGGTATAAGGAAAGGACCCCTGACTGCAGAGAGTTAGATTCTGAAATTCTGCAAGCAAGAAGGAACCCTCGCTGGAAGGAGGGCAGCTAGAGAACTGAAGGAAGATTGCCTTGCTGTGTGCTCTAAGGGCTGACTTGTTCTGCTGTCCACCTGGAAGCTAAGGAGAAGAAAGGGACTTTGCTGTGTGCTGTGACCCTGCCTACTTGAAACTGCCAAGACTCTGCTGTGTGCTGTGTCTACAATTGAATCTCCAAGGGCCTGAGAAGAGCTGGCCTCCTGCTTGGAACCCAGGGCTAAAGGTTCCTAAAGCTATCCCAGGAAACAGCTGCAAAATCGTGCTGTTGGGACCCAGGACGCGTGGTGCTGGACTGCGGAGCGTGAGGAGGAGATCGGTGTGCTCATCGGCACATTAATCGTGAGGGTTGGAGGCTTGTGGAGCCTCCCCTCGTGAAATCTGCTCCCAGGTGGTGGCAAGGTCGAGAGGGGGGTCTAGTTCTGACCAGCGCCCTTTAAAACCCTTTGCCGCCAAATCACCGTCGCAGCCCGGGGCCAGGATCACCCCTGGTAGTTGCTGTTCGTGACCAGGAGCGGCCGCGGCGAAGAACGAAGCCGCCGCGACCCCATTGGCTGAGGGAGCCGAGCCCCCTCACTAACGCCGCGACGGGATTGGCCCGCGCGGCGCAGCGTCATCAGGTGTGGTGTGCCGTGATTGGCTGAGCCCGCGGAGCGTCATCGGTGAGGCCGCGCTGCCATTCGTTGGCGGCCTCGCGCTCAGAGGGGCTCGACTGAGGGCCGCGACCGGATTGGCTGCCTCCGCTGAAGCTGCAGGAGGTGCCTCAGGATTCCCCAAAATCACCGCCGGGACCGGGGAAGAGGTCCGACCCCGCCGAGGGACCTGGAAGCGTCCCGCACCCCTGGCCCGCCGTCCCTCCATCAGGTGAGCTTCACCGCCTCCCCCGCCGCTCGTTGGATTGTCGAGAGCGGGCGGGAGAGGAAAGGGGACCGGCCGGGGCGGGGACGCGTGCAGTCTGCACGGCTGGTGCGCAGTGGTGCGCCTGTGATCAAGGAAGACGCGAGGCTGCCCCGGGGACGAGAAAGAGTCCCTGGGCCTCGCGAGGGAGTGTCTGACAGCGCCTGAAGCCCATAAATATCAGTACACGTGGGCCTGGTGTTGACTGTTCGTTTTGAGAGCGAAGTGCATAGAAATCAGGGGCATATTTTTGAGGCCTGATTTAAGAGACTAGAGACTATTTTTATTTTTATGCTGAGAACTGCCTATTTACAAGACCTACTAAGAATTAAGTGCAACCTTGTTCTAAATGAAGTGTTTAACTTGCAACCTTTAAGTTAGAAATGCTATGTGTTCTAAAGAAGTGATTATCATGCAACTGCTTCATTTACATGCTGAAACTAGATAAAGTTATATTTTATATATACTTACCTGTGTGGTCTCAGTTTGTGGTGGATTGGGAATTGCTGTTGTGTTAAGTGCAAATGTTATCCACATTGTCTCCGAGTTTAGCCTAGACTGCTCGCGCCATGCTACCTAGAGGGTGAGCAGGGGTTATCTCAGAGGGTTATTCCGTCGCCCTGACCGGAGCTAGGGGTCCCTACTTGGGCCAAGGTACTTACCTTTGCCAACCAGAGACTCCCGGTTCTAACAGTATTTGTCAAGCGCGACCAAGCAAAAAAATCCGCTGCGTGCGAATATGCGAATTTTCGGCAAATTCGCGAGAATTCGCAGATTGCGAATTTGTCAAAAATCCACAAATTCCGCGAGCGGAACGGATTTTACGCCCGTGCTTACTTTGAGTCACTGGCAGCGTCGGTATGTTATTGGGGGCCGCTCTGGGAGGTGTTTCTTGAGTATATTGTCTGTTTTCAAGATGTGCCAATTTTTCTTAAAAATGTGCACCACCTCGCCTGACCTGATGTTAAAGTCGGTGATCATTCTAGTAGGTTCTCCCTTATAATTTTTAGGTGTTACTACTAGAAGATCCCTTCTATCTACTTTCGCTGCTTTTTCAATTGCACTTTTTAATATGTTGTTAGAATAACCCCTGTCCTTAAATCTTTTTTTGGCTTCTAACATGGCTTTCTGATAGTCGTCCTCTGACGAACAGTTGTGTTTTAGGCGCAGGAGTTCGCCAAAGGGGATATTTCGTACCTGGCTCCTAGGATGGTGACTTGTTGCGTGTAACACGGCGTTACCCGCCATGGGTTTCCTGTATAATCTAGTTTTAAGAATGTTATTTTCAACGAAAAACTCTAGATCTAAATAGCAAACAGATGTCGAGCTCATGGTGCCAGTGAATCTCAAATTCCAAATATTGTCATTTAGGGCGGCCACAGAGGCGATAACCGCTCCAAATGATAAAAAGATCGTCTATATAACGAGTACATAGCAGGACTTTGTTTGTCCAGTGATCGTGGGCATCACCCCAGGCCACGTGCTCCTCCCACCAGCGCATGAATAAATTTGCATAGCTGGAGCGAAGCACGTGCCCATGGCGGTCCCCCTCATTTGATTATAGATTTTTTCCGCAAGGCGAAACGCGTCTGTCGGGGGGGTGAGGCGTCTGCAATTAAATATCATAGAAAGGATACTGGTGTGCTCTCCTTTTTCGGCTGGAAACGAGCTGTTTGTGTTTGGAATATATATATATAAATATATATATATATATATCACAAAAAGCTTTGAAGAAGCGTCCTCCGGTCACAGGAGCCCCCGAGTCTACAGGGCGCCCTAAAAAAACATTGGGCACGGAGAAGCCCAACAAATCCAACATGAAGCAACACTGAGGCCCATTTCTGGAGTTTGCAGCTTGTATTCAAAGGCACAGCAGCACATTATGCCTTCTTTCTCCTTACGCGTTTCAGCGTTAGCCTTGGTCACAGGATGGGAGTTTACAATATGCAAAGTGCATCATGCTTGCCTAAAAGCATTAGGTCACATGACTAAAACAGAAACACATTTCCCATAGTGCAATTTACAAGTTATTGCTTGTGCTGTAATTAGGAAGTCCTTCTTTAATATTACACTTTCTCTATTTACAGTTTGTAAAGTGCACCCGTGTTGGCATTGGAATCCAAATGGAAATTAGTCATAAAGATCTTTGGTCCGCATAATGCAGGATTCCCATGTCTGCCTTCAAACAAAGTACATGCTCCAGAACGTTCATCATAGGACGTGCTCCTCGCTGAATCCCTTCCTACGCTCACATATTTTCGCTATGATAGCTTTCCTTTGTAGGCTTGTTTGATGGGTGGGTCATGCTCCAGATTTAAACATCACAAAAAGCTTCCCGGTCACAGGAGCCCCCGACCCTACAGAACGGCCTCAAAAACATTGGGCACGGAGAAGCCCAACACATCCAACATGAAGCAACACTGAGGCCCATTTCTGGAGTTTGCAGCTTTTATTCAAAGGCACAGCAGCACATCATGTCTCCTCTCTCCTTACGCTTTTCAGCGTTAGCCTTGGTCACAGGATGGGAGTTTACAATATGCAAAGTGTGTCGTGCGTGCTTAAACTAAAACAGAAATACATTTCCCATAGTGCAATTTACAAGTCATTGTTTGTGCTGTAATTAGGAAGTCCTTTATAAAATTACTTTTTCTCAATTTTACCGTTTGTAAAGTGCACCAGTGTTGGCATTGGAATCCAAATGGAAATTATTCATGAAGATCTTTGGTCCGCATAATGCAGGATTCCCTGTGTCTGTGTATATATATACACACACACACACACACACATAAATATGTCTTTCAGCTCCAATGTACCTGTGGAGTCTGTTGTTTATGTTTACTCAAGGTGTAGAGTCACATGCTTTGTATTTAAAACTTTACCGAACCTCATACTCGCACTCGTGAGCAAGGAGACTTGATCTCCGAAACGCGTTGAGGAGGTTGCTGCTGAACAAAAGCACGCTATCTCAAAAGGATTGTGGCCTGGATTTCGTTTGTGTGTGTAAATCGGAAGAACGAAACTCTGTGGATATATATATATATATATATATATATATATGTATATTTATTCACTGAAAAAACGATAGGTTTCAGGCTGGTTATAGTTAGGAATTATCATTTTAAAAACCTTAGAAATTCATTGAAAAAACCATAGGTTTCAGGGGTGTTATAGTTAGCTGGACATTTCACTCATACAAAACCATTGAAATTCCTCCATTATAGTTAGTTCTGCTAACTATAACTCGCGTGCCCGCAATCCACTGCTGATGATGTCACATATTACATCATTCATGACATGGTCAGTGACATCACTGATGACATCACTGATGACATCTCAAATGACATCATCCAGTGAATGTGGTTTGGTTCGATATTTAAATATGTATTATATATATATAGCAATCTGCACTGAAAAATGAGTGGATGTGTACGTGTCTGGATGGAGGATTTAGTAGCAGTGTGATTGACTGTTTAAGTGACTAATTTAAAGTGTCTCACTAAATGTATGGGATAGTGACTAAACTGTGTGAATATCTGTATCACTCTGTCTATTTTTGTGTAAACTGCTGCACCAGTTGGTTACTAGCTAAGTGAAAGTCTATATTAATTATTGATTAGTTAACTGAGTATTTATATGGGAGAGTGAATGTGTGTGTGGTTGGGTGGGGGGTGTGTGACTGTCCAAAGATGTATGAATAGTTGATTCAGTAAGTTTATGAGGTTAAGACTGCATGTGGAAACAGTTGTTTGGGTGAGTGAATGTCTTTATGGGTGTAGTGATGAGCAAATATATCTCTCAATGGTACATGTCCAACAAAGTGGAAAAATAAAAGGCAGTGTATGTGACAGTTGTTGTGTATAAATAAGTATACTTAAGACTCAGTGATTGTATGGGAGACTGTATGGATAACTGATACTTGTAATAGTGAGTTTATAACACACTAAGTATGAGTTACTATCTATATAAATAAATGAAGTAGTGTTTGTTTAAGTGTGTAGCTGAGTAAATGTAAGTATGATCGATTGTTTGCATAAGTGAGTAGGATGACTGTATAAGTCAATAGGATGTGTGCTGGTGTGTAATGTTTATGTAGGTGTATAAGTATATTTGATAGTGTTCTATTGGTCTTTGCCAGCATGTCTTAGTGAATCTATAGGTAGGTGTTTAGATGTGTGTGTAGATGTAGGAATCACTGAGTGGGTTTTTGGAAACTTGTATTGGTGTGTCAATGGTTTCAAATATGGTACTTCATATTTTATAATGAGTGTTGAAAGGTTATACTAGTGTATAATAAGATGTATCGGATTGTCACATGGATGATGTCATCAGCGATGTCATTTGAGATGTTATCAGTGATGTCATCAGTGGTGTCACTGACCATGTCAGGAATGATGTAATATGTGACATCATCAGCAGTGGATTGCGGGCGCGCGAGTTATGGTTAGAAGAACTAACTATAATGTGGGAATTTCAATGGTTTTGTATGAGTGAAATGTCCAACTAACTATAACACCCCTATGTTTTTTTTACATGCTAATTCCTAACTATAACAAGTCTGAAACCTATGGTTTTTGTAAGCGAATTTCAAAGGTTTTGTAAATGACAATTTTTAAATGTATTAATTCTTATATTTTTTTTTTTTATACTGATTTACAAAAATTTTTTAACCTATTTATTTTTAGATAATTTATTTTTTAAATGACATTATAGTTACAATATACAATACATTACAAAATATTCTTTCTCAAAATGAATTACTTTAGTTTAAATACTTTGCAAATAGGCAATAGAGTTTTAAGTACAGTAGTTACAGTTGTAGAAATGGGCAACACAATTTCAAACACAATGCAACATTGAACTGAATGGGAATTTCTAGTTAAATGCAACTAGTTACTTTATGGATTACTTTTCTAACCACAGGACTGGATCCTAGATTCAGTCCTGGGACATCTCCTGTAGACAGTTAACTAAAAGCATTTTTGTTACAGTAGTGATTTTTAAGGAATATTATTGTATTTTAAAAGTTGACACTTAGAAACTTTGTCACATAGAATCACCAATGTTATCCTATGGGAGGAAATTCCCTTAGCAAGTAAGTGGTGTTATCGTTACTTTTACTTACTCAGTGGTGGATCCTGGATCCAGCACTGGGGCATCTCCTGTAAACAGTTGAAAGAATGCATTTAAGTCATACAGGCGATTTTTAAGGAATATTTGTAGTTTGTGAAAATAGAAACTTTTCTGGTGAAAACCAGACAATGGATTCCTATGGAAGCAAATACAAGTTACTTGTAAGTATGGTTAGAATTACTTTTCAGGGTCTGTGCTGGGCCAAAAGATGCAGCACTGAGTTCTCTCCTGATAACAGGTGAGTAAATCGGAATTCGTTGTTCGGATGATTTTAGGTGAATATTTAAATGTTGCAAAACTCCACACTCAGAAGAATTTCCAAGTGAAACCAGTCAATGTTAGCCTATGAAAGGAAATTCAAGTTACTGGTAAGTATGGTTAGAATTACTTTTCAGGATCAGCACTGGGCTCAAAGATGCTGCACTGAGGTCTCTCCTGATAACAGGTGAGTAAATCGGAATTCGTAGTACATCCAGTAAGTGCCACAGAGCTGCGTAGCAGAAAGATGTAATAAGGGGCACGGCCTGCACCACCTCTCTGCAACGCAGCGCAGTGGCGCTTCATGGAATCACCTGGTGGGCTACTTGGCCCCCATGGTCCCTCAGGTTTGAAGTGGAATTTTTTCCCCAACTGAAAAAGGGGCACAGGGCGTGTTTGTACACATCACGTGAGTCCCCTCCCCTCCCTTCACCACTGTGTAAATGTGCCCTGTCACCATTCTAAGTTGAGAGATTAAGTCCCCTTCAATCCTAAGGGTCCCTAGAGTCAAACTAGCCCACTAGGTACCTCCAGTAAGCGCCACAGAGCTGCGTTGCAATGAGGTGTAAAAAGGGGAGTGGCGTCTGAACACCTGTCTGCAACGCTGCTCCCTGGAGCATACTGGAGATACTTGTTGGCCTATTTGGCCCTCAAGGACCCTCAGTATTGAAAGAGAATTAATTCCCCAACTTAAATCGCGTTTGCACTGTGGTGAAGGAAGGAGGCGTGGCCTACGGTGATATGTCTGCAAGCACACCTTCTGGCGCGTTTTAAGTTAGAGAATTAATTCCTCCTCAATGCTGTGGGTCCCTGGGGGCCAACTAGCCCTCGAGGTCCCTCCAGTATGCGCCAGGAGGCTGCGTTGCAGAGATATGTTCAGAGGCCATGGCCCTTTTTACAACACGTGGCGCTTACTAGAGGTACTTGGTGGGCTAGTTGGCCCCCAGGGACCCTCAGTATTGACAAGGAATTAATTCCCCAACTTAAACCGTGCCACAGGGTGTGTTTGCACACATGTGAACTCAGGCCCCGCCCCCTCCCTTCACCACTGTGCAAACGCGCCCCGTGGCGCGTTTTAAGTTGGGAAATTAAGCCCCTTTGAATCCTGGAGTCCCTGGGGTCCAACTAGCCCTTCAGGTATCTCCAGTAAGCACCCCAAGGCTGCGTTGCACAGAGGTGTAAAAAGGGGCGTGGCCTGAAGCACCTCTCTGCAACGCAGCCCTGTGGCGCTTACTGGAGGTACCTGGTGGGCTAGTTGGCCCCCAGGGACCCCTAGTATTGAAGGGGTATTAATTCCCCAATTTAAAACGCGCCACAGGGCGCGTTTGCAGAGTGTGTTTCTGAGGAAGTGGAGCCTACGGACGATCGCATATTTTTTATTTATTTTTTTAATTTGAAAGGGGAGCTGTGTGGCCCACCTTTCAAATTACTTTTTTTGGCCCCTGGGGCATTGCTTTTCCATATGAGGAGCAGCTAACATGCTGCTCCACATATGGAAAAGCAATTTGCTTTGCTTCATTGAAGCGAGAGCAGGATTCCCTGCTCTTGCTCCAATGAAGTAAAGCAGTTTGCAATGGCAGGGTGGGAGCCGCGAGGTTCCCGCCCCGCCATTGCAAACAGCAGTGTCCCGGGGTGGGCACCCCGGGACACTGCAGGAGCCGACCCTGGGGGGTGGCAGTCCCCAGGCCCTAGACAAGGCTCCAGGAGGGGAGCCGCATGGCCCCCCTCCCACATTTGTTTCAAGTCCCAGGAGGTTGGTGGTCCCCGGGGATGGGGGGGCCTCAGAGCCTCCCCACACTTAATTTAAATTAGCCCCAGGGGTGGCAGTCCCCGGGGTTGGGGGGGGCTCATTTCACTATGCCCTGGGGGGTGGCGGTCCCCGCGGCTGAGGGGCCTGAGAGCCAGTGAGTTCCCCCACATATATTAAATCAGAGACCCGGGGGTGGCGTTCCCCTGGGCTTGGGGGCCTCAGAGTCCCCCCAGTTAATGCTTTTAAGCCCCGGGGGTGGCGGTCCCCGGGGCTGGGGGTGCCGAAAAGCCCCCTCACCCATTTGAAACAAGCCTGGGAGTAGCGGTCCCCGGGGCTGCGGGAGGGCCCTTTGAGCCCCCCAAATATATAAAGTAAGAGCCCCGGGGGTGGCGGTCCCCAGGGCTTGGGGGCCTCAGAGCCCCCAGTTAATGCTTTTAAGCCCCTGGGGTGGTGGTCCCCGGGGCTGGGGGGGCCTAAAAGCCCCCCACCCATTTGAAACAAGCCCGGGGTAGTGGTCCCTGGGGCTGCGGGAGGTCCCTTTGAAGCCCCAAAATATATTAGGTAAGATCCCCGGGGGGTGGCGGTCCCCAGGGCAGTGTGGGGGGGATTGGGAACCCCACACTATTTTCTTCATAATGCCCACGGGATTTTGCCCCCGGGGGCAAATTACCACATTTACCGTGGGAGACCGCGTTTCTTTTTTTTTATCGCTAGGATGCGCGGATCCTACGTGCATCCAGCGATTTAAAAAAATATATATAATTTTTTGGGGGGCCCTGGGGGGCCCTGGGAATCCTTGTGGGACCACCTGAGCAGGCCTAGGGGACAGGGTGTGTCTACCCTGCCCCCTTATCGCGTTTTGCGGCATTTGTTTTGGTTTTTTTGTGCTTCAGTTCTACCGAGGCACAAGATGGCTGCCAACACTTCCTGATTTTCACTGTTGATAGCCAATTAGCATACAGCTCGTGCACGGCAGGGTGCGTGCAGGCTGCGCTTAGGGTACGCGGATATGTACACAGATCCACCGCGCCCATAGATATATAAATTACTTTAACTGTCATTTTCTCAGGAACTACTACTACCAAATAAGTAAAAGGCACGAGTCTGAACCAAGGACTACCTCTTTGCCAAATTTGGTGTAATTCCGTTTGCCAGTTCGGGCTGTAGCTGTGGCTAAAGGTCCTATAAATGTAGAGTATTTATATAGCGCACTTCTACCCGGAGGCCTCGTAGCGCTGTATTCATACCGCTGTGGAACCCATCCTGGATTTCCTGTGACATGTCCACTCCTGGGCACCCCCAAGGTAAAGCCAGGCATCCACAGCGCTGCTGGGGCCGTTGTGGAGATTAAGCAAGCTATTGCCCAGAGTCACAGAGTGGGACCCATGATTAGACTAGGCACCGAGGCGAGAATTATCAGGTCCGGGGAAATTGAGTCCAAGAGCCGCCGAGGCGGGAATTGAACCCTGGTCCCGGGCCAGACCTCTGCATCAGGGTCTGCTGCTCTAACCATTGAGCCACGCTTCTCTTCCTTATGGGAAATTGCATGGGGTAAATGCGTTTTGGGACCCCACTTTTTTCTCGCCCCTGCTTGATGAATCAACGTGAAACTTTTGCGCAGATTCGTAAACCGGCGCCAAAGTTATTGGGAATAGAATGTTGCGGGTTTCCTATGGGTAATAGGTCCTAACTATAACTACCTACTGGCGACCACCAGTAGGTAGTATATATATACTGCTCCAAGTTGCCCACGTGGCAGGAGAGCACCCCAGAACCAGCAATCCCTCTAGATGCCCCAGTAGAGGAAAATGCGGCCAGACGCGTTTCGAGTTCATCTCTTTTTCAATGGCCGTTCACCTGTGTCCTACAGCCGTGCCCCGCCTTACATACGCTGCTGCTGCCTCCTGATAGGCGAATGTGTTCCATATATATATATATATATCAGGGAAGGCTAAATATGTACCTCACTGTTCAGTAGGACAACAGCAGGAAATTCTATTTTAAAAGCTAATAAAAGCCATCTGAAACCCCTGAAAAATCGTATCCCGTACGGGGAACTGCTACATCTCAAGAGAAACTGTACACGAGAGGAAGATTTCCTAGTGGCAACATATGAGTCAATGGAGAGGTTTAAAGTGAGGGGATATTCAGATCAAATTTTACAAAAGAACTTTGAAAAGGTCCAAAAAATACCTAGATCATGTCTCTTGAAAGACAAAGTTAAATCGACCAAGAAAGATCAGAGTACCCTCCGCTTCATCACAATATTTTCACGGGACTCAGAGCGAGTCCAACATACCCTCTCACGCTATTGGCACATTTTGAAGTATGACAGTGTGATTGGGAATGACATATCAGATCCCCCAAGAATCACATACAAAAGAAGTCGCTCCTTAAAAGATATTTTAGTTCAAAGTCACTTTGACTCAATCCCTCGAACACCGAGATTGGGTAACCTTACTGGGTTTTTCCCATGTCATCGGTGTAAAGCCTGCAAAAACAGCACAAAGGTCACAACTTATCAAATACCTGGCAGATCTGAATGCAAGAGAATTACCAAATTTTTACCACACCTTATTGTGTGTACGGTTTAGAGTGTCCTTGTAAGCTACTTTATATCAGCAGCACAATACACCCCACAACACGCAGAATTTTGGAACACGCCAGGGCGATTGAACATAATGACCCAAACTATCCAGTTGCAAGGCATTTTGCCAGAGAACATCAGAGTATTCTCAACCTACTCAGATTCTTCTGTTTGGATCACGTCCCGATCCAAGAACGTGGTGGGGACAGAGAAATCAGGTTGCGCAGACTGGAATCGAGATTCATTATAGATCTTCAAACTAGGACTCCTCTAGGTCTTAATACCGAAGAGGAGCTAGCAATTTATTTGGTTTAACTCTGGAACAGCCTGGCCTCCCCATCCAACCAGATACATATATAGAACAAAATCCTCTTGCAGATCCCTAAACTCCCCCTTCTCCTACCCTTCTTTGAGAAGCACCACAAACTGTATATAATTTTTAAACAACAGAAAGATTTATCTTAATTAAAATATCCCTCACATTGATTAGGTTTGCACACAGCACTTTATATTTTTCCCATCCAAGGCTGAATTTTTCACTTTTCATCTCTTTTCTGAAGATTTAATTTTCTTCAGATTATCTATAACTGTATATCTAAATCGCATGAATATGAGATGAATCATTGATATGTCTGATCTGATTTAATTTGTATGATCGAGTTAATGATTTCATGGTTTATGATAAGGTCTGTGCAAACAAATTTTGAATGAAGATTGATCGTGTATATACATCAGATATTGTGTGAGGAGACATATGATTTGACATTGTATATAGCTTCACCAAGACGAAATGGAACACTATGTAAATTGTAAATAATGTTATAGAAATGCCCATCCAGGGTTTAATCAATTAATTCATTTTATATTTATTTTTGGTTTTCTTTCATTCGTTTGTTGATTTAAAAATGTACTGAATTTGTTTCCTTGAAGTGGTGTACATAGCAAATTTGCACATTATAAGATGGCCGCCAATGAACTGAATAGACTTAAAGTGCATCATCCATGTTTATGAATTAACCGTAAATGACGTAATTTTGAAACCCGGGTTATTTGAAACTTTATTATTTAAATGGTGGACAATGTTTGACGTGCTGTAACAATTCGAGAAAGGCGCGAAGCCAAAACGTGTCCTGTTTGGTATACGGCAATAAAATCCGTATAAACTTTTTCCGCGAGAGTGTGGTCTATTCTTTTGCTCCGCAAGGGAAGCTGAGCTTGATATATATATATATATATATATATATAAATCCAAGTGACGATCCCGAACCTCCAGCCGGTGGCGAACAGAGACCAGTGAATCCCAAAATAAGGCAAGAAGTTTATTTTAATGCACCAATTTTCAAAGCACACAGCGGACTGACGCGTTTCGGGCGGATGCCCTTGATCACAATGAAATGCAGATTTAAAAGCCTTATTCTTATACATTGTGGAATACACCATGTGATTAGTGAAAATAGACAACATACTACAGGGTCAACATGGTTCTCCAAATGAATATTGAGAAAGGTCATTTGTAATTACAAATTAATATAAATCGGTTCCACATTCGTCATTTAACATATTGTTGAATAAATTCAGAAAAACAATAAATATCTGCATAAATGCAATATGACTATTGAATCTGATTGACTCAGTGAATACAGTACAAATTGATCAAAGAACATTGAATGAAAGCAGCATAGGTATTTTGTGCAAAACATCGCATTCTGTAAACAATTGTGCAAAGTGCAAATAGAATGGTATGTGTTAAAAGTAATATTATAAATACTTAAAAACCACATTAAAAAGTCAAAAATTTCTAAAGACCATTCTTTCCATTGTTGAAATGTGCAAAATATCGCAATGTAAACCAATCATTATATACAATGTCTCTTCTTAGAACTAAGGACTGTCATGAATCACTAAGTCAATCCATCTACACAATATTTATTTGGGGACATCTTAAATAGATGGCAACCCCATAGTATTGTAAGGCCCAACAAAAGAAGGGGAGGGACCTGAAAATTGAAAGGATGAGTCCACACGGTGGAACCAAAAATAATGATAACGTGGGGAAAACTAATTATAATAGACCCTATAGACGTGAAGAGTGCCCATACAGCTGGATTTAATAAACCAAATCTGTATTCCCATGTGATTTTTTTTTTTTTTTGGGTAAATCAAAAAGGTGATTTTCCAAGAATAAAATAAATGGCATGGATCATTTCAGTTAGTAATGTTACACCATAGTATCTAATCGGGTACAGGAGGCCCTGAACCAAGGAATAATAATATTACAGCATGTAACTCAATTAAATCAAATCAAACTAAGCAACCCCTCATTCTTCATAGAGCCCTATATAAAATGGTACAGGTCCTCTGTCGTGTTGAGCCCATTTGGGACCTTGCTATCCAGTTCCAATATGGTTTTAGATTCAAGTTGGCGGAGCATTTTGTCCCTGTCGCCACCTCTTCGAGGTTTTGGTACCGAGGTGAGTACATAGTAAGTGAGACACTTGAGATTGTTGTCATGTATACTTTTAAAGTGTCTAGCGACAGGGTACGAGCTGTCATTATTGACAATTGCCCGGAGATGCTGCAATATTCTGGCATGCACCTGCAGCCTTGTATATATGCAAGTTGTAGTTAGTTCACTAAACTATAATTGGCATATTAAATTGTTTCTTCATATATATGTATATATATATATATATATATATATATTCACTGAAAAAACCATAGGTTATAGGCCATATATAGTTAGGAATTAGCATTTTTAAAACCTTATTTTACTCACACAAAACCATTGAAATTCGCATATATAGTTAGTTGCACTAACTATATATTTCGCGCACCCGCAATCCACTGCTGATGATGTCACATATTACATCATTCATGACATGGTCAGTGACATCACTGATGACATCACTGATGACATCTCAAATGACATCACTGATGACATCACTGATAACATCTCATTTGATATGACTGATCACGAGGTTTTAAAAATGCTAATTCCTAACTATATATGGTTTATAACCTATGGTTTTTTCAGTGAATATATATATATATATATATATATATATATATATATATAATATATATATATATATATATATACTACTATTATAAAGTGAGAATTGGGAACCTTTGAGGCGGGTAAACTCGGGAACCACAGCGCCAATCCAAACACCTAATACATCATTGGAATTGTCAGGGTAAGCAGATGGACATAGGCTATATATAGAAAAAAATATATGTTATAAGGGCAAAGTAACTTTTTGGGAAAAGTAGTCCCTTCGAAGTAGCGCCAGCTAACGACGTGCGTGCTGACATCACGGGTCGGCGGCCAGGACCGCGGAAGCCGGTAGCAACACTCTGCGAGGGCCGGAGCGATCACGCCATGCTCAGCGGGGCCCGTCGAGAGTTGGCAGAAATGTAAGTAAGAATCTGTTGACATGGAAAAGAGAGGAAATAATGTTGCGCAAATAGCAATGCAGCCCCAGAGAGGAACAGGAAGCGCGCTGCCTTTCCTTCTACTGTCTTGGTGGGTGACTGTCGAGAACCTATTTTGCCTGGTATGATACTCGCCTCAGCAGAACGAAAACTAAAAGTCTCGCGTGTCAAGTGAGGCCTGCCATGATGCGATCGATGCTGCCCCGAGGCGAGCTGCAGGCGGTGTTCCAGCATGCCCACAACACATGGGCAGAGGAGGTGAAAGCAGGAAGTGAGCCGGCCACTGACTTCTTTAAATAGAAGGTAAAAGCACACTGGCTACGCATTCTTCCATGCCATAACCTGTCGGCTGACCGACACCCTCCGAGGTACAATTCACATGGGGTAAGAGCGACCAGCAGCGCGGGGAGGAGCGTCGACATCGACATGCCCAGGGGAGCGCGATGCTGGTGAGTACCTTTCACCGAGCAAAGCCTACCCGGACAATGTCGGGAAGGGCTGCTAGTATATATATACTAATATGATAAAGAGAGAGCTCAAACCTTTGAGGCGGGTAATCTCAGGAACCACAGCACCAATCACAACACCCAATACAGCGTTGGAAAGGGCAGTTGCAGCAGAAGGACATAGGCTATGCAGACGCCCACCATATACATTTAAAAGGTAAAAGAACCATGCCAGCAAAGTAGTCCCTCGTGGGCGTGTCTGCAATGTGCTGTGGGCGTGTACTGGGGCGTGAGAAAAGCTGGGGGCGTAAGTTATGTTCTGCCCTTCATGCCATGTCTCATTTCATGTGCTAATCTCACCCTGCTCCCTTTAAATACCCCTGCACCCCATAATCATAACCCACCCTTACTCCTTAAAATACCCCAACACCCTTAAACACTATCCCCCTTTACCCTATAAATATACCCTGTACCCCAAAACCCAAACCTATTCCTAAACCCTAAAAATACCCCTGTACCCCAAAACCCAAACCTAGCCCTGAACCCTAAAAATACCACTGTACCCCAAAACCACCCCTGAACCCTAAAATACCCCTCTACCCCAAAACTCAAACCTAGCCCTGAACACTAAATATACCCCTGTACCCCAAAACCCAAACCTACCCCTAAACCCTAAAAATACCCCTATACCCCAAAACCCAAACCTAGCCCTGAACCCTAAAAATACCCCTGTACCCCAAAACCCATACCTATCTCTAAACCCTAAAACTACCCCTGTACCACATCACCAAAAACTATATCTGAACCCTTAAAATACCCAAACCCCCCAAAACATATACCTCAGTACCCCCAAACATATACCCCTATACCCATACTTACCTTATCCAAACATTAAAAAAAACATGCTTTTAACATTCATGCATTTACAACGAATTTCGTTGTAAATGTATGCGTGGTAAAAGCATATAAAATGTAATGCCATGCGTTATAACGGCATTGCGGAGTCATGGTACTTT
The DNA here is from genome assembly GCF_964261635.1 of Lissotriton helveticus. Lineage (NCBI taxonomy): Eukaryota > Metazoa > Chordata > Amphibia > Caudata > Salamandridae > Lissotriton > Lissotriton helveticus. The sequence goes on from NC_136059.1 coordinate 238,090,649, forward strand.
CTTAATGAAAGTATGCGGAGTGATGGTATGCGGAAAGAAAGTTGTGGAAATATGGGTGTTTACCCTCCCCTGGTAAGTACATTGGTGGCACGGCGGCCCACATCTCCAACAACATACTCATATTTTTTCACCACCCATTTGAAAAATGCACAGGTCTCTCTCATTGATGGCCAGCACCGACATACATTTTAAGACACACCTCCCGCCACAAATTCTAGAATTGCGAACTTTAGAGCTGGGGAGCTACGTTCGAATCTCGGCATCAGCTCAACATCCTGTGATTCCAGGCAAATCACTTGTGCCTACCACAAATGAATGTGTTCTTCTGTAATGTAAATTGTGCTCATGCCATGTTGTCGAGTTCGCGCTATATAATATTGCTAGGAAAAATAAAGTAGGGAAACTCGAGTTCACACACTACTGAATGTGCACTCTTAAGTGCATCAGCAGTGAACTGTGAATCGGAGCGTTTCACAGGCCTGTCACAGATAAGAAATGCTATCAAAACGAAATCCTACAAAACAATATACTACTGGCCAGCAGCAATTCATACCCGGACAACGTCGGGACGGGCTGCTAGTATATATATTTTTATATATACTAGCAACGTGGTCCTGTGGCCTAAACAACAATATGATTTAGAAGCCAAGAGACAATTGAATAACAATGAATGTTATGAATTAACAACGTGGAGTAAATATAATAAAGCGAAGGACAATCTAAAGAAAGAACTATCTAAATGGAAATCTGAGGGGTTGTTATCGAATGATGAACATAAGTTTCTGTTCAACACCCACCCAAGGCTACCCTTCCTATATTTACTACCAAAAATTCACAAGAACACTACTCCGGTTCCTGGACGCCCTATAATCTCGGCGATAGGAAGTATGACGGAAAATGTGGGCTTATACATTGACTTCTATTTACAGGACCTGGTAAGAACTATGCCCTCTTATCTAAAGGACACTGGTGATTTTTTAAGGCACCTCGGTAACATAACTTGGTCAAAGGAATGGATTTTATTAACTCTAGATATAGAGTCTCTCTATACTAGTATACGTCACGAATGTGGTTTACGTGGTGTTGAACACTTCCTAAATATACGTCCTGCTGAATATGCTATGCACAACAAAATGTTAATCTCCCTCATCTCATGGTGCCTAAATAATAATTACTTTTCGTTTGAAAAGGAACTGTACAGACAGAAGCAAGGGGTGGCCATGGGGGCCTGCTTTTCTCCAAGCTACGCATGCTTGCATGTCGGGTTTTGGGTAAAGCAGGTCCTCATGAAGGAACACAAGACTGTGTTTGAAAACAATGTTATTTCATGGCTTCGTTACATAGACGATGTTTTTGTTATTTGGAAGGGCAGTATGCAAAGTGCACTGGAGTTTGTTGAACTTTTAAATACTAATGAGTTCAATCTACACTTCACTTCAAACATAAGTGACACTACGCTAGAGTTTTTGGATGTCCAAATACAGATAACTGATGAGACACTCACTACCACAGCATATAGAAAACCATCTGCTGGAAATGCATTATTACACGCATACAGTGCTCATCCGCGCCATTTAATAGCCAGCATACCCTACGGTGAATTGCTGCGTTTAAAACGCATTTGCAGCACGCCGGAACAATTTAATATCTGCAGTCAGTTAAGTCTGGAACGCATGCGAGCGAGAGGGTATAGCGAGGACATTCTTGACAAAGCCATGAAGAAAACTAATGAGAGACCTAGATCCACCCTGTTACCAAACACCATTGAATTAGATGCTGGCACAGCAGATGAAACCTGTTCCCCAAGACTGATCACCACTTACAGTAGACAGGAACGCAAAATACGAAACATCATGAATAAGAATTGGCCCATAGTCCTTACAGACCCTATTCTGAAAACCACGCTATTAGAACATCCTAGCGTGACATTCAGAAAATCAAAAAACATGGGGAATCTCTTATCTAAAGAGATCTCCACTGGGTCTACTAGTGTAAAAACTTGGATGCCCTCCAGTAACGGATTTCGTAAATGTGCTACCTGTAGGGCATGCAACTTTGGAGCCAACACTGCCACCTATAACACCCCGTTCAAAACCAAAGCACAACCCATTAGGGGTAAATATGATTGCCGCACTGAGTACGCTATATACGTTCTCACGTGCACTTGCGGCTTACGTTATGTTGGCAGCACAAAAAATCCTGTACATATGCGTATCCTGCAACACATTCGGGCTATTATCCATAGTGACCCGGCTTACCCGGTAGCCAGACATTTTAAAGTAAGCCACAATAAAGACGTGAATTGTCTTACTTACTTTGTAATTGATCAGGCACCGGCTCCCAAGCGAGGTGGGGATAGGGACAAGGCTCTAAGGCAGTTAGAGACAAGATACATTCTTAACCTTGATTCTAAGCATCCTAACGGCCTTAATGACAGGGAGGACATGCATACCTTCCTGTAATTCTGAATTACTGCATCCTATCCAATACCCCATCCACTGATTCAGTCAGATATGTTACTTGGGTCCATTCTATCGCCAATAATCCGTATGACTACACCAGATGCCTTAATGACTATCTGACTAATGTCCCTGAGCGACCTTTATTGAACCTGTAATTTTATATCTCTCTCCAGTATCGCTAGTTTTTAAACCTTTCACATTATTTTGGTTGCACCTATTTCACTCAGCACTTTACATTGTAATTTTTGCCTACAATACATTTGATCATTCATTCCTTCTAGAGGGAACCATTGGCTTAAGGGTAGTAGCACTATCCTTCTTGTATTAGCTCAGCATTAGCACTTTATGAATAGTATGTTTTTATGTAACAACGGGACAGTTAAGTGTGACATTTTTATGAGACAGTATGAAAAATTAACTCACAAGTCAGCTACATTACGAGTATAGCCATTTGTTTGGTGAATTGCCATTTGCACAATCATTTTAAACATGATATGTATTTATGTAAATCATCAATTGACCTGTTATGTATATAAGGTCTTTTTTATTATTTTAACATATTTATATGTTATTTATTGGTTGCAATGGTTTTACATATTGAATTACTATGATATTGTAGTTGCATTATGTGGTTTTTAATAATTATGCTGTTAGTCTAAATTTGCACAAGTCAAAACGCATTTAAGCGGTTATATGTTCATTGCAATATGAACTAAATTGAAAATATTCTATTTTATGTGCAATTTATAATATGCTGCTAAAAGGTTATAGCCATGCAGGCAAAATTACCAATTTTTCTGTGCACATGTAAAACACCTTACACTTTAAAAAAGTCCGTTTTCTATGTTTTGATCATTAGAACACGTGGTATTACTATAGATGAAAAAAATGAGTGTGTGCTCTATTTAAAGTGACTCTAACTGCATTTCCGTCATGTGATCAAGGGCAGTCCCTGCCCGAAACGCGTCATGCCTACCTGAACTGCTGCAAAATGGATAATAAAAGTAAAAACAAATTAGATTTAAAACTATATAGGGGTTGCTTTTACTCATTTCAGGTTGGCTTGAGTTGGTATTTTACCAATTCAAAGCTGTAATATTGTGCCTGGAGTGATAAATGGCTTTTGTTATTTTACAGCTCGGCAAGGACAGCACTGTACTAGTCCTATGCTTAAAGACTTTGCTGTTTAAATGGCAAAAGACTTTGTCATTTTTTTATCTCGGCGTGGATAGCACTGTGCTAATCCTATGCTTAAAAACTTTGATAGAAAAACAGGCATTTGAGGTGAGCAGATCTAGAGTGTCGCTGGTGTTGAGAGTGCTAATAGGAGCTGCTTTCTACCTAAACTGAGAACTACCCAGAGTTCTCTCCTTCTTTTTTGCATATGTTGTGATCAAGACGGTATAACCGTCGAAACGCGTCAACTTTTTCACTTGGCTAAATAAACTTGTTCCTGAGTCCACGGTGTCAGTGCCTGTTTCATATGGGACAATTCAGGAGTGGAGAATATATATATATATATATTCACTGAAAAAACCATAGGTTATAGACCATATATAGTTAGGAATTAGCATTTAAAAAACCTTATTTTACTCACACAAAACCATTGAAATTCCATATATAGTTAGTTGCACTAACTATATATTGCGCACCCGCAATCCACTGCTGATGATGTCACATATTACATCATTCATGACATGGTCAGTGACATCACTGATGACATCACTGATGACATCTCAAATGACATCACTGATGACATCTCACTTGACATCAATGATCACATCACTGATGATATCATTCATGTGACAATACAATGCATCTCCTCACATTTTAATATAACCTCTGTTTCACCCAGTGTTAAAAACAGAGTATAATTTTTGAAACCATTGACACACCAATACTAGTTACTACATACGTACTCACTGATTCCTACGTCTACACACACATTCACTCATTCACCCATACAATCATTCATACATACAATCACTCATGTTTACAACACAATCATATGCACTCATACACCTATACAGACACTCACACTCTGCCACTCATCCATGGAGTTACTCACACACCTAGTCAGTCCTGTAAAGAATCAATCACACTTCCATTTTCTACTCTATACAGTTAAACATAGAGCACCTTACGTTTTCAACCATATACTAACACATACTTACTCTCTTATACAATCATTGATACAAGTACACATTGATCTGTACAGAGTCACACACCTCCCATCCAGCCACACACACACTCAGTCTCCCATGCAAATACTTGGGCAATCAATCAATAACCCATATAGTTACTCATATAGCTACTGATCAACACATGCAGCAGTTTACAGAACAACAGACATAATGATGCACAAATTAAGACAGTTTAGTCACTAACCCATGCACTCAGTGAGACACATTTAATCACTCACTCATACATTCAGTCATGCACCTACTAAATCCTTCGTCCAGACACTTATACATCCACTCATTCTTCAATATGTAAGACATATTTTAACTTTACAGAAACATAGTCACTGGATGTTGTCATCAGTGATGTCATCAGTGATGTCATTTGAGATGTCATCAGTGATGTCATCAGTGATGTCACTGACCATGTCATGAATGATGTAATATGTGACATCATCAGCAGTGGATTGCGGGTGCGCAATATATAGTTAGTGCAACTAACTATATATGGAATTTCAATGGTTTTGTGTGAGTAAAATAAGGTTTTTTAAATGCTAATTCCTAACTATATATGGTCTATAACCTATGGTTTTTTCAGTGAATTTTCAAGGTTTTGTAAATCCTAATTCCTAACTATATATGGTCTATAACCTATGGTTTTTTCAGTGAATTTCAATGGTTTTTTAATAGCAAATATCATAAGCTGTCGAATGTCAAGTACGTGGTAAGAATTTTTTTTTTCGTGTTTATGCACACTGATCTGCTTTGATTGCTGCCCCCCACCCCTCATTTCTATTAGGAGTACTCTCTCTTTGCAGATAGTGAAGGGTAGTTAACGCAGCCCTTTCCCCCTTTGTAATCCGTCGTGCCTGCTTCTCTCTCCATTTGATTGATTGTTCTCTTTGGTTCATTCTCTATTTACAAACAAGCACAGAGTCGCAATACTCTGTTTAGTCTTTGCAGATAGCGAAAAATCGTGTAAAAAAACAAAAGGAATCGAGCAAAATCAGTAGGCCACTAATGGGATCTCTTTTGACCTCGCTAAAATAGAAACATTAGGAACAACCTGTTGAAAATAGCAATGCGTATGTATATAAGCGGCGTTCATTTGTGTTCACAGTACCCCTTGTTGATTGTTTCAATCGAGCATTGAATTGTTCGAAGTTAATTCTCTTAACGATCTTCTCTACCTGCAAACGAGGAAGAATAGGAATATTCTATCTCCCTTTGCAGATAGTGAAGGGTAGGTAACGCAAGCCTTTAACACGTCGTACCTATTTCATTCCTCATTGATTGATTGATTGTCCGAACATTGACTGTTTGGGAATTAGTTCTTTTTGGAGGTATTCCCTGTTTGCAAATAAACGTAGGAAAATCTTTGCAAGTAGTGAAAGGGTACGTAATGCGGACCGTTCTCCCCCGTTGTAATCTGTCATGCCTATCTACTCCCCACTGATTGATGCACCTTTTTCACCCGGACCATTTACTAGAGATACGTCATCTGGCCCGACCAGAGAGCACCCCTAGTGAAAAGGACATATGCAATAATAACGAAGTGATCACTGTATCCTGTTAACAGAAACTTTACCATGAAACAACCTGGAAAGAAAAAAATAGGAAAACGAAAATCAGTAGGCCACTGATGAACGTGAACTTTTATTAAACAACGAACAAATAAACGATAACATAACGTAATGATAAAACCTATTAATGTCCTAGAAACAAGAAAACGTTAAAATATGCCAGTGGTGAGAGACCAGAAAAACAGTAAGAGAAACCAAATCACCCCTCGCTGTCCCACCGCCTGCCACGCCCAAAAAATCGATAGACTAGGGAAAATGCAAGTCAGTAGAACATCCACCCCCACTCTGGAAACTTCCAAGGTGGGGCAGGGTTCCGGCTACGCCCAGCCGAGAGCAGCCCATATAAGGCAGGTCCTGCTGCCACGCCTCGGCCAGGAGATCCTAACGTAGGGTGTAGCCGGAGGAGAGGCCGAGACCAGCGGGACCCGGCCAGGGGATTGCCTTTACAACGCTGAACAGTTGCAGGGGGGGGGAATGTCTCCTCGACCCTCCCCTCTCTCTCCCAGTCCGGCCGCGGTGGCCCTTGAGAGTTGCAGGTAGTCCCGCCACATGCTCTTCCGGTCCGACCACCAACGGTCGGGGGGCCGAGGCCGACGGGATCCGGCTGCAGCCGATAAACCAAGAAACCCGTTCATGGGGCCAGAGCCAGGGGCGTCCGGCCGACATCCACCGGAAGCCCGGCCCGAAGACGGACGGGACACTTCTTTCTTTTATAATGGCTGCGACAACACTGGAGGGGGATGTCTTGCACATGCCTCCGACCCCCCCCTCGTCCTCATCGCCTGGTCCGGCCATAACAAATCTCAAGCGAGACGCCGTGGGGTGCACTGGGAGGGAGAGACGGTGCGAACAGGCCTCTCCCGCCTCCCCAGGTGGAGGCTTCCCAGCTGCACCCTCAGCGCTCCAGGCGGTGGCATCCTAACAACTACAGTGCTGCACAGTTTCGGAACGACCTAGATAACGGTTCTTCCACTGTGGCCATGCTGCAACGTCTCGCCCGGCAGGGTGGAGCCCGTCCGCTCATGTGACCCCGCGATCGCCGGTAGCTGCCGAACTCTCAAAATGGCGGTCGACCTGGCAAGAGCGGGCCCAACATAAAGAAATGGCCCGGTCACTGGTTGACTCCACCACCGTAGTCCTCCACGACCTTGAAGATTCTAGAGGAGCCGCGGGAGTCTCCGACCCCCGATGGGGAATGACTGCCATGATCGCCCGTGGAGTGACGAAACTGTATCCGCGGGACGTCGGCGCTCCCATGCTGGCGCCAGCCTCACTTTGAATTACTACAATCCTGCAGACCTTACTTCCGGTGAAAGCACAGTGTGACCCGGTAGGAAAAATTATTGCACCCCCTCCCCTTTTTGACTGATAGTTCAAACCACCGATCCTTTCCTTTGCCCTTTTAACGGAACTTTGGACTGCCTCCCCCTCTTTTACATTTTCTAGAGAAAACAAAACATTAACCACTACATTAGCATAGCAGTTGACACCAGAACTGTTTTCAAATTGAAAACCAACAACATCTTCAACAGAATCCTTTTTGTTTCTGCTGTGACCCTGCTACAGCACAGGCATTGTCCCCAGCAGTAATTCTGCAATGCCGGTAAGAATAGCTGTGGTGCCTACTGGACTCACTCACCCCCGCGGCGCCCCACGCCGTTTTTTGCTGGGCGGCAACTTACTAGACATCACTTTCGTGCCATCTAGATTTCAGCGCGTTCTGCTGCCTTGGAACTATTCGCACAACAGACCGCTACTGACAAGAATATTTCATTATTGGTGCTGTCAATTTCAATAAATCTATTGGATAATTAAAAAGAAATTGCCACGGTCTCTTCGTTGTTTAAATGTTTTTACTGTTTTTGTTTTGTTGTATATATTTATATGTTATTAAAGTTTTATATTCCTACTACTTTGTTGGAGTGCTATATATTTTTAATGTGACACATAATTGTAAAAACTTTGATGTACAAAGAGTCATTCCTGGAATCTTCCGCTTCAGGCTCGGTCCCCTCCCCAATCACAATACAGGATGGTTTTCAGATAGTAGGAACGCGTGTGCTGTGACGGATCACATCGGGTGTGGGCCTTGATCTACTATAACTCCTTTGAAGAGGGGTGATTCTTTACAGCTGGGGCCATAAACTACATCTGCAGGGCTAGCTGATAGCCTAGGACCGGCCTGGACATTCGGACACAGAGGAAGAGGAGTGTCAGAGGGTGCGGTAGTGAATAGGGCGAAAGGGAGGTGTCGGGCGGGCACAGAGTGTGATTCTCAGGGAAGAGCAGCGCAGATGGGGGAAGGTTTATTGCCCATGCATAAGACAGAGAGCGGTGGTGACCAGTGCCTGGGGGAGATGCTTACGAGGGTGAGGAGCCATGCTACGAATCGACAGCGTGCAGAGAGTGGGTCTGGTCAAGACATCTAAAATGGCTGCCGTGCACGACAAAAGTGTGGCATTTCAAAAAAGGCAAGATGGCGCAGACAATGTTTTTCAACACTTCCTCATTTCCTTCGAATCGAACGTTAACAGACGTTGGGGCATATTACCAAAGTTAAGCGATATTTATCGCTAACGATGCTTACCAACCAATTTTTTACCACTAAGCATCGTCAGAAATTATCGAAGATAAACCTTACTATTATCAAGGTTTATCGCAAATGCGATAATAAACGGCCGCAATGCATGAATATCGCTAAAAAGTCAGCGATATTCATGCATTACCGAGCTAATACTCTTAGCCATGTTATCCACCTCCCATTGGATAACATGGCTAAGAACTGCTCAGGGCAGGTGTTACTTTTTGGAGATATTCGCGCTTAGCGCGAATATCTCCAAAAGTTGGTAATAGGAGATAGATATCTTGCATGTTGTAATGCAAGTTATTGTGGTATATGGAACTCATACCATAATCTCTCAGGAAAGCAGAAACTGATCCTTTTGGGACCGCCTAAAAAGGCCTAGGGGGTGAGGAGTACTCTACTTTGCCCCCTTTTCACGTTCCGAACTATTTTATTTTACTCTCTTCTGTAATTACACAAAATACCAGCGATAAGATGCATCGGAGACACACAGTGAGAGAAAGGAGGCCGGAGATGAAGAAGACATGTCAAATACACATTGGAGATAATATAGTGGCAGAAGGGAAGTAAATATGAGTAAACTTACCATGTAACATAAAAATGTTGCACTCTATACTATAAGTCTCATTTTATACTACAATCACTTCGCTACAACCTCATAAATTAAAAATAAAAATAAATAATGTCTCAAACAATTTTTGATTTCTAAATATAAATTTATTCTTCAGAATTTTCTAAATTTGAAACAACTAGTAACATGTCCTCATCAGTAATTTCCTCTTCAATCATCTCATCTGGAATCTCCTCATTAAAAGTCTGCAATGATGATTCTTGTAACTCTATGGTCTCCAAACACTCGATAAATTCGCCATCAAGAGATTGATCAAAAAAATCATTCAAGTCATCTCCTCCTTCTGACAATATTTCATTATTGGTGCTGTCCATTTCAATCAATGTAGTGGAATCATTCAAGTCATCTCCTCGTGACAATATTTCATTATTGGTGCTCTCAATTTCAATCAATGTAGTGGAATCATTCAAGTCATCTCCTCCTTGTGACAATATTTCATTATTGGTGCTGTCCATTTCAATCAATCTAATGGAATCATACAAGCCATCTCCTCCTTGTGACAATATTTCATTATTGGTGCTCTCAATTTCAATCAATGTAGTGGAATCATTCAAGTCATCTCCTTGTGACAATATTTCATTCTTGGTGCTGTCCATTTCAATCAATCTAATGGAATCATACAAGTCATGTCCTCCTTGTGACAATATTTCATTATTGGTGCTCTCAATTTCAATCAATGTAGTGGACAATTCAAAAGAAATTGCCACGGTCTCTTCATTGTGAGCCATTTTATTTTGAAATTGCTTGCTGTAAATTGCAGAAAAAAATAATCACTTTCATTTATCGTTTTTAGTAATACATAATATAAAACTAACTTCATCAAGTATTTAGTATAACAGAAGGACTGCAAATAAATAACAGAAAACATTTTTCAAATTATCTTCAAGTGTACAACATAGTTCCCCTTACAAATTAACAACTCACCTTTTTAAAAGTAGCAGAAGTGTTAGTACTGTGTAAATCAAACACCAGAAATTCACCACCAAAAATTCCTCACAAATGTACCTCAGACAGTAGTATCACAAAATGGCTGTGGTTTCCTCTCATTTGACATATATACATAACCAATTAACTTTCATCACACACAAATACAAAACCAAAGTAACATTTTAATTGGTTCTAAATTTCAACACTTTCAAATGTGTTTTCCCCATGCAATTTTCCATAGGACATTTACATACGTCTACAGCCTGAATGGCTGAACGGAATTACACCAAACTTGGCAAAATGGTACATCAAACCTAAGAGGTCAGGAAGGATCTACTATGCCCCCTTATGGTCATTTCCCCCTTCGCTTTGGCCTCCTCTTGTCTCTCAATCCTACCGAGGGACAAGATGGCGGCCGCTACGGACTGTTTGGAATGTTGACAGACGCCGGAGAACCAATCAGCTTCGCAAAGCTCCGTAACGCGAAAAGTACGCGAAGCGGAGCGCTGTTACAGATATATATCTTTTTTTCAACGTTAATTTCTCAAAATCCACTGGAGCACATATATTGAGACCTAGCAAAGGCACATCGGGCTACCAGTCCCTAATATTTTGCCAAGTTTCGTGCAAATCCATTCAGACGTTCGATTATTATTATTTTGTTTTTTTTTTGCCCCGCGGGGCCCTTTTAAAACCTCCACATCAAACCTAGGGGGTCAGCGAGGATCTACTATGCCCCCTTATAGTTATTTCCCCCTTTGTTTTGACCTCCTCTTGTCTCTCGATCCTACCGAGAGACAAGATGGCGGCCGCTACGGACTGTTTGGAATGTTGACAGACGCCGGAGAACCAATCAGCTTCGCTTCACAAAGCTCCGTTGCGCGAAAAGTCCGCGAACCAGAGCGCTAACCGGTCCGCTGTTACAGATATATATCTTTTTTTAAACGTTAATTTCTCAAAATCCACTGGAGCACATATATTGAGACCTACAAAAGGCACATCGGGCTACCAGTCCCTACAATTTTGCCAAGTTTCGTGCAAATCCATTCAGCCGTTCGGGCTAAAAGTGAGGCCAACCGCCCTATGGAAAACTCAATGTTAAAAACACGTTTTGGGACCCCCCTTTTTTCTCGGCCCCCACTGGACGAACCCCCCCCAAATTTTCAAGGGCTGCTCAGAAACAAAATGTGCCATTTTCCTGAAAATTTCAGCCGATTCCGTCCACAAACGCCAAAGTTATTAGACATAGAATTTTCAAAAAACCCATAGAGAAAAAATCCTAACTATATATACCTACTGGCGACCGCCAGTAGGTAATATATATATATATATATATATATATATATATATATATATATATATATATATATATATATATATATATATATATATATATATATATATATATATATATATATATATATATATATATGTATATATATATATATATAAATATATATATATATATATATATATTTATATATATATATATATTCACTGAAAAAACCATAGGTTATAGACCATATATAGTTAGGAATTAGCATTTACAAAACCTTGAAAATTCACTGAAAAAACCATAGGTTATAGACCATATATAGTTAGGAATTAGCATTTAAAAAACCTTATTTTACTCACACAAAACCATTGAAATTCCATATATAGTTAGTTGCACTAACTATATATCGCGCACCCGCAATCCACTGCTGATCATGTCACATATTACATCATTCATGACATGGTCAGTGACATCACTGATGACATCACTGATGACATCTCAAATGACATCACTGATGACATCACTGATGACAACATCCAGTGACTATGTTTCTGTAAAGTTAAAATATGTCTTACATATTGAAGAATGAGTGGATGTATAAGTGTCTGGATGAAGGATTTAGTAGGTGCATGCCTGACTGTATGAGTGAGTGATTAAATGTGTCTCACTGAGTGCATGGGTTAGTGACTAAACTGTCTTAATTTGTGCATCATTATGTCTGTTGTTCTGTAAACTGCTGCATGTGTTGATCAGTAGCTATATGAGTAACTATATGGGTTATTGATTGGTTGCCCAAGTATTTGTATGGGAGACTGAGTGTGTGTGTGGGTGGCTGGGAGGTGTATGACTCTGTGCATAGATGTGTGAGCAGTTGATTCACTAGATGTATGGGTTCAAAAGTGCATGTGGAAACAGCTGTATGGGCGGTTGACTGTGTGCATGAGTGTATTGGTGAGTGAATGGATATCTCAGTGCTGCATGTCAAAGTAAGTACATATGTAAAACACAGTACATGTGAGAGTTGACATATATAAATAACTGTGCATAAGAGCCAGTGAATGTGTGAGTGGCTGTATGGATCACTGTGAACTTGTATCAGGGATTGTATAATAGAGTAAATATGTGTTAGTATATGTTTGAATAAGTAAGGTGTGTATAACTGTATAGTTGAGGAAATGGAGGTGTGATTGATTCTTTGCATGACTGACTAGGTGTAGGAGTAACTCCATGGATGAGTGACAGTCTGTGAGTGTCTGTTTACACTGAGTGTATCTAAGGTTATATTAGAGTCTGAAGAGGTTCATCGTATTATCACATGAATGATGTCATCAGTGATGTGATCAGTAATGTCAAATGAGATGTCATCAGTGATGTCATCAGTGATGTCATTTGAGATGTCATCAATGATGTCATCAGTGATGTCATTTGAGATGTCATCAGTGATGTCATCAGTGATGTCATTTGAGATGTCATCAGTGATGTCATCAGTGATGTCACTGACCATGTCATGAATGATGTAATATGTGACATGATCAGCAGTGGATTGCGGGTGCGCGATATATAGTTAGTGCAACTAACTATATATGGAATTTCAATGGTTTTGTGTGAGTAAAATAAGGTTTTTTAAATGCTAATTCCTAACTATATATGGTCTATAACCAATGGTTTTTTCAGTGAATTTTCAAGGTTTTGTAAATGCTAATTCCTAACTATATATGGTCTATAACCTATGGTTTTTTCAGTGAATTTCAATGGTTTTTTAATAGCAAATATCATAAGCTGTCGAATGTCAAGTACGTGGTAAGTGAAAACATTTTCGTGTTTATGCACACTGATCTGCTTTGAATGGTGCCCCCCCCCCTCATTTCTATTAGGAGTACTCTCTCTTTGCAGATAGTGAAAGGTAGTTAACGCAGGCCTTTGCCCCCGTTGTAATCCGTCGTGCCTGCTTCTCTCTCCATTTGATTGATTGTTATCCAAGTATTTACTGTTTTAGAATTAGTTCTCTGTGGTTCATTCTCTATTTACAAACAAACACAGAGTCGCAATACTCTGTTTAGTCTTTGCAGATAACGAAAAATCGTGTAAAAAAAAAGAAAAGGAATCGAGTAAAATCAGTAGGCCACTAATGGGATCTCTTTTTGACCTCGCTAAAATAGAAACATTAGGAACAACCCCTCATGACAAATACAAAACTAGTGAGATGAACTGAACTCCACACAATGATGGCTGCAAAACAGCTCGGCTCCGCCACCCACCCCGCCCAAAATAACGATAAAGAGCGGCTGCCATGATTGGTTGCGGAATGGCCACAACGGAGCTACGAAATGGTGCTGCTCTCATGCTAACCCCAGCTTCAGTCTGAAACATCCAGAAACACTGTAGACTACCAATTCGATCAGTTCCGGTAGCGCCCCAATGTAACCCGGTAGAGAAGAACTAGCCCTCCCCTCTTTGACTGATGGTTCTTGTTGCCTGTCCCTTCTGTTGTCATTTAACAGAACTATTTAGCATGCTGAAAGGGGTTGTGTTTCGACCGCTGGTTGGTGGAGACATTTTGACTATATTCTGGACCTGCGTTGTCGCGTAATGCGTCATATGACGCGCCGCGTTAGCGCATCCGGAAGTCATCCGGGGCGCGCAGCGCGTAACGTAAGCATAACAAGTCATGTGACTTGTGAATAAAACTTTTCATTGGTTCATTTTACTTTTCTTATTGTAATGATGAAAGGCTTGGTCATATCACCTAAAAATTACGCTTTTAATTACTTCCGAACATTATTTTTTCTTAAATATATGTGATAATGTTCCAGGCTAATGTACTTTCCCAGAAATTTTACAACTGTCCTGCAAGTAAAATATATTCTTTTTTCGAGAAAAAGAGCGTTTCTTCGTCCCATGACGGAGCCGTTGAGCAAAAGAGGGTCGACCTGCTGTCTTAGTCGCCGATACGCCTGAATATGAGATTCTTATCGATCACTTTATGTTGCAGGAATAGAAAACACAACAGCCCTTGACCATTTATCTTTACTGCGTTCCTTCGTATTATACCTTTTACCCTTCATGTAATTGGTCTGCTTTATTTCACTTGCCTTTTAATGATTCTAAAACAGTGACTATTATTAAAAACTTTACCAATGTATATACTACTACCATGTTTTCTTTTAAAAACCTTTATTGTGAAAATTTCATTATACAAATACGAGCCTATAACCACGTGGGCCTGCCACGGAGCAAACTGTAATCGTATATGATGAATAGACATTTACACTGTAGAGGAACGTAACGGGCGGGCCATTAGGTTGCAAGAACTAAGGTGTCTAACAGTTACGGAATCGGTGGACGTACATTTTATAATTAAAATACGACAGGGCCAGTTACAATAAAATTATCTAGATATACATTTGCGGGCAAGTACCATGGGTGACGTTAATTCGAATTTTCAACAGTACAGTAATCAATAACACATCAGAACTTAATATCAATAGGGATGTCGAAATATTCAATCAATTCTCGTCCCCGCCCGCCATGTGCTTCAAAACTGCATACGTATCTCGTGATTTCAAGGTTCTGCAACCAGTACACAACAAGGAGTTACGAGTCCCATTTATTCCGGCGCCATTTTGGGCGAGGACGGGCAGGTCCAGGATATAGTCAAAATGTCTCTACCAACCATCGACTATGATGATGTTCATATGCTGTATTTATTAGAGTAACACTCATCTGTCCACATGAAATTAATTTACCACAACCTAAACATGTCATTTTAATCTTTCCAAAGTTCTTCTAAATATTTGGGACCGTTTCCCTTGCCTCTGAAGCTCTCAGTGCCACTTCTTTGATGAATGTACTAGCAGGTCAGGGGTTCTCCTCCAAATCTCTCTTTTATGCAGCACTATAATTAATTGGTGCCACCTCTCCATATGACGATGCATGGTATAGTTACCACAACTATATTTTTTTTCGGTTCCTCTGGAGAGTTCATCGTGGCAGATGAAGCGTGTAACGTACCGGGCTTTTACCTTTTTTTGCATGTACAGGAAAGGAAAAAAAAATCGAGCGTCCGAGTTGTAAGGTGTCCCAGGGCCATTTTAGTGGACCAGGCCCAAATCCAAAGAACAGGCCGCCATTTTGAGAGTCCTCTTGCAGCCGCCTGTCGCTGTAGCATCAAGAGCAGCCGAAACTCAGCTGAATGGCAACTGAAACGGTAAAGGGGCGCCCCACTACATTTCAGCATTGTAGGATGACCACACCAGTACAGCAACTTGCTAGACATCACCTCGGTGCCATCCGGATCTCGGCGCCCCACTGCAGATGAAGTGCCTCTCAACTATGAAACCACCACGGTGACATCCGGATCTTGGCGCGTTGTGCTGCCTTCGGCCTATTCGCACATCGGTCCGCTACTGACGCCATCTCACAGGCTAATGGGGCGACCCACGCCGAGTTTCAGCATTGTAGGATGACCACACCAGTACAGCAACTTGCTGGACATCACCTCGGTGCCATCCGAATCTTGGCATCTCAACGCCTAGTGGTATCTTCCATACAGAAAATATTGTTGCGCTGCCTTTGGCCCCATTCGCACATCAGTCCGCAACTTAGACATCACCTCGGTGCCATCCGGATCTTGGCATCTCAGCGCCTTGTGGTGTCAGTCAGCAAATTTTGTTGCGCTGCCTTTGGCCCCATTCGCACATCAGTCCGCTACTGACACCATCTCACAGGCCAATAGGGCGCCCCACGCCGACTTTTACCATTGTACGATGGCCACACCAGTGGCACAACTTGCTAGACATCACCTCGGTGCCATCCGAATCTTGGCATCTCAACGCCTAGTGGTATCTTCCATACAGAAAATCTTGTTACGCTACCTTTGGCCCCATTCGCACATCGGTCCGCAACTTAGACATCACCTCGGTGCCATCCGGATCTTGGCATCTCAGCGCCTTGTGGTGTATTCTCTTCAGAAAATATTGTTGCGCTGCCTTTGGCCCCATTCGCACATCGGTCCGCAACTTAGACATCACCTCGGTGCCATCCGGATCTTGGCATCTCAGCGCCTTGTGGTGTCTTCTACTCCGAAAATATTGTAGAAAATATTGTTGCGCTGCCTTTGGCCCCATTCACACATCAGTCCGCTACTGACACCATCTCACAGGCCAACAGGGCGCCCCACGCCGACTTTTACCATTGTACGATGGCCACACCAGTGCCACAACTTGCTAGACACCACCTCGGTGCCATCCGGATCTTGGCATCTCAGCGCCTTGTGGTGTCTTCAAATCAGAAAATATTGTTGCGCTGCCTTTGGCCCCATTCGCACATCGGTCCGCTACTGACGCCATCTCACAGGCCAACGGGGCGCCCCACGCCGACTTTCAACATTGTAGGATGGCCACAGAAGTGCGACAACTTACTAGACACCTCCTCGGTGCCATCCGGATCTTGGCGCGTTGTGCTGCCTTCGGCCTATTCGCACATCGGTCCGCTACTGACGCAAACTCACAGGCCAACGGGGCGCCCCACGCCGACTTTCAGCATTGTAGGATGGCCACACCAGTGCGGCAACTTGCTACACACCACCTCGGTGCCATCCGGATCTTGGCATCTCAGCGCCTAGTGGTGTCTTCTATTCCGAAAATATTGTTGCGCTGCCTTCGGCCCCATTCACACATCGGTCCGCTACTGACGCCATCTCACAGGCCAACGGGGCGCTCCACGCCGACTTTTAGCATTGTAGGATGGCCACACCAGTGCGGCAACTTACTAGACACCACCTCGGTGCCATCCGGATCTTGGCGCGTTGTGCTGCCTTCGGCCTATTCGCACATCGGTCCGCTACTGACGCAAACTCACAGGCCAATGGGGCTCCCCACGCCGACTTTCAGCATTGTTGGATGGCCACACCAGTGCGGCAACTTACTAGACACCACCTCGGTGCCATCCGGATCTTGGCGCGTTGTGCTGCCTTCGGCCTATTCGCACATCGGTCCGCTACTGACGCAAACTCACAGGCCAACGGGGCGCCCCACGCCGACTTTCAGCATTGTAGGATGGCCACACCAGTGCACCTTACTAGACACCACCTCGGTGCCATCCGGATCTTGGCGCGTAGTGAAGCTGCAGCAGCTGCAAATAAGCTTCAGACAGTGTTACAACCGCTGCTCAGAACTCTCAACTATGACACCACCTCGGTGCCATCCGGATCTTGGCGCGTTGTATTGCCTTCGGCCTATTCGCACATCGGTCCGCTACTGACGCCGCCTCACGTGCCAACGTATTTTCTCCGCATTTTATACCCTATGCCGCATAACAGGTCATGTGACTTGTTTATAAAACTTTTCATTGGTTCATTTTACTTTTGGTTTCCTAATGATGGAAGGCTTGATCATGTGACCTAAAAACAACACTTTTCATTGGATGAAAACTTTTTTTTTTCCCAAACGATGAAAGCCCCACCTTGTTTCTGGATGTTTCAGACTGAAGCTGGCGTCAGCATGAGAGCACCACCATCTCGCAGCTCAGTCGTGGTCATTCCGCGAGCAATCATGGCAGCCGCTCCCCACCAGAAGCCTGCAGGAGTCGGAGCCCCCAAAACTTTTGATGAATTCTCAAGGCGGAGGGGACGCTTTCGAGAATGGGGTCCAAGACCTAGCAGACAAGCGTCCGATTTTCAAGGTGTCCCAGGGCCATTTCAGTGGACCAGGCCCAAAAAGGAAACAGCCTGCCGCCATTTTGAGAGTCCTGTGACAGCCGCCTATCGCTGCACCGCAAGAGTGGGCGCAACTCAGCTGAATTGCGGCTTTTGACACAGTGGACCAAAAACGGACGGAATGGCAACTGAAACGGTAAAGGGGCGCCCCACTACAACAGATGACACTCCACCTGGAGAGGCCCGTTCACGCCGCCTCCCCCGGGGCGCCCCACGCCGTTATTCGGAGCAGCATTGTAGGATACCAAAACCAGTGCGGCAACTTACTGGACATCACCTTGGTGCCATCGTTCTGCTGCCTTGGAACTATTCGCGCAACAGTTTGCTACTGATGACCCACCCCCCGCGACGCCCCATGCCGTTATTTGCTGGGTGGCAACTTACTAGACATCACTTTCGTGTCATCTAGATTTCAGCGCGTTCTGCTGCCTTGGAACTATTCGCACAACAGTTTGCTACTGATGACCCACCCCCCGCGACGCCCCACGCCGGAAATCTGGACGTTGTGCTGCGTTGGGACTATTCGCACAGCCGACCGCTACTTCGTTGTTTTTCCCTAAAAATGTTTATATGTTATTACTATTTTTGTTTTCTTGTATATATTTATAAATTATTAAAGTTTTATAATCTTACTACTTTGTCGGAGTGCTATATATTTTTAATGTGACACATAATTGTAAAAACTTTGATGTACAAAGAGTCATCCCTGGAATCTTCCGCTTCAGGCTCGGTCCCCTCCCCAATCACAATACAGGATGGTTTTCAGATAATAGCAACGCTTCTGCTGTGACGGATCTCATCGAGTGTGGGCCTTGATCTACTATAACTCCTTTGAAGAGGGGTGATTCTTTACAGCTGTGGCCATAAACTACATCTGCAGGGCTAGCTGATACCCTAGGACCAGCCTGGACAATCGGACACAGAGGAAAAGGAGTGTCAGAGGGTGCGGTAGTGAATAGGGCGAAAGGGAGGTGTCGGGCGGGCACAGGGTGTGATTCTCAGGGAAGAGCAGCGCAGATGGGGGGAGGTTTATTACCCATGCATAAGACAGAGAGCGGGGGTGACCACTGCCTGGGGGAGATGCTTGCGAGGGTGGGGAGCCATGCTAAGGATCGACAGCGTGCACAGAGTGGGTCTGGTCAAGGCATCTAAAATGGCTGCCGTGCACGACAAAAGTGTGGCATTTGAAAAAAGACAAGATGGCGCAGACAATGTTTTTCAACACTTCCTGATTTCCTTCGAATCGAACGTTAACAGACGTTGGGGCATATTACCAAAGTTAAGCGATATTTATCCCTAACGATGCTTAGCAACGATTTTTTTACCGTCAGAAATTATCGCAGATAAACCTTGCTATTATCAAGGTTTATCGCAAATACGATAAAAAACGACCGCAATGCATTAATATCGCTGAAAACTCAGCGATATTCATGCATTACCGAGCTAATGCTCTTAGCCATGTTATCCACCTCCCATTGGATAACATGGCTAAGAACTGCTCAGGGCAGGTGGTAGCTTTTGGAGATATTCGCGCTTATCTCGAATATTTCCAAAAGTTGATAATAGGAGATAACGATGTTAGCGACTGTTTCCAGTCGCTAACATCTTGGCATGCCCACTTTGCATGTCATTAGTGATAAATATCACTCACATGCAAAGTGGGGCCCAAGATGGTCGCTATCTTCTACTAGCCGTCGCGCAACAGCTAGGTAATACACATATAATTTTATCTCCGCGAAGCGGAGCGCTGTTACAGATATATATCTTGTTTTTGAATGTTAATTTCTCAAAATGCACTGAAGCACATATATTGAGACCTAGCAAAGGCACATCGGGCTACCAGTCCCTACAATTTTGCCAAGTTTCGTACAAATCCATTCAGCTGTTCGATCCTACCGAGAGACAAGATGGCGGCCGCTACGGACTGTTTGGAATGTTTACAAACACCGGAGAGCCAATCAGCTTCGCTTCGCAAAGCTCCGTAACGCGAAAAGTACGCGAAGCGGTGCGCTGTTATAGATATATATCTTTTTTTGAACGTTAATTTCTCAAAATCTACTGGAGCACATATATTGAGATCTAGCAAAGGCACATCGGGCTACCAGTCCCTACAATTTTGCCAAGTTTCGTGCAAATCCATTCAGGTGTTCGATTATTATTATTTTTTTTTTTTTTTGCCCCGCGGGGCCCTTTTAAAACCTCCACATCAAACCTAAACGGTCAGGGAGGATCTACTATGCCCCCTTATGGTCATTTGCCCCTTCGGTTTGGCCTCCGCTTGTCTCTCGATCCTACCGAGAGACAAGATGGCGGCCGCTACGGACTGTTTGGAATGTTTACAGACGCCGGAGAACCAATCAGCTTCGCTTCACAAAGCTCCGTTGCGCGAAAAGTACGCGTCCTGGAGCGCTGCCCGGTCCGCTGTTACAGATATATATCTTTTTTTAAACGTTAATTTCTCAAAATCCACTGTAGCACATATATTGAGACCTACAAAAGGCACATCGGGCTACCAGTCCCTACAATTTTGCCAAGTTTCGTGCAAATCCATTCAGCCGTTCGGGCTAAAAGTGAGGCCAACCGCCCTATGGAAAACTCAATGTTAAAAACACGTTTTGGGACCCCCCTTTTTTCTCGGCCCCCCCTTGACGAACCCCCCCCAAATTTTCAAGGGCTACTCAGAAACAAAATGTGCCATTTTCCTGAAAATTTCAGCCAATTCCGTCCACAAACGCCAAAGTTATTAGACATAGAATTTTCAAAAATCCCATAGAGAAAAAATCCTAACTATATATACCTACTGGCGACCGCCAGTAGGTAATATATATATATATATATATATATATATATATATATATATATATAAGAAACAATTTAATATGCCAATTATAGTTTAGTGAACTAACTACATCTTGTGGCCACCACCATGCTCTGCTTGTGTCTTTTCATGTTACATCAATGATGAGGTTAAATAACATTATTGATGACAGCACTTATGACATCCCAAATTACATAATTAATTACATCATTGATAAGATTATCCAAGATACTACTATTCACATTACTCCATAATTACATCATTGATAAGATCATCCATGATACTGCTTTTCACATTACTCCATATACACGTATATAATAAAAAAAAATGTATTATGAAAAATCATATGTAGCATAGAGTTACTGTGTATACACCTGTGTGCATACAATTGAAATAGCATATGCTCTGGATGCAAGTGTAGTTGTGCATTTTTTTTTCTGAGAGATGCAGTACGCCAGACTCACTTTGACGTAGACACAGCCGGTGAGGTGAAGGAGGAAATGGGCTCAAGAGAAGCTTAGGATCCCTCGCTGCCCTCACCACCACCTCCACAGGCCCGCTGCCCATGTCATTGTTATCACATGTTTCAGTCCTTTAAAATCTACTAACCAGAGAAGCCTCACAGTGGCCTCCGCTGTCGAGGTCCCTCGCTGCCTTGCTGCTTGCTGCTGTAACAATATCACCCACCTCAGCCCCCGCAAGCTACAGCCCACAGCTAACATGACCGGACCAGACTCCGGAACCCATCCCCTGTCTCACTCAGTGAGAGGGTAGCAGCAATGGCTGGAGGGCTGGCGGTCTTGACAAAGGTTCAATGGTGCAGCATGCAGTATGGATTGTAGGGGCGTGGTGTGGTATAAGCAGGGTAGAGGCTGGAAGCAGCTTGGTCTTGCACCCTCTTGTGAGCGCCCCAACCCCTCTGCTATTCCTCGCCCTTCCACCTTTTCACCGCCCGGCTAGCATTAACGCATTACACCACCAATACCGCCAGTACCCAACAGTGCCCTACAGCGCCCTACAGCAACCAACTGCGTTGTAAGCCAACAGACAAGTGACTTTGACAAAGAGACACCCAAGCAATCAACTAAGTGGCACCTTTGACATAAACACTGGAGATAGGGTGCACTCAGGGACATTGAAGGTGACCAGTGTGTTTGATTCTTAAGCGCACGCCCTCCCATCTTCATCTTTACTCACTCATCTTGCTTGATGCCCCATCATGAGATCAGGGAAAATCTATGGGGGCGTTAAGCCAGTTGGTGGGAAGGAAGGGAAAGGCAAAGTCCAAAAGCAATCCAGAGGCCCTCTCACTGACAAAAGGGCCCGCTGAGAGGACAATAAGGTGGACCCAAGGTCAACTGTAATTAATTTTATTGCCTCACTGGCCCAAGAAAAGCAAAGATTTCACACTTTTTAAAATCCGCCACTGAAGCACACCATTTTCCCTCTGCTCACAAAACCGCCAGGCCAAATTAACTGCAGTTGTCATTGACAGGACTGTTGTGTGAGCATGGGCAGGAAGAAGAACAAGAGTACGGGCAACAAGCCTTTAGCTTCTCTCAACTGCCAACAATGCTACCCATCGAATCCCACATCCAGACCCTCTTGTGTGTCATGCTCAGGTGCACTCAACAGAGCAGGCTTCTAACCATCAACAGCAATAGGTTGGAAGCTCCAGAACTTGGGGCCGTCCAACAGCCTCTGGGGGGGATATTCCCTGCAGGTGAATCTGAGTTGCAGCCCTGAATGGCCCAGTATACCTACCCCCAAACACTCTGTTTGCCATTGTGCTCACCTCGGGACTGAATGTACTGCACTTCAGCAAATTATAGGGGACTGTCCATAGAGTCTGGCAGAAGGTGTCTTATCAGTTGTAAATTCATACCTGTCAATCTCCTGGCTTAAAACTCTGGGTCATATGAAGTATTTAAGTGAGCGATCCCATTAAGGTGAAAAGAGTACATACTCTTTAGGAAGGTGTTCAAGGTTTAAAGGTCTATGTAGGATTTTTGTTTGTTAGGTGGGTGAATACCATTAAAAATCATCATCATCATTAAAAATAGGGCAACATCCACCAAACGTGGCTGCCTTGATATGCTGTGTATCAAGCATGTGGTCAAAGGTCAAAGGTTATGTCCACTACCATTGGATTGATGGCAAAAAATTGACAGGAGTGTAGCGTGTTGGATTATTTTAAGTCCACAAACCATATAGGATGCTGTCACAATGACTGGATGAGCAGTGGGGGTTTGGTGCTGCGGAGGATAGCGCCCATGGTAGTTGGGCATCTGTGGGAATTTGGGCACAAGGCCTGGCTGACACAGGGCAGGGTTGGGCAGTCACAGGTGGTTGGACGCCATGCGCATCAGGTGCATTGGACACAGGTTGCTGTAGGGGGTTGGACGTATGCTCAACTTTAAATATGATTAAAAAAAACTGAAATTCATTGAAAAATTGGCTGTGGTACTGGCCTGCTTTGTGCATCACACAGTGCAGGAAACTATGAGACTTTACAGTTGGTTGGCGCACAAGGATTGGTAGTCATTCGGTGAGGTCTTCCTTAGAAATGGCATTCGCTGCCTTCAGTGGTAGTGATGCACATGTCGACCATGGGTCACTGCCTTCCTCCCCTATGTTTGAGGCAGTCCTGAGTCTACTGGAATTCAAGATAGTAAATAGAAATGCAAGCTCGAAGAAGGAATTGATTAAAACAATGCATGTGTGGATTGTGTTTAGCATTATGGTTTGCTATTTAAAAATCCATAGTAGTCTGCTGCTCATTGGGAAGACAGATGCTTTGCATTTAGATGCTAGTATATATTCTTCTGCCATTATGTTCACTTGTTTGTGGGGCCTAGACGCTGCATAATATTGAGAATTTGGCATGAAGCATTCAAAGACTTAAACAAAAACAATCACTCACAGCCTACAGGGTTGTCGTGCTGCAAATCCTGTAGGCATGTGTTTTGGCGAGGGCTGGGTTTGGATAACATTCTGACCTCCTGCATTCTTCAAGGCACACCTTCAAAGAAGGAACAAAAGTTATTACTGGTAGAGGCATTTTCTGCCATTTGTCTTGCTTGTCAAAATGCTAAAACCCACAGCTCAAGAAGAAAATGAAAATTCATCCCTGTTATTAGGGTTGAATGGACTTTGCAAAGCGCAGGGCAGCGCGCGATCAAAGCTAAGCCAGCCAATTGTGTGCACCAAATTGAGCTTTAAACCCCTCAGAAATAAACAGTGTTGCTCTGTTTTCCAATGAGATTTTGCCCATTCCTGGGAGTAATCTGCTGCGTTTGCGATGTGATCGCATACATGGATGCACAGAGAAATGAGGACATGCCACTCAAATGCAAACTAATCAGAACTTTCTGCCCGAGATTTACTTACAGATTCACTTGGAAAGGGAAATGTGAAATACAGCAATCTTCCGTCCTCTAACAAATATGTGTCCGGGCTGAAACCTTCACACAATGGCGAAATCAGATTCGGCTCTGATGTGATGCCTTATTTCGTTTACTTTCCTGTGATCCTTATCCCTGGGAGGTCAGACAAAACAGATAAGATGAAGCATGCATTTTATTTTATTTGTTAAAAACGGTATAAACAATTCTTTGTAATTACTGTATCATGGTACCCAAATCATGCTTGATTTAGATTGGTTTGCAGCCATATTTGCGTGGTTTATTGGTACAAATAGCCCCAAACGTTTAAAAATCCAGGCCACTTGTCTTTCACATTTGTGCATCATTTGCGAACCTGCATTGAGATTTGTATTTCAAACTTTATATCCATTTCTTAACAATCACCTATCATTAACAGTAAGGGAAAAAACAATCTTGCTAAAAATGAGCACCAGGATCTACTATCTACAAACATCCCCACTAATATTCATATTAAACACATCAGCTCTTTCGATCTCATCTCAATTCCAGGTGAGTGAAGTTTTTGTTACTGGAGCAAAATCGATTGTTTGGACTACTTGTACTTTGAAAAGTTTCTTTAATTTTGTTGATATAACAGCATACATGGTCAGAGGGAAACAAAGATCAGGTTCACCCTCCATCTATCATAATTATTTAACAATAATAGAACGTCAATTAACCCCTTCGCTGATTGGCCTCCCCTCACCCCCTGTGCTAAGCCTTTTTCGACTATTTGGGGTAGTTCGCGCAAAGGCCCCTGTAACTTTTTGTCTACATAAGGTAACCACGTCAAATTTGTGTTGTTTTTACCCCACACCCTTAGGATTCTAAAGGTACCCTGGATGTCCCTGGAAGGGCGACAGAAATTAGCCAAAATATAGCTCAATTCTTTTTTTTAAATGGGAAAAAGTGCTGCAGAAGAAAGCATCTGTTTTTTTTCCAGGCAAATGGTGTCAACTAAGGGTTTGTTGTGCTGAAATCACCATCTTCTCAGCTTTCAGGGACAGGCAGACTTTTGCCAGAAAACCAAAATCTTCTTCACAGTTTTGGCATTTAACGGGGACATAGCCTATTTTTGTTTTTTTTGTGTGTTTTCAACCTTCTTCCAGTTAGTGGTAGAGATGGGTATGAAAGCAATAATGGATACAAGAAAGCTATATATTTCTGAAAAGTAGACAATATTCTGAATTCAGCAAGGGGTCCTTTGTGTAGACCCTTCAAGGTATTTTCTTTATAGAAACTAACAATTGAAATAAAAAAATATTGAAATTGAATTGGAAAAAACTGTCTTCTTGCCAACATTTTATACCTGTAACTTCTTCATAGTATGGCAGATTTTTGAAAGCAATATACCGCTATGTCCGCTGGACGATTCTGGTTGTGGGGATATATAGTACTTGTAGGTTCACCAAGAACCCGAGGTACCCGGAGCCAATAACTGAGGTTGCATCTTGCAATGGTTTTTCATCGTATACCGGGTATATAGCAAATCGTTTGGTAAAATATAAAGAGTGAAAAATGGGTACCAAGGAAACCTATATATTTCTGAAATGGGAAAAAATATAGAGTTTATAAGGAGTAGTTATTTACACATCTTCAAAATTGTGGGTACCCATACAAGCATGTGAATTAGAGGCCATTTTGTCAGAATGATTTCTTTTTTACATATTGTCTTACATTTGGAAGGCAGAAATGCATAGAAGGTCAATAGGTAATAAGACTTGTTCCACTATTCTGTAGTCCCCTAAGTCTCCCTCAAAAAATGGCAACTCACTTGTGTGGATAGTCCTAGCGCCCGCGACAGGATATGTCCCAAAACGCAACGTGGACACATCACATTTTCCAGTGAAAACGGACCCTTTTTTTCTCAATGTGCCTAGATGTGCATTTTGGATCCTAGCTCAGCGAGCATCTAAGGAAACCTAGCACAACTGTACATTTTTGATAACTAGACACCCAGGGGAATGCAAGATGGGGTGATTTGTGTGGCTCTCACCATATTCTATTACCCAGAATCCCTTGCAACCCTCAAACCTTGTCAATAAAAACATGTTTTCCTCACAATCCTGTGATGGAAAGTTCTGGATTCTGTGGGGAGCCACAAACTTCCACCCACCCAGCATTCCTCAAAGTCTCCTGATAAAAATGGTACCTCACTTGTGTGGGTAGATCTAGTGCCCGTGACAGGAAACGGCCCAAAACACAAGGTGGACACATCACATTTTTCAACTGAAAACTGACCCTTTTTTTTAAATGTGCCTAGCTGTGGATCTTTAACCCTAGCTCAACCGGCACCTAGGCAAACCTAGAAAACCTATATATTTTTGAAAACTAGAATTCCAGGGAAATCCAGGATGGGGTGCCTTGTGTGGCTCTCACCAGGTTCTGTTACACAGAATACCTTTCAAACCTCAAACCTTGTAGAAAAAAACACAATTTCCTGACATTTCTGTAATTGAAAGTTAAGGTATCTGCATGGATCCATAAACTACCCCCAACCAGTATTCCCCAAAGTCCCTCGACAAAAATGGTGCCTCACTTGTGTGGGTAGGCCTAGTCCCCAGAACAGGGAACACCCCAGGGGTTTGCAGGAGATTCTGGGTAGGAAAGTGTTGTGGAATACATGCGAGCCATACCTCCCTGCACTCCCCCAGCTGTCTAGTTTTCTTAAATGTCTGGGTTAGGTAGGCTTCTCTAGATGGCCGCAGATCCCAGGATCAAAAACGCAGGTGACACCCTTGCAAAACCAGGTTGTTTTGTGCTAGGTAAATTTGATGTATCCACAATAAGTTGTATGCCCTTTCCTGCCGCAGGTACTTGGCCCACCCACAAAAGTGAGGTATGATTTTTATCGAGGGACATGTGGGAACACTGGGTGGTAGGAAACGTGTGTCATATAGGTGATTACCCAACTTATCCTCACAGAAATCGAGATTTTTCAGCTACATTTGAAGTTTACAGGAGATTCTGGTTAGGAAAACGTTAGGGGATCCACGCAAGCCATACCTCCTGGACTCCCCCAGCTGTCTTTTTTTTCAGAAATGTCTGGGTTAGGTAGATTTCCCTAGATGGATGCGGAGCCCGGGGCCAAAAACGCAGGTGACTCCCTTGCAAAACTGGGTTGGTTTGTGATAGATAATTTTGATATCTCCACAATACGTTTTGGGCCCTTCCCTGCCTTGGGTACTTGGCCCACCCACACAGGTGTGGCAACATTTTTATCAGGAGACTTGGGGAAATGTTGGTCATAGGAAATTTGTGGTTTCTTCCTGAAGCTGGAAAGTTATGGCACAGTAATGCAATTGAAATTGTGACTTTAGTCACATTTCGAGGTTTGTAGGACATTGTGGGTAAGATAAGTTGTTGGGATCCACGAGAGAGACATCACCGTGTACTCCCCTGGGTGTTTAGTTTATGAAACTATCTAGAGTTGGAAGATTTTTCCTAAAGGGTATATACACCTTGGCAGAGAAAGACAGAAAAGACAATTATTACTGCACCATCATCTATTCCTTAAACACACACACATACTGGTTGGATTTGGCACGAGGGTGAGTACTGGTTTCACAAAAATGAAATGAACTGTTAATAATTGAAAGGACAAAAAAAAGAACCAGTAACTTAAAGCTCATGAGCTGTAGAGTCGTATCAAGGCCCCAACCGCTTTACAGGCCATTCACTCACCTTTCGTACGTGTTACACACAAGACCATTCACACCGTCTGCTGTGGAACCAACAAATTAAAAAATTCACAAAGAGAAAGACAGAAAAGACAAATATTACTGCACAACCATCTATTCCTCAAGTACGCACACATAATAGTTGGATTTGGCATGAGGGTGAGTGATGGTTCAATGTATAACATTTTATTAACAAGAGATTTCACAAAAATTAAATGCACTGTTAAAAACTGAAAGGAAAAGATACTGAACCAGTGACTCACAGCTCGTGAGCTGTAAAACCACAACAAGGCGCCAACCTCTTTACAGGCCATTCATATACCTATCATACGTGTGACAAGCACAAAACCAGTCACACCACCAGCCGTTGGCCCAGCCCATAACAACATTCAAGGCCCATCACTTTCACACACCCACATGCCTGACACAGCAACCACACCAGCTGACAGGTTGTGTGGACTGGCGTTTGGCTACCAGTGTGTGTAGTAACCAGCAGCAAGTCACTACTCACACACTGCCAGCCAAGCATCAGTCCACACTCACCGCCAGCCAGGCACCAGTCCACGCACACCACCAGCCAAGCGCCAGTCCACACTCACCGCCAGCCAAGTGCCAGTCTATGCACACTGTCAGCCAAGCACCAGTCCATGCACGCCGCCAACTAAGAGCCAGTCCACACACACTGCCAGCCAAGCACCAGTCCATACACACCGCCAACCAAGCGCCAGTCCAAGCACACCGTCAGCCAAGTGCCAGTCCAGGTAGACACCATTAGCCAAGCACCAGTCCACGCACACCGCAAGCCAAGCGCAGGTCCACGCTCACCACCAGCCAAGCGCTAGTCCACACACACTGCCAGACAAGCGCCAGTCCACGCACACACCGCTATCACATTTAGTGTTTTTCTATCCAAAAGAGAAAACACAGATTGTAAGTAGATACAAAACTGCAAACACAAAAGCTGAAGCTAAATACATCGTACTAATGCCAACCTTGAAACTGAACAAAAAATATCAAAACAATACAGACCAGTCAGTGCACTTTACCACTCAAGGATGCTCCCAAAAATTACTTTGCGTGTGGTACATTCTAAAACAAGCAGGCGCACACAGCGCAGGGTTACAAGTTCACTCTGGGCAGTACTCATGAGTCCGCTTCCGCATCCCTCTTTACCAACAGACTCTAAATCTCCTACTGGGAAAGTCTTTTGTGGGCGTCAGAGAAACGTTATTAGGAAAGTGACAACCTTTCAATCAAGCCACCTCCTCCACCACTCCGACTCTAGGAACACTTGCAGGTTCCACTACAACAAGCCTGCCTATCACAGACTCCTTAAACTTAACAAAAGTCATCGTTGACTCCGGAGAACAATCCATAAATACAACAAAAGCAATAAAGGTTGCCAATTGAAAACGATGGATAGCCAACTTCTGATACCAAAGGTAAGCCTTACGAAGTACAGTGTAAGGTTCCAACCTCTGATCTATTATATCAACACCACCCATGTGCCTATTATAGTCTAAAATGCACACAGGTTTGCACACTTCAGCAACCTGACTCCATTCAGACAGAGGTGAAGTACTTTCATCATGGATGGTATCAGCATGTAGACATCTCTCCTGTGTGCGAACTGACAGCTAGAAGTTACTCACTACGCAACGCACTGCACTGTCCCTGCTCAAGCTTTTGACAAACAAGATCTTTAAGGAAACCTTTACGGTTTGAGGGAATTGTGCTGCAAGCAACAGTGTCTACTTTGGCCAGTTCCCTGAACAAATGCACAGCAGTGTAAAAGTTATCTACATATAAATGGTGACCTTTGTTAAAAGTCCTCTACCAAGTTCCCACACAATTTTCTCACTGATTCCAAAGCTTGATGGACAACCAGAGGGGGTAAATCGTATAATCCCTACCAGTGTACACCCTGAAATTAGAGACATATGCAGACCTACTGTCAAACAGCAAATACATCTTAATTCCATAGCGTGCCCTCTTGCTAGGAATGTACTGCCTAAAAACCAAGCAGCCCTTGAAAAAGACCAGACTCATTCACAGGTATTCCTTTCACTGGAGCATAGATCTCAGAAAACCGATCTACAAAGTGATCAATGACAGGCCAAATCTTAAAAAGACATTCACAATCTGTGTGATCTCATGGCAAATTTATTTATTTATTTATTTATTTATTTTATAGCATTTATAAGGCGCACAGCTACCCACAAAGGGTTTCCCGGCGCCGAAGCAGCATAGACACAGAACACAACTAAAGAAAAACAGGTCCGAAAGCAAATTATTTATCAAACAGCCAGGTTTTCACACTTTTTCTGAAACTCCTATAGTTTTCTTCTTTGCGTATTGCAGTGGGCAGTGTTGTTCCAAAGAGTTGGACCCAGAAATGAAAAGGATCTTCCGCCCATTCTAGCCCGTTTAATCCTTGGTACCGCAAAGTTCGCTGATGTAACTGAGCGAAGATTGCGGTTGGGTAGGTAAGGCTTGGCGAGAGCTTGAATGTACTTGGGAGCAGTCCCTGCTTTGATTTTGAAAAGGTAGCTCAGGGTTTTAAAGCGAATCCGATTTTCGACCCTGAGCCAGTGCAGGTCCCTAAGATGTTTGGTGATCCTGGCATATCTCGGGATTCTACAAAGCAGTCTGGCCGCAGTATTTTGCACCAGTTGTAAGCGTCTTATTACTGCTTTGTTTGCACCCAGGTACAAGATGTTACCGTAGTCAAGCCGAGATGTCACTAAGGCATTGACTACGGTCTTCTGGGTGGTCGGTGGTAACATCCAGACAATCTTGCGTAACCATCTGAGAATAGTAAAACAAGTGCCAGCCACTTTATTTGCTTGTTGCGCCATGGATAAGTTGTCATCAATGATGACCCCGAGATTTCTGACCTGGGAGGCTGGAGTCGGGAGCTTGCCTAGTGAGGTCGGCCAATGGGAGTCGCTCCAGAGATCTTTACTGTTCCCTAGGAGAAGGACCTCCGTTTTTTCCCCATTTAATTTAAGTTGGTTGGCCGACATCCAGCAGAAAATTTCATGGAGGCCTGTTTTAAGTGTAGAAGGAACAGACGGGTCAGATTTAGATAGTGAAAATAGAATCTGAGAATCGTCTGCATAGGTCATCAAAACCAGACCAGAGTTCTCTGCAAGGTAGGCTAATGGGCGGAGGTACAAATTAAACAAAAGGGGACTCAGAATAGATCCCTGTGGTACACCATGGGGAGAATAGAAAACGTCCGAGCAGGCCTCAGAGGAGATGATCTGGAAGGTCCGTAGGGATAGATAAGATTTAATCCATTCTAACGCCTTGCCCTCGACACCACTCTCCCCCAACCTGATAAGCAGTTTGGAGTGAGAGATGGTGTCGAAGGCCGCGCTTAGGTCCAATAAGACCAGGGCCACCGTTTGGCCATCATCTCTGAGCTCTCGGATTTTTTCCGTGATCCCAAGCAGGGCGGTTTCGGTGGAAAAGCCGCTCCTGAAACCGGACTGAGACGGGTGGAGTAATTCATTATTTTCCACAAATGTGGAGAGAACTTCATGAATATGCCTCTCCAGCATTTTAGAAAAGGCTGGAAGCAACGCTATTGGTCGATAATTGGCCAATATCGTAGGATCGGCAGCTGGCTTTTTCAGCAAAGGGCTAACTATGGCATGCTTCCATAGAGCAGGAACAGAGGCCTGTTCTATAGATGCATTGAGTATCTCTATAATGGGCATCAGGGTGGAATCCTCCAGTTGGCTGATGATGCTGATTGGAATAGGATCGCGAGGAGATCCTGATTTAATGGATTTAAGCAATTTCCTCAGTTTATCCGATGTAATGGGAGGCCAGTCTTCAAGGTGACAATTGCCTTTAGAGATTTGAGAAGTGCCTTCTTGATTAGAAGAGGTGGTGCTATTTTTATCGATATTAGAGACAATCTTCTCAATCTTTTCAGTAAAGAAGGACGCCAAGTCCTGGCATTGCTGAGTACTAAGAGGGAGAGCATCCGCTCTTGTATTTTCTCCAGCCAATTCCTTCACCGTGTTAAAAAGAGTCTGGGATTTATTAATAGCTGTGTTTATGGTCGTAGTGACATAGCATGCTTTAGCTTTCATGCATGCCGAATGATAGCTATTTCTAGCCCTACGGTAGATCTCTTTTTGGTGCCCTTCGTAGTTTTTACGCCACTGTCTCTCCAAGTTCTTACAAGTGGATTTTTCTTTCTTGAGGGCCTCTGTGAACCAGGGGGCCGGAGGACGATGTGCTTTCCCCTTGCAGCGCGATAAGGGCAAACAGGCATCCACTGCATCACTTAGCCATATCTGTGTGGCCTCAGCTATGCTTTCCATGTCTCCATCCAGACATGGGAGATCTTTGTTCAATGCACTATTTAGATCATCTAGGTTTAAACTTTTCCAATTTCTCCTCAAAGATTCAGAAGGAGTAATAGAGGGACGTTTAGTGGATTGAAGAGAGATAGTGAAAAGTACAAGGAAATGATCTGACCAACAGATAGGGATCGTGTTTAACCATGATAATTCTTCCATATTGGAAATGATGGGGTCAAGCAAATGTCCTGCTTTATGTGTAGGGCCCTTATTACGCAGTGTCATATTCAGCGCCAAAAAGTCATCAATAAGATTTTTGCACGTCGTATTGTTCTTATCCTCCAGATCGAGATTCAAGTCCCCAAGTATTGTAAAATTTTGAGCCTTTAAATGGTAAGGTAAAATAAAATTTACCAAGTTCTCAGACCATGAGGGGTTATTGGCTGGTGGCAAAGCTAAAGCATTATCGACAACATGCAGCATCCAAAGCAGAAGCAAACACTGATCATGACTCATGATTGCCGGAAATATAGCTGTTGCCATCAAGGGACTAGTTGACCAATATGAAGACATCAATGGCTTCCTTGCCAAGCCCATCAAAAAAAGTTACATCCGAGAACTTCTTCAACTCTTCCAGATTTGTGGGAGTCCACCGGGTAGCTCTAGAGTAGGGCCTAAGTCTGGAGCTGTTGTCCCACACATACTGTTCAACATATAAATTAGTCTGCTCAACAATCCTTGCCAAAAATACATTGTCCATAAACGTCTGAAAAATGATAGATGCAAAACGTTTTCAGTATCCACTCCACACCCTGGGACACCAGTATAGTCAGGCAATGCCAGCTGCACCATGCCTGGGGCAACTCAGAGGTCAGCTCTTCCAATGGGAAGCCTTACAGCCCCAGGCTGCAATCTAGATGACTCCTGCTGCACTAGTGGCACATCAATGTCCTCCTCTAAAACAGGCACTTCATTTGCACTAGGAGTGGTGTATATATAAGATGATTCCTCTCGGACAGATAAATCACTGCCAGAATCTTTCACTCTCTCCTCTGCCTCAGATGCATAGTCAGTCTCTGAACCATGGTCATAGGACGGCTCAAAACGCATACCAACAACCTGCTGAGTAGTGAACCGGCGGCTAGCCATAATTCTTACTAAGAAAGGAGACTTCACAAACAACCAACACTGTGCAAAATAAGTAATAAACAAAGTGCAGCTTCATCACAAGGATCTATATACTTAAGAACTATACGACTCACTTGCCAGAGACAGCTACAATCACCAGGACCCTAAAATGATGTCTCAGGCCTGACACTGCAGTGCCTGTGTGCAGTTTAGAACTGCCATGTCCTCCTGGTCAGTGTCCCCACTGACCAGGCCTTACCCTTCCCTTTTTGTGCACATCAGTCACCCCTATGGAAGGCCCAAGGTACCCCCCTGGGCAGGGTGCAGTGTATGTAAAAGGTAGAGCATGTACTAGTGCAGGTAACATGCTCTGGTAGTGAACGGCAGCCATTTTTGTTTTTCACTGCTATAAGGCTATCTTGCTCCATAGGTTAACATGGGGGATGCTGGCTACAGTGGTTAACAGCATTTCTTCCCATAGGAACAAGATAGGACATAAGTATCTAGTATCCCTGAACTCAGAATTTAATAACACATCTTTTAGGAAAGGTTGTTTTTTAATCCTGTGTTTGAAAACAGCACTTTTA
The DNA here is from genome assembly GCF_964261635.1 of Lissotriton helveticus. Lineage (NCBI taxonomy): Eukaryota > Metazoa > Chordata > Amphibia > Caudata > Salamandridae > Lissotriton > Lissotriton helveticus. The sequence continues at coordinate 238,124,964 of NC_136059.1, forward strand.
GAAAGTTGCTGTTCTCTTGTCTGACCCTTCTGTGTGCCTGGGCCTGTTTGTGTATTGACTGTCTGGTTTGAGAGTGACAGGGGCTGGGGGATTCCCCAGGAGGCTGGATGAGTCAGCACTAGGCTGAATGACTGCAATTGCAACTGGAGTGGTGGGAGTAGTTAGCACCTGGGCTGAATAGGGCTGTGCCTGCCTTCTACAATGCTGGCTCCACCCCCCTGCTGGGCGGCTGAGGACCCTGCACCTCACTCTGAAAGGAAAGATGCAGCCAGCAAAACAAAGTGCTCAGGATCCACCCAGAACTGGTTCAGACCGGGCTCAGGGCCCACATGCACCAAGAGAACAAAGACTTTAGGGGTATAAGTACAGGACCCCTGACAACAGAAAATTAGATCATCCTGGAATCAAGAAGGAACCTCTGCCAAGGAGAAAGCTGAAACTGAAGAATGAAGACTGTCCTGCTGTTGCTCTGCTGGACTGACCTGTTGCTTTGCTGCCAAGGAGAGGGGAAGGACTTTGCTGCTGAGCTGTGTCCTCTGTCTTGAAGGAATCTCCAAGGGCCTGAGTAGAGCTGGCTCCCTGTTTTGAAGTCCCAGGAACAAAAGGACTTCACCCCCAGCTTCCCTGAACGCTGCTGAGAGAGTTCTGTCCTTCCTAGAGTGCTTGATCCAGTTGTGGGGCCTCTGGAAGTTGTACCTGAGCTGGGAAGCTTGAAACTAAGCGTGAGTGACTTTTGAACTTGAAAAGTGTTGCATCGCTCGCTTGCGGAGCGCATCCCCAACAGTGCGAGAAGTTTCCCGCTGCTACGGAGGTCGAGATCGTCGCAGCGCCTGAAGCCGCTGCCAGAGACGTTGCATCCTTCGTTTGCGGGACGCACCAGACCGGTGTGGGAGAATCGAACATCGCTGCGAGTATCGTCGCAGAGCCTGTCGTCGCTGGGTGAGATCGCCGCACCGCTTGCTTGCGGACCACATCACGTCGCTGCGAGCATCGTCGCAGAACCATCGCATCGAGGAGCTGCGAGAGAGAGGATCACCGATGGACTGCGCATCGTCGCCCCGGAGATCGTCGCAGCCTCTACGAGATCGTCACATCGTGCCTTTGCGAGAACAGACTTCCTACGGAACCTACGCACTGGAATCCATACAAGTGGCCTTCCTCCCCATACAGACCGGATTCGTCGCAACACGCCCGCTGCTGCAGCGGGGCTGTCGCATCGCCTCCCCAGGGTCTAAGGAGCAACACATCGCTTGTTTTCCACCGCACCAGCTTCTGCTTTTGGAACTTTGTTGCAACTAAAAGGTACTGTGAGTAAACATAACGCAACTGTGAACTTTTCACGCATCAGTAGAGAATTCTATCGCAACGTAGAGAATTCTATCGCAACCTAAGAACTCTTTTGAAACCATATTCTTGAACTGTGTATGTTGGATTTTTGTCGTTTTGGTCTTGTGTAGTTTAGATTAAAAATACCTTTATTTTTCTAAACTGTTGTGGAGTCAGTTTGTGGTGTTTTCACTGTGTTACTGTGAGTGTTGGTACAAATACTTTACGCATTGCCTCTGGTTAGCCTAGACTGCTCGTGCCAAGCTACCTAGAGGGTGAGCAGGGGTTATCTCAGAGGGTTATCTCCTTGCCCTGACTAGAAGCAAGGGTCCCAATTTGGACAGTGGTACCTACCTCTGCCAACTAGAGACCCCCAGATCTAACAACACCCAATAAAACAGAAGCTAAACATACTGCTATTATTTCACCATTTACAAAAACACATTCATGCAGGGAAATGAAACTCATTTAGAGTAAATCGTACAATAAAAGTTTTATTATCAAACACATGCAACTACACAAACTGTAGAATCACCAGTGACAAAACCACAACCTGGAACATCAGTCAAAAGTGCAAAAGCCTTGAACTAGAATAAAAATGAGAAATAAAACATTGCAAATACAATTCACAAGAAATAAAACTATTAACAATATAACCAGCTATGTTACTACCCAAGTGGCCAATCTGCTACCAAGGGGATCATAAAAACAGCCAAAATTAAATAATAACCGATGCCCCTTCCCATAGGGCAACCCCTACCCAAGGGGCCACCACCACACATAAATATATATATATATATATATATATATATATATATATATATATATATATATATATATATATATATATATATATCATCCCTGGTGCTAGTGGGTTTTCTTTCCCCCACTCCCCGGGGGCTGATGGGTCTTCAAATAGGACCAACAAATATAAAAATGAAATTGAGGGGCGATCCTTGCCCAGAGGATCAAAATCAGCCCAATGTGTCCCAGTGGGGGTAGAAAACAGCCAATACAAAATGCCACCATTTGGAAATAACCCTTGCACAAGGGGCTGTTTCTATTTACGAAACAACTCTGGTTCTAGTGGGTTTTCCACCCCCAAGGTGGCAGATGGGCTTTAAAAGGGACCGATCCACCCCCGGGGGTCAGAAAACAGACACACGTATAAAAAAGAAAAAAAGGTAGTGATCCTTGCCTAAGGGAATGCCCCCATGCAGTTTAAATAAATAATCCCTGGGTCTAGTGGAGTTTTGTGCCCCCTCCCTGTGGGCTGATCTGTCCCGGGGGGCTGACCCCAGGGGAGAGAAATGTGCCCCCTTTAGAAGCGACACTTGCCCAAAGAAGAAATTAATCCCTGGTGCTAAGTGGGGTCACAGGCTGAAAGGCCAAAACACGGTCCGAACTAACCCCAGGGAAGGCAGAAAATGGATGCTCATCAATTTCCCCTTTTGGAAGCGACCCTTGCCCCAGGGGTACCTTCCATTACAAAAAAAAGAATCCCTGGTGCCTAGTGGGGGCATTCCTGCTGCACAATTGTGACCCCATGTGTGAACATGCATCAGGAATGGCCTGCAAAGAGACATCAGGACAGAGGAAAAACTATTTCCTCTCCCCCGGAGAAACCCCCTCAGGAGCAGGAAACACATACCTTTCCTCAGGGATACCTGGAAGCAAATGGCTTCCAGCCGATCCGGGGGCTCCTAATGACGTTGGTGCATGCTGTGCATACTGACATCATGGGATTGCTGAGGGGGCTAGGGGGTGGCAGTGCAATTTCTTCCAAATGGGATCTCTGTTTGTGGGGTAGATGGCCTGCCCATGGGGAGAGTGCCGGCATTTTCCCCATGGGTGCATGATATGACGGAATGGTTCCATCATGACCACCCCCCCACTGTGGCTCAAGATGGAACTGTTCCGTCATGAGGATGGAAGGGGTTAAGACAACCCCCATACAACCTAACGTGGACTGTTCCCATAATCACCATAATCAATGCTGTGTGAAAATACTCATAACTAGCAAATCACTCTATTTATTGTCAGAAAAGGTCTGTATAACACCTCACAGAAACAAACAAAGGGCAGGATGCAACAGTGGAACACCACCTGGACTTCACATTATTGGTGGGATGAGGGAAAGAACAAAGCTAACCCTGAATGCTACATCATATCACACTCCCTACACACCATGATAGAACAGTGATGTCCTGCCTTGACCACTAACCCTGCTAAAGACAGTGGAGGGGAAAAACAACAGAAAGAGCAAAGAGATAAAAGTACATAAAACGCTGTCTAAAAGCACATTATAACACACACAATTACATTTATCAAATGTGTATTTGTTTCCCATGAATAAAAAGCGTAGTTCTCATTTACGCCAGGTGCAGATGCAGGTTCAGACAAATTTCTGTGAGGAAACATATGTTAGGAACATTATTGTGCAGCAGGTCCCAGATACCTGATGGAACGACCCCCTCCTGAGCACTCTCTATCACGACCCCTTCTTATGCCCCCTGCATAGTGGCTAAGCGCGTAGGGCTCATGTTGAATTTCCCTTGTGGGGCTTTATGGCCCTCTATGATAACCTGTGATTCTATTGCACTTGAGTATTTGCAAGCATCCCCCAGATCCCGTAATTCCATTGCACTTGAATCCTTGCAAGCGTTCACCTGAACCCGTGAACCAATAGATTATCTGTACTCGCTGTTACTAGGGCCTTGATGTGGTTTTCCATTGAATTCCTGCAAGCTTCCCCCAGAATCCAATGAGCCAATAGCAAGCCTTGCTATTTCTGTTACTGGGACCTTGGTATTGTTTTCCATAATGCACGCTCAAACGAAAGTGATACAAGTGTTTCCTGTTATTTGATTCAGACCATCCAGTTGCACCTGCCCAATCTTTAAGGTCAAAGACAGTGTACTAACGTGTTTTCTCCAAGATTCGTGAACCTTCCAGATGGCCATGTGCCCTATGTGCCACATGTGATCTAGCTACATCCATTGAGTCTCCGAAAGGGTATATAAACCCCACCTAATCCTGAATCATGGCTTCCCCTTGCTCCCTGCAAAACAAGCATTATCCCTTCCCACTCACCTGAAGAATCCTGCCGGAACCTAGAAGTGCTCTAGTCTCCTTCAAGTCCATATGAACCAGTGGTTCCAGTGGCTTCAGCTCCCGTGATATCTTCCTCCTCTCTCCCTTCTGCACAGCTTCTCTGGACCCCCGCGACTCCCTGAGTCAAAACCCCGAGATCTTCTTTGAACTTAAGTCAAAAGGAAGAATTAGACTAAGTACTTGACATCAGGTTAGTGTGCACTAATCCTAGGTAAGTAGTAAGCGGGACCGAGTATCTATGTCTTGAAAGACTATAGACCTTTCCTTTATGCACTCTCCATGATTATTCCAGTGCATCTTGTGTGTTTATACTCCGTACCACCCTGCAACCTTTGCACTAGAACTGATAGTGTGCAAGAATTAAAGAGTTGAGCATCGTGTTTCTCTGATGAACAGTAGTGCCAAGAGAAAGCACTTCAGAGTCTTTGATACATGCATGAACCTTGTACCCCACCCTGTGTTCCGAGTGTATCCTTGGGAGTGCAAGTAATTCCAACCTGTGTTTCGAGTGTATCCTTGGGAGTGCGAATAACTCCAACAAGTGTGTGTCGGGTGTATCCTTTGGAGTGCAAGTAACTCCGACCCTTGTTCCGAGTTTGTCCTTGTGAGTGCAAGTAACTCCAACCTGTGTTTCGAGTGTATCCATGGGACTGCAAGTTACTCCAACCTTTGTACCAAGTGTATCCTTCGGAGTGTGTTAAAAAGATGCGGTAACACCAGGAAAGACTCTTAAATAGGTTTAATGCAGAACATCACCAACAGCTGTCTTCAACTCTGCCAACACCTTCAGTCTCCAAGACTCCACTGAGACATAGAATCATGAGGAGCAGAAAGAATGTACAAGGAAGAATGGAATGACAGTATGTCACAGCCCAACCAAAAGAAATATGCAATGTACATTACAACACATCCCCTATACTAACAAAAAGAGGAAAATAACAAAAAGGAAATAAAAACATGAGTGCATTAATACCACATGTGCAAGTAAAGATACAGCAAACAGTAAAACAAGATCATGAGAAATAAACTAAACATAATCTCTGTAACGTACAGGAGCTTGATGAGTTCTCTGTGGAAATCTCCTAAAGGATACTGCACTTCGACCAGCAGAAGAGGGAATGGAGGAAGAACAGTCAAAGCTGGAAGCAGTTGGAGGAACCACATGAGAAAACTTAACAAGCCTGGACATGCTCCATTTACAACCATTTTGCATAGTGACAACATTCTTGTAAATATTAGTAATCATGAATGGACCCATGAACTCAGAAACACCTTTCCTTGAAAACCTAGGTGTTTTTAACTAAAACCCATTCACCCACACTCCACAACATAGGTTTGGTTGAATTCTTCACATCATAACGATCTTTGTATTTTTGCTGATAACAGTGAATTCTATCCTCCACATTCCCCCTATCTAAAGGGAGAAAAGACTGAGAAGGAAGCCAAGAGGAATTTAGTTTTAAACAAGCTTGCCTTCCCCGTAGCAAAAAAAACGGAGAGACTTTGAAATATAATTGATAGTGGTGCGATGGGCCCACCAGGTATCACGCAATTCATCTTTAAGAGAACTTTTCATGTCAATAGTTCTCTGTACACACCCCTTGACAACACGATTCATTCGTTCCGCAAGACCATTGGCCTGAGGTGCTTAAAGTGCAGTTTTAAGATGTGTTATGCCATGGTCTTTCAAAAAGGTCTCCATATCTGTGGAGATAAATTGCACACCATTATCTGAAATGATGTATTTGGGAATCCCTTCAGACACAAATTCATCACGTAAAAAATCAATGACTATTTTGGAGGTGACTGAGGCTACACACTTAGTGGACACCCACTTGGATGTATAATCGACGAGAAGAATCACAAATCTTTCAGATGGTAACAACAAATCAAATGGACCCATGATATCCAAACCCAATTTGGACCAAGGTTGGTCAGGAATAGTTACTGGTGACAATGGGGCCTTGCTTACAACTTTAGACTTGTCATTAATAGCACATTGATAACAATCTTTAACCACATGTTCAACCTCACTATCCATATTGGGCCACCAATACCTCTCTCTGACGCGTGCTTTGGTAAGACTCCTACCCATGTGACCATCATGGGCAAGATTGATTAACCTCGATCTCACTGAAGAGGGAGGGATTAACCTCTCACCTCTCATCACAACGTCATCAACAATAGTAAGTTCATTACGAACCGACCAAAAAGGCAAAAGCTCCTTACTAATATCTCTACTGTTATTAGGCCAACCCTTAATCACTAAATCCTTTACCAAAGGAAAAACTTGATCACTAGATTGAGCACCAACCCAATCTTCCAAAGAAATGGCACTTTCACTCACCCAGGATACCTTGACACTACCAAGATCAAGACATTCTGTCTGATCTTGTAAGGGTAAACGTGAGAGACAATCCGCAGCCCTATTTAAAGATCCAGGAAAATATTGCACAATGAAATTAAATTCTTCTAACCCCTCACTCCAGCGTTTAAGCCTGGGAGTTAGCCTCTCACTCTCCATGCATGAAAACACTTGTATTAAAGGTTTATGATCAGATTTGACAACAAAAGTAATACCCCACAAATAAAACTTGAAATGTTTGATAGCCCAAACAATTGCAAGAGCTTCCCTTTCAATGCAAGCATATTGACCCTCAGCTTTTTTCAAGGCTCTAGAAGCAAATGCCACCACTCTTTCTTCACCATTATCCAACTGAGAGAGAACCGCTCCCAAACCAGATAAGCTAGCATCAGTGGTGAGGAACGTCTTTTTCTTAGTATCAAAATGACCCAAGCTAGGCAATTGACTGATAGTCTTCTTCACAATTTGAAACGCATCAATGCAACCAGCATTCCACTCAAAATGAACACCTTTTTTAAGAAGATTTCTAATAGGCTCAACAACAGAAGCAATTTTTTTTATAAATTTCGCATAAAATTCGGCTAGTCCAAGAAAAGATCTGACTTCATCTTTGTCACAACGAGTGGGAGCTTCTACAATACTCTTAGCCAACTCCAACTTAGGCTGTATTCCTTCCCCAGAAATTACATGGCCAAGATAGCTCACAGAAGTTACACCAATCTTACATTTAGCTTTGTTTACAGTTAATCCCTTATCAGCTAATCCCGATAAAACTGCCCTCAACACACTATCATGTTCAATATTGTCCCTGCCGAAAACCAAAATATCATCTTGGAAAAAAATGACATTAGAAACATCACCCACCACCAATTTCATAATTCTTTGAAAACAAGCCGCTGCTGATGCTAACCCAAAAGGCATCCTGACAAAATGAAACGCTCCAAGAGGTGTAACAAAGGAGGTAAGATGTTTCGAATCATGATGAAGCGGAACCTGGTGGTAGGCTGAGGACAAATCAAGTACAGAAAATATTTTAGCCCCAAACAGCATAGTGATAGATTCAGGAATATTAGGTAGGGGTTGTCGATCCACCCATATGCATTTGTTTAACCCTCTAAGGTCCACACACATGCGAATGCTCTTTCTACTATCCTTGGGGGCCAAAACCACTGGGGCCAACCATTCTGATGACTCAATCTCTTCAATGACATTTAACTCAATAAGTCTAGAAAGTTCCTGTTTAAGCAGGGCAAGCATCATGTTAGGAACTTTCCTAACTTTATATACACAAGGAACCGCATTTTTTTTTAGAATAATGCGATGCTCAAAACCTTTTAGTAAACCCAATTTGTCAGAGAAAACGTGGGGAATTCATCAAAAAACATGTTGGAAGAAAAGATCTGATCAATGAGCATGACTTGATCAGAGGGTTTGAGAGCATTAGTATTGAGGATAATGCCTAAGTCCCTCTGATGTCTCCAACCTAAAAGGTTGTCACCTCTGTAAGCAACATAAATCTTACCAACAGTTTCATGACCTTTGAAATGAATTCTCATGACAGTATAACCTGATACTTCAATACGGGAACCATTGTAACTAACAGCATTAATATCAGGTTTAAATAAGTCAACTTTAGGAAAGGTTTTGTTCCAGTTTTCATTGCCAATTAGAGTGAAAGTCGAGCCAGAGTCTTCTAAAACTATGAAATTTTCCCCTCCAATTATGACATTACATTCAGGCATGAAGATAGGATCAGCATCAATGCTGCAATCACTCGTGACACTCGAAATTACCAATCTGGGAGTATCTTGAGAAGATTCTGGACATTCAATGGAGTGTACTTTAGTAGTGGGTTTGCAAACTCTGGCATAGTGTCCTTTTATACCACATTTAAGACAGGTGGAAGACTTGGCATAGCAGTTGGGAAAGGAAGAAGAATGATTAGAACTACCACATCTATAGCACTTGATCTTACTACGATAAAAAGGAATCTTTGTCTTAGGGTTTTGCATAACTTTACAAATATTATCATCAGAAGAAGTAAGTTGAGTAGGGGACATGGCTTGAGTAATCTCATGAATACTGCTGGAGCTGGAAGAACAATCTGGTGAAACTTAATGTTCTTTCATCTCTTTAGCCCAACCGGAGGTATTTTCTATACCTTCAACAATGGCCAAAGCTTCTCTCAGGGAAGGATTTATAAGAGTTTCTCTTGTACCCTTGAACTGTTAGTACATCTGACTAATTGATCACGAATTAATGAATCTGTAAGGTCCCCAAACTCACAAGTACGTGCAAGGGTTTTCAAGGAAGCTACATAATTTCCAACCTTTTCTTTAGATTCTTGTACTCTCATAAAGAACTTATGTCGTTCTAAAACGACATGAATTCTGGGACCAAAATAATCTTCTAACATTTTTAAAGACATATGAAAAACATCAGAAGGAGAGTCACCAGAACCATCATTTAAAGGTATTTCTTCAATACTGTCATATATATTACGACCTTCAACACCTAAATTGTGAAGTAAAATGGCTTGTTTCCTTACAGCAGAAAATGTTTCTCCCCCTATAGCCAGTAAATAAGAATCAAATAGATTTTCCATCTTTTCCAAGGGAGAATAGGTTCACCCTTCTCACAAAGAAAAGCAGGGGGTTGATTCATGGAAGAAGTAGAACTCATTGTCAAGTAAAATGAGAGGTGTTGAACAACTTATAAAATAAAATTAATAAAGTGTGTGTATCACTGAAGAAATAATAAGATAAACTGATACACTGTTTGAATCCAAGGAAATTACGAAGAAAAAAAATGGGAGAATAATAAAGTCAGTAATCCAATATGAAGAAAGAATCCAAAGTGAGTAATACGAATCTCACCAGTCTGGGTGAAAACACTGAAGATCCGGTGAATATTTTCACAAAGCCGTGCATCAGGCGGTAACTAGGTAACCAAAGAAGCTAAAATGGCGGCACGCATGCGTGTGACGTCACCACTTCTATACGTCACACGCAAAGCTAGACGGGAAGCCAGGAAGAGGAGCGAGAGGACAGCGCGATGGCAGGGTGCGCGAGTGAGCAGCGCGACACCAGCGCGTTTGGGAATGAAGAATGGGGACAGCAGAGCGAGGCAAAAGTCGGAGCGTGCTTGAAACGGCAGGTAAGACCGTTGGCAGTCAAGAGTAAACAAGTTAGCTTCTCCCCAAGAGTCGAGTGAAGGGAAACAGACGAAATCGGGAATAAGTGCACACAAAGAGGTTACCTAGAGTGGACAAAACTGTCAAAAGGGAGTCCAAGCAGGGAAATTAAAATCCATAAGGCTTAGCCTGGTGAAATCAGTCTATATCCAAATCCAACGAGGTCCAGATGTAGGATCCAGTAAGCATTAAAAATGAAAACAAATAAGTCCAAAATCCATAAATCCACAAGTCCAGAATAATGTTATTCTTTGAGAAAGCAAAAATTGATGTGGAATAATTAGATCCAATTCGAACCATATAAATCCAAATCAAAGGTGGGTTCAGGGTTAAGTGGTGATGTAGCTTGTCCCTTCCAAGCTGCCAATCGTCGCCAATGTTAAAATGATGCGGTAACACCAGGAAAGACTCTTAAATAGGTTTAATGCAGAACATCACCAACAGCTGTCTTCAACTCTGCCAACTCCTTCAGGCTCCAAGACTCCACTGAGACATAAAATCATGAGTAGCAGAAAGAATGTACAAGGAAGAATGGAATGACAGTATGTCACAGCCCAACCCAAAGAAATATGCAATGTACATTACAACAGAGTGCAAGTTATCCCTGGGAGTGACACACTCCAATCTATGATTTTGGTTATTCTGCTCTCATGCCATGCTGCTGAAGAAAATGCATGTTCATTGGATGTAGAGACCTGTTAGTGCACTATGGTAACTGCCTCCTTTTGTTATTTCCAGTGCATTGTGTCATCACAAAACCAGAAGTTTTGGTCTAGTGCACATCTACTTCGCAAATGTGGAAGGACTCAGAAGTGACAGATCCTATTACGCGGTTCCCCACAACCACGGAGCAGATCCAATACCACTAGTCTTTCTTTCAAATTTTGTCCCACCCCCTTTCACCTCTGGGGCTGTGCGTGATCTAAGGACTTCATTCCCTTGATCTTGCGCGCACTGAGGGGGATAGGAGGTCCAGTATCTGATACTTTGTTGGCTGTGCAGTTGGGACCAGGTGAGTGCATGACATCTATGGTGTGTGTGGTGATTAAGCGGGTGATAAGGAGCATGCATGCGAGTGAGAAGTGTCATGGGGGTGCTGGCAGGACTGTGTGAATGTGAGAGAGTGGGGTGTTAAGTGATGTCAGTGTAGGGACTGTTGGGTGTGGGTGAGTACATGAAAACTTGCTAGAAGCGTAGGTGAATGCTCCCTTTGTGTTATGTGGTGTGGCAAGGCAATAGTGTATGGAGTGGTGGTCGGGGATTAGGGCATGGAGGATCACTGCGTGGTAGCGTTCAGGATAGGGGAGGACTAGGGTTCCTGGCACTGGGCGCAGTCCAAATGTGGAGGTCTGCAGACATGCTTGCCTTTGGCATTCTATTGGCACACCAGTGACCCACCCACTACTCATATCTGCTGCATATCTATGTTGTGGCAGCCATTAGTTATGTCCTGGGAGTGAAGAGGAGAGATATCACTTCCTGCGCAGATGGATAATGGGAAAGCCAGTGATGTCACTACCTGTGCAGATGGAAAATGGGAAATCCAGTGATGTCACTTTCTATACAGATGTATGATGTCAATCAAATTAGGTAACTAACCAAAGTTTGTAACATCTCCATTTATTTCCATATGAAGGAAAACAAAGAACGGCACATGCGTCCCTAATAAAACGGAGTGCCCATCATCTTGAAGAGTGAGATGGTCATAGTTGTCAAAACGTAGGCAAAGACATGGACTGGCTGAGAACGCCAGCCTTCCCCAATCTCTCCAGAGATTACAAGGAACTCACACTCCATACAAAAGAAAGCTAGGGGAAAACAGGGAAGGGGAAATGAGAGAGTCAGTAGCTTTTCAGGTAGCAAAGAGACAATAGGAAAACTTTCACAACAAATATGCTGGTTTCAGCATGGCAAGCTGGCTGCCCCTGTTGATTGAGAATGTGGGGTGTTTTGAATAAAAGGATAAAACAAAGAAGAGGGAATGCAAGTCAGCTGAACAAACATCAAGAGTGGGAAGCTATTGCAAGATATTGCCAGGCATGGAGGAATGTTCTGTGTGTAGTTAAATATGTTCTCCCGCTGCTAACCCGGAGGTAGACCCTACAACTAGATCACCTCCCATTCTGAAGGTTAGATGTTTAGCTGTCCTCACATGCACTATCCTGCCTTCTAGAGTTTCCCTCCTTGACCTTGGTGATAATGGGTAACTCTGAAATTTCTTTGGGGCATCTTACTATGCTTTTTCCGATTTTCTCTTCTCATACCTTGCACTACTGTTGCTGCTTGTGTCAGGGATTAATCCTTTACAGTATTAAATATAGGTAAATTAAATCCCTCCTCAATGGCATGATGTAAATACATCCACTAACTTTCTTTGAACATAAAAAAGGACTAAAAAAATGAAAGATGATCCATGACCAGTGCTAAATGGCCCAAGTAAAGTCAGCATATATCTTAAGCATCTTCATACTAATATATGATAAATTAGATTAGCATATTATCCAATAAATGTCTTGTAAAGAGTTATAGTTGGTATGATTTGTTTAATTCCAAATGTGTATGCCTCTGAGTGTAACGTCTTTACTAACAGTAGTCATACATATTTCACAACCCTCAGGGATAGTGCCCAGTCATGGGATTTCTTCCTGTTTTCTTCCCCTTCCCCTCTCTTCCTTGGTCTCGTATGGACCAAAAAAAATACTCAAACACCTGGCACATTTAAAAGCAAAGTGTGGAGAGGTGAAAGGGTTATGACCTAGCTGTAATAACCTACAATGCTTTTTGTTGTTTCACACACTTTAAAGGCTAAAGGTTCATAATTTGTAACCACAGCGGTATAAGCATTTTAAGATGTTTTTCCCTAGATACTAGAAGGGTCTATAGGAGTGTTAAGTGCCATTTTATATACATCTTTGACCACTTTACAAGGGTAACCTCTGTCCAATAGATTTGATTCCAAAACACGTGTCTGTTGTTTAAATGCTCCATTATCAGTACAATTCTTTATATACCAAAGAAATTGGCCATTGGGGAAATTGTCTCTCAGTGCATTGGGATAGTAAAAACCTTAACAGGGGCGGGAGTTTCTGTCAGTGCTTTTATGAAAAGTGGAATAAACCAATTGACCAGTCTCATATGAACTAGAAAGTTCCAAAAAAGCCACTTCATGTTGGCTAAAAGACCATATAAGGGAGAGATTTGGATCTTGTGTATTCAAAGTGAGGTTCTGTCTTAGGTTATTCAGATTCATAGAACATCATGTATATAACCACACCAGAAATACATTTTAGACTTGTAGGGTTTACGTGGATGATATAAAATAACTTGTTCGAACTCCCCTGCAGAAATATTGACCTGAGTGGTTCAACTGTGGCACCCATAGTGCCAAAAATGTGCAACTAAAGCTGCTCTTCAAACTGAAAGAAATTCCTGAGCGAGCTATTTCAATACATTGGAGCACACACTTTTGTAATGTATTGTGGGAACAATTTGCAGAAGTTACTTCTCATTCAACTAGCAGTACGATGGCAATTTGAGGTATGGAGGGGTATACAGCCCTAATGTCCAATGTTACAGGAAATTGAGTAGAAGGACAGATCGCTAATCACATTTAGGATGTCCATTGTGTCTCTTCTTGTAAGATCATGTTAGAGTATTAAGACAGAGGTTCCAGTTGCAGACGCTACAGGTCTTCCTGGTGGGCACACCCGCTCTTATGAATCTTGGGGAGAATGTTAAATGATAAAACACAAGGAGGTTTCTCAATCCCCAAAACAGCATCCCTTTTCGATGAAATTTGATTTTAAAGCTCTTTCTACAAGAGACTTAATTGTAGACTTAGCTCATGGGATGTAATAGTCATGATTCCTGCGGCAACGTAAGGCCTCTTCTTTGTATACCAAGGCATTCATTAAACAATGGCACCACCTTTGACTGCAGGTTTATCAATAAAGGATGGGTCAGACTGTAGTACTTACGGAGATTAGCATTATTTTTAGTTTACTTAATTTTGAAAGGTGATGTTATCATTCATTTCAATTAAGAACACATCACGTGGAATCCCTTCTTCAATATGTGGAAGCTTCAGGCTCACCATTGAAGATGGAGAATTGAAACCAGAAGGGTATTTTAGACCTGCGTAATAAACAGTTGCAAGATACCATCTTTCAAGTACAATTTGATACAAAAAATACTTAGACCAGACAAGAAAAGTGCACTCTTGTAAGGAACTCTAATGCGTGATACGCTGCTATTTAGTAATTAAATACACACAGCATTGGACAAGGTTTGCTTATGAGAGTGGGCTTTTCTTGTTAGGATTGTGTCAAGTGAACTTTGGATGTGTATAGGCTCCCACACCCATAATTCAATTGTAGTTGCTAGGACCCAGAGGAGGCTGTTTTTGGGGAGACTGCTACATGGATGGTAAGATTGGTATAGACCTTATTGGTCCATTTAATGTACTCATAATTCCCTAGCATGTGATACTACGTGTACCCAAAGCCTGTAAATTAAATGCTAATAGTGCGTGACAGCACTTGTTGTGCCACACACTAAAGTAGATCTGTAAAGCATGTCTCCAGGCTTACCTTTACAGCCTGTGTGTATGGTTTCAACCTGACAAAATGAACCTTTTACCAGGCCTAAACCTTCCATTTTAATACTTATAAGTCAACCTTAAGGTAGGCCGTGAAGTCTCGTAGGGCAGGGTGCATGCTAATTAAAAATTAGGACATGTGTATTTAAGTTTCATATGTACTGACAGTGAAAACTCCCAAAGTTGTTTTTCACTGTAGCAATGCTACCTCTACCATAGACTAGCACTAGGTTACGTCATTATATCTAATATTGTTTTTCACCGTAGCAATGCTACCTCTACCATAGACTAACACTAGGTTACCTTATCATATCTAATAAGTAATAACTTCAGTTTGCAAGCAGGTACAGAAATACTACGCCCATTTACTTGCATTTTAATTTAAAATATTTTTTTACTGTAAAGTTGGATTTGAAGTTACTATTCTGAAAATTCACTTTTAGAAAGTTTGCATTTTTCTGCCTAAACCAAATGTGCCTTTCTGTCCATGTCCAGGGTCATATAACTGTTAATGGATCACCTGTGGAGTGATGAGTATTCTTTTCAGGCAGGGACAAAAGGCCTTTGGGGGTTGGACCGGGTGTTCCTCTCCAAAGCAGGATGACATATATTTATTTGTTATCAAAATAACATATTTAACCCCTTCGGTGCTCATGTGGTCATGATGGAACCATTCCGTCATGTGCAGATGACATTAAATCCCTGCAAACAGCAGAGGGATTTACTTTTTTTTTGGCCTCAAGAGGTGGAGAAGAGCTTCCCCAACCTCCCGAGGCTTTTTTAACATTTTCAATATAATGACGATCACATGCATGGCACGCTGACTTCATTGCATTTGAAATTCAACTAAACTGAGTTTCAGTTTCACTGTTTTGGTACTCCTGAGGCTATCTCAGCCCCAAACACCCAAACACATGGGAGAGGTATCGTTGGGAAGGGGAGAATCTCCCCTTTGCAATGGTACCCCTTCCAAGTGGATCCCTGCCAGGCGATCCACTCACTAGGCACCACTGCCACACATCCTTGGACTCCCAGAGTGTCTAGTTTTTAGAAATGTCTAGGATTGGTAAGTTTCCCTAGATGACTGCCGAACCCAGTACCTAAAACGCAGGTGCACCTGGGAAGGGCCAAAAACATAGGGATTGAGGGGATAGCACAGCGAAATCTATGCACTATTTAAAAAAATAAAAGTTTATAGACAATTTTGCATTGGAAAACCATACAAGTGATATATCATGTTTATTGGAAGAACAAGGGGAACGCTGGGTGGTAGAGCATTTGTGCTGACACGGTGATCCCACACAGAATTTTAAGGAATATTTGATTTATTTTTAGCTACATTTGAGGTTTGCAGGGGATTCTGGGGGATACACACAAGCCACACCTCCCTGCAGTTCCCTGGGTGTCCAGTTTGCAGAAATGTGTCAGTTTGGTAGGTTTTCCTAGATGGTCGCCGAGCCAGGGACCAAAAACGCAGGTGCCCCCCCCCCCCCTTGCACAACCTAGTCATTTTTTATAGATCATTTTTATGTCTCCACAATACATTTTGGCCCCTTCCCTGTTGCAGGTACTTGTCACACCCACACAAGTGAGATAATTCTCTATCGGGAGACCTAGGGGAATACTGGGTGGTAGGAAATTTGTGTCAGCCCAGTGATCCCACAACTATCCCACACAGAAATGTGAGAAAAATCAGATTTTTCAGTTAAATTTGAGGTCTGCACGGGATTCTGGATAGGAAAACTTTGAGGGATCCATGAAAGTAAGTCACACCTCCCTGGACTCCCCTGGGAGTCTAGCTTTCAGAAATATCTGGGCTTGGTAGGTTTCCCTAGATGTCCGCTGAACCCGGGATCAAAAATGCAGGGGACTCCTGCACAAAACAGGGTCTTTTTGTAATTGATAATTTTGGTCACCACAATGCGCTGTAGGCCGTTTCCTGTTGCGGGCACTAGGCCTACCCATGCAAGTGAGATACCATTTTTATCGGAAGACTTGGAGAAATGCTGGGTGGCTGGAAGTTTGTGGCTCCCTGGAGAATCCAGAGCTTTCCATCACAGAAAGTGAGGAAAATATTTTCGTTTGTTTCTTTTACAAAGTTTGGGCTTTGCAAGAGATTCTGGGTGACGGAACCTGGTGAGATCCACACATGTCACCACATACTGGATTTCCCTTGATATCTACTTTTCAAGAATGTATAGGTTTGCTAGGTTTCCAAAGGCGCAGGCAGAGCTAGGGTCCAAAATCTACAGCTAAGCACATTCCGAAAAAAGGGTCAGTTTTCTCTGGAAAAATCTGAGTTGTCCATGTCTCGTTTTGGGCTGTGTCCTGTCGCTGATACTAGGCCTACACACACAAGTGAGGTACCATTTTTATCGGCAGACTTTGGGGAATGCTTAGTAGGTGGACTTTTGTGGCTACCCACAGATTACAGAACTTTCCATCACAGAAATGTGAGGACAAATAATTTTTTTTTTTATAAAATTCGAGGTTTGCAAGGGATTCTGGGTAACAGAATCTGGTGAGAGCCACACACCTCACCCATCCCGGATTTCCCTGGGTGTCTAGTTTTAAAAAATGTACAGGTTTGCTAGGTTTCCTCAGATGACAGCTGATCTAGGGACAAAAATCCACAGCTGGTCACATTGCAAAAAAGGGTCAGTTTTCTTTGGAAAAATGTGGTGTCCACGTTGCCCTTTGGGACGTTTCCTGTCGTGAGCACTAGGCCTACCTACACAAATCAGGTACCATTTTAGAGGGACACTACGGGGAATGCTGGGTGAGTGGAAGTTTGTGGATCAATGCAGATTTCAGAACTTTCCATCATGGAAATGTGAGGAAAATGTGTTTTGTTTTACAAAGCTTGACGTTTCCAAGGGATTCTGGGTTACAGAACATGGTGAAACCCACACAAATCACACCGTCCTGGAGACCCCTGGATGTCTACTTTTCAAACATGTATAGGTTTGCTAGGTTTCCTTAGGTGCCGGCAGAGCTAAGATCCAAAATCCATAGCCAGGCACAATGCAAAGAAAGGGTCCGTTTTCACTGGAAAAATGTGATGTGTCTATGTTGTGTTTTGGGCTGTTTCCTGCCACGGGTACTAGGCCTACCCACACTAGTGAGGTACCATTTTTTATTTGGAGACCTTTGGGAATGCTGAGTAGGGGGAAGTTAGTGGCTCCCCACAGATTACAGAACTTTTCATCACACAACTGTGAGGAAAATTTGTTTTATTTTTTACAACATTTGAAGTTTGCAGGGAGTCGGGGCAACAGAACCTATTGACAGCCACACAGAGCACCCCATCCTGGATTTCCCTGTGTGCCTTCTTTTCATAAATGTATAGGTTTGCTAGGTTTCCCTAGGTGCCGGCTGAACTAGGGCCCAAAATCCCCAGCTTGGCACATTGCAGAAACCAGGCCTACCCACACAAGTGAGATACCATTTTAGAGGCCACTTCAGGGAATGCTGGGTGGGTGGAAGTTTGTGGATCCAAGTGAGGTACCATTTATATCGGGACGACTTTGGGGAATGCTGAGTAGGTGGAAGTTTGTGGTTCCCCCAGATTACAGAACTTTTTATTACAGAACTATGAGGAAATATATATTATTACAATGTTTGAGGTTTGCAGGGGAGTCTGGGTAACAGAACCTAGTGAGAGTGAGAGCCAGCTGAACTAGGGTCCAAAATCCACAGCTAGGCACATTGCAAAAAAAGAGTCCGTTTTTACTGGAAAAATGTGATGTGTCCACGTTGCATTTTGGGCCATTTCCTGTTGCGGACACTAGGCCTACCCAAACAGGTGGGGTACAATTTTTATCGGGAGACCTTAGGAAATGATAGGTGGGTGGAATTTTGTGAATCCGTGCAGATTCCAGGACTTTGCATCACAGAAATCCGACAGAAATGTGGGTTTTTCACAAAGTTTGAGGTTTACAAGGGAGTCTGGATAACTGTACCTGGTGAGAGCCACACAATTCACCCCATCCTTGATTCCCCAGGGTGTCTAGCTTTTTAAAATGTGGAGGTTTACTAGGTGTCCCTAGATGCCGCCTGAGCTAGGGTCCCTATTCCGATTTTTAATGTTTCTTCTCAGGTCCCTACCCTGAATTTTAATTTTTCTTCTCCTCAATAGACATCCCAGTTCGATTCGGAGTGGAGACAGCACTGCTTGTGCTATGATGCTGTGAGCACATGGTTCACAATTTTGGCATACTGCGACTTCAAGAACTGGTTTGCGGGCACAAATGCATATTAGAAATATGCCTAGGGTCACAATTGGTTGCGCTATTGGACATTAGAGTAGCGGGGTGCAGTGCCAACTGCAGTTTGTGCTGGTATTCCTGTTGCTCGGGTAGAAATTCTACCCGAGCGGCAGCTCGCGCTCGCGAACTTACTATTCGTGATCGCGAACTTACCGTGCAGAGTGCAGAAAACTCTGCAAACTCTACTAACGGAGCGAAGTTCACTGCCCAGGGCTACTGCTGGACCCGTTAATGGCTCATGTGTATTGCTGTCCCCGGCATCTTCCTTTGCTGATGAATGCATTTCTTGTGCCACCCTGGGATGCTTTAGCTCCTATTGACTTGGACAATGGCTCTACAATACGCATATAGGATGCAATCTCTCCCTCAGCTTCTGCTGTGGTAACTAGATGGACACACTTTTGCTCCATAAATCCACTTCGAGGTGCGCCTCTGGGATCGTCATCTGTGGTTATGAACTGTAGCAATGGTGTGTCTGCCACTCGAAACACATGAAATAATCAGCCTTTTTACTTATGGGAACAATTCGACTTGTTTTTATAAACAAAAATTTGTCCAAAACAGTTTTTGTTTTATTTTCAAATTCCTAGGCAGCATGGCTTTCAGAGGGCTTAAGATTTCAAATAGTATAATCATTTTAAGTCTTTTATGAATATTCTAAAACAAACCTTGCTTTTAATGTTGAGAGTAGTTTTTACCTTTTATTTCACTTTATGATATGCTAGCCTTTTAGATAGCTTTTATATATTGCCCATGAGGATGGAGGAGGAATGGTTGTTATATTCCAGAGTTAGGCCCATGTAGTGAAGCAGCTTATTTCTTACATCGTCCTAGAAAATAACGTTTCAGCTGTGAACTTTTGCACAGATTTGCATGCACGACAATGTTGGATTTGATTCTCTGAAACTACTTTATTTACACATCCAGCTTCGCGCAATATTATAAGGATCATGTACTAGGCCTTTCTACGCACTGGGTACAAAGTCATCCTAACTTCATCCACTGGCGACAGCGCTATCTACATATCCATAACAACACTAATCTAACACGCACATCCTGAAGACTGATTTTTATTATAAATAATAGGCATCCAGATAGATTGGAAAGGAGGCACTTCTGCTGACAATGAAAGTTTTTGCATGCTGAGAATTCACAGGGCACCGTTCCTACCTTACGTGAGGGCTGTCCAACTCGAGACCAAGATGGGGTCCTTCACTCTCTCCTATCAGGTAATGGTGTTGGATTGTCCCTTGGAGGGATTCTTGGCTTTACACCCTTTACACTCTAGGTACACTCAGAGTAGGGACCGCATCATAGGAGTATGTTGGATTACCATATTTTGTATATATGCCTGCACATATTCATTGCTAGAGCACCATGGTAGAAATGTATCTAGTGTTCACTCTTTCGGTGCTTGTAATCTCCTTTATCTGCTTCTGTCTACTGATCATTGCAGCACATGTATTTTATGCAAGAATAATGTTGGTTCAATATATTATTGAAAACGTCCCACTGTGTATTCTCTGTATATTTCTCTGTGAATAAGTAAGCACGCATGAATGAGCGAAAAGTTCTGTACTGTTTCCAAGATTCCTGAGGTATCAGGGTTGGATCACTGAAATATTATCGACGGCCAAAATATCGACTTGCCAAAATATCGTTGACTAATTATCGACTACAAAAATATCGAGTTTATATACTTATTTAAGTAACTACAAAAATATCGAGTAAATAATATCGAGTCTATAAAATATCGACTTCAATAATATAGACAAAAAATATATCGAATACAAAAATATCGTTTGTAACCTAAATAACCCTAACACTACAAAAATATCGACTACCAATATATAGACTACAAAAATATCGTTTTTTGTGATTTATCGACTTAAGATTATACACATTATATATGTAAAATGATACATAAATCTTCTTGTAAAATACATTACACAATCCTAATTATATATTATATATTAAAATACATTTTTATAACACATTTAAATGTGAAAACATTTTTCCTACATATCATGAATACTTAGAAAATAATATATACATTTTTCGAATTTTTTAAACATATATTATCACATTATTAGTACATATATTTAAAAAGATTTAATTAACTAACCTGCTTTAATGCAAAACTCTTCACAAACGACCATTTCCACTTCAACAAACAAACCAATTATTTGTGAAAAAATTCAAAGTACCCAATAAAATGCTCTCTTTCTTAAAACATCCAATGACATTAGAGAACACAAAAAATACACACTATAAAAGGAGTACATGCCTACTACCATTTGTTGCTGCACAAGCTATAGAAAACAGAAGGCAACTCTTTGATCAACTAGTTCCTGATAAATCGAGATTACTATTCAAGATTGCTACAAAATTAATCAAGTAAGTGAAAATTAATTATTATAATACACAAGTACTAGGCTAAAATTGTATGTATTTCTCCTAACAGTTTAAATTACATTTATTTTTCTCTTTTAACATTTGATTTATAGACATCTCCTAAACACATCAAAATATGTGCTCCTAGTGATTTACCACTAAATACTATTTGTAAGTATATGTAACTGTTGTCTAATACACCAACTGCTGTTCTTATTAACTATTTTCTAATATCCTTTCTTTATTTATTCTATCTTCTAAACAGAATTTCTGATAACATCCGCATTCTACTCAACGAAATATAAAGACTACACAATTTAAACAAGTAAGTATATGTGTACAGTTCTAAAAGGCACAAAAATACTATAACTATTTTCTAAAAACCATTTCTTGTTTATTCTATCTTCCTTACAGATATTCTAAACACATCCTACATCTACTAGACTAAAGGCAAGGACTACACAATTTAAAAAAGTAAGTATATGTGTAAAATTCCTAAAAGGCCCTAAAAAGTTAAAGCTATATTCTAAACACCATTTGTTTTTTCTTCTATCTTCTCTACAGATATTCAGAAAACATCCGACATCTCCTCTACCTTAAGCTAACACTACAGAATTAAAACAAGTAAGTATATTTATTAACTTCCTCAAAGTCCCAAAACTTATAAATCTATGTACTAATAATCATTTCTTATCTATTATATCTTCTCTGCAGATAATCACAATACATCCTTCATCTACTCCACCAAAGACAAACAGTGATCAATTTTAAAAAGTAAGTATCTCTAATAATGTCCTAAAATTGCCTAAAATGCTAAATATAATACTGCTTTCTCCAAAAAAAAAATAGAAACATTTTTAAAAAATGGCTTATAATTTTTTACTTTGCCTACCAACAGGAAAACAAGAAGAACATACTAGAAATAAATAGAACATAACAGTTTCAGAATTTTTCAACACCAGATTTACTAACTGTAAGTATAAACAGTGAAATATAAATGTGTAAAACACTACCAATAATATTTTACATTTAAACATGTTTCTTTCTAATCTTTCCTAGAACAATTAATACAAAATGACTGAAGGTGCAGAATTTGTTATGTCACAGAAGAATAAATTGTTGTTATGTTATATGGGGTATGTTTATAATCAAGAAAGACAAACAGGAAGAAAAGTATTCTGGAAATGTACCAAATACTATTCTAACAAATGCTATGGTAGGGCTACTACTGAAGACACAAATGTATTATCTACCAGAGAACATAATCACCCCCCCAATGTCACAGAGATAGAGATAAGGGATGCTTTAGAAACTATAAAAACAGCTAGCACAGGGAGTGACAAACCTACCACACAAATCCTAAAAGAAGAACTGTTAAAAATTCCTGCCCATGCTTCAGGTCAGCTACCCTCAATTGACTCCCTTAAACGCACAATAGCACGCACGAAAAGATTAACTACTACTACTCAACCTAACCCTACATCTTTTGAAGAAATAATAATTTCCCCAGAAATGAGCGTAACACACAGTAATGATAATTTTTTACTTTTTGACAACGAAAGCCCCACCAACAGAATTATCATGTTTGCAACAGCAACAAATTTAAGAAAAATCCAACAATGCGACCAATGGATGATGGATGGGACTTTTAAACCATGTCCCAAACCATTTTATCAACTATATACCATTCATGGATTATATCATCACTACAATATCCCTTTCATTTATTGTTTGTTACCTAACAAACAACAAAATACATATATAGAATTATTAAATGTTATCAAAAATGAAATCAATAATTATTTTCCCCCAAAAATAATTATTGATTTCGAAATTGCTATGATCAATAGCATTTTGAAAACATTTCCCCACACAGCTATCCAAGGTTGCTACTATCACTTTAACCAAAGTATATGGAGACATCTCCAAAAATCAACGTTAAGCATTCAATACTCAACTGATAGCAACTTTGCATATCAAGTTAAAAAATTAATAGCACTAGCCTATGTTCCAGTTACTGATGTAGCAGAACACTATGACTTACTTATTAACAGCACATACTACAAAAAGTATGAAGACAAACTAGCCCCACTACTGGACTATTTTGAGTATACTTGGGTGGGAAGGTTACATAGATCTGGGCACCGACGCCAACCTAAATTCCACATACCTTGGTGGAATGTATATCTAAGTACATTAAACCAAGAGGCAAAAACAAATAACAGTGTGGAAGGATGGCACAATGCATTCCAAGCTACCACTAGCAGAGCCAAACCCACCTTCCTAAATCTAATACAATCTTTAAAAAAAGAACAAAGCTACCAAGAACTAAGGATAGAACAATCTGTTACACAAATTGGCCCTAAACTAACAAAACAAACAAAACAAATGTTCAGACTCCTGCAAAGCCAAGTGACTCTATATCCTTCAACCAGAGGTTTAGAATACCTATCACTGATAGCTAAAAGCCTACTATAATGTATCATACCAAAACTAACAAAAACTTCTGATAATTTCATAAATTGTGCAATCAATAACAATTTTCATTTAATCATAAATAATACACATTTGTTAAATAAATTTGTTAAATTATAAAAAAGATTTATTTAACAAATATGCAATATTTATAATATTAAACATTGCTATGACATTTAAATCGACATTTCCCACCTAAATAAAATAAATGTGAAAAAGTTACAATTTATGTAGCAGAAGAAGAGGTCATCCAGCCACGTATAATCCATACAATACCTTACAATCCAGTACAAATCCAATTCCGGAAACCCTAAAAAACCCGAAAATAATAAAAAATTTGTGAAAAACGCTCCAGGAAATCCCGATAATACAAGTGTGGACACTTTATTATTTAAAGTGATATACACACACCTTGTAAAAATTAATTTACGCATATTCTTCTCCCAATGCAATGCGACACCCTACAAATATCCCGAAAATTAGTAAAAGATTAAAAAAATCGCTCCAGTAAACGTGGAGTAAACAAAGTGTGTAAAAATCATTTAAAAATGAACATACACACACTTAGTTAAAAAAAAAAGCACTATCTTATCGTAATCCATTCCAAATCAACAACCATAAAAACCCAAAAAATCGTGTAAAAGATTAAAAATCGCTCCAGGAAATCACGAAAAAAGGAGATAGATGTTAAAATATTACATTAATTTGTAATACAATCTTATCTCCCAAAAAAAACCGCATCCTTCCATGGAATAATACTGCGAATTTCCGGTACCTGTAAAAAAACATACATTAACTAACCCACCCACACAAACACCCAAAGATTCCAAAATACACATTAAAATTTATGTAAAACATGTTCAAACACATATCCTAAGCATAAAAAAACACTAGATGGTCCATTAGGATGTCGGGCGGTGGCACCACCGCAGCGATGGCGGGGCGGAAAAACAGCTTTTTCCGCCCGCGAGCAGCGGAACTCACGTCCGCCACATTAGGATAGGTAAACACAGGTCATTTCCCGTCCGCCGCCGAGCGCCGCGCTCCGCCATCAAGGTGCGCCCGCCACCGCGGCGGCTGTAGCCAATCGAGACGCTCCGCCGCGGCCGATGACGTCCGCCCCGCTCGACAAATTAGGATGGCCCAAACAAGCAGACGCACGGCAGCGGAGACACCGCACAGCTGAAGCAGGCGGAAAGTCGACAGCGGAGCACGAACGCCGAGACCCGACATGAACCCCATGGACCCAGCCCTCCACATGCTTCCGGTCATGTACCTGCTGCAACACTATCGGCAGATGGGCCGCCGCGGACGCCGTCGCAGGTACGCCACTACACATATGCACCACACATCTCACATGGCGACACAGTGCCCAAACAAAACACTGGCATCCTGCTGGGGGGCACAACACATTCACATGGGCACCCACACATCACCCACCGCACAACAAGGCACCCCACGGCATCCGGAACACACAACGTCCGCCAACCTGCAGCAACGTCACGGTCACGGACACGTCACCGCCACGGTCAACACATGCGCACTATGCAGAAGGCAGGGCAACACCAAGGCATGGCCAGGTCCCAAACATCACAGTGACACACCACCCCGACCAACACTGCACCCCACCCGAGGTAGTCACAGGCCAGGTGCCTATCTCGTGCAACCCCATGCACACCAACAAGCACTGTAACAACAAGCACAATACACACACACTGCGACACACAACCAGGGACACAGGCACTGCAGGATTGGCTGACAACGAACACACAACACCAGTGCACTCCCCACAGCCCACACAATTGCATACAATCATCCACACAGGGCAAGACAAAACAAACAACAGGCATACAACTCCTGGCTGACACATGTGTGTCTCACACCATACAGGGGCACACATACATACACTACAAACTAACGCCCTTCACACTGCACACCTCTGCCACACCCAACACCACACATGCCATGTAAGCCATGCCACCAGGACCAAGGGCCAACACAAGACGACCATACACATACACACCTGGGCACACAGAAAGGAAAACACACACACCTCATCACATCATAGACATCGACTAAACCACAGCACAGCTGCACACCCTGTGCTGCCAGTGTCCCCCAAGGTGACCTGTGAACAGTGTATGCAGCAATAGCAATTCACCAACACGAAAACTGCATGGCCTGTAAAATAGCCATCACACAGTACAACATCAGCAGGGCCAGAATGGACTGAAGACCCTGTCCCCCCTGTCTAATAATCATATGGCCACATAGAGCCTTGCAATGGTGATTTACAAAATAGAGCATGGTATTCAGTCAAGCATATGCAAACAAGAAAAGTACTTTAATCAGTAAGGAGACAGAGAAAACACACCATAAGTAACTGTATTTATTCACATATTGCACAGATGTAGCTACACAACATTAGTAGACACCAGCAAGTCACAAAATCATGTACAAATGGCACAGACTATGCACTGGTCAAACACAATCGGGAAGTGCAGAGTCCTTGGCAGAGCAGAGCAGAGTACATCAGAGCAACAGGCCCAGAGTCCTTGGCAGAGCAGAGTACATCAGAGCAACAGGCCCAGAGTCCTTGGCAGAGCAGAGTACATCAGAGCAACAGGCCCAGAGTCCTTGGCAGAGCAGAGTACATCAGAGCAACAGGCCCAGAGTCCTTGGCAGAGCAGAGTACATCAGAGCAACAGGCCCAGAGTCCTTGGCAGAGCAGAGTACATCAGAGCAACAGGCCCAGAGTCCTTGGCAGTGCAGGGCAGAGTACATCAGAGCAACAGGCCCAGAGTCCTTGGCAGAGCAGGGCAGAGTACATCAGAGCAACAGGCCCAGAGTCCTTGGCAGAGCAGGGCAGAGTACATCAGAGCAACAGGCCCAGAGTCCTTGGCAGAGCAGGGCAGAGTACATCAGAGCCACAGGCCCAGAGTCCTTGGCAGAGCAGAGTACATCAGAGCAACAGGCCCAGAGTCCTTGGCAGAGCAGAGTACATCAGAGCAACAGGCCCATGAACACACCCAGATCGCTAATGGTCTAGAGTAGCACACCTCTGTGTGGCACAGGCGTCTGAGGGTGTTGACAACTCACTCCTGGCTGTCATGTGGAGTGGGACCTGGCTGTGTGTCAGGGACTGCAGGTCCACTTGACTGGTGTGACAGAGGGACATGTGATGTGGCAATAACAGAGGGCCTGCAAGGTGGAGGGCTGTGCGGATCAGGTGGCACCGTGGCACGTGGAGGTGGAGTCATGCACACCCTTGACACAGTGTGGGTGGGAGAGGTTGGAGGGGTGCCCTTCCACTTCTTCGGAATATGAATTTTCTTCCCTGTCATGGGGTTGATGGGAAGTGGCGTTGACACCACCGGCACAACCCCCAACTGTCCCACATCAGGGGCAGACACTGGCACTCCCTCCGGAGAAGTGCATGATCCTGCAGTACGCTTGGGCTGGCTACGCCTCCGGACCACCTTACCCTCTCTGGAAGGTGTACCCCCACAGTGACCACCTTCCCACTTACCCCAGGGGTGGTGTCTACAGTGCCCTCCTGTCCCTTCTTGCCAGGGATGGCCACAACACTGCCCTCCTCTACCTGAGTCACTGGCCTGGACACAACACTGCCCTCCTTTGCCACAATGACTGGGATGCTCACAACAGGGGTCTACTCTGCTACAATGACTGGGCTGGTCACAACAGGGCTTCCCTCCACCTGCCTCGATGTACTTTGTACTGGGGTTGATGTGGTAGGTGGTTGTGTCCCTGTGCTCTCCCCAGGTGTAGCCAAGACATCCCACACATCCTCTGTGGGCATAGCTGAGTCGATTTCTGGTGATGCCTCTGCAGCATGTGAGCCTGGTGTCTGACACAATGCTCTTCTGGTCTTGCTCTTCTGTGACTTCACCTTGTCTGTGCATATTGGGGGGGATTGTTTGCTTTGGGTCTGACCTGTGCTCCTAGTGTTGTATCGTTTAGTTGATGTATGTCCCAAGTGCTCACTGTCATCTGATGTGGCCACGGACTGGGTGGACGTCACAGGCACCTGAGCTGCAAAGGGGGCATGTGCCTGTTGGAGGGCTGACGTCACTGTACCTGACAATGACAGGAGTGTACGATGTAGGCCACCCATGTCAGAGTGTATGCCCTTCATGAATGCCAGAACCTGTCCTAATTTGTTATCGTGTGCACTGAAGGCATTGAGCAGGGCGGTCTGGCCCACGCAAAGTTGCCGCAGGAGATCTACGCACTCTGCACTGAGGGCAGCAGGGGGGACAGGTGCAGGTGCAGCGGTGCCATGTGTGAATGTCACATGTCCCCTCTTAGTGACACGGATACGGGCAGCCCCAGAGGAAGTGGATGGGAGGGTGGGCAGTGGCCGCTGGTAGTCTGATGCAGCAGCAGACTCCCCATCTCCTGTGGGTGCTAACAGGGACGCATCCCCCCTGCCCTCAGATGAAGTGGTACTCTGTGTCTCAGCCACAGATTCCTCATGCATACTCCTGTCACCCTCAGTAGCGCTGGTGTGGTCAGTGTCACTTGGCTCCGTCTCACTTTGCTCTGCTGCCGCTGTCGTGCTGGTCTCGCCACCACTTTCAGGATCATGTTCCGCCGTGGTGTCTTGCGAATCTGCATTAGTGACAGAAACATGGTTGTCTAAGTGTCATTGTCTGGTCACACGATATCAGATCAATGCAGCACATGAGAGGCCTAGAGCTACATGGTAACCACCACACCCTCCAATCACTGTGCAGCTACACACCATATAGACCACAACAGTGCCTGTCATGCGGACAAACAGGCAGGAGTGGACCAATGTCGATGACACACAGCACTACACCCTGTCCATGGATGGTGTTCCCCCAGCCCACATTGACCTGCCCCATGGACATGATGTAGCCACAACAAACATCACCACTTACAGACCAAAAGTGATCCAGAGGTGAATACACACACCTGTATTGTGTACACATGCCATATTGTCAAATAGGCCATTACAATCACCATGTGCCAATCTGGGTTCACATTGTCGTCAGATGTGTGGGCCACTACCATGAAGGTGCATGCAAAGTAGACAGACATGGTGTCACACTCATTAAGTGGACACAGCTGTACGGCAGAATAGGGACTACACCCACCATCACAAAGAAGAGTGACCATGTGGACAACAAAATATCTGTCAAGGACAGAAACCTGCAGGCAGGAGCTGCACAGTAAGGCCATGGTGGGCCAATGCCTCATACAGACACACATCACAGTTGCCTCTCACATCACATATCACAGCATGGCAGCACACGCACATCACATGTGTCACCGCTGCCACAGGCACTCTACACATGCATCCACTCCCAGACATACTCTCCCTACCCGGATACTCACCATCTCTGTCTTGCTGCTGAAGCCCCTTCAGACGTGCATCCATGTCTGGATAGGTCACTGCCAGTATGCGTCCCATCAGCGGAGTCATGGTGCGCCGTGCCACACGCCCTGTGCGTGGTACCATCCCCAAGGTCATCTCTGCCACTAGCTTAGCCAGCCGGCTGATGTCGTCCCACCTCTTGTGACAGTGTGTGTGTCGTCTGTTTGATACCCCCAGGGCTCGCACCTTTGCTGCTATGGCCCTCTAGACAGCCTTACGTTGGTGTACCTTGAGCTGCAGGAATGAGAGTAAAGAAGGCCAAATGAACATTTACACAATGTCATATGTCAGCATCTATCAGTACAGCAGCCAGAGACTGAATCGGGACTCACAGTGACCTCCCTCCCTCCAGAACTGGGGGTACCCTCACAAGGCCACTCTGCATGGCATAAACATTAGTGAATGCATGCACACATTGAGGTTCGTAGTCTCCATGATAATCACACTAAAGAATGATGCTTCAACACAAATGCATCAACAGCACTGTGTAATTCAGAAATAGTACAGGGCATTGATGGGGCATATCCACTAATCAGTGTGAAGCAACTGTAGCATGTAAGTTGGCTGATGGACAACGTTTGGCTGTGCAGCCACTGAACCTACTCTGTGGGGCACACTGACTATGACAACAGGGGCACCCTGAAATTACATCACAAGCGGACACTGTCCAGGCAGCTACAAGGCAAACAACCGTAGGTTATGCCTGCCCGAAAAAATAGCAAATCCCACTCACACATACAAGTATAGGCCTAGGACAGAGTCACAATGCAAAACACACACTCCCACCACCTGGAAACATCTTGTCTGTCAGTGTTTGTCTGCACCCCACATCAAAAAGCACATACTGCAGCTAATGAATACACGTCTGACACCACCCTGCCCTACTGCTCCCTTCATGTTGACTTACCATGACATTGGGGCCACCAAACAGGCGTGGGTATTGTGCCAGCACCTCGTTCACAAGGACATCCAGCTCCTCACTCGTGAATGGACTGGCACGGATCTTATCTGTTCTTGACATCCCTGTGGATATGGCAGACCTGTGGCGGAAGTGAGTTGTGAGGTGTCCCAGACAGCAGGCTCTGTGAGCAGCAGGAGAGGGTCCCAGGCAGCAGCAGGAGAGGGTCCCAGGCAGCAGCAGGAGAGGGTCCCAGCCAGCAGCAGGAGAGGGTCCCAGGCAGCAGGCTCTTCAGGCAGCAGCAGGAGAGGGTCCCAGGCAGCAGGCTCTTCAGGCAGCAGCAGGAGAGGGTCCCAGGCAGCAGGCTCTTCAGGCAGCAGCAGGAGAGGGTCCCAGGCAGCAGGCTCGTCAGGCAGCAGCAGGAGAGGGTCCCAGGCAGCAGCAGGAGAGGGTCCCAGCCAGCAGCAGGAGAGGGTCCCAGGCAGCAGGCTCTTCAGGCAGCAGCAGGAGAGGGTCCCAGGCAGCAGGCCCTTCAGGCAGCAGCAGGAGAGGGTCCCAGGCAGCAGGCTCTTCAGGCAGCAGCAGGAGAGGGTCCCAGGCAGCAGGCTCTTCAGGCAGCAGCAGGAGAGGGTCCAAGGCAGCAGGCTCTGTGAGCAGTGGGAATGTGTGGCTCACTCCCACAGATTTATAGCCCCCGGGGGTAGTTAGGAAGCTAATAAGCTGCTACAATTGGTTGTCTGGGTCTGCCTTATTCAAAAGCATCCAATGACCGGCTCCGCGGCGGCGGAGCACAGCTTCCGCTATTTTCAAATATGCATCATGCCACAGCGACCACCCATGCCATTGGCTGTATGCAATGCGCCATGGCGGTGACGCACCACGGGTGTCCGGGGTGCGCTACCGCGATGGTGCATCATTCAAAAGCATCCAATGACCGGCTCCGCGGCGGCGGAGCACAGCTTCCGCTATTTTCAAATATGCATCATGCCACAGCGACCACCCATGCCATTGGCTGTATGCAATGCACCATGGCGGTGACGCACCGCGGGTGTCCGGGGTGCGCTACCACGATGGTGCATCATTCAAAAGCATCCAATGACCGGCTCCGCGGCGGCGGAGCACAGCTTCTGCTATTTTCAAATATGCATCATGCCACAGCGACCACCCATGCCATTGGCTGTATGCAATGCGCCATGGCGGTGATGCACCGCGGGTGCCCGGCGGTAGGTACCGCGACTCATGCGGCGGAGCATAGCCACTGGCATGTACACAAGTCCATGTGCCAATGGCTACCTTGGCTGGGTAGATGGTGGTGCTGGGGTCACAATGCCGGGGACCGGCGGTAGGTACCGCGACTCATGCGGCGGAGCATAGCCACCGGCATGTACACAAGTCCATGTGCCAATGGCTACCTTGGCTGGGTAGATGGTGGTGCTGGGGTCACAACGCCGGGGACCGGCGGTAGGTACCGCGACTCATGCGGCGGAGCATAGCCACCGGCATGTACACAAGTCCATGTGCCAATGGCTACCTTGGCTGGGTAGATGGTGGTGCTGGGGTCACACCGCCGGGGACCGGCGGTAGGTTCTGGCATTTTCATACACATTGCTGTGTATGTCAATCCTGGACAATGTATAAGTACCCTGCAGCTACATGGTGTAGGGCACATCATTGTACACACAATGCCACACAGCCATTGCATCCACAGGAGGACGCACGTTCAGTGTGAGCCACTTTAGCATGTGTTTGTGCCATTTTAGTAAGGGTTTTGATGTGTGATGATGATTGACAGACGTCAGGTGCTCTACATAGATGTCGTGAGGTTTAATGTGTTGTTGGTCAGTGCAGACCTTGACCGGGCTGGTGGCACTGCATTGTATCGTACCTGACTTGTGGATTCACAACTGATCATGCACACAACCAGAAGTGTCCCTGCTACTGTGATCATTGTGTCAATGAATGGTTGCAGAATGTACATGATGCATTGAGGTGTGGCAGGTACGGCAGATGGGTATGACAGACATGTTAAGTCACATTACATTTGTGGCTCTAGTAGCTCCATGTCTGCGCATGTCAAAAGTTCTATCATTATATCCACTTTCACATTACCCGATGTGTTACTGTCACTTGGGTATTGTCACTGGAGAGGCCTGCCCTCTGTGTGTAGCTATTGGCCAGCCATGTAACCTGATGTGCCATGCATCTCTCTGGCCCTTGTTGTTTTCCCATTACATCATTGATGCTTTGTGCTATGGCCATCTCATGATGCTTGTCATTGACCTATTCTTTATAATCCTAAACTAGGAGGAGGCCAAATCTCCTACGTCAGTTGATTGTGCTTGAGGACATGGAGAATGAGGCAATCATCAGGAAATTCAGGCTGGACAGACCAACATTGAAGATCGTGTGTGATCTATTGGAGCCCCACCTGCAGCCTCGCCATCACTATCCTACGGCATTCACACCAACCTACAAGGTTATGGCAGCACTACACTTCTTTGCGACTGGTTCCTTCCAAGAGACCGTGGCTAACGCTGGGGGGATGTCGCAGCCCATGTTCAGCATGGTGCTGAGGGATGTACTTGAGGCCATGATGATATATCGCAATCGCTACATACATTTCCCCAGGGGACGTGAATTGGCTGCCGTTAAGCGGGACTTCTATCCACTTGGGCGCATCCCACATGTAGTCGGTGCCATAGATTGCACCCATGTGGCTCTGGTGGCACCGCAGGTGACGGAGCACATTTATCGGAACAGCAAACACTACCACTCCATGAATGTGCAGGTGGTGTGCCTTGCAGACATGACAATATCACATGTGTGTGCAAAGTATCCCGGTTCGGCCCATGACTCTTTCATTATGAGGAACAGCATGGTGCCACGGATGATGGAGAATCTGCATCCCGAATGTGCCTGGATTGTGGGTGAGTTACACTACTGCATTCACGTGCTATGTGTCACTGGCTTTACTGTGGCCGTACAACATTGCTATGGGTGTTTTTCATTCACAGGGGACTCTGCATATCCCAGTAGGCCATGGCTGTTGAGCCCACTCCGGAATCCCCAGACACCAGCAGACATCCGCTACAATGAGGCCCATGGCAGGACACGACGGGTAATTGAACGGACTTTTGGCCTGCTGAAGTCAAGGTTCCGGTGCCTTGACAGGACTGGAGGCGCACTCGCATACTCGCCTGGGAAGGTGTGCAAGATCGTTGTGGCATGCTGTATGCTACACAACCTGGCCATCCACAAGGGGGTCCCCCTGCTCCTGGACGATGGTGAGGAACCAAGGCCACTACCTGCTCAGGGACCTGAATCCAGTGATGAGGACAGTGGAGAGGAGGAAGGAGTTGACCTACGCCAGCAGCTAATACAACGCTACTTCACTTGAAGGTGTGTGACAAGTTACAACGTCTACATAGTCTAGTGTGGTAGCTTTTGTTGTGAATGGATATGCGCAGATGTTCCCAATAGCCACATGTTCTGTCACCTATGTATGGTATTGTTGTAATGGACGTTACGTACGGAGATGATTTCTGGACCGTATTTGTGCATATCAGCTAGACAATGTGTAGTGTACCTATGATAAATTGGATATTTGTGGAGCAGTGATCTGTGTGTGTTGGCATGATGAGACCAGTGACTGTAGTTCTGTTGTGTCTCCCTAGGTGCTCCAGAGTGTTCCTGCCCTGCATACTGTACATCATGTTTACACATCATGGACATTATCATCAATGTAAATACTGCACTAAAGAATTCAATACACCAAATCTGGAGTGTCAGGTATTTTATTTACGGGGTGGACATGTGAATTGTGCGGGAATATTTACAGGAAGGTGGTGAAGGAGCAGTGAGTTGACAGTCATGGTCGCAGAGATGCAAGAGTAGACACCACATGGATGTGGTGACCCAGTCCAACAGACAGGTGCCATTGCCAAGGCAATGTGGGGAAAGACAGTCCAAACAGTGAATGCAGTTGGGGAGAGGGTTGTCTTCACGGCTGGCTCCGTGACTGGCGTGTGGCAGGTGCTTTGTTTCCAGAGACTCCCAGGCTCTTCTTCGGACGCCCCCTAGATCTTTTTGGCGGTGGGGGGCCTGCTGAATGGCCAGCGGCATCAGAGGACTCGCCCCTCTCTGTTGGCGCAGGGGGGGATGGTGGACTGTCACCCTGCTGCACAACAGGAGGGGACGGCGGGGATGGTTGGGACACAGGCCTGTCCCTCTGCAACACCACTTGCTGGCCCATGAGGTCCACCATCTGTCCCAGCCGGTTATCGATGGACCTCATCAGCAGGATGAGCTCCCTTAGTAGTTCATCCGACCGGCCACTTTGTCCCTGGACCTCTTGGTAGGCATCCACAACTCTGGTGAAGTGGTCCAGGGATGGTGTCCACTCCTCCCGAGGTCTGGTGTTGACCCTGGCCCTCCCGCCTGCTCTGCTGCCACGGACCTCTTCCCTCGCCACTGGTGCGCCACGCACTGGCTCCCTGCCCTCCACAGTTGTTGGTGTGGGCTGGTCATCCCTAGGGACAAGGAGGGTGCTGCAGGTGGTACTGGTGATAGTGGTGGTATTGGTGGCAGTGGCTGTGGTGGTGGTTGCGGTGGAGGCAGAGGCCGTGACAGCAGGGGTCTGCTGCATTGTTGTTGCAGCAGAGGTGGTGGTGGGGAGGATGGGGGCCTGGGACCTCTGGCTCTGTGGAACACCAGATGGGCCGGCCTGGAGCTCATCATCCAAACTGTCCTGGGAGTCTGCATCTGTGAGTCCATGTGCCAGAGGTGGAGACTGGCTCTGCTGGTCGTTGGTGTTGTCCCCAGCAGTGAGTTCTTCATCACCTGTGGAGTAGATGGGGAGTGGTCAGTGTTTGTGTCATCTGCGTATCATCAGCTGTCTGTACACTAGTGCAATTTGCTGTCATCAGTTGTACAAATCATGGCAACACCGTGTTACATTACATAGTGCAGAGTTACATCATGGAGTCATAAAGGTTGATTGTCTATGCATTGCGTACTATAGTTATTTGATTTCTACACACACACTTCATGAAGATATACGGTAGTTACATACCTGTAAGGTGAGTGTGCAGGGTGCAATGGCTGACACTTGCTCCTGGCTGGGGAGGCCTCCATGCTGCTGGGCGGTGGGACAGGGGGGCATGCTGGGAGTAGTGAGACAGGCCTCCCTCCCTCCCTCACACCCACAAACAGCCCCCAGGTGAAGATGGCTACCTACCTGCAAGTTTGTTTGTTAAACAGTGCAATGGCTGACACTTGCTCCTGGCTGGGGAGGCCTCCACGCTGCTGGGCTGTGGGACAGGGGGGCATGCTGGGAGTAGTGATACAGGCCTCCCTCCCTCCCTCACACCCACAAACAGCTCCCAAGTGAAGATGGCTACCTACCTGTAAGTTTGTTTGTTAAACAGTGCAATGGCTGACACTTGCTCCTGGCTGGGGAGGCCTCCATGCTGCTGGGCTGTGGGACAGGGGGGCATGCTGGGAGTAGTGAGACAGGCCTCCCTCCCTCCCTCACACCCACAAACAGCCCCCAAGTGAAGATGGCTACCTACCTGTAAGTTTGTTTGTTAAACAGTGCAATGGCTGACACTTGCTCCTGGCTGGGGAGGCCTCCATGCTGCTGGGCTGTGGGACAGGGGGGCATGCTGGGAGTAGTGAGACAGGCCTCCCTCCCTCCCTCACACCCACAAACAGCCCCCAAGTGAAGATGGCTACCTACCTGTAAGTTTGTTTGTTAAACAGTGCAATGGCTGACACTTGCTCCTGGCTGGGGAGGCCTCCATGCTGCTGGGCTGTGGGACAGGGGGGCATGCTGGGAGTAGTGAGACAGGCCTCCCTCCCTCCCTCACACCCACAAACAGCCCCCAAGTGAAGATGGCTACCTACCTGTAAGTTTGTTTGTTAAACAGTGCAATGGCTGACACTTGCTCCTGGCTGGGGGAGGCCTCCATGCTGCTGGGCTGTGGGACAGGGGGGCATGTTGTAGTGACAATCCGGCCCCATACAGGCCTCCTCAGCAGAATGGCTGGCTACATGTTGGTTAGGGATGGACAGTGTATTGGTGGTTGGGTATTGCAAGGAGGTAAATCTCAATGTGGTGTTACACATTTGTCGGTACTTACCAGCCTCCGCTCCCCCGGCTACTCCTGTGAAACTCTCAGGTAGCAGGATAGCAAGCACCTTCTCCTCCCATGGTGTGAATGTCTTCGGTGGGATGGGAGGGCCACTGCCAGTCGCGTTTGCCAGCGTCCAGTTCTTGCTCCTCCTCTCCTTGACAACCCTCTTGAGATCATGCCACCGCTTCATGATCTCCTTCTTGGATCTTGGGGTGGCCCCAACTGCATTCACCCTTTGGACTATCCTTTCCCACATTTGTGTGCTGGTGGCTAATGGTGTCTGTTGGACTAGGTTACCAAATAGTTGTGGTTCTACTCTCACAATCTCGTTGACCATGACTGTCAACTCACTCTCTGTGAATTTTGGCATTTTTTGTGATGTCATGGTGTGGAGGGGTTGAGGTGTTTGTGGGTGCAGGGGTGTGTGGGTGCAGGGGTGTGGTGATGAGGTGTGTTTTTGTGTGCTGGGGGTTTGATTGTGATGGTGTGATGGTGGTGTTGATGGTGGTGGTGGGTGGGTGGGTGTGGTGTGCGATTTTGCCTCTCCTCTCAGATGTGGTGTGTGGCCTTCTGTTCAGGAAAGATGCAAAGGATTGTGGTGAGTGGAGGGGGTGGCTTTGTACTCAGCTGTGTGGGTGTGTCCAATTGGATTGTGGTTGTCAGGTGTGTTGTGGGTGTGGTTATGTTGTTTTGTATATTTGTTTGACATTTCTGTATCTGTGTGTGTGTGTTGTATCTATTGGGGGCATGGCTACTTTGTTTATGCAGTATTTGGCATCACTGCGGTGCTTTGACATCGACCGCCATGTATTTCATGTTCGTCCGCTGCGGTGAGTTTGCTGGTGCTTGGCCGCCATTTCTCCCATGCAATCCTGCCTTCGACTGCGGCGGTCGGTGCCTGCGGTTCCGCCCGCGACACCCTCAGGGATATCGTAATTTCCCGTGCGGTGTCTCCGCTGTCCCTGTGGCCGGTTTTGTATTTTCCGCTGCTTTTCCGACCGCCGCGGTCGGAGTTTTGTCATCACCGCACACGCCGGGCGGTTTCATTTTCACCGCTACCGCCGCAGTCGGTCTGTACTGGCGGTCAATCCTAATTTGTCTGCCGGTTGGACCGCCTCCATGGCGGGCGGTTGTTTTCCGCCTCCATGGCGGGCGGGGTGGTTTTCCGCCCGCTATCCTAATGGGGCCCTAGGCCTCTAACATAGACGACGCCTCGGTAAATACGAAGTTTCACCTAAAACATACCAAAACGACGACTACATACATACAATAACTCTAAAAACGTCGAATATAGTCTCAAACACTACTATCTACGAAATATTAGTTAAAATTCCCCTTACCTTTCTCAACGCGAAGCAGCTTCCAACCTCGCTCTTCTCCAGTCCTGAATGAAGCAAAATAACCTTACGCGGTCAAAAAGTAGTCCCCTTAAAGTATATTAGAAAGGTAAAAATAATAAATACAATGTTCTAATAAGAAATAAAATACATACACAAACTTATAATTTCTAATAAAAATGTGTAACACTAATGACCATTTATTTAGTTTAGATATCCGTTTTTAATTAATATTAAATAATATTTATAGAATATTATTTAATATTAATATTACTTAAAATATATATACTTTATAATACATATCTTTTAAATGTTTAATGTTCAATGATATTTATTATAAAAAAAAATCCTTTATTAAAGTAAATGTAGCAATTTATTTCATTTGTAAATTAATAGTATAAATAAATAATTATTGTTATTTAATTATATTAATAATATAATTTAAATACATCACTGGAAATAAATACTATGACAACTCTAAAATTGAATTACTATTTTCAGAATGTATATATTTATTTTGTAACAAATGTTATAATTATTGTAAAATTGTAAATTAATTTTAATAATTAATATAATATATTAATTATTATTATTAATTATCCCAACAATGTATGTGAATTAAAAACATTTATTTTTAAACATTATATCCAACTAAGTCATTGTTTTAATATTTCATATAGTATTGGGAATAATGTTTTTCTCCTAAATATTTGTATATATATAAAAAGAATAAAAAAATGTTTATTGTTTATTAAAAACATTGTATGTAATATCTATCAAAGTATTTTACAATGTTTTTTGTATAATATCTTTAAAACATATATTGACTATTGTATTTTTTTTATAATAATCTATATATCAAACATGTATATTTAATAATATTAATATATAATATATTAACATTATTAAATTAATAATAAACAGTCTGTGAATAAAAATGATTATAATTTGTTCTCAATATTACAATTTGTCACCCAAATATAAATATGTTACAAATTATTATGTTTTGTATAAATACAGTACAAAAGATATGTATAAAAAATGTACATTTATAAATTACAATAAATGTAAATGAACACATCCTTTTTTCCTTACTACTTCTATAGAATATTAATTGTTTTGACTATTGTACTGTACATGTCATAAAAACAAATTGACAATAAAATTATTAAAAACATCCATGTGTACTTATTTTCCTAAGATTATAACACAGTCATGTACATTTTTCTGTGAGGGTGCTGAACACTGACCAATTATATTTTACTATTCATAGTCCAGTCAGACAAATATCAGGGAAGGTGCTAAACACTGACCAATTATAATTTACTATTCCAACTACAGTCAGACAAATATCAGGGAAGGTGCTGGACACTGACCAATTATAATAGATGTATTACGTTACAACGCATACTTTTACAACACATACCTTTACAACAAAATATTTTGAAGACAAAAACCATTACAACGCATGTAATTGAAATTAATATAATTTAATTTAATGTAATGTAATTAAATGTAATCAAAATTATTTAATATAATTTAGATGTAATATAATGTCATTTTTACCCTGTTCCTATAACCCAAAAACCCAAAACTAACCTGGCCTGAACCCTAAAAATACCCCTTTAGCCAAAAACCCCAAACTGACCCTGAACCCTTAAAATACCCCTTTAGCCAAAAACAAAAAACTGACCCTGAACCCTAAAAATAGCCCTTTACCCAAAAACTAAAAACTGGCCCTGAACCCTACAAATACCCCTTTACCCAAAAACTGAAAACTGACCCAGAACCCTAAAAATATCACTTTACCCAAAAACTGAAAACTGACCCTGACCCCTAAAAATACCCCTTTACCCAAAAACTAAAAACTGACCCTGACCCCTAAAAATACCCCTTTACCCAAAAACTGAAAACTGACCCTGAACCCTAAAAACATCCCTTTCCCCAAAAACTGAAAACTGACCCTGACCCCTAAAAATACCCCTTTACCCAAAAACTAAAAACTGACCCTGACCCCTAAAAATACCCCTTTACCCAAAAACTGAAAACTGACCCTGAACCCTAAAAATATCCCTTTACCCAAAAACTGAAAACTGACCCAGACCCCTAAAAATACCCCTTTACCCAAAAACTAAAAACTGACCCTGAACCCTATAAATACCCCTTTACCCAAAAACTGAAAACTGACCCTGAACCCTAAAAATATCCCTTTACCCAAAAACTGAAAACTGACCCTGAACTCTAAAAATACCCCTTTACCCAAAAACTAAAAACTGACCCAGAACCCTAAAAATACTCCTTTACCCAAAAACAGAAAACTGACACTGAACCCTAAAAATACCCCTTTACCCAAAAACTAAAAACTGACCCTGAACCCTAAAAATACCCCTTTAGCCAAAAACAGAAAACTAACCCTGAACACTAAAAATACCCCTTTACCCAAAAACTACAAACTGACACTGAAACCTAAAAATAACCCCTTTACCCAAAAACTAAAAACTGACCCTGAACTCTAAAAATACCCCTTTACCCAAAAACTGAAAACTGACCCTGAACCCAAAAAATACCCCTTTACCCAAAAACTAATAACTAACTCTAAACCCTAAAAATACCCCTTTACCCAAAAACCCCAAACTGACCCAGAACCCTAAAAATACCCCTTAAAAAAACCCAAACATATTACATTTAAAATAGAATTATATACTTACCAATACTTAAGTTGTAATGTTATGCGTTGTAAAGGTACCTACGTAGTAAAAACATGCGTTGTAAATACATGCGTTGTAATTGTTTTTGTGTAGTAAATTTTTGTTGTAATGGTAGTACGTTGTAAAAGTTGCGTTGTAAAGCTTGTTTCCCATTATAATTAACTATTCAAACTCCAGTCAGACAAATATCAGGGAAGGTGCTGGACACTGACCAATTATAATTTACTATTCCAACTCCAGTCAGACATATATCAGAGTAGGTGTTGGACACTGATTCTAAATAAATTTGTCCACATATTATTTGTGATTTACACTATATATAATATATTAGATCATTTAGTATTTTTAATATACGAATTTTTTTATTTGATAATGAATTATTGTAAAAATATTACTTGTAATTAATAATTTTATTCTAAATGATAAAAATTTCTGTGCAAAAGATTATATTTTATAACATATTTTGATCATTTTTTTCCACATATTAAATTATATATATTGTGTTATAAAAGAATATTTATGTTATTTTCAGATATATTTTGTGTATTTTTATCCGTATAAATTTTTTATAATTTTTTTTTTAAAGTATCAGTATATTGTTCTAAAATTACATAAATGTAAGTATTTCTTACATATTTTATGATATTAATTAAGATTTTTTTCTTCTTATTTTATGAGCAA
Organism: Lissotriton helveticus; assembly: GCF_964261635.1. NCBI lineage: Eukaryota > Metazoa > Chordata > Amphibia > Caudata > Salamandridae > Lissotriton > Lissotriton helveticus. The sequence continues at coordinate 238,165,876 of NC_136059.1, forward strand.
AAATTAGTAGAAATTAATATTTGATAAATTTATAAATAATAAAAAATAATGAATACATTTATTTTATTATATTTGAAAAAAAAATAATAAATATTAAAAAATATTAAAAAATGTTATAGTAATTGTTAAAAATATTAATACATATTTATAAATATTAAAATATTTTATAGTATTTGATAACATTATTAATAATATTTTGAAAATATTAAAAACATATTAAAAATATGAAAACATTACAAAAATAAATTGTAATTTTTAATTAGTTATTTAACATATATTATCCCAAAATTTTATTTTTTCCTATAATTTTAAATATTTTTATATAAAAAAATTTATTTTTAAAAAATATTTTATGTAAAAAAATTATATTTATACACTTATTTTAATTTTATTTTATAATACATTTATAGATTTTTACACTTTTTATTACATATTTTTAAATTACTCCCCACTCTTATCCCCTATTAACCCAACATCCCGCTCCTAAACATTAACATTATTTTCTATATTTATATAAATATATATAGGATTTTTCTAAATAATTATTTATATATTTTTTTACATATTTTCCAATTTTTAAGTAGATTTTTGTTATTTTTTTTAAATAAAAAAATATATTTTTGTATAAAAAAATGTATTAAATAAATTATTAAAAAATATACAAATATTTTATAGATTTTTACACTTTTTATAACATATTTTTAAATTACTCCCCACCCTTATCCCCTATTAACCCAACATCCCGCTCCTAAACATTAACATACATTTATATTTTTATATAAATATATATATTATTTTTTAAATATATTATTAATATTTTATTAACATTTTATCTATACTTTTTCGATATTTTTTACTATCATTACATATCGATATTAATATTACTCGATATTTTTGACTCGATATTTTTGTACTCGATATTATTTTCACATTAAATGATACGATATTTTCTACTTCGATATTCTTTTTTACGATATTTTCCTATACTCGATATTTTTGACTCGATATTTTGTCCATTCGATATTTTGGAGTCGATATTATGACTAGTTACCATCAGGGTTGTTATGTTCAGTGGTTGCCAGACACTGTTAGCTCCCTGGTAAGTTAGTGGGGCTTACGGTGGCACTGTGAGCTAGCTTGTCTATAGGCCAACAAATTCTGCGGGGTGTCTGGAATCAGTCTTCACACCAAGCCCTTAGTTTATGTTGTCCAAATAATGTGCAGGTACTACGGATTGGTAGGAACTACACGACAGTGCAAAACATAGCTGAACTATGAAAACACAGAGGAAGAGTCACTAAATGTTGCAGTCTATTACACTAATGTTTCATTAATAAGCCTTTGTATTCTCTAATAGAAAACATTACATCAACCGTCTGTGAAACCTGTGGGGAGAGAAATGTGCAGGGGAAACTAATGGGAGGGAGTGAATGCAGGAATGGAGATGCAGGGGTGGAGAACATACACAGAAACAGCATCCATTTTATCCAACATGGTGTTTTCACTAAAATGGGGCACAACTACATCATGCTAAGAAGCACACTTTTCAACCTTATATGAAACCTGTTTTAAGTACAATCATACTACATTTTCATTTGTGTATTGGATCTAGCATAACATTATTACTACTCAATAGTTGTCACACTAAAAGCATGGACTTTTAAAAAACTTTAACACAGGTCTAGATATCAAGACCGTCTTGACAAAGATGAACACTTGGCAATGCTGAAAATTTACTTAGAGGAATCTGAGCACTTACCTTTTACCCTAAAAAAAACAAGAAAATACATGCACAGTTACTGAGTACTTTTACAAAGTTTCCTAAATTCTTTTGAAGCGCGTCGCTTTCCTGTCAGAGCAAACATTTGTTGTCGGAATAAGTAAAAAAAAAACTTACGTGGCCAGTATTTTATTGGTTTCTGCGCCTTCTAAAGGAGTCTTCAAGAAGGATCTTAGCAAATGTAATCACCATCTTTCCCTTTTCAATAATAAACACATAGGACACAGGTGAACTCTCTTTGAACACAAATATATTCAATTGCACGCCTCCCAAACCAGCTGCCAACACTTTTATTGCAAGAATACACGCAGGAAATAGCCCCTTTGTTAACAAGTAAGTTGTAAAATGAAAAACATTGTCCTGAGAACTTCTCAACTCAATTTCCAGTCATATTTGTAGTTGCCAGCTACTTAGCATGTGTGAAGGACTGCGTGTAGGCTTACTCGCCATTCCTGTGGTTTCAAAGCATTTAGAGTTGCTGTCACCTCTTCCTGGAGGTGATTGTTAAGAATATTTAACAAATCTAAAGGTGTGTTTGAGTGAGGGTAAGTGGAGGGAATTTCTAGTGGCAAAAGGGGCCTTCTATTTAAAATGAATGCATTTCTCATTTTATAAGAAATATGCTATACTGCACATATAATGATATTATTGCAGTATATTGTTTATTTTTTACACCAAAATGAGGGCTTTGAAAGAATAATTTCAACTTCGCTTTCTCGTAATAACGTAGGACAACATAGTTACATTAAAAGGTTTATTTAAAGACTTAGGGGGTAATAGGATGGCAGGCGGGCTTTAGTCTGCCCGCCATCCTAGCGGTGCTGTGACCAACCGCCAGACGTGCGGCAGTCTCACACCTCTAATTAGGAGGGTGGCGGTCGCAGTCTTGAAATTTGACATTGCAGCGGGTGCCAAAGTGCCATGTTGTGCATTGCCACGCACAACGTGGCAGGCACCGCACGGTGCCAGCCACCTTGTGCAAGGCAATGTAGGGGGGTGCCATAGGTACCCCACAAGTGCATGCCCCCCCAGGGGCCCACAACGGGCCCCCAAAGCAATTTCCCGCCACCATGTCTCTCTGAGCACACCTTTAAATGAGACCTTTCTTTGTAATGCCCTTTTGTGCTCAGCTCTTTACTTGTTCATGCTCTCAGCTAAACCGCTAGCTTTTGGAGAATGCAATGCTGTCTCATGATGTTTAATAGACAACTCCTCGAGGAAAAGACACATTTCATGGGAAACAAACTGTACCCCATTGTCCGTGATGATATATTAGGGCATACCCTTTCTAGAAAACTCATCAGAAAGAAGTTCAATCAATATGTACCACTTGTCATGTGCAAATAGTTCGAAAGGACCAGTCATATACAGCCCCAACTTAGACCAAGGTTCTGCAGGAATCTCCAAACGTGACAGTGGACCTGTACGTATCTTTTGGCTCTTGTCACTGTTAGCACACTCCCAACAATATTTCACCACCTCGTCAATGTGTTGGTCCATTGCTGGCTACCAATACAATTCCTGAACTCTAGCTGTGGTTAAATTCCTCCCCAGATGTCCTTCATGGGCTAAGTTGACCAGCTTGTTTCTTTTCCCCGCCAGGAGGTGTTAATACTCCTAATGGTGTTACTACTCTTAATGGTTTCTCATCAATCACACACAATTCATCCTTCACTTTAAGAAAACACCCTTCAAGGAATCTGGCACTTCTTTATCCACTGGCCAAGCCTTCACAGTGAACTCTTTGATCACTTCCAAATCCTTGTCACCTTGGCATGCCAGGGATCATTCCTCCACATTAACTGCTGATTCACACACCCATGTCACCAAAGAATTCTCGCCCTCCGCCCCACCCTGATTCAAGGTTATCCTTGATAGGCAATCAGCAACAATATTCTACGGAACAGGCACATACTCTACTCTTAAATTCAACTCAGGCAAACCTTCCATCCATCGTTTTATTCTCAGAGACAAGTTCTCAGTCTCCCTACATGTGAAAATCTGACACAGTGGTCGGTGATCTGTTCTGACCACTACTGGTGTACCGCACAGGTAGCACTTAAAATGAGGAACGGCCCAGTAAACAGCCAGAGCTTCTCGGTCAATCAAAGAGTAATGTTCCTCTGCACCCTTAAGTGAACAAGAAGCAAAAGCTACAATCTTACACTCACCATCCACAATCTGCGAGAGCACAAATCCCAACCTATGCATGCTAGCACCCGTTGACAACACTGTCTTTTTACAAGCATCAAAATATCCCAGGGTAGGCATGCCCCCAATAATCTCCTTGGTGCTATTAAAAGCATTGGGCTTAGTTGCGCCATAGAAATTGCCTTTAATAATAATAATAATAATAAGAGTGCACTCCTCCGACCACATGAATTTTGCGCTCTTCTTGAGCAATACTATCAGTGGTAATGACAAACTTGCAAAATTGGGAACATGCTTTGAGCAAAACTAGGGGGCGCTAGGTGTCACACGTCCAAGATGGCCACTTGCCTGTGAGGATCAGGAGGCTTGGCGACTTAATCCGCTATTTATCCTTATTCCTACCATAAAACTCCTCTGTGCCACTCTCTGCCTGTTCCCTAGATTATTCGGCAGCTCTGGGTGAAAAGTCGTGGCTCACGCACTCCCGGCGAGGACTCTAGTCCGGACTTTGAGCTGCGGGGGACCGAGGAGGCGGGGGTCCTGGTGACCCGGGCGGCAGCCGCTGTCACTTGAACCCCAGGGATTCCACGTGACGTTGGGACCTTCCTGGGAGCAGTCGGCTTCCTGCTATACGAGGAGAGACCTGCGCCCCACCGGCTTCTTGTATGCTGTGATTACCGACTATAAGATGTGGTGCACGCTTTGACCAGGACAGGAGACACGGTGAGGTGACTGTCGCATGGGGCAAGGACTCTGATGCTGGTCGCGCGCCATTTCTTTTTTTGTTGACTAACGTGCGCGACAAGAACCGCGCGACCACTTGACGGTCTCAGACCTACCTTAGCTCCTTAAAGACTGGCCCATGCGTGAATCCTGAAGGTCCTCATTCGGCGGAGGTTAGCGCATGCCATTATTTGTGGGCATCTTTCTCCACGTCAAGGAATCTCGAGAATAGAACCACCATTTTGCAAGCCAATATGAAATACTATCAAGACATAGGTGCTGTTGCCTTGCTGCACCCATAGTGACCTGCTGGATGCCTCACACTTCCACTCACATACATTTCCCACAGAGATAACACCCTGCGCATGACTGTTTTTCCTTACATGCAGAGTGGCTGGAGGCTGCTGTACATGAGTCTGACTGTTGGCGGGATTGGCTGCACCCCAGTATGTAAGACCTAAATGTCACCCAACTGCTAGTGAGACACTCTGTCACACCCGGTGCTCGCCCATTCTGATCCTCTACGAGAAGGTGTGGTTGAGCAGGTGGGACTGTGAAGATATGCTGCTCTACCTGCACAGTCATTCACTATTGTTCTTGCTCCGAAGGTGGTTGAAGCCATTATACAACATACTTGCCCTCAATTACTATAACACCCAGAGGCACTGACTCATTGCTGACCTGTGCACTACTGTCCGGAGTCGCTGCATCTCTGCCTCTGCAGTTTTGATGAACAAGTGACACCTATTCACCAACGCTTCTTGGGTATATCTGCATTTGTGCCTATAGCTGCTACCTATCCACTCACTGCAAGGGCCCGCAATTTACTCAAGCCACTGCTTGCCCTTCACACAGGTGGACGAGTGTTACATCCTCGAGCTCCTCTGAGGACTACTACTACAGCCTTGCCCTATCTCTGCACCCTATCATCTTCCCTTTTGTGGGGTTGCTGAGTGCCCTTCTGGGATTGTATCTCTTTGGCCAGTCTACCACTTAGCTCCTTGCTACCGCTCTTCCACACCGCAATCATCATGGGGGAAACCACAAAAACAACAATGGGGAAACCTTATGGCCGCCAACCCAGACTCATCTTCAACACCAAAAAAGCCACTATGCAATTTACCTCGGCAGATTCTGGGCAGACCAGCACTGACCAGTCGCAGGTGCCCTTGCTATCCTTGGAAGATGATTTAAAATGCTACTCCTGGCTATGCAACACAGCCTCACTGACCTTTCTGGGAAAATGGACACGATGAACAGCCAACTAGATTTCCTTGTCCAGAAAGTCCACAAACCTGATGGGCAGTTGAAGGAGGCCGAGCGCCGCATCTCAGAGAATGAGGATGCCACCTTTCAGATGCAGCAGCAAGTGTTGCAAATGGACAAGTTGTTAAAAGTCATCGCAGCCAAAAATGAGAACCTAGAGGCTTGAAGCCGCTGGAATAATATTCAAGTCTAATGCATACCGGAGAGCACAAACAGTGGGTACATGGAGGACTTCATTGAGCGCCTCCTGATGGGTACCTTCGGAGCAGATTCCTTCTCTTCGCAGCTGGTGATGGAGCGTGCATATTGCTCCCTGGGTCCCTGGCCTCCGCCGGGTGGCACTCCACAACCCATTGTTGCCCGTCTCTTGAATTATCAAGACTGTGATGCTGCACTTAAGAAAGCTCATGAGCATGGATCACTGCATTTCGAGGGCAATGAATGCACCATCTACCCTGATTTCACTATGGCGGTTCAGGAGACGTGCAGCAAGTTCCTGCCTGTCAAGCAAAAACTGTGCAAGGCTCAGATCGAATATGCCCTTATGTACCCTGCACGACTCCGGATTACTTTTTATGGCAAACACACATTCTGCACTAATCTGCAGCAAGTGGAGGATTTTCTGAAGAATATTCAGCGACGATCTCCACAACAAGACCATGCTTCCAGATCTCCTTCTCCAGACTAAGAAGGGCAATGGACGATCTTACTGTATGACCCATCCATCTCGAGTGGGTCCTGTTGTACTTTGATGCCGCATTGGAGGGATTCACATTGCCTGACTTTCCGGGCTGGGGTTGTGCTTGCCCTTCAAGATGGGTCCCGTCTTGTGCAAGATAGACACGGACAGATAAGTGCCCTCCGGGCTCTGTACACTACATATGGCTTATGTTTCAATAATTGTTTTCTCATTGGTAGGTTTTTATTCGACTACACCAAGCACCCTTTCCCCTACCGCTCATTCCCCCCTTCACTTCATGACATCTGGGGACTGCAATGCAGTAAGAGGTGGGAAACAGGAAGGTTTTGTTGCCCTCTGGAGCCCCCCCTATGGGAGATACATCATACTGCTTGTACTTTTATTGTTGTTGTTGTTTCCTTTACCTGCTTGGTTGGACTTTCTTGACTAAGACAGAACAGTCATGTTGTTTGACGGTCATGGGTGGGAAACTTAGTACCAGCACGATTGGGGTGTTGTTGTGGGAGGGGGTGGAAAAGGTTGTTAGCTAGTTGATCTAATGCCAACACGTTAGGGAAATTGTTTGGGATACTGGGAATATTTTAGATTGCTTTTACGTATTTGAGACAATAGTGGATCGACATGTTAGCAAATGTTGACATAGGCACACACTTTACGAGCACTGTCACATTCGCTATAGAGCTACATTACATTCGGAATGGCACTACATACTGAGCAGCTATGAGTTAAATTGATCACATGGAATGTCAGAGGCCTTGGTGAAACTCAAAAACGTAGACAGGTACTGGGGTATTTTGATAGACATCAGATACAAGTTGCAATGCTTGCCCTAACTGTTTTGGCAGCAAATGGGCCTCTGCCCGAGTGTTCTCCTCCTATTCTACATACTCATGCGGCACACTAATCTTTGTAAAGAAAAACACACCCTTTATACTAGGAGGCACATTTAGTGACCCCTTGGGTCGGAGTTGTATGCTCTGGGGTACGCTGGGCACACAATTGGTCACCCTCACTTGTTGTTATGGCCCCAACACAGATGACCCAGACTACTTCACTATGCTATGGGTCAGATAATTAAGGTGGGGTCTACTCACAATATATGGGGCGGAGATTTTAACACTGCCTTGCGCCCATCATGGATAGATCCAACCCTCTTCCACATCATTACACCAACTCTCAGGACGTCCTTTCCCGGTTATTTCTGGACCATAGGCTTATAGATGCATGGCGCTATATCTATCCAGCAGACAGGGAGGGCACCTTTTATACAGCTGGACACTCGACCTGGTTGCGCCTGGATTACTGGGTTTGCTCGGGGGGGGGGGGGGTGAGTTCTTAGATTCACTCGGTAGAGCACATGGCCAGAACATATTCGAACCATGCGCCGGTATGCCTGGAGATAGCACCCCCTAATTTAATTTCCAGACCGCAATGTTGGAGACTTGTGCCAGAAGCACTGTTAGATACTGTTTTTCAGGTGGAAATTGGTGAGGAAATTGCTGACTTTTTTGCCAGAAATAGAGGCTCCATTACGCATGTGGGCACGATCTGGGAGGCCTTTAAAGTTACTGTATGAGGCACGTGCATGTCTAAAAGCTTTGGTGTACTCAGGGATATTCGTAGAAATTTGCAGCGTCTCGAAAATGAGCTACAGCAACTTGAACTGGACATGTGGCGGGCGGGGTCGGGTGCCCAGAAGGCCTTGCTCTGGGAAAAACTAATGGACTATACTGCTACCGAGGCAAATACTTTATTGCCCGTCGGTATGGGGAGGGCGAGAAACTCAGCCCGGCACTGGCAAATGAAATTAGACAGCCCTGTTTCTCTAATTATATATTGGAAGTGGTTGATGCGTCATAGAGATAGTCTTGACATTTTAAATACATTTACTGAATTCTATGCAGGTTTGTAAAGCTCACGCCACACTTCACCTCCAAACCTTTCTCACGATCTTGTAGATATAGCGTTGGGATGGCTGGGTGATCATCAGCGGGAATTTTTGGCGCCTCCATTGGAGGATGACGAACTTCATGTAGTTATCATGCAGATGAAGTCAGGAAAGGCACCGGGTTCTGATGGGCTACCCATAGATTTTTACAAAACTTATATTGATTACCTTCTCCCAGTGCTGAAAGAGGTATTCCTAGAAGCCCAGGAAACTCAGATTCTGCCTGTATCGATTAGAGAGGCACTCATTACATCATTACTGAAGCCAGGAAAACCTGCGGACCATTGTGAGTCCTATCATCCCCTCTCTCTCATAAACTCGTAAGCACAAATACTCTCCAAATTGCTGGCAAATGGTCTCAGTCTCCTAATGGAGAATATAGTCTTACCGGATCAAGCTGGGGTCATCCCTGGCAGGGCGACCTCTCACAACCTTAAGACGCTTTTCTCTATTCTACAAAATGTAAACCCACAGCTGGCATAGTGGTGGTCTTTCTTGACGCCACAAAGGCCTTTGACTCTGTGGAATGGGACTACCTTTTTACTATACTTCATTGTATGGGACTTCCCATGGGCTTCTTGGCTTGGATCCGGCTCTTGTATACTTCACCGAAAGCGAACGTGCTGAGCAATGGCCATGTCTCTCCCTTGATTTCTCTCTCTCGTGGTACCCGGCAGGGGTGTCTACTATCTCCCCTTCGAGACGCCCTTACCATGGAGTCACTGGCGACCAAGGTCCGGCAACATCACCAATGGCCTTGTTGCTTTCTCCGCCCAATTATCATCTCTTTGTATGCCAATTATGTTACCCTATATATTAAAGAGCAGCACCAAAACCTTAATCCATTTTTCCAGGAATTTGTCAGATTTGGTGGCCATTCCTGCATCCATATCAACTGGGCCAAATCCCCAATTTTTGAGACACACCATTCGATACAGATTTCCCCACTAAATGGTGCTCTAATGAAGTGAAATACTTAGGGATATGCGTCACAACAGACCGTGAGGAACGGATGAGGCTCAATTATGGGCGTGCGTTGGACTATGTTACTGGCTGCATCACTGGATGGAATGCACTTTCCCTGACCATGGCAGGCCATATTTCCCTCCTTAAAATGGTGGTACTCCCTAAATTTTTGTATCTGTTCTTAAACATTCTCTATGACCCAGGACGTCATTTCTTTTCCTGTCTCTGGGCAGAGCTGATTAGATTAGTGTGAGGGGGGGCAAACAACCATGCATACAATGGGACACACTCATGTGACCATACTCACAAGGGGGCTTCGATATTCCTAATTTTTAATTGTCTTACATATGTGCACAAGCGCATTATGCATACTTTTGGTTTCACCCTCCTCGGTATACACCTCATGTTGCTACCGAACACTGGCTCGCAGATACTATTCTCCTGGAGGGAGTTATGTTTGGATACATGACTTTATGGCAGGATCAAACATGTACGTGTTCTGAGCTTCTCCCTGTCTCCTCACGTCCACGGGACATCTGGGGCCCACTTCAGACATAGCTACTGGAACATCCAGATGTCATTGAACAAGAGTCCTGATGCTCACTCTAATCATTATACGAATAGGCCTAACTGCTACATGATATGGTCTTTACTTATTCTTCCCCCTGTGTATGTTCCATATCTTTTTTAACTATACTAGGTTATATGATGTTTCCAACTTGTGACATTCCTGTAAAATTCTACTGTAGTGCACCGTGGGGTGCATCGTGCTCTGCCTTGTTCTTTCTGTAACAAAAACTGCTGATTGTCTACTAAATATGCTATTATTTGTTGATGTGCAATATCAATAAAAAATAAATAAATACAAAAATTAAAAAACTTTCAGCAAAACTCACCCAATCTCAAAAAAGATCACACTGGATTTCAATGTACAGGTATAGGTGCCTTCACAATGCTTTTGTATCTCCCAAATAGTTCACAGACGTTGCTCAGAATTTGCACTACTCCTTCTTCTTCACCAAACCTGCATCCTGTAGTTGATGTACTACTTCCCACAACTGCTTGTCATGCTCATGTTGGTCCTTACCATAAACCAGGATGTTGTCTTGAAAGATAAGAACCTTGTGCAAACCATCCAGCACTTTGTTCATAACTCTTTGTAAACAAGCAGCCACAGATGCCAGTACAAAAGGCATACAAATAAATCTAAATGCACCTAAAGTGAGATGCCTTGAATCTGGATGAAGCAATACCTGGTCCATGACACTGAAGAGTTTTGCATCCTTGATTAAAGCTAGGCGTTCCGATATATTTGGTAGAGTGTGTCTGATGGCCCAAATGTGCTTGTTGAGCCCCCTTCATGTCCACACACATGCAGATCCCTTTTCCCCCTTCTTTAGATGGCAAAACAATCGGGGCCAACCACTCAGAGCACTTAATCTCTTCAATAAAACCAGCACCCAATAGCCTTTTTAATTCACAATATAAAGGATCAATCATCATGTGGGGTACTTTCCTTACCTTGCTCACAAAAGGCTGAGCTCCTTGCCTCAAAATAATTTTGTGCTCAAAGTTTTGGAGCAACCGCAAATTATGACTGAAGACCTTAGGAAATTGCAAACACACATCTTTTGGCAATTGACAATTAGACAATAGTAAAACTTTTTCCGGATGTATTGGGATTTAAGGTAATCCCCATGTCCCTTTGGTGTCTCCAACCTAGTAGGTTATCACCCTTTTTTGCCACATATACTTTCCCTAGACTCTCCCTGTCTCTAAACTGTATTTTCATGACCACATAACCCAACACATCAATCTTAACACCACCATAACCTACAGGATAAATGTCTGGTGGGATAATTCAATCTCATCCTGTCCAAACCCAACCTCCCAATTCTTGTCACCAACCACAGTGTAAGGTGAACCAGAATCATCCAAAACTGATAACTGTTTCTCACCTATCAAAATTTCAAACTCCGGCATCTCCAACGTATCACCATCCACAACACCATCATCTCTCACACTCAAAATATACTTCTTCCACACAATGCACCCCTTGCCCTTTAATGCTACGGTATACATCTGCATAATTGCCCTTTTTGCCACACTTATTACACGTGACAAACCTTGCAAAACAGCTAGGGCTATTGGACAAATGGCCATCAATCCCACATCTGAAACATTTGGGACTGCTCTTGCTGGTTCTACTACTTAAATGTGCACTATCTACAACCTTCTTGTTCACCTCACTATTGATTAATTTTTTTACCTCACTGTTTTTTTTTACTCTCTTTCTTGATTTCATGTACAACCCTCGACACTAGGGCAGTATCATTGGTTTTGCCCTCCCTCATCTCTCGTACCCACATGTTGGTGTCCTCCATGCCTTCCACAATAGCTATAGTCTCTTTTAAATAAGGATTTTTTGCAAATAATGTTTGCTGGACCCTGCCATAATTTATGCACCTAACTATATGATATCTTACTAAAGAATCTGTGAGCTGTTCAAATTCACAAGTGTGTGCCAACGTTGTTAGGGTTGCCACATAACTGCTGTTTTTTTCCTGTTTGCCCTGTACCCTTGTGAAGAACTTGTTGTTCCAACACAACGTTTATTTCTTCTCAAGCATCATGACAGACATATCAAAAACATTGTCAGGTTCACCTTCACCACACCCCAAAACAATTTAATGTAAACTGTCATACACATGCCTCCCTTCAACGCCCAAATTATGTAACAACACAGCTTGCTTCCTCAATGCAGAACATTTTTCACTACCTATAGCAATTAAATAGGAATCAAACAAGGGTTTCCATCTATTCCATTGCAAAATTGGGTCACCTTTGTCGGAGAGAAATTGAGGTGGTTGACACATATTGGATGCCATGGTAGCGCAGCAACGACTACACAACAACAGCGAAAACAATGGAAATCAGCCAAAGTGAGAAGAGGAGAGAAAAATAAAATATGTATAACCTCCTAAAAAATTGCACACAATAGTCTTTTGAAAATAATACAGGAATAATCCTTGATGCAAAGAGAGAAAAAATAACCAAAAAACATAACTCCTGTCATGAAATGAATGTACAGTACTGAACATGAATGTGCAAATATACAGCACCTCCTTGGTGTGCGCATTACCGCACTGTTTTTTTTTTAAACAAGGTTAGAATCCCAAACATGACCAATAACTCTTGGACTCTGTAGATAAGAAAAGTGAGCCCATCACTGTGCATGCCTGAAATGAAGCAAAAACTGGAGCTCCGATAAGTTGAAAGATATGTACATCACCGCGCATGACTAAATAGATGATCAGTGACCCCAAAGTTAGCGTGAGTGCATCTCGACTGCCCCAGCCAGGTTTAACTCCATCAATCAGTCTGCTAGGAAACGCCACACAGCTATGGTGACCACGGTGAGCCTTGACCACTCTGCATGTGTTGACGTCACCACAATGTTCCACTGGCACAGTCGGCAAGTAGGTAAGACACGTCACAAAGATGCTTCCTCTTAGGCAGGCGCACACCACGAGCAGGCAATTTGAAAAATAACTTCTTGAAAAGGGGTGTCAATGTACTTTGTTTTCTTCTACCTTTGAAAAGTCAAAGTAGATAGCACTCCCAGACTTAAAACACTCTGCAAAATTCCTGAAGCTCCAAACAGTCCTTTGGAGGCAAAGAAGTATAGAAATTGCTGCAGTCTTCGCGGGTCTAGTGGGGAAGCTGATGGTCTTATACTGTAGCAGGGTTTCTGTTCTCCCACAGAACTGTGCACAGAGGATTGGAACCTCAGCGAATTAGGGTGACCCAAAACTCACCTTAGTACCCAACAAACCCCTTACCGAGCTAGCTACAGTGTCTCATTGGTCATAACAAACTCCCAATGTTTAGACAAACCAGAACATGAGCTTACAATACCTCAGGTTACGTGGAACACATGAGCACTCTTTAGTTATACAATCATTTCAAACCAGAACGTGGAGTGAAGAAGAACACGTGAACATTTGAAATATTTATTTACTAATGCCGTCTTCTCAGGCGCAGTATCTTAGATAATACAAGGAAACATATTATGAAAAGCAAAGTTATCAGCATACTTACTAGTCCATAAAAAGCGAATGGTGACAGCATGTTAACATGATGTAAATGAATAAGGGTTAACAACACTTATTTCTCACCCTCCCTAACTCGCATATTATATTAATAGCTAAGAAGGTCTCTTTGGGTCGAATTAGGGCGGGCCCATACCTCAGGATCCTAGAATGAAGAGATCACATCAGCATACAACAGCTCTCTCTGCATGCGAACAGCATCAAGTGTGTTATGTGTGCCTCAAGCAAAGCAATATAAAACCCGCCTAAAAGCCAAAGTTGGCAGAAGCTGCACTTATGTTATGTCTAAGAAGGCGCGAAGATCAGACCTCATAACAATTCAGTATCTTGTTGTTCCTGAAGCTTCAGCACTCCCTGTACAGACATAGTTTATTGAGCAAAGCTGATATCAGAGTAATAACATATTATTCTCATGTAAACCACAACGAACTACTAGGTTGAAAGCTAAATCAACAATTAAGTGTCGTGTGCAGAAGCAGCAAAAGGAAAAATGGCGTTTAAAAATGTAATGTGCCTATGCTAACTTAACGCATTATAAAGATATATAGTAGCTATATGACACCCCGCCATGATCCGAGGACGGATAAGATAAGATAAGATAAGGGCAACTTCATGAAAGCAGAGTTCAACAACCATGAACAACCATATAAGTATAAAAAACTGCAGTAATCAAATCAAAATATAAAAAATGTCACAAGCACTCAAGCCAATAGGTCTGGGAGGAGAAAAATGCAAAAAAAAATGGGGCATCATCATAAAACAGGAAGTCTTTTCAAGGCAAGACCGAATATGCAAAATATGCAGCTACAGCCTCCAACAGGAAATCACCGTCTTCATCCGAAAACAGTTCAGCCATCCAATTCAAAAGAGGAAAAGAGCAAACGTGTTCTCCCAACACTGGAGCCTCTATTACCATCAGAGGACAACTCAAAGGGTTTTCAAGAAAGCTCATTGACAAGAAATCCTGCGCTGCTGTAAGAACGTTCCAAGGACCCATTAGTCCATGCATCGCTGCTAAGGCCATAATCCTGTCGCCATTACAAACCAACTCGTGAGTAACGATGGGACTCATCAGCTGATTAAAGTCGACTTCAGGAGAAACCGGTCCGCAGAGACACAAATCAATGGCCCAATCGAAGTCACAGCTTAGGCAGTGAAATACAGGCTGGACACAGGTGAAGTAGGAAAATCGAAACGATAATCCATATGCCGTGCTTAAAATCGCAAGCGGCAGCGTGCCATAATATTCAAGCATTCGGTCCCGAAACAGCGCTAGGAGGGGATGGGTTGCTCCTTCCACACGTGGGGCATCCATATTTAAGGAAGCAAACAACCACTAGAACGGCTGCCGCTAGTGCCAGGATAACTGGGAATCCACCAAATAAACTCGAAAAAATGGAATGGAAGAAAGCAGGGATGACTCCAAAGATTTTTTCAAATGAAGTTACAAGACCACTGCTAACAGACTTAAAAAAATGCGTCAGCCCATTTGTGGAGGACGCGTTGAAGATAGAATGTACCATCTCGCTGAAATGTAACGGTAAATCAGTATTTAAAAAGGGCCTGAACTTCTGTCCGTGTATTAGCTATGTGAAGAACGAAAGTTTCCCTAGCCGAACTCAAGGCCACTTCTTTCTGGGACAATAGCGCCCTTATTCTGCTCATGCCGCTGAATTCTGCTTTCAAGGTTGGGATGCGTGGCCAAATGGAAACCTCCCTATTTTCATGTGTGGTTGGGTACAGGACATTTCTGCAGCAAACGACACGCTCAGTTACAGTTACCACATAAGCTACACCTTTAATTAACCCGCAACAATCTTCATTATTTAAAAGTAAATAACTTCCGTTCCCTAGTAAGGTAAAAGTCGGGGAGATTGCAGGAACTGGAGTCCCTTTTAAAACACAGGCCAAGTTCGTCCGGTCTTGGTTACAGGAACCGTGCAATTGTATATGCCTACACATTAGCGAATGATCTGGTGTTTCTGTACACTCCTCCCCATTCAGATAAACGTCCTGGTCGTCTTTCAAACATCTATAAGTGAAAGGAAGGGACCAGACTTCATGGAGAAATGCACTACCTAAGGGCTCATAGCGACCTATGGCAACATATCGCATACAATTTGTAAATTTATACAGTGCAAAAGGCAAAGTTATTAAACCGTGGATAAGCCACGTTGCATCGTTGGCCTCTGCCACAGAAAAAGGCAAGGACTCCAATCTCTCAATATGTAACATAGAAAATGAATCATCTCGCATGGAAAGCAAGCGCTGCTTGTCAGTCAAATTAAAGGGGGCAAAGAGAGAAGAAACATTCATGTAGCTCCATGGCACCTTGCCAGTTTTCAACGTTTGAAGGGTCCATGCAAATTGCATGACAGAACGTAATTGATTCTGACCATGGTACAACACAGACACTTCATCATGCACAATATCCACTACAGAAGACACAATATTATCCAAAGTGTAAATGCGGGAAGAAAGCATGTTAATACTATTATCTGCCACAGCAAGCACCTTTTCTAAATTTGCCTGATCTATAGCTCTAAGGCGTGTCGCAGCCTCAATCTGTGATGTCTTCCAGATTTCATTGTAAACAGCATATATCCATCTGTTTGATCTACCACTAGCCGGGCCCTTTATGAAATCATTTAAATCCACATCATCATTCAGCTTTGCAAGATGTAATTTAACTGCAGACAATGTGGAATGTTTCAGCCAATTCTGACACAATTTGCCAACAGAGTAAGTTGTGACAGAATACTAAGTTTCAAAACGTGGATCAGGTCTGACCTGTGTAAAGCCATCAGATAAACCCAGAAAACGGTGCTGGCATGATTCTGCACTTCTGTGCCACACTAGCCAACCTTTTGGATCCAAACTGGATATGTTAAAGGACAAATTCAGCAATAGGGTTTGCAAGTCCCTAATAGAAAACTGAGTATAATTACTCCAGCCAGAATATTCTTCTAACTCTGGGATGGTTGGAGAGTTCAATTTTTTAGAAGTAGCCAATCCAAAGCACGTCGTTTGTGAAATAGAGGAATTCAAAAACAACATTTGATTCGGGATGAGACAAGCACGGTGCAAAGCCTCAGTGCCTTGTACCTGCCAACTTTTAGAACCCCAAACAGATTTTAAGTCAATAGATTCTTTCCATAATTCATAGCCGCCAATAGCTAGCTGATCAAGAAAGCACTTCGAATACAACAATTTAGTATCGGTAAGTCTAACCTTGGACATAGGCTTCTGTGTCATTTTAAAATAAAAGGACTCGGGATTAGACTGATTGAAGTCAGTAAAATAAGTGTACTTCTTTAAAAAAGTACTTGAACTGCCTTGTTTAGGAGCTGGGCAATGCTCCCATTGTGTGAAATGTACAGTATTCCTTCGTGATGCTGTTTTATGTAAGAAGTGATTGCCAAAATGTTGAAAGCAAAACAAATCACCATAATTAGCAGATTCTAAGTACAAATCTTCCGCATCAAAGGCAGCATAGTATTTCAAATCAGAAAACAAAGACTCTACGGCCTGAACATCCCAATCATCAGAACAAATGTTTTGTTTCACAACATCCCCCATGTTAACCCTAAGCACATTGGGGACATTTACAACCTCGGTAGGGCCATGAATTTGAAACCTAACGGCATCCCACACTATCTCATCAAGGACAGGCCAAGCAGTGATGTTAACAAATGTCAAATCTCTTTTCAATCTGTGTGCAGAATGCGATGAGGAAAGGGGGGCCAAAGTTCCATTTAGATGTCGGATGCATGTTCTTTCTTCGACATAGTGTCCATTCATAAGTCGGAAAATATAAAACACAAACCCAATTGACATGAAAAGGTAAATTGAAAAAAGCACCAGCCAAATATATGTCCAAGGAGGAATCAAAAAGTGTTTTTTAAACAAGCTGGCATAAACTGCAAAACGTGAGGGTGTCTTAGAGGCATTGGAAACAGAGTCAAATGAAAATCTGGATTCTGTGGCCAAACGGGCTTGCAGGTCAGGCATGGACAAGTCAGTGGGGTAAGTATAGTCTATTTCAGCAAGGTCTGTACCGGGCAAAGTACTTAATAAAGGACTGGAAATAGCAGGCAACTCGATTGCCACTTCAGTTTCATGATTAGAAGCAGTGGGCAAAACTGAATTTCTCACAATGGAAGGACAGGAAACAGCCATCTTGACATTGTCAATTGAGATAAACCTGTTTTCCTTATGACCAGGAAGTGGTGGTAAAATGACTGTTCTTGTGCCCTTCACTCCAAGGACTGGAACCGGAGCTCGATAGGAAGGACCAAATTCTTTCTTGTTGTCGATCTTCTCTCGAACCAGTTCTCCAACTTGGGGTAGCCAGCCGACTACCGGGATCTGCAACGCAACATCCGACGTGGAGGGCAAATGTTCCCTTGTAAGACTGTCTCTGGTCTTTTGTAGATTCTGTAAAACAGTACAATGTTCATCTACGTCAAAGGTTGTGGCTCGAGCCACTCAGTCTAGACCGTCAAGGTCAGGGACGAACATCTGGATGCCAAAGAGCATTTCGTATGGGGTCCGCCCACCCAGAGACCTTCTAGGGAGATTATTAAGAGCACGCTGCATGCCATAGAGGTGGGCTAGCCAGTTTCTGCCAGTGCCTATAACTCGAGCTGTCAAAGATTGCTTTAAATCACGGTTCATTCGCTCCACTACACTGTTACCCTCAGGTCTGTAGGGAGACGAAAACTTGACTTGGACCCCCATCGTATTCATGGCATCCTTATACGCCTTAGAGGCGAAAGCCGGACCCTGATCCGAATGGAAGGTACCACAGGCAAAAATCCCTACAAAGATGCGCAAATCTCTAATGACAGTCCGTGAATCAGCGCTGCGATGGGGCCAGACCCACACAAAGCGTGTGCATGAATCAACTGCAACCAAGATGTACTTATACGCAGTATCAGATGAAAAAGGACCGCAGTGATCTAAATAAACACAACCTAGTGGTTTATTAGAAATGTACAACTGAGTCTGTGGCGGACGCGCAGCAGTCGAAGGTTTAATCTGCTGACAAATGTCACAAAGAAGGACATAATCACGCGTCTGTTTGTACAGTCCCCGCCACTAGAAACGTTGTTGTAATTGAGTTACAGTGGCTGAGACGCCCGCATGCGCAGACGCCACACCTTCATGAGCTGCTGTAATCAAGTCTGCCCTGCGATCCGAGTTGGGAATCAAACGTTCACCAACATCAGGAATTTTCACAAAAGGAACCTTTTCGGGACTTAAGTGGTATGTGTACTTCGAAGGGAACCCCGAAGGATGTTTACCTCCCTTCTCAGTGGCAGCAACAGCTGCCAAGATGTCACTATCAATCTTACTTTTGGACCGTGTAACTGCTGCAACTAAGTATGTAGACACTGCTGATTTCGCTGCTTCATCAGCAAGCGAGTTACCGACAGCGTGGACTCCCACACGCTGGTGGCCAAGAGTATGAATTACAAAAACGAGCGGCAACGTAGCCTTAAGCTCCGCCACTTGCACCCAGATCATCTTGTGTTTTATTGTGCTACCCTTGGAATCACGAAAGTCATTCTGAATCCAAAAGAACAAGTTTTCATTGTAAGACTGGACACAGTAGAAAGAATCACTTACAATAAGAGTAGTAACACTAGGATCTGCGTACTCCAACGCTAGTAAGAGAGCACGAAGCTCTGCCAATTGTGCGGTGCAATCCCCCAGTGGCAACGTGTGCACTTCCCTGGAGATGAACTCATCGTTCAACATAGCACCGACCACAATGGCGCAAGCGGAAACGTAGGCATGTTTAGAGCCATGCGCAACCTGCGCCGAACCATCAGTGTAAATGATACAATGGAAGTCCTCCAAAGGTCGCATAGCTAGAGGAGCAGGATGAACAAACTCATACTGCAAGTACTCTTGCGACCGCAATGAGGCGTCAAAAATAAACGTGACATCCGTGGATGTCAAGGACGCAGCCCACTGAATCCACCGAGGGTGCAAAGCTTTTGAATTTGGTACACTGGCTTTCGTGACTGCCTCCAAATGAGGACAGGGTGTAACAACCAACATGCGTTTCCCCTGTGACAGAGCCCGTTCTTTAAGAATAGCCATCTGCACAGCTGTTAAAACCTTTTCCATAGTGGGAAACCGCATCTCAGCCGAAGTGTACAAGTGTGACTTGTAAGCAATAGGTACTGTGTCTCCTTCATTAAAAGTGAGGTACGTGAAACCCACTGTCCCCGGTATAATTCTTATCACCATGTTGGTATGGTTATCACGAGTCAGTAAGAACATAGAAGCGAGCAGATCAGCCTGCAAGGACTGCAAGATGGCTGAATGCTCAGGCAGCCAGCATGATTTCGAAAAATTTGGTTGTATCAAAGCATATAAAGGCTTGATACGCTGGGCATATTCCGGAATGTATGTCCTCCCGAAATTTAAAAAACCCAGCAAAGACTGTAATTTTTTCAGTGTAGTTGGAGCGCGCAACTGTGCGCATTTCTCCAAGAAGTGAGGAGCCAAACCTCAACCTTCATTGTTGAGCTCATAGCCCAGAAACAACACTGTGTGCTCAGCAATGTGCGATTTTGCAAAGTTAAATTTGAACCCATGTCTGCAAAGTTACAAATAACAGAATTTACACGACACAGATGCTCCCAAATATCGTCGTCTGTGAGATATATGTCATCCACATACGAACAAGCATCCGGGTCGAGTGCTTCCAAAATAGAGACTATGCGTGCGGTAAATATACCAGGGCTATTCTTATAGCCCATTGGGAGACGCCGGAATTGTTTTTGGACCCCAGCGCATGTAAAACTGGTCCATTGGGAGCTAAAGCTGTCCAATCTGTGGGCATAGAAACCGTTGGATATGTCAAGCGTTGTTTTAAAACGCTTACGCACCAGACTATCCACTAGGGCAGAGCCGTGAGTATTCTGTACTGCACAGTTACGGCAATGCGAGTTCAAATGCCGGTAATCCAATACCAAACAATATGATCCGTCAGGCTTGGTCACAGTAAAAAGAGGATTATTCATCGGTGACACACACGTTTCAATAACTCCCTGATATTCCAATTGTTCAAGGATTTCCGCGACGGAAGCTTTTGCTTCACGACGAATGGGATATTGAGGTTGAGGCTGCGGCTGAGACCGCAACGGAATTTCGTGGCATGGGGATAATTTGTCCCAACCACATTGGTTACGGTACAGAGCCGGTGCGAGAGCCCGAGCCCACTCTTCTGCAAAATGCTGCGCATGCTCTTTCGAGACAGTGTTCGTGAAACTGGGGAGGATCACCTCCTCCCCTCGCGGCGCCGCGAGCACAAAAGGTGGGGGCCAGTCAGCCTCCGAAAGCAAAATATCATACGTAGAAGACAGATTGTCCCAAAATACCCCTTTGACGGTACGATGTATGTCACCTTCAATTAACAGGACAATTTCATAAAGTCTTTCAGGGGGAGCAAGTCTCATATCGGCTGTTTCTATCACAACGTAGACATCAGTCGCTGTTACCCTCAGTAGTGGACGCAGCGCCTCTCTCACTATGGTAATCTCCGCCACGCTGTCCAGCAAGGTCAGAGCCCACGTCAGATTCCGAAGCCGCGTTCTCACTATCTGTGGCATATCGATGCGCTGTTAAGGCCGCGACTTTCTTTTTCGCAAACTGCGGTCGTTTCGGCGTAGAATCCTCCTGCTTCGCTGCGCCGTCTGTATGGCGGGACTGACCACGTCCTTGTTGGCCACCATGTCCCCTACCGCCTCCTCCTCCACTGGTCTTCGGGGCCGATGAGTCCTGAAAGGAACGAGGAGAGCGTTGTTCAGAAACCTGAAATCTATCAGGCGACTTAATCATCGCGCGATCGAGCAAATCATATACTCTTTCAGTTGGCGCAGGAACTTGCGGCGCAGGATATGAATCCTGAGTTTGCTGTTGTTGCTTCCCCTGTTTCTGTTTTTTAGGCCAATTCTGTTTATTGGACTTGGGCTGGACATCTGCTGTTGCAGACTGTCCCTGTGGTTGTTTTTTCTCCTTGACTGCAAAATATTTCAGACCTCTACTTGTGCGGCCAATCGTTTTATATGCGGCCACAACTATCTTCGCTAACTGTCGGGGTTTATCGGCATCGGGCAGAGCAGCCAAAGCATTCGACACCTGAAAGTTCACTGCATCTCCCTTAATATTGGAGAGAATGAGATCGCTCACAATCTCAAAAGAACCACACAGGCGCATACCCAATTCAACCGCTGCTTCCGGTCCGTGATCATCCTGAACACGTTTAACGATCGTAGGCAGTACGGTCATAGACGGGGTGCCGAAACACCTCGTATAAACGGCCGCAAAAGTTTTTCCCCAGCTTTCACAGTCCATGAGCTCAGGAGTTAAATCCTTAGGCAAAGTAATCGTCAACATTCTATGTTTATCAGCAGGAGTAGAATTCGGAAACACAGCCTCCAGTTGATCAAACTTCTCGGCAAGCCAGAAAGGAAAGTCATCCTTATCATCGGGACGCTTACCAAAAACCGAATTGACCATAACTGGATTTAGTCTCAAGCCGCCATGTTCCGTTTGAACGGCCGGACCCCCCGGGGCACCTCCCGGGAGATGACGACCAATGTATTGCACTAATGCACGAATCACGGCAATCGAGACAACATGTAGTCTGCGAATATCAGCAAGGGGACAAGCGCCGTGATTCCGGTGCGGGGTAAATCCACCCAAAGCAGGCCAATTCGTGCCTGGAATGGACAAAGGACCTAACCTCGCAGCGGACAAAGAGTGGGGGAGGGCACCATCAAACCAAACGCGATGCTGCCAATGATCAATAGGTATTTCCAGTGCCCTGTACGGGGTGTATTCAGCCGGTACAGGGGAGGGTGTGTAGGTGTGGAACACACCAGAATTTGCGTCCACTGCCAGAAACGTTACCCATGAGTAAAACAGTTCGAACGGGTACGCCGGATCCGCACACACCACTAAAATCACAGCCATGCCCTCCAACGGGACCTGGTATGTCTGTAGATGGGTGCGCACCGCAATGCGACTATGCTGCGCAATGGCCACAGCCATGATTTCACCGGAACCACAGAAAAACAAAGTCAACTTTGTAGCACAACTGGGTAGTAATTCAAAGAAACCGTTTTAGATAGAATCAAGCTTGAAAAGACCTATTTCAAAAAATAGGTAGGTTTCGCCGACACCACCGTTTTCCAGAAACAACAGTGAGGGGGTTAAGGTTTGAATGATATACTACTTGAGTGTCATGATATAAGTCCACCAACGTATGGGCGCCATGTAGCAGGGTTTCTGTTCTCCCACAGAACTGTGCACAGAGGATTGGAACCTCAGCGAATTAGGGTGACCCAAAACTCACCTTAGTACCCAACAAACCCCTTACCGAGCTAGCTACAGTGTCTCATTGGTCATAACAAACTCCCAATGTTTAGACAAACCAAAACATGAGCTTACAATACCTCAGGTTACGTGGAACACATGAGCACTCTTTAGTTATACAATCATTTCAAACCAGAACGTGGAGTGAAGAAGAACACGTGAACATTTGAAATATTTATTTACTAATGCCGTCTTCTCAGGCGCAGTATCTTAGATAACACAAGGAAACATATTATCAAAAGCAAAGTTATCAGCATAGTTACTAGTCCATAAAAAGCGAATGGTGACAGCATGTTAACATGCTGTAAATGAATAAGGGTTAACAACACTTATTTCTCACCCTCCCTAACTCGCATATTATATTAATAGCTAAGAAGGTCTCTTTGGGTCGAATTAGGGCGGGCCCATACCTCAGGATCCTGGAATGAAGAGATCACATCAGCATACAACAGCTCTCTCTGCATGCGAACAGCATCAAGTGTGTTATGTGTGCCTCAAGCAAAGCAATATAAAACCCGCCTAAAAGCCAAAGTTGGCAGAAGCTGCACTTATGTTATGTCTAAGAAGGCGCGAAGATCAGACCTCATAACAATTCAGTATCTTGTTGTTCCTGAAGCTTCAGCACTCCCTGTACAGACATAGTTTATTGAGCAAAGCTGATATCAGAGTAATAACATATTATTCTCATGTAAACCACAACGAACTACTAGGTTGAAAGCTAAATCAACAATTAAGTGTCGTGTGCAGAAGCAGCAAAAGGAAAAATGGCGTTTAAACATGTAATGTGCCTATGCTAACTTAACGCATTATAAAGATATATAGTAGCTATATGACAATACCTATCTCCAGCAGGCACAGCTCGTCGCAAATGATAAGTTGAACACAAAGAAGATCCTTTTTAAAGTATTTATTCAGTCAGAAAGACACAGACCACCAGCCCCTGCACCAGCTCAACTCCAACTGTCACTTAACTCTTCCAGCCCCTCCAAACCAGAGCAGGCTATTTTGCTGTCATTGATGACCAGAGTGGAACCATTCAAGCGTTACCCAGCAACAGGGACCAGGTGAATAGTCCATAACAAAACACTTTTGGCACTGTTTGTGCTTCACACTAGAGAGGGGCTGATGTAAACTGGGTTTGTTACAGTCCACATAACATATCGTCACTCTGTGTGCATAATAGGGAATGGGACAAAACACTAGAATCCACGTTTAGGATATCAAAGATGAAACTAAGTTTGTGGCAAAACCTGTTTCTCAGTATATCATTAAAAAATGCTGAAAACTAGTTTGTAATTAGCTTGCTCCATGTTTTCACAAACCTGGATCTTTGTAGACAAGGTGTTTTGTTTGTTAAAACTGTTATTCAGCTGGAACTCACAATCAGTTTCCTCCATTTTAGTGAGAGCAAAAGACTTTGGGGTAAATGTATGACCCCTTGAGCTGCCATAGTGTCACTTTTTGGGATGTTACAGCGGGGCAAATCAACCAAATCATATTTATGATGCCACGCAAATCTACTTTGCATGGCTTTGAATGGACTCATAGATATGAAGTACGGCAAGGCAGCGCAAATCCCTGTGTTGCCTTAGTCTGCCAGAGGGAGGCATTCCATGGGCATTGCAGTGGGTTTTAAATGCAACACCTATGTGTTTTGACTTTTCCCCAGAATTACAAGACCATGCAAACCTGCAGATGCGCCAAAAGCTTACGCCCGAGGCGAGGCGTAACAAGGAGAAATAACTGTATTTCTCCTTGTTTATTCCTCTTTCTTTATGTGCTGCCTTCTGCAGCACCCAAATTGAAAGAGGAACAATGTTTCTGCGCAGAAAGAAGCCCCTTTTAGTTTGAGGTAGGGCAGCACAGCAAGGTAACTTGCTGCACTACCCCATGCCAAATCCCCATAAATGGGGCCCTTAATATAGAGCAAATCCTATTTGCTTCATTCACATTCATGCACCAGCAGTAAAAATAATACAAAAACATTTGCTTAATTTTTTATTCCAGTGCGGAAGTGACAATATTAGCTCAGCATGTGTTCGACAATCATCAATATTTCATTGGCATGGCGTAGTCAAAGGTGAGAAATGTAGTGCCAGATGCACATACTATTTATTTAGCTATTACCGAATCACTAAATGTGTTTAGGAAATCATACGAAAGCATTATTTGGAAGAGGGGTGTTGAGGGTGCCTCTTCCAAAGAGCGGTTGTTTATGGTATATATTACTGTTTTTTTTTTTGTAACTGGGTACACAAATGTGCTTTTTGGAGAGTACTAGAGAATTTCTAGTAGGGAAGAAACAGCACAATAGAGGCCCATATGTATCAAGCAAAATTGCATTCGCAAACGACGAAATTCGCAGAATCTCGGCGTTTGCGAATGCAATTTTGCCAAATGGTATGTGTTAAGGCAAAATAAGGAATCGCAAAATTTGCGATTCCTTATTTTGGGATTGCATTTAAGGAATCGCAAATTTTGCGATTCCTTAAATGCAATGTAGGAAGCACCAATAAAGTGCAATTTGGCCTTAAGGAATCGCAAAATACCACCAACTTCAAGTTGGTGGTAATTTGCGATTTCTTTGAAAAATGCACTTTTTTGCATTTTTCAAAGTGCAATGTAAGCACATACTGCGCCACATGTGCACCCATGCTTATTTCAGGAGAGCATCAGGGTGTCCTTTTGACACTCCTGCACCCTTGAAATTATTCTAAATTTGCGATTCTCAAATTGCGAATTGCAAATTGAGAATAACTTCCCATTCATTCCTATGGGCCGCCTGGCCCATAGTAAAGAATGGGAAAGTATTCCTTAATTGCGATTCGCAATTTGCTAATCGCAAGTAAGGAATATTAAGAAATCGCTAAAAAATTGCGATCTTTTTACATACATCCCTATTTGAAATTCTCAAATAGCGATTTTTAAAAAATCGCTATTTGAGAATCGCAAATCAGGATGTTGATACATATTGCCCATAGTGTTTGTGAGTGGTGAAGGCTGGGTAGGAAGTTTGCATTGGGTTGCTTTTGCATTTCACTCATGCGGGACACCTAGTAACGACTGATGGAACTGCATCTTCATGAAAGGGTTTCCATGCTTATGCATTTGACTCGTGAGGGATACCTAGGAACGACTAGTGGAACTGCAGCTTGATGTAATAATTTCAATGCTTTTGCATTTGACTCGTGAGGGACACCTAGTAACGACTAGTTGAACTGCAGCACTTTGTAGAATTATTTTGATATTGGACACTATAATTTTCACTGCCCACTGCTAACCTTGTCCCATAATGCTTTGCAGGGCCTTTGGTTGGGATTGTATTTTTGCCCATAACTGTGCTTGGGTGGTCCTAAGAGGATGGAACCACCACCGAATCATTCAGCAAGATGTGCTCTTTGTTTTCAAGGCATCTGCTTGGTTCTTTCCCTAGGTTAGGGTGGATCACAAAATCCTCCCCTCTTTCACTGCTTGCTAAATTTTCATTTTCACTTTTGTGAAATGACTATATGCATTTCAGCATGTAAAGACAGAGATACTTGTTACTTTACCAAAATTATATGAGGTTTCTGTTTTATTAATTGGGAGTCCAACGGAACGAAGTTGCGGAATTGACAGAGTTTTTGTTCAACTTTGTGGAATTCCACATAGTAGTACTCCATAAACTACGCCCACCCTTAGCGACCATGGGACTACATTTCTCATGCACCCGGCACGTAGCTTCACTCGTAATGTCCGGTTCCAACGTTCCCAGAATGCCAGACACTCCCAGTGGGCATGTCCACTACCGGCATTTCCGCTGAAACACCGTCCTTTTAAATCCAGCCCTCACAGTCCTCTGGGTGCAAGCCCGGGAACACAGACCTAATAGGTACTGCAACGGGGCAGGACCCTTGATGGCGTTTGATGGCGTAAGTAAGAGTGAGCACACAGGGTAAACCTCTCAGGTACGTTCTAAAAAATCGGCACTGGGTTGCAATGTACTGATGGCATAAGCGTTGCTGGCTTTCTGTTTTGTCTCCCTTTTTTTATTGTACGGACTAAAGGGCCACCCCATATACCCTGAAGTCCCCTGTGGTGTACATACTCTCCCAAAGTGGGGTAAGGGAGGTTGGCATGTTTGAAATGAAAAGTATGAGTGTTACACTATTGTGATTGATAGTAGTATTGTATAGTTTGAAGAAAGTGACACGGTATGGTGTTTTTACGTGACTACACATGCACATGAGTGTGAATAGAGACAGTATGCGACAGATATCGCCACCTCATTATATACACCTCCTAGTTGAATGTGGGATGTATATATAGTACTGGATATACATACCAAATTGATAACTTTTATGATGGCTTCTACACACCCTTCCTGTCTGACAAGCATGAGTGTAACTGTTAGCACATCACTTATGGGAAGTGTTGATATTGTAACAATATATTTGCGCTATGATCTCCTTTTCTTCTCCTTTTGATTTTCAGATGTAGTAAAGAATGACACAAACAGGATAGTTAATCTGGTGCTATGTTCTAAGGATTAGCTATCTAGCTATCTGCCCTTATGATAAAAAGTAGGTAGGGATTTTCCTATCCGTACGAACCAGGGAAGATACAATTCTGGCCAATGAAGGACTGAAACATGTTGGCGCTAGGGTCATAAGACCATACAACTCCAAGTGAGCCCCCTTATTTTGTATTTTAATATCCCTGACAGTTCCACAAATTAAGGGATACTGGGATCTGTCTGCGGATTTTTTATCTTTATCTCCCCCTGGTCATATCTCAACAAGCGCTCACTGAAAAACGGTTGAGCCCACCCTAACCTTTAGGAGTCAGGGGGACCCGATGATGAAGCATGATACTACTAGAGTGTATGAGGATAATATAAACAAAAGGAATTGTTTCCTTCCCCAACCTCTAGTGGGTAACAACTGAAGTGCTTCAGTATAATCTTCCCATATCTAACAAATCAGGGTTAGCTTTCGGAACTTGTGAAGTTAATTCAAGACATATAGAGTCACCATTTCCCTCTGCTCTGGAAGCTTCACAAGTGTTAGACCTGGCACCATTGGCGTGGGTCTCCCTTCCACTTTTTCGCTAATGCCTCCTGTGTTTTTGCTATGTTTTGCTGGTCTAGATGCTTTGGGCACTTTGCCACTGCTATTCAGTGCCAAAGTGCAAGTGCTCCCTATTGTAAATTGTTGTAATGGATTAGGGATTCCATGATTGGTTATTTGATTTACTTCTAACAATCATATGAGGGAGAAGGAAGCTTGATCCAATTCAGTTTCCTTGGGTATATATCAAATAATCACAGGGAAAGGATCACTTGTCCTGCATAACCAGGGTATGCAGGAAAAAAACGTGGGGTGTCTCAAGGTAAAAGACCCTCATGCACGTGATGGTATGATCGTAGTAGCGGTATATGTTGATTCTCCGCTCTTCATTCACGTGTGTGCATAATCATTGGGTCAGTATGGTTATGCAGCCTCCACCCGGAGGATCTTACCCATGGTTAAAAACAGTAGTGATCAAGTGATGTGGATAGTGCTACGGTAAGAGTTAAAATACCCGGACAGCCAGATAACAATTTTATTAGGTCTGGATTCGGGTAGCCCGTAAGGGAGGAATTAAAGTCATGCGTTTCTGTGAATGTAAAAGGGGTTCTAAACGCACTCAGAAAGTGAAATATGGCCGACATGTTTCAGCCCAGTTTGCCTGATTAGGTCTTATAGGGCTTTCTTCAGGACCAAAAGGTGCAAAAGTGGTGGTGAGTGTTTATAAAGAATACTTTTCGTTATAAACAAAGTAATACAAGGAAAAATTCAACCTGTTTCTTGTTATGGGAGGTCACACTGAACCTGTAAAATAAAAACAAGAATGTGCACACAATATTGGGGTTGAGGGAATGGAGACACACATAACGAAACAGTACATTCATTGTATTTCAAAATCTCTTTTTGATTTTGACGCAACTTTAAAATGGCAATACTTTTTGGACCTCACAGTCCATGGCAGTGTCAACTCTCTCATAATCCGTCTATTTGTGATACATGCTGGTGATGTAAAAACATTGCGCTATGAATCATCAATCTCCCCAGTGATTCTATTCAGCATGCTGTAAGAATGTTGTCGGTATAATCGCGTTTTGAACAGCAGTTCCTTGCATGCATATGACTCATGAGGATGTTTCCATGCGTCTTAGTAATATTTTAATTCATTTCATTAAAGATACCCATCTTGTTTTAATAAAATGTGGAGGATTGAACGTTCACTCGTACAATTAAGTGAAATAGTGGTAAATAAAGAACATGCATTCGAATCACTCTTGTTATCCACATGTAAAGTCCCGTTTACAAAGCCCATGGTGCATGTGACTTATCTTAAATGCCGGCCTTCATAGAGACATACCTCAAGTGTTCACATTGGACACTTCATCAGATATTAGGGAAGTGGAGGGGGCTGTAACTAAAAGAGTAATGGACAAGTTGAGTCGGCATATACTTGCGGTTCCGAAAACTTGGGATAAGTTGCTCGCGGCTACCTGCAGCTCCTGGCCTCTTGCGCTACTTGTGCTGTCGCTTCCACTCAATACCCGGAATCTAACGCGGGAGCGTTGCCGGGTCTATTGAGGAGCTATCAGTCAAAGGGACTGAAGAAAGACTCAGTCAGTAAGTGCGAGTCTGTTTTTCAAAGTGAAATAAGTTCCACTATTCAATCAATGTAACGTGTGGTGCGGGTAGAAGTTATAGGTAATAGTTAAGAATTAGCAATTCTACATTGTCAAGTTTTTCGGCCATGATAATTAAAAAAAGACTCAATCTATGGGTGGGAGTCTGTTGTTTGAACCGATTATATCCCACTCAGATATTTATTGTGAGATACATTGGTCACACTGTGATGGGCATTATTTATTGATCGCAAATGCTCAGAGGAGGGTGGGGATGGGGTAGGGGAAAAAATATATTCTTTATTCTTCATCCCCATTACGACAGGTCTCAAAATCGATTGGCTGCAAAAGTTCATAATAGATGGTGGTTAGCGCTGGTGTATACTACGGGGGTGACTCATTCAGAATACGTCTTCCTGATTTGGAAAATTTAAAAAGGTTGGGGATTTTTTATCGTCTTGCCATACTTAACCAAGGTATATTATTCAATCAAGCCTTCGGAATCAGTCTTTAATCTGTGTACCCAACGCTGCACTCTTTCATAGAGGATCTTTTCAGCATTACTGTCTTTTCTTTCAAGGGTTTCCAAGATGACCCAGTGTAGGTCATCAACATTGTGTCCTACTTCAAGAAAGTGGTTAGCCATCTTAGTAGTGCTTTTTTTACACTTGACATTGCTGCGGTGCTCGCAGATCCTCTGCTTTGCTTTCCTGCATGTCATCCCGATATAGCGTTTGTTGCACGGGCATGTTATCATGTATACCACATGTGTGGTATTGCAATTTGTGTGGTTTTTAAGTGACCATTTAAAATTTGGAAGGAGTTGTAGTTCCTTCGCTGGTTGAGAAAGGTAACACACTGAACACGATCCGCAGGGGAAATGTCCTGTTACAGGTGGGTTGCCCCATAGGTTTGTTCTCTCCGTTGGTTTATTAGGAGGTGGTCTCGTGTGGACCAAGATGTCCTTCAGGTTACGACTTCTCTTGTTGGCAAACCTTGGCTTTGGCCATTGCAATGTTCCAGACGTCAAAATCCTCCAATTTTTATTGATTATTTTCTTGACGTTGTTCGTCACTGGCCTGTAAGTTGTTACGCATGTCATTAGTTCTTTTTGCGCTGTTCTCTGCGTTGTTTCTAAGAGGCTCTCTCTACTTTGATGTCGTGCTCGCTTCTTGCATTTGTTTATTACTCTTCTCGGGTAATTCCGATCTTCAAGTTTTTGGGAGAGGTCATTCGCTTGTTGCTTATACTCTTCGGTTTTACTGCAATTCCTCCGCAGTCTGAGGAACGGGCTGTATGGGAGATTCTCCTTCAGAGGGCGGGGATTAAAACTCGTGAATGACAATAGACTGTTCTTTGCTGTTTTTTTGAAGAAAGTGCGAGTTTGTAAAGTCTGTGCTTCAACATAGATGGTAATGTCCAGGAAATCCAGACTCATTTTGCCTGCATTGAAGGTAAACTTGAGGCATTCGTCTCTAGTATTGATCCATGAATGGAATTCTTGCAGGCTAGACATATCGTCATCCCAGATTAGAAAGATGTCGTCGATGTACCGTTTCCAAAACAGTACATGGCGACGGAACGGGTTGATCTCATTCTGGATATGGGCTTCCTCAAAGGCGCTGACATAAAGTCCTGCCACACTTGGGGCAAATGTACTACCCATTGAGGTCCCATGGCATTGTAGGTAGAGGGTCTCTTTATACTGGAAATAGCTCTCAGTGAGTGCAAGTCTACAGCACTCTAAAAGAAAATGCCGAGGTGTTTGATGTGGCCAATCAATGTTAAATATATTACGGTCTCCAAAGTCTCTAGAGTTTTTTGTTGGGGTAGGCTCGTATACACACTTTCCACATCAAGTCCTACCAGCAGCATTGTTTCTTGTGAGTACTCAATGTTCTGTAGTTGGTTAAGAAGGTCTCGTGTATCTTTCAGATAAGTGGGGGTCTTCTGAACAAGTGGTTTCAGGAAATGGTCTGCAAATTGGGAAAGAGGTTCCAAGACTGATCCTATACCCGAGACTATCGGTCGTCCAGGAGGCGGTGTTTGTGCCTTATGCGTCTTGGGTAGAGAATAAAAGTAGGGAATTTTAGGTGATCTTGTCTCTAGGTATTCAGCTTCTTTTGTGGATATCCAATTGTGGATCCCTGCTTCCTCAACCATCATTGATATCGTTCTCTGTAATCTTTCCGTAGGGTCTACATGCGGGACTTTGTAGAATTTGTCATCTGACAAGAGATGAATGCACTGTTTGTCGTAGCCATCTTTTGTTAGTAGTACTATTCCTCCGCATTTATCGGCTGATTTTATGATAAGTCCTGGATCATTCTTTAGCTCTTCCAGGGCAAGTCGTTCTGCCCTTGTTACATTTTGGAAAGGCTTAGGAGGATGAGAACTGAGATCGTCCACTTCTTTCATTATGGCTTGCTCAAAAGTCTGAATTTCAATGGGTACCTGTGAGTTAAGTGGGCAAAAGGTGGATCTGTTCCTTAATGTGGTGTCTTCATCAGGAGGTGGGGAGGGCTGATCCTTAAAAAAGGCTCTTAGTTTTAATTTTCGGCAAAATTCAGCCAATTCACACTTAGTTTTGAAGAGGTCCAGGTTTTGGGTGGGTACATATCCCAAACCTTTATTCAAGAAGTTTTGTTGATCCCTAGTGAGAACTTTGTCTGTTAGGTTCACAACGAGGGAATTGTACTTGATCCTGTCTTGGCTTTTGTCACACTCCTCGTTTGGTCGGACCACGTGACTCCTCTTCTCCTTGTCCTTTGTTGCGGTTGGCCATTCCCTAAAAAAGGAACTCCCTGTTGGTAGTTTTGGCCCTGTTGATTTTGTACATGGTGATTCATTGGGGGTTAGGCCTGAAAATATGGATTTTCCCAGCCTTGAAAATGCGGGTTGTGCGGTGGAAAGAGCATCCCCTGTGGGTTTATTTGGAAAAACGGTGGACGCCACGAATTACGCCCTCTACGGTTCCATCTCCTGTTTTGATGTCTATCTCTGCCGAAGTTTTGTTGTTCATCTCCACTTTGGTCTGAACCATCTGAGGAACCACTATTGGAGTCGTAGTTTGAGGCATTGTCATTGGTTTTGTACTCCTTACTGCTGTAAGGATGTATCTTCTCTAGTGAAAATCTCTTAAGTTCCTTTGCCAGTTTTTGTAACTTTGTTTGTGTAAGGTATTCTTGCATATCCATCATTTCTTTATTTATTTCGTCAAGTCTTTTTTTATAGATTGTAATGTTAACCGTATTGTTGAGTTTGGTTGCTAAAATTTCAATTTTCACCGTCAGTGCATCTGTGAGTCTTGTGGCCGTCTTTATAATTAAGACTAAATAGTCTTGTGTGCACTTCCATGAGATGGCTGACCAGTCTTTTCTAAAAGCTGGATCTTTTAGAAAAATTTGGGGTGCATTGGTGACCCACAATCCTCTAGGCGCTTCGTTTACTCTTAGATATTCTGTCATAATGATGCCATGTACAGCTGTCCTAACTTGCTCTTTTTTTGTCTCAGTAAGTTCATCCCAGTCAGTAGTACTAGACAGAGTTTGAGTGAGGTCACTCTCCAGGAGTAGTGGAGGTTTTGCTAGTATTGCGTCAATTTCTTCTGTTGTATAGCTGAGTCCGAAATTCTCTGCCATACTTGCAGAGAAAAGTTTCTATCGTAGAGTGCATACAAATAGAATGGGTATCACTCCCACAGCTGTGCGCTGCTTAACTTCTAACAATCATATGAGGGAGAAGGAAGCTTGATCCAATTCAGTTTCCTTGGGTATATATCAAATAATCACAGGGAAAGGATCACTTGTCCTGCATAACCAGGGTATGCAGGAAAAAAACGTGGGGTGTCTCAAGGTAAAAGACCCTCATGCACGTGATGGTATGATCGTAGTAGCAGTATATGTTGATTCTCCGCTCTTCATTCACGTGTGTGCATAATCATTGGGTCAGTATGGTTTTACCTTGAGACACCCCACGTTTTTTCCTGCATACCCTGGTTATGCAGGACAAGTGATCCTTTCCCTGTGATTATTTGATATTTGATTTACTTATCAGTTCCTAGTACCGTGCACCTTGCAGCATTGGTTGTACCACCTACAGAAGCGGCTTGTAAAGTATGGATCAGGCCTGCCATTGTAGAGCCTGTGTGCAGTCTGGAACTGCAATGTCGACTTGGCAAGTGCACCCACTTGCCAGTCCCTAAACCTTCCCTTTTTTGCACGTTAGTGACCCCTAAGCACCCCCATGAGCAGGGTGCATTGTATGTAAAGGGTAAGACATACCCTGAAGTGTGTGGCATGTCCTGATAGTGAATTATAGCCAATTTCGTTTTTCACTATTGCAAGGCTACCTGTTACCATAGGCCAGAATGGGCAGTTTGATTATAACTTCTTATAATCCTAACTGACCCAGGGAGCTAGGTAGAAATTTGAGCTTAGTATTCCTGAACTCCGAATATTAAAATACAACTTTTAGTGAATGTGATTTTTAGATTCTGTGTTTGCAATTACCACATTTAGAAAGTAGGTATTTTCTTGCTTAACCATCAAGTTGTCTCTGCTAGGTTTGTGTATTCCATGTCTGGTTTGTAAGTGACAGGTGGCTGGAGAGGGCCTTGGCTCCAGCAGTCTGATGGGTCAGGGCTGGGTTGAATAGGACCTGCATTGAATAGAGAGTACGGGGAGGAGATTTCCTTTCACTGCCCTGAACCCTCATAGATTAGAGAGTAGGGGGCAGAGATGTCCTTTCACTGATCTGGAGCCCTCATAGAGTAGGAAGAGGAGATTTATTTTCAGCTACCTGGGCCAGGTCTGCTCTCAAACAATGCTATCTCCACTTCCTGCCAGGAAGCTGCACCCAGGAGCTCAGAACTGGTTTTGACTAGGTACAGACACTCTCTGCCTTCAGAGAACAAAGGATTTTGCTGTATAAATATTGGGGCCCAGACCCTGGCACTTTAGATCACTTCTTGGAATCAAGACGAACCTTTGCCAATGAGAAGATCCAGAGAAGCTGAAGGAAGATTACTGTCCCTGTGCCGTTGCTGTTGGGGTTGGCCTGCAGTGGTTACTTTATTGCCAAGGAAATGAGAAAAGGACGTTGTTGTGTTTACATTATCACCTTGAGGAAGATCTCCAAGGGCTTGTGACTGAGCTTGCCTCCTGTTCTGAAGTCTCAGGGACACACAGACTTCACCACCAGCTCCCCCTGAATTCCCTTGCTGGGAATTCTACCTACAGAGAGATGCCAGCTGTTGTTTGGGCCTTCTGAGAAGACTGCGCGTCGCTCGGAGCTGGAAGCACGATGCAACGAGGAGAAGCATGACACCGCCGCAGCAGTTGCCGTCGCATCACCAAAAAAGCATGCCGCCACCGCAGCTGTTCGCTGTTGCATCGCAGATGAAGCGTGTCACATCACCGGAGAAGCGTGTCGCCGCCGCAGAGGTCACCGTCGCATCACCGGAGAACTGTGTCGGAGGGCCTGTCACAGCTCCAAAGTTCATCGATTTCAACGCAAGGCCGTCGGTGTGCATGCATCGCATCCACGTTGTTGCATCATATCAAAGACGCCATTTTGTTGCATCGCACCAGATCATCGCATTGCATTGAGGAGCCATCTTGGCGCATCAGAACCGGAACGCAGTAAGAAACCGACACATCACCTCCTTTCCCGTAAGGAACTGACGCATCACCTCCCCTGCGCTGCAGTAAGTAACCAACGCATCACCTCCCCCGAAGCAATGAACCAATGCATCACCTTCCCTGCTACCCTTTTGTTTGTTTTGCATGACGCATCCAAGGTACTTTGAGAGTAAAGTGTTCCATTTACCATCTACATCTACATTTAACTAAGCTATTTCTACAATTTTAAAGTCCTATTTTTGATTACTGTATTGTGGATTTTTGTCGTTTAGTCTTGTGTTAAGTCTAGTAAAGATTACTTATTTTTCTAAACTTGTGTGGTGTCCATTTCTAATGTTTTCACTATATTACTGTATGTGTTCACAAATGCTTTACACACTTCCTCTGAGATAAGCCTGACTGCTCGTGCCAAGCTACCAAGGGGGTGAGCAGGGGTTATCTAGGAGTGTATCCCCCTTATCCTGACTTGAAGCAAGGGTCCCAATTTGGATAAAGGTGTAAACCATTGCCAACTAGAGATCCCCATTTCTAACAACAAGCATGAGAAGTATCTACATATTCATAGAGTGTATGCTTGCTTCAAAGTGATAGATTCAATGGCAACTTGGAGGGTAGCAGAAGAGTCAGAAATCTGTTAAACAAATGTTTTCATGAGTTGTTGGACAGGTATAAAACTCAAACTTTAAATGACTGAAGGATAAGGACTCAATCTGCACATTTTAGATGTTCATGCCATATACTGACATACCATTGCTATGCGTGGATCCTGTGCTCACCAAGTTGCACCGGTCAGATGAGCCCCAATCAGGGCAGAGCCGGTCCTGGGTTGCTTGTCTTTAGGTTCAGGGAGGACCAGGCCTTTCAGTTCATGCTGGACTGCTCCTATTCGAGCAGGGCCAAGACTGATTTGTATATGGCCAGGGACAAACTGTAGTTGCTTAGTGTGCAGAAGAAGGATGGGTTGGGATGCAACCTGAGCTATTGACAGTGGCTACACTTATTGCAAGGATTCCCCCATCACCCTTTGTGTGAATGATGTCCCATATACTGTCCATCCATCGTTAGTACAGAACACAATCAAACACTTACGGAAAGAAAAGTTGCTGGGAAATTGCAAACATTAAGATCCTGTTCTAATGCAGTTTATTTTTTTTCCGATTATTATTGTTGTCATCCCATTTATGAAAAAAGTTTTTTTAAAGTAAATTATTTTAAGGACCAGATGTACCTTTGGTCAGGTTGTATCACAGTGATGTCTTTGATCGGTGCCTGCAATATAACATGGCAAATTCCATGGATATATTATTCCAGTAGAGAGCAATGAGGCTGTCCACAAGAAATTCCATAAAGTCAGCCTCATTATTATTCACAAGAAAGTATACCTTCTGTAATTTCTTACAAACGCAGAGACAGATGCCAGCCATAGACAGCAGACCACCTTCTGTTTATTCCCTTGTATATTCAGGCGCTATTAAGACTTCTGCCATTCAAAGGAAAAGAGGTCTCAATGTCAAAACAAACACTGGCAAAGCCAACAGGTATCACTTTTGGGAACTATTGGCTTTGCCAATGCCTTTGACTATTCTCTACAGCATTGGGCTTTTTCCTGATGCTGTGCAGCATCGCTGAATAAATGAATACATTTTGTTAAAAAAAGGTGCAACAATGAAACCGCCACCAGCAGTCACATCTTTCCACTGGCATGCATATGAGGCATAATATATGAATGTCCATGCTACAGAATGTATGTGTGCACCAGTGAAATGACGCGGGTGCAATTGGTTTAAATTTTTTATCTTTGGATCCAAGATGGCAGATACTTGGATAAGTTAATAAAACAACACTTTTTTTAGTGCAGATGAGAAACTGTAAAAAAAACAAAAAAACACAAAGTTTAAAGGTTGAAATAGGTTGGAAATCAGCCTGCTAGCTGTTCACAATATAATACATAGCAGGTATAAATCCATTTACACCTGCATAAATGGATGCCACCACTGTGTATAATTACTGTAAACATGGCACAGGCATAGAGGGTCAGAAGTGTGTGCTACAAGGCGTGACTAGCGTTCCAAGTTTATGAACACCAACAAACATCAGTTTGCAATTATTCACAATCTGCTCTATGACCCTTTTCTGGCCTCGAAATGGGGAAAGATTTGTTTTTGCCAACATCTGGAGTAAATAACTTTCAAGGATGGGAAGAGGAGCAGGCCAGGGTAGGCCAGGGCAAAATGTTACAACAGGAGTTGAATCTTAAGTAAGCTCCAGTTGGAGGGTTTTGAGTAAATGGAATCTTTCGTTATTGTATAAATTTCTGGTCACGAATGTTTGGTTTGAATAGGAAGCATGTAGTTAAACATGATTGCAACTGACTGACGTCACTTTCTAGTCAAACAAGTCCTTTCTGCCAGTATCTCGTGTGACTTCTGTACAAGAGGTGTGTCCTCATGTATAATTTTCACAAGAGTTTCACATAACATATATCATTTTTAAATACTATTCATGAAAATTACATGTTATTCGAGAAGTTAAAAAAATCACCACTAATGCAGAGGAAAGCTCGTTCCAGGGGAAACGTTATTTCCCAGTGGATAAAAAATTCTGCAAGTGACATAGGCACTGGCTTTTTCCAGTGCCACTTTGGACTGAGTCTACGTGCATATTAAATGGACACTCCACACTTTCTGGTATTTTAGGATTTACAACAAAGATGCAGGCATCCCGGAGGGTAATTCATGAAGGGTAATTCCAGCACTGCAAGCACAGATATAATTCTGAAGGATGCCCGATGCCCGACTTATGGTAGAGGGGCAGATTAGATTGCACCATCGAAGACGGTGATGCTCCCTGGCCTTCCTCATTATTTTACCATCCTCTCTGTGCTACTTTCAAGGTCAATGCTCTGTGATCTGGAACCCTTACATGGGAACTAGAATGGAAGGGACTGTGGTACAAGGTTGCACTGAATAAGTTAAAGCTCCCAATAACTCGAATGGAGGAGGGGTTGGGAGACCCAGATTTTGAGTTATACTATTCAGCTTACAAGCAGCAATGAAGGCCCAGGTTTAGTATAATTTTGTATCAGGGTTGAGTCACTTTTATGGTGCAGCCCTGACGCAAAATCATTTTTACCAAGCCATACAAAGCCATTTTGCATGTCATTGCGTGGTATAGTAAGTACAAACTAGCACAAGGCAGATCATAGCCCTACCTTGCAATACTTGGCATTGTGTAGTTGTATCATGTATGGAACATAAGTGTTCCTATGCATTCACCCGCAGATTTTGATGCTAATCCCGACTTGCAATTCTTGTAAACCTGGCTTTGTGTCAAAAGGGTGCACCTACCCAACAAAGGCGTGACAAGGAGAAATGCCTCTATTTCTCCTCCTCGTTGCTTCCTCTTTCCTGTGTGCTGCATTCTGGAAAATGTCTCTTCCTGCACAAAAACAATCCTGTCCTACTGATGGCACCCCACACTATGGATCGACACTATATTATTGCCTACTCCTGAGTTTAGCCCTGTATCCTATTAGGATGTACAGCATATTACTAATTACACCCCCATTCAGTAATTTGCTTTAACATGATCAGTCTAAAGTAACCCCCGAGGGATCTCCCTCCTTAGACAAACCTATAGATCTTTTGCAGAGGAGTGGCCATTTCTGGTGTGCAAGTTACAATTATCCATTAGTTATTCCTTTGGCTGAACAACATGTGAATGGCAGATACCAAAGCCGATTACTGGGGGGGCTGCAGGGGCGGTAACTTTTACATCGGTCTGTGCGTGGGTGGTACATGCTTTGTGAGGTACCAAAATTCAGACCTAATAACATTTCAGTGTTCTTTTTAAATTGACTGCATTGTTTGTAATCACATAAAGAAACGGTACTGTGTTCTTTCTGCGTTACTCATGAAAAGTCCAGTTGACGAGTTATAAATGGGTCATTCTGCTAAAACTTGTGTTTTTCGTCGTTTTTCAGTAGTAAAGTAGCACATTAGTTCTTAACATTCAGGAGGATTTTGATCTTCAACAAGCAGGCTTTCCCCTGCTACAGGGATATAGTCCAACAGGGGGAAGAACATGCTTCTCTTTCAAACTTTCATAACACGATATGCAAATCTTTTGGTTCATGATGGCTGCTTTATTCGAGCACAGCTAATATATGCATTTTTACCAAATGTTCCATGGAAAGTTGGGTCTTATTCTAGACCTAGCAGAGAATTACTAACAAGTGTCCAGAAGACATGCTGACTCACGAAAAATCGCTTTGTTAAACAGTTATCCCCCAGATTCATCATGCTCCTCTTTTGCGAGTCCTTAATAGCGATTATTAATGAATCGCTATTAAAGACTCGCAAAACGGGATGCATGTAGAAATCGCAAAATTAATAGCAATTTCTACAGCTTCCAAAGGCCCATAGGAATGAATGGGGAGTCATTCCTTATTTGCGATTCGCTAATTGCGAATCGCAAATAAGGATGCGATTACAAGGGTGCCAGGGTGTCCTTTAGCACCCCTGAAATAGTGATTAACACTGGTGTTGCGCACACACATGTCCAAAGGACATGTGTGTGTGTAACATACAACTTACAAGTTTTCGCTATTTACCACGAAGTCACACTTCGCGGTAAATAGCGGCCCAGAATTGCGAATTCGCAAATCTAAAATGGTTCATGAATTGCATTTAAGGAATCTCAAATAGAGATTCCATAAATGCAATTCCTCGCAATTTAGCGATTTCAAAATTAGCGATTTTTGCATTTGGGATGATGAATCCCAAATGCAAAATAAGCGCTTGCAAAGGGCCAGATTCGCAGAATCTGTCCCTTTGCGAGCCGATTTTTGCTTCATGAATCTGGCTGTATGTATATAGGGATGTTTTGTAAAGTGTGCAGAAGTCACAACTAAACCTGGAATGAGACGCAAATGCCCATATAACATTCTTTGTGAATCAGCCATGGAAATTCAAGGGGGGAAGTCACACTGAAGAAAGGAGTGGGACTCAGGATGCAAGGCAAAATCTCTCTGACCTGGCACCAGTGGCTGCAGGCAGAGGTAACGCTGTGGGGCGGTGAGGCGAGGAGGGGAAGGGAGGGGGGTAGTGGAGTCCGACAAATGATGGCTAAAGGTAACATAAATAAATAAATAAGTCCTCTACAAGCCTCCACTGCCTGGCACATTGGATGGATCTACCCGAAGAAAAACAGTAAGACCAAGTCTAGTTTACTGTGAAACACCAGCCATTCTGCTACAGTTAAACATTGCATGTTCGCCGAAGATACCTACCTATCAGTGAGAACCAATGTACTGCTGACATTCCTGCTTGGCATGGCTGATGTTTCATGTTTTGTTTTGTTATTCTTTTCTTTTCGTTAATTGCCAAACGCAAACATAAAGTTAAAGCAAATTGCAATCCTTCTCCAGCGACACCATGCCCCATGTTTTTTTTACTGCTGTGAGGTTTCTGTAGGGGACTGGAAAGAATTCATTTTATTTACTATACTAAAAATGGTGTCACAGAAACCAAGATGTATTTTTGTTCTTTTTCACACACATAATAATGGTTTCTATACATGTTTTTCACTTACATTTTTTATCAGCTATAATCCACTGAGCCGAACCTTTGCGAGTAGCAAACACCAGCTTTTCTGGCAGGGGCCTCCAGGTAAACACTGAACACCTTCATTAATATCCTGACAGCCTTATTATCATGCCCTATTGGTAGCATGCTCGCTAGCTCTACTGGTAGTCAGGCCTGTCAAAACACTTACATGCTTGACACTGCCAATTGTGTCTTAAAGATGGCTGAGGTAGCAGGGAAGCCAGACACTTACAGGGCAAGCTACATGATTAATGACCTTTCCTTCTGTCAGTTGAGAGTGCTTTAATTAACTTGTGAACTCTGACATGTTCTTGAAGTGTATTTCTTCACTGAATCATGAAAAATATTGCTTTTTCTTACAGAAATAACATTCGGGTGCTTCCTTTCAGTATTATTTTTAAGGTGTTATGCAGACAGATCGATGTTAAAAAATGTTACAAACATCAAACACTCTTGCCAGTAGCATAATACATTCCTGGAAAAAAAATGTAGTGACGTCAAAAGAGTATTTTACTGTCACACCATGAAAGTTAAAAGGGACGCTTTTCAGAGGCTCTGTAGAACTCACAGCTGCAACTCATAAGATCATTAAGGAAATTGATTCAATGTGTTGTACTTCCGGGAAGGTTATCCATGGTTGTTCTTACCAGAGCAAATATCACTTAAAGGTTTATAAAGCTGCTTCTCGCAAACGTCACACACATTTGACGTTGTGCATTCTTTATACTCATTTCCAGAGAGCTGATGAAAATGCTGATGTCGGCCATGCACATCCTTCCTAAAGTCTGAATCTGGCGCCTACATTTAGTAAGCCGATGGTGTTGTACATGTGCCTAATAAACGTTGTGCTAAGTGTACTATTAAGGATTTTTGGGGGGCTGTGGAAGGCATAGCTTGAGGGCCCCTGTCCACAACTACTTCGAATTATACTATCCATTTACTGATAATTCAAGCTAGCATGATGCCTAACAAGCTTTCTGAAATGGGGTTACACAAACACGGTTGAAATGTGCTTTTGCAGAGGGCCCCAAAAATCCTTAAGATGCTACTGGGCAAAAAGAGAGAGTTGAAGGATGCAGAGCGAGGGAGAGAGACTGAGCTACAGTAATAGACAGAGTTCAAATAGATACAAAGCTCACTTTCCCAGTGGACCGCATAGAGAGCGGAGATTCTGTGCAATTGCCCGCTTTGCCCTTGCATTAAAACGCCTTGGGCTATGCCCTCATGCGCTGTGCGGCTCCAGATCACGTGTGACCCCATCATGGAGCCCTGCTAGTTTAGCCAACACTTTTTTAACATTTTGGAATATTTTGGACCCATTGTGCAATATTTAAACCAAAAATACAAGGACCAGAAGGCAAAGTGCTACTGACTAAAAACCCAGACTGGCTGATGGTACCACCAGCTGGATCACCATACAATGTGTATAAAAGCATGCCTATGAACATCAGGTATCTGCCTTCATAATACCACACTAAAACAAGCTTTAGCAAATCCAATGGGTCTGTCTGTAATGTACTAATTAATACAAAAACAAGCATGCATAAATGATGCCTCCACACAAAAGCATATTAAACGCAGACATCTTGGCCGGTGTGGGAGACGTGCCATGCCGTTCCTGTCACAAATCCCATTGATGAGGGGAGAGGACCCAGGAGCAGCTGTGGGAGGAACGTAGCAATTCCTGATGCTGAGAGGAGGTAGAGTGAATAGAGAGGGATGGGTGTGGGGAGAATGATGGTGACTTCTGGTACCAAGTGGAGGATGGATGGAGGGAAGGAGCGTCGGTACAAGGGGAGAGGCTGGTGGTGAGAGACGGTGCGGGGAGTAGAGCAGAGACATCTGGTGGTGAGGGAAGAAGGGGGTGAAGGGAGAGGAAAGAGGAGCTGATTTGAGAGTATTGGGGTCTTTTGGCGAGGGATACAAGGAACAGGGCGGATGCAGGAAGGAGAATAGTGACTTCCTTTGGTGAGAGAAGGTGGGAGTAAGAGTAGTACAAAAGGGGGCGGAGTGATAGTGGGAGTGGAAGTGAGGAGAGCGGAGGATGGTGGCAAGAGGCAAGGCAGTGGTAGTGGGTGCAGACAGAAGTGCAGTGACTCCAAACTGTGAGGGGGAGGAGGTAATGCGCTAGTATTGGAGAAGAGGCAAGAGCATGAGGGGAAGGAGGCAGGAGCAGTTGTAGAGGGAAAAGCAGTAACTCACAGCGGTGAGGGAGGGAGCAGCAAAGTAACAGCTGCAGCATCCTGCTAAGCTACCGTGTGCAGAGCCTATATTTTATTGTTTAATGTTCCACATTCTGTACTTATTATGGTTTGCATGGTGGAGCTGCTCTGCAGTTGGTTATCTGCTGGCTGGCAAGAGGAAGCCACCCTAGGATTGCATGTTCTAATGAACCTATTTTACAAAGTTATCCTGATTCCTGTGGGATAAAAGCAAGAGAGATTGGGCCGAAGATGGGAATGACATGCTGTATTACTTGTTGGCAAGTACATTGAAAAAGATAATCTTGCCCAGATGACTTGCCCTCCACAATTATTAGAAACAAAATAGATAGTGGACACGATTATTTGAAGATCACTTTTAAACACGTTTCACCAATTGGAAGCTTCCCGGATAGTTGGAACGATGCAATTATTAGGCCCATACTAAAGAAGGATAATCCACCGGATCCAGTAAATTATCACTTAATTAGTTTGATAGATGTTGCAGCAAAAATGTATGTAAAGCCTTGCTCCAATGCACGAAGGACTGGATGGATGCTGAAAACCTTATCCCATTTGAGCAAGGATGCTTTAAAGAGGATTACTCAATGATTGATCATTGTTTTAGCCTCAAGGCTATGGCCATAAACTAATAGAAACCAGGGGAAATTTTTACTGCTGCTTCATGGATTCTCATTCGATGTTCAATTTAGTAAATAAAATAACCCTGTGGTGAAAGCTAGAAAGTATGATGGTACCAAGGGGCCTGCTAATGGTTTTAAAGGAGCTTCACTGAGAGAACTAGGCAAGGGTGGTATGAGATAAAGGTGGTTCACTGTCATGTAAAATCCAAATAGTCAATGGACTTCGGCAAAGGTGCATTTTATCACCAATGGAGTTTGCCATTACCTTGCAAATCTTCCAGTAACCCATCAGAAGGTTGAGTTGTTTTTACTTAAAATGGGGGGTAAGCTTGTTCTTTGTTTATTGTGTGCAGATGATCTTGCACTCGTGGATATGACCCAAGTTGGCCTACAAAGGAAACTAGCAGTGTTTAGTGAATATTACAGAGCCAACTACCTATTAATTAATTTGAAAAAATAAAATGATAGTGTTTGTGCAACAAGAACCTTAACATAGTCTATTGACATGCAGGTAGTTGAGGAAATATAGTCTTACAAATACTTGAGTATGTACTTCAATACTAAAATGTTATGGAACTTGTACTTAGACACTTTGAAAAGTACATTCTCTTCTTAATTATTCATCCTCAGTCTAATGAAATTCCAAAAAAGACTTTGGCTGGAAATATTTTGAGTTAGTGCTTACAGCATCGAACGTGGTGGTCCATCCTCAAATGTTACATGGAGCAGAAGCATTGGGCTTAGACACAAACATAGATTGGGATAAGACAGAAGGTTATAGTCTAAAAATACTCTTTAGGA
Organism: Lissotriton helveticus; assembly: GCF_964261635.1. Lineage (NCBI taxonomy): Eukaryota > Metazoa > Chordata > Amphibia > Caudata > Salamandridae > Lissotriton > Lissotriton helveticus. The sequence continues at coordinate 238,210,473 of NC_136059.1, forward strand.
CTCCCAAAATGTGCAATGGTCCAAGCTGTTAGGATAGAAGCCGATTTAACATCATGGAACTGAATTACAAAAATGTTAAGCATCTATTTCTGGCATGAACAGCTTGATTCACCAATTTTAAACATTGTATGTTATTATTTGAATGAAATTATGACGACTTAACTAAGGTTTGCAATAGAAATACGGGATCAACTCAGGGGGGTTTACTAAGTTATCTCAAATTGGAGAAGTATGACATTGAGAATTTTCCACTGCCATCTAGAAAGTAATTCAATGCCATAAACTTGATAAATGTAAAATGTACAGGAATTTATATAGCGCAAATCACCGAGCGGTTTCTAAGCGCTTGCTTAGGGAACCCGTCCTGGTATTCCCCTGTGAGATAACCCCGGCAGGGTATCCGCAAGGTGAAAGCCAGGCATCCCACCGCGAGGGGCCGTTGTGGAGATTAAGCAAGCTATTGCCCAGAGTCGCAGAGTGTGAACCCGTGAATCGAGTAGGCACCGGAGCGAGAATTGTCGAGTCCATGGACATTTTAGGATTTAAGACCCCGCCTAGCCGGGAATTGAACCCTGGTCCCGGGCTGACCTCTGCTTCCAGGTCTGCCTCCTCTAACCAGTGAGCCACACTTCTCCACATAGAACCTAGGGTCAAAGATTTCACTTATTTGTCCCTGAAAATATCAATGGTTCACTCAACTGCCTTACTGTATTTGGTATATAGGTAAAACCTGCCTACCAGGGATTCATTCAGAATATATTAAATAATTCCATACATCTTCTATAAAGTGACAGCATATGACACTACAAAATATGTATATCAAAACTTGAATAATTGACCAGGTAAATGAATTACAGTAACCGAGTGTATCAGATTTTTTTCTGGTTTATATGAAAAAATGCACAAAATAGGGGTTTGCCAACAAATAATTCTCATGTACATTGATAACAGAAGTTAACAATAAATCAATTTCTAGCTCTTTATTACCTCTTTGCCTAATCATTAATTCTATTTTTCCCTATTTTGCTTATTCTGTCTTTCACTCATGGTTTTTGCTCTCTAACTGTTCTACTTCTCTCTTATCTGAATTCTTATAACTTTTCTATTTCTTTTTATTAATATACAGTGTTGTTATAACAAATTGGATTTCTGCCTCACAGTTTTGAGTCACTTTATCTTTGATTATTTATGTCTTTAAAACTCATTTCATGGAATATTAGGGGTCTGAATTCTCCCCTCAAAAGACAGAGAGTACTTACGCATTTAGCTAAACGGAATGCGGATATAGTTTTTCTACAAGAAACTCATCTCACAGATGTTGAGTCATTAAAATTAAAAAGAGGATGGGTGGGGGATGTTTTTTCTTCTCCAGGGGATGGGAAATGTAATGGAGTAATGATACTCTGTCGTAAGTCACTTCCAATTTCACTCTTGTCACAGGAATCTGATGGGGAAGGTAGATGGCTAAATGTTAAATTGTTGTTAAAGGATGTTCCAGTTTCTCTTCTTAATGCCTATGCCCCTACTTGTGGTGAACCCTCTTTTTGGTCTACTTTGGCCAAGCAAATTACACACTCCATGGAAGATAATTTTGTATTAGCCGGTGACTGTAATCAGGTTTTTGACCCATTTGTTGACAGAAATTCTAGACTCTTCTTTGTTCCTAATAAACCACATACATCCTTTGTTCACATCATTACTCCTAGATGCTTGGCACCTATGTTATCTGACTCCCAGAGAATACACTTTTTACTCTCCCTCCCATCATACCCAATCAAGAATTGATTTTTTTTGTCTTCCACAATATCTCACAAACACGCATGCATTTAGAAACTGACCCTATTTTACTCTCTGACCATGCTCCTGTTTCAATTACCATTGATATTATACCTACATCTTTACTCCCTAGGAGATGGCGTTTTAACAATGCTCTTCTTTTAAACCCAGAGTTTATGGCCTCCTTCACTACTTTTTTTTATGAATATTTTGAATCCAATCAAACTGAGCACCTGTCATTTTCAACTATTTGGGATGCTTATAAAGCCTCAGCAAGAGATTTCATTATTGGTTTTGTTGCCAAGAAATGCAGAATTGCACGTATACATACTAAAACTCTCCTCCTCGACATCAAGAAATTAGAACATTCTTATTACACGTCCCATTCGAAGGATTGCTTAACAGCCCTTATAAATGCTGAACCACAATTTAACCCGTTGGCTGCTTCGAACGTTCCGCGCCAGTGTGGAACGTTCGAAGAAACGGGTGGGGTCGCTTCGGCCAACGAACGTGCGCAGCACTACCGAGGTAGTGCTCGCGATGACCGTTGGCCAACGGCAGCAGCCAACATGTTAACAAGAAGTAGACTGACATTATACTTGTTAAAATCCAGTGCAACGTTTTATTGTGGTAAAAATAAAGCTGGGAAAATATTGGCCAATTATTTAAAAGTCAGGCAGAATAAATCAAACATAGAATCGATATATGACATAAATTCAAATTCAAAATTTAAGGATGCTGAAATATTAATCAAATTTTCCCTTTTTTACTAATCTCTATACTCATCCGAAACACAACCCACAGATCATTCATTATCACATTTCTTTTCCAACATTCCAAAACCCCAACTTTCATCTCTGGATTTATCCTCTTTGGGGGCAGACATTACACAGCAAGAACTCCTAAATGCACTTCAACATCTTAAAAAAGATAAAGCACCGGGCCCAGATGGTTTTACCGTTGAATTTTATCTTCATTTCTCCAAACTCCCATTGCCTACATTGTACTCTTTGATGAATTATTTAACCTCCTTAAATAATTCCTCTGGTTCTTTTTCAGAAGCTCATATTTGTCTCATCCCCAAGGAAGGCAAGGACTCTAGATTTTGTAAAAACTACAGGCCTATCTCCCTGGTTAACATTGATTATAAAAAAAATTCTAAAGCATTAGCTCTCCGATTAGATTCCCACCAACCGAACTTGTTGGGAAAGGAACAATCTGGCTTTGTTAAAGAACGATTTATCACGGACAATACACAACTTCTTTTTAACGTTATATCCAAATCCTCTCGTCTAAACCAATCCTTAGCGGCAATTGCACTAGACGCGGAAAAAGCGTTCAATAGAGTTGAGTGGATTTATTTGTTTTATACTCTCAAATGGTTTGGCTTTGGTCCTAAATTTACATCCTTAGTTTCTCTCCTTTATTCTAATCCTAGTGCTGCTGTTTGTGCTAATGGCTTGATTTCCTCAGTTTTTGAATTAGGTAGAGGAGTTCGTCAGGGGTGCCCCTTATCTCCCTTTTTATTTAATTTGGCTCTGGAACCTTTTCTTTCCAAATTGCGCCAAAACCCGAATTTACGTGGTTTCCAAATGTTAAATTGTCACATTAAACTTGCAGCTTATGCTGACGATATCTTGCTTTTTAAATCAAATCCAGTGGAATTAATCCCTGCCTTTTTAGCGGACGTTTATTCCCTTATTTCTGGCTATAAGCTAAATAACGATAAATGCGAAATTTTACCCCTAACCAAATATACTTATAAACCAGAATTTAGTGCTTCTAACTTCACATAGAGTCCCATCCATATTAAGTACCTCAGACTACATATTACACCTTGTATTTTAGACACAGTAGCACTGTGCATGGATAAATGTATTCAGAAGATCTCAGACCTAACTGCTAAGTGGCATCCCCTTTACTTATCTTGGTGGGGGCGCTTAGACACCATTAAGATGATGCTGTCGCCAATAGTTGTATATACTATCTCTAATATACCAGTTCTGATTCCTGTTAAATCATTTAAGAATATCAATTCCATCCTCTCTTCCTTTTTATGGAACAATAAGAAACTCAGAATGTCTTTGACGAGGTTAATTCGCTCCAAAACAGAGGGTGGAGTTACTTTTCCTGACTTTCAGGCTTATCAGAAAGCATTCCTTCTACGGCAGGCTTCCCATTGGTTACTTGAACCCACAGATGACTGCCCTTTATGGATCTCAATTGAGCGTCTTTTTCTATCTCCCTTTTCTTTTCATGAATATCCTCCTTTCTCACGCAAACCGCTGACCCTTTCTACCCCCATAATTAAATTGACCTCTAAGCTCCTTCAGCCATCATCACCCCCTACTCATCACACTATACATTCCTTCCTCAACTCAACCATTTGGCATAATAAAAACATGCTTATTCACAATAAACCCTTTTATTGGAAAACATGGAGACAGAAGGGTTTACTTTGGGTCTACCAATTATTCTCCTACTCAGTCTTTTTGTCTTTTCCCTTGCTTAGCGAACTGTTTAACTTACCTACCTCTTTCACTCATAAGTACCATCTTTTAAAGGAAGCTGTGTTGACTACATTTACCCAAATATCTAGTACACCTACTATTTCTAACAATTCGGATTCCCTTACACAATTGCACACTCTGTTAAAAAATACACCCAAAGCTTCCACCATATACAGCTTTTTACAGGGTACTGGCACTATTAGGCAGAAATCCAGAATATAGGAATCGTGGGAACATGATTTTCAAACATCTTTGTCAATTCCTTTATGGAAGAACTTACGGATTAAGTTGCGAAAATCCTCCAGAGCAGCAAACACAACGCAAACATTATTTTTTGTATAAAATAAAGTTTTATTATCACCACGTACTTTAAGTAAGAGTTTCTCAACTGTGCCAGATGTTTGCTGGACATGTTCATCTCCAAATGTTGATTTATTTCATATGTTATTCTCCTGTCTAGCTGTATGTAACTTCTGGAAACAAGTTTGGGCTCAAATTAACCTAATTTTTGGAACTAAGTTTCCTTTTTCTTTTACCTATATTTTCTTAGGGAGTCGTTCACCTGTTTGGGAAAATGTGATGTTTAATATCAAAATTATTGATCTGTTATTGGCAGTTGCTTTTCAACAAATTACTATAAACTGGAAAGACTTCCCAAAAATATCTTATAGAGCCTGGTGGTACGTCGTTTGCCACAATCATAGGTTACATACTGCTTTTGTTTACCCTATAAACTTGGCAACGAAACGTTTGGATTTGTGGTCACCTGTTACAATATTTCTGGATACAAGTGCCAAAAGTTTCTCCCAGTTACAGCCATCACAACAAGAAGTTCTTAAGCCCCTCTGACCCCCAACCGTTCCTAGTATCTTTTATAATGTATTCATATTCAGATTTTATTTGTATTATTTGTATCTCATATGCTGTTATATATAAGTATGATTCATATACTCTCAATATGGCATATTTCTAATGTACCAATATGAGGGTATTATTTTGTGTTTTTTATACACACCTTTATATTTATCAATAAAGATTTTCTTGAACTAAATAAACAATAAATAAAAAATGGAAATATACTAAACATCAATGTATCAATACCCATCTTCACAAAATTAGATATTGAGTCGATCCTAAACATAGAAATCAAAAACTCCCATAAAAAATTAATACAACAATAATTAAAAGGAAGAATGGGCTATACATCTACTTTTCGCTCTCCTTTGCAATATGTCAATGAGACCATCTTCAGGGCATTGATGGATCTTGTGAGATTCAAAGTCAACACAGTATGCATCGAACTGATCTCTTCAAGAGTACTCTGAAGTAAACTTAAATTAGAGATTAGATGACCTCACATGAAAGAGTTTGATTTTGGTGTATTACATATTCTTTTCACTCCGCCGTAACATTTATCAAACGGTCCCGCTCAGCGATATACAGACAGTGGAATTCTGTATTTGATGGCACTACCCAATCTGGCCATGTTAAAATTATTATTAGGGCTGAATCCAATCCATTTGTTTGTGATGGGGGCGGACCACCTTATAAAATAAGGTGGAATTTGCAGTTGTATCCTTAAGGTACATTTTGTGTGACTGTTTAAATTTTTTTGGCCTTATGATGTAAGTTATTAAAACCGGTTTTAATAAAACATGGAATAAAGTCCAAGGTGAAGAAATACATAAGATTTTCATTTGGCATGGAATCATGTAATGCTCTGTGGGGCAGATGTTTGATAGGTGTATCTACTCAGAAAGCACTTTGATCACTTTTAATTGTCAATGCCTGATATTCATGCTTGGAAATCATTTTTTTATGGGCAGGGGGAAGTGGTGAAGAGTGGAGCAAGGTGAGAGCTGCTGGCAGTGAGGTTGGAAAGCAGAGAGGAGTTAGCAGCAACGAACATGTAAGATGGGTAAGGGGACAAATGCTGGGATGCCTGAACTGACGGCTGCCACCCAAGTGAATATGAGTCTCAATACTGCAGCTGGCCCACCCGGCATCAGGCATCCAAGTCCGCAAATGGAGCTTTCGAAAGTATTAGCCATATTGAAACCTGGATCATATTCCAGTTCTGAAAAAAAGTGGAAGAATTCAAAACCCACCAAAGAAGTCTATCTTTATGTAGCAGTGCATGGCTGCAAGTGTCAGCCACTACACAAATGTCAGTTGTGGTGACAGAGTGACAGCTGTCAGGCTCCCCTTGCACCTCAACGCGCCATCTACATTGGTGAAATTGAGGAACTCAACACTGGGTTTTGGTTTCCCATGTAACCAGTGTTTGTCATCAGGTCATGTTGTTGTTAATTGTTCTGTGACAGGCCATGAAACTTTGATAGAAGTGTGTTTAAGAAATAAATGTGGTATAACATAACAACACAACATAACATTAACCTCTTTATAATTATTCCTAATCTAATTGTCACAGTCCGTATACCATGAGGATATGTTATACTGGGAAAACATGCTCCATCTCTAGCTATTGAAATTTAACAACAAAATATCACCCTGTGTCCTTGCCTAAATTACATAATGCTAGACTCTCGGTGCAAAGTACAAGTTCTAGCACCCGGGCTGTACCACACATTCAAAAGCATATACCACACAAGAAGGAGGAAGTCAGGGGCTGCGAGTAGGAAGAGCAGACCCGTGGTAATGAAGATTACTAGTTGGTTAGCACAGCTGTCTTGCCATTTCGGCAAACAATCCTTACTGTATGACGAGACCATGCAACATAACCTCTGAAAACAGAACATCAAAGAAAACAGGTCTGCAGAGGATCTGAGATGACTATACTCACCAAACCCAGCTTTATAAACAAGTAATACACTTTGGTTCATGCACTCAGAATTATGCCAGATCATTACATTAATTAGAAGCCAGTGGGCATGCATTGTACCAACCTATCATGAATGTGTTATGGAGGCACAAATCACCAAAATCTGTGCACAGAAATCACAACCCAAGGTCCAGAGATGAACTATGACACGAGAGAAGGGCAAGCCATCGATACAAAGGTCCACCGCACACATGCAGATGCGCCTGGCATTTATAAGCCATGTGTACCCGAGGAGGTAAATGTCCTGGATCTCACCTGAAACACTGTGCCATCAAATTATGATGAACCCCACATTCAAATAAAGATCAGCATTTGAATGCAATCAGCAAACCCTGCATAAAAAGATAATGAAAATAAAACTTTATACCAGTCCTTTAATACGGCTCACAGACAGAAATATCTAAAGATGGAGAGGGATAATGAGTTTGTAATGATTTAGGCTGATTAAACCAGGAAGCAAGGTCATGAACTCCATCCACTCAGGATCTCTATCAGATCCCTGCCCACACCACGTTTTCAACAAAGCTGACGGAACCATCGCACCCCATCTGCGAAAGATCATCAACATCTCCTTCGACACAGCAACATTCCCGGAAAGCTGGAAGCACGCAGAAATCAACGCCCTCCTCAAGAAACCCTAGGCGGACCCCAAAGCCCTCAAGAACATCCGGCCCATCTCCCTGCTCCCCTTCCTGGCGAAGGTCATCGAGAAAATCGCCAACATGCAGCTGACCCGCCACCTCGAGGACAACAGCATCCTAGACCCATCCCAGTCCGGATTCAGACGCAACCACAGCACCGGGACTGCCCTTATCGCCGTCATTGACGACATCAGGCGCCAGCTAGACAATGGTGAAACCTCAGCCCTCATCCTCCGGAACCTGTCAGCCGCTTTCGACACGGTCTGCCACTGCACACTAAGAACACGCCTCCAAGAAGCCGGAATCCAGAAGAAGGCACTGGACTGGACCACGTTCTTCCTCTGGCAGAACCCAGAGAGTCCGCCTCCAGCCCTTCCGATCCGAAGCCACTGACATCATCTGCAGCGTACCCCAGGGCTCAGCCTGACCCTGTTCAATGTCTACATGGCCCCCTCACACAAGTAGTCCGCCAGCAGAAACTAAACATCAGCTCCCGCGCCAACGACACCCAGCTCATCCTCTCCCTCACCAAGGACCCACACACCACCAAAACCAACCTCCACGAGGGAATGAAGGCCGTCACTGAGTGGATGAGGAACAGCCTTCTGAAACTGTACTCGGACAAGACGGAGGTCCTCATCCTCGATACCACCCCCTCAGCTTGGGACGACTCCTGGTGGCCGACCGCACTGGGAGTAGCTCCAACACCCACGAACCAAGCACGCAACCTACGATTTATCCTCAACTCCTCCCTCTCCATGTTGAAGCAGGTCAACGCCATCTCCTCCTCCTGCTACAACAACCTCTGCATGCTTCACAGGATCTACAAGTGGATCCCGACTGAAACAAGAAGAACAGTGACCCAAGCCCTTGTCAGCAGCAGGTTAGACTACGGCAACACACTCTACACAGGAATCCCGGCCAAACACCTGCAACGACAACAACGAATTCAGAACGCCTCAACCCGACTGATCCTCAATGTCCCCCACCGCAGCCACATCTCCCCCACCTCAGAGACCTGCACTGTCTCCCCATCAACAAGAGGATCACCTTCAAACTCCTCACCCACGCGCACAATGCACTCCACAACACCGGACCAGCATACCTAAACGACAGACTCAACTTCTACACCTCTGCCCGCCAGCTCCGCTCCGCCAGCCTCGCCTTGCCGCTGTCCCGCGCATCCAACGAACGACCTCCAGCGGCAGATCCTTCTCTTTCCTTGCTGCAAAAACCTGGAACACCGTCCCCACCCATCTACGGCAGACACAGGACCTGCTCACCTTCAGAAGGCTCCTCAAGACCTGGCTCTTCGAGCAGTAGCAGCACCCCCCCCCCCCCAGCGCCTTGAGACCCTCACGGGTAAGTAGCACGCTTTACAAATTCACTGATTGATTGATTGTTTGAAGGGAAATGGGAGCTACACAGACCTTGATTTATCCCGCAGAACTATGCAACAACGACCTGCATACCACGAGTTAGAAATATTGACAATTACAAACATAGCAACAAGGTACATTACATTAAGCACCTTGCCCCAGATGCTGAAAAATGGGAAAGTCTATTAGCCATGTGCTGATATAAAGCCTGCCCTTGAGAGCCTGTGTCATTTTCCTTTGCGCCAGTGAAAGTAAGCGGATCATGGCACATACAGCTCAGAAAACACTGCCATTACAATAACATGAATATGTAGCTAAGGGCCCGGTTTAGAGATGGGTACTAAAATAATTCTAATAAAAGAACTGTCTGGAGGCAGATCCACTGCAGAAATCTGCTCATAATTTCATTCAGAGCACAGATGGTACTTCACTGGAAACTGGATGGAGGTCTTTGTCTGATTCAGACTTTGGGTGTTTTTTCAATTTTCAAAATGGCTTTGTAATGGTACTTAGAATCAGAGCAGCCTCTTTCTTCTTGATTTTTAGGTATTTTGGACTTCTTGAGTGTGCCATCTTTATCAAATAACTCTGATCACTGAGGGGGTATTCACAACCATTTTCACACAACGAAGAACAAAAAAGTGGATATTGGTTTATAGATATTGGTATTCTTCCTGTGGTTCCTGTACTGCACACTATATCAGCCAGAACTAAAGTTTCAAGGAATAGTAGGAATAAGCACTCTACGTGGCCAGGTACTTAATTAAGCACCCAGAATTGTAGGCCTGCCCCAGTCTCAGTAATCTAGGCTCTACACTAAAGGATCTTGGAATTTTGTGCAAGACCGAAGGCTAACATTATGCATTTATCATTTATTGCTGCTCCATGCAGCCATTTAAAGTCAACTTTGTGCCAAATTCAAAACTCCAGAATCAGAGCACAACAGTCCTTATAAACCCCAACACAGCAGCCATCTTTTAAGTATCCCTTTTTTCATTCTTAGATAATATATTTGTTGGGTTGATAGACCTGTGTACTGTATGGTTTAATTGTTTTCTGTTTTTGAGCAGTTATTCCCAATTCATGGGAGTGGTGGTTTTGTTTATGGGTTGGTTAAAAAAACAGAAAAAATAGAAAGAGTTCAGGTGAGTGACAATGTTTTCAATTTGGATTTCCGCCTTGTAGTTATATTTTTTCAAAGCTGTCTTTGTCAGTGCGATTTCTAATGTTTTGACTAATTCCCATTTGATTCTGCATGTAAAAGGCCCACAGTTCTTCAGATGTGTGGCTTTTAAGAGAGGTGAATAAATGATCCTTCCTCAAAACATATATATCCACATCTGTGCTGATGTGGGAGCAAAACATTCTACCCCAAAATCTGGAAACCCAAAAAATGTACCTTAATCAGTGCTCACACAATACACTGGATCGGATATGGTGTTAACCTTCAAATTGATGAAGCAATGTGGCCCCATGTTAAGGCACCTCCTAAACATCAAAATCAGAAAATAAATTTCATCAAATAAATTTAGTTTAAGATTCATCAATTTCATCAATCTAGAACTCAATAACTGCGTTCTAGATTGATGAAAAATTAAGGTTTTATTATAAAATTAAAAAATAAAGTGTCATAGAGTCGATGCCAATGCTGTGATCAATGCAGAGTTGTACAGAAAATGCAAAAGTCCCAAGTGGGCAGCAAAATAAATAGAAAAAAAGGACAGTACCCTTAGTAGCATTGGAGGCTTCATGAAAGTTTTCAGGCTTACCCCGCAGAGTTACATAAAAACTCTGTGAGATTCTGCATAGTTCTTGAATAGCGGAGTTCAGTATGACTCATTACTCGCACTGATTTTAGCAACGGGTGCTTGTCGCGCTGATCGTGTTGATTTTCTACTTGAGCAGCAGCTTTCTCAACGCAAGCGGTAGCATTCTCTGTGTGAGCGGTAGTGACGTGCCGCGGCCGACTGCATTGAGAAATCTCGCCAACAGGTGTTCTAGCACTCGATTGTGTTTGCCAACTTATCATTGATGAGCAACACGCAAGAAAAAACTCGGCCACATACCGGTTATCTGGCAAAACTCTGCGAACTCTGCCGGAGATGCTGAATTTATCATCCACCCTAAGATATTTTACATTACTCTTGCTTACGAAATCTTAATTTCTGCAGATTCATGGCGGTGTGAGCAAATGTCACATTTCTTCAGCACATGAGAGTATATAAAAATAAAACACATAGGGGCATATTATCAAGGGGGTTTATCTCCGCTTTTTTGGCTTTAAAAGCCAAGAAAGCGGAGATAAAATTATCTCCCTATTACCTAGCTGTCTCTAACACCAGTTAGCGACAGCTAGTAGGAGATAGCGACCATCTTGGGCCCCGCTTTGCATGTCAGTGATATTTATCACTAATGACATGCAAAGTGGGCGTGCCAAGATGTTAGCGGCTGGAAACAGTCGCTAACATCGCTATCTCCTATTACCAACTTTTGGAGATTTTCGCGCTAAGCGCGATTATCTCCAAAAGCTAACACCTGCCCCAGAGCAGTTCTTAGCCATGTTATCCAATGGTAGGTGCATAACATGGCTAAGAGCATTAGCTCTGTAATGCATGAATCTCGCTGACTTTTTAGCGATATTCATGCATTTCGGCCGATTTTTAGCGCTTAGGAGATAAACCTTGATAATATCAAGGCTCCTAAGCGATAAAAATCGCCGCGGCTCGGCGATAAAAATATCGCCGCTAAACCAACATAGCGATAATTATCGCTAGTTGTTGGTAATATGCCCCATAAGCTCTAACCCCCTGCATGAAGAATTATTCAGCACCCCTTATTAGCAGGAGATTCTCAAACAGAACAAAATACATTAACAATGACGTGGTATATGAATTAATAGGTTTCAGTGAACACACAAATTACGGATGAACTGGGGAAGGTTCATCAACAGCAGTACAAAAATAACAGTGTAAACAAAACTGAATATTTTAGCTTGACTGTGTGCTGCACACCTTGTGTGAAGAGGAGGTGTGCAAGGGGGGAAGCACAGAATGAGCAACAGCGATTACTTCCATTTTGGACATGATGGCCTTTTGTACTAAAACATGGTCTAGTTAACATACATTATAAAAAAACACCTCTAACCATCATAGACAATGTTGTCCAAAAGCAATCATTCTACACCAGTGTGTACATGTAAAATTGAGTGTAAAAATGCATTCTGCATATTGTTAATGATGAACAAAAATACAAACCCATAAACATCTTTAAATTAGTCCCATTAAATGTATATAATCTTACATTGTCTGTAGTGCTACAGACCCAAGAAATTCCAATAGCTTTTACACATTTAGAGTAGGGGTGTGTAAAATGTGCATAGTTTGCTTTTGCAAAATGCCTAGAAAATTACTTGCAATTACATGTGATTACATGAAATTCAAATCCATCATTTCGAACTCTAGTTTAGCATAAAATGTATTCTCACATTGAGGACGCATTTGATGATAAAAAAAAGTTAGCCGCTTGTGTTCTGGGCGTTTGTGTTATTACCAAGTGCTTGTAAAATGGGCATAATTTCAAAAAATTCACATACGGAGTGTATCATGAAAATTCTGAAATTATCTGAATTACACTGGAATAATAAAAATTTCACACACGCTTAATCTCGAAATTATTGTGAGGACCTAATTCTTACGACTGAATAAAATGGTCCAATTTGTTGGGGGATTTATCATGGAAAAGGAAGCAGGTGGACAACCTGTGATACAACGCAGCCTTAGTAAAGTATAAAAACCCAGCCTACTCTTGAATAAAAGAAAGTTGAATTGGAAAGGACAAAGGTACTTGCCAAAGTAGTCCCCCGAATGGAAAAAATGAAATTCTTCAGATATGCATCCTGGGGACATTTTGTATCTCTCACAACCACTCACTCAGAGCCTCCTCGCTTTCCTAGCTGTGAGCATCTGTAAATCAGCTCAAATGGAATATGAATAAGAAGATCTGCAACTATTAAGCATGCTTAGTCGGTCAGTGTATGACATTGGGTTATTAGTTGTGTGGCCTGAATAAGAACGTCCACAATCCCCTTACTGGGAAACAAACAACCCATTGTAGCACTTGACACTCACAGGGTAGCGGAGCGGAGCAGTCTGAGGCCTACTCAATGGAGATGGTGTGGGCTAGTAATGTCCATTCAATGGCACATAATAATACAATCAATAAATGATTGTCCAGTTAGTTACTTTTTCTTTTGAAAAAGGAGAAGTACACTTATTACACACACTACTAAATACTACGCAATAATTTGCAAATATGTACATTGGCAGATGGAAAACAGCAATATATGACATTGTATAATCACCTTTGACCCCCTAAAATGGTCATACCAACATATCAAGTGAGTCTAGTAGTTTTCTCATGATTCAAGAGGAACAATCCATCACAAAAAATTGGGGACCTAGAGCGCCAAAAGGTCCAGCATACATGCTCCGCTATTAATTCTCTAAAGAAAAAGGTACCGTTCCTAAAGGGGACAAAGGACAAATGGGAGCAGGTCAGAGAAAAGGAGCCACTACAAGGGAAGTAGTCCCTTTTTGGAAATGGGGCCCTCACACTCCGCTGTGGGTGTCATAATTCACCATCTGGCTTGCTCTTCGTCGGGCCGGCACTGCAATGCCTGACGAGCACCCTCAACCATCAACAGTGTTGGATCAAATCCAGGTGGCGACATTAATGTTTTGACCAACAGAGCCTCATATTTGTCAATGTCAATTTGGTGAGTCACTGATATCATTCTTGAACAGTGAGCTATGACTTTGTCCTGGTGCCTTGTGACAGGCTAAACCAACCATGAGACGCTTATACGCCAGGGGGGCAGATCCTCCCCTATGTCAGAGGAGCGTCGACCCTCTGCTTAAAGGCAGAAAATGAAAAATAACATGATAATGAAACATTTTTATTATCATTTAATTTTTCATTGGCTCAGCCAACTTTGCTGAGTCTGCCGAGTCTGTGGCGGGGCCAGGTCACAGCGCCATCAGCAGGGGGAGGAGGAGGAGTGGGCACTGAAAGGGTGCATGTCAGTTTAGTCAGCCGGCCAAATCGACATGCACACTCGGATATCTCCAGGCTACTCCTTGGAGATATCCACAGGGCTCGGAAGCACAGGTTCCAAGACCCTGCTGGAGCATGAAACCGGCCTGCTCTGCCCCATATCAGTGCTTCTCTCATGCTGGGAGTAATAGCATGAGAGAAGTGCTGGGATTGTGTGGTGAACTGGGAGCCTGCATTCATTGGAACTGTAGTGCAGGGAGCAGAGGAGCAGAGAGGCACAGTAGCATAAGGTAAGTGTATATTTATTGTTTATTTATTTTTCCCTGCTTCGCCCCCGCCCTGCCCTGCCCTATCACGTAGAATGAGAAGCCGCCGCAACATGGTACACACTGCTTCAAATTAATCACTGGCACCTTGCCATCTATCTGGGCCACACTCAGTAAACGCCTGCAGATGGCACAAAATCAGGCGGCTAGACTTATATATCGTCTTCCGCGATGGCAGTCAGCCAGACCTCTTTTGAGGCAACTCCACTGGCTACCGATTACATACCGTCTCACCTTCAAATCGGCATGTATAACCTTCAAGTCCCTACACGCACGTAGCCCTAAGTTTATTCAGAAACTTCTGTTCAGATATACTCCGTCCCGCAGCCTTCGGTCCGCTTCTCAAATTCTTCTGACTGTCCCCCGTTACAAGTTCTCACGCAATGGAGGCCGCAGGTTTGCCACTCTCGCCCCTAAGCTGTGGAACTCCCTCCTTCTAGAAATTCGTTCCTGCACTACTCTTCTTCCATTCAGGAAGCTCTTAAAAACCTGGCTGTTCATCCAGGCTTTGGCCTAATGCTTTGATGGTCTCCAACTGTAGATCTAGAGTCCTGTCGGTTAGCGCCATGAAACCCTTGGGTGTGCGAGCGCTTTATAAAACCTTGTTAAGATAAGATAAGATAAGAAAGTCACCCTGTATAAATGTTGCTTATTGTGAAAAAAACAGTTACTGCATGATTAGATTCAGGAGCCAGAAACACTAGACTGAGTGCTCACCCAATGATCTTTAATGCTTCCTAACGGACTGACCCAAAGTAAATGCTGACTAGATGTATTAAAATTGTATTTTATCTTTCCTCCTATTTGTACGATATTTTGCCTAGAAGAAAATTGTGAACTCCAAAGAAATTCATTAAAAGGCATTGGGAGTTCTTCAGAAACACCCTCTACACGAAGCTCTTATTTGTGAATGAGTTAGCGAATCAAGTAAAGAGAGTGAACTGAGTGACTCAAAGTAGATTTCCACATAACCCTTATGAAGTAATTCATGTACAAGCTTGCAAAAACTGTTGTGTGGAAAAAACAACTAATTCTCAAGCAGCCTTTGAGTCAACAGCCTAACCTCTTCTACATGGATGTTAGTAGCCTTTCCATCCCTGACTAGACCAGGAATAATAACTGTCTCAGAGTCGAATTGCACATTATTTTTCTACAGCTATTCAATATAATAAACCTGAAATTAAACCATAACTCTAATACCATAATCCTAATTTTCAGTTCTTGTTACACTTGTTGTATCTTAGATGATGTATGATTGGTTTATTATGAAACTAAGTGCCTGTTAGTAATTCCTATATTTGAAATTTTGTAAGATTGGATTCCATCTCTTGTCCTGATTTATACTGTGTTTTGTTGGACCTTCCACTCCTATTGCTTTCTGTATGCTTTAAGCAAAGGTATGTTCATCACATATCAAAGATGGCAAGACTGATGACATATTTTGAGGATGTACTCATAAATTACATTTGCATGCAATGAATCCAGATAGAGCTCATTTATTGAATCATTAGAACATCTTAAAATGTGGCCCCATCGGACCTCATATTGGATAAACTTGTTATAGCCTTTATGTTAACGGCTTGGTGGATGAATTAGGTGGTGTTGGGGATAGTGATGCCCCGTGGTTGGCTACTGGCCGGGCGCCCGCTTTGATGTTCGCGGATGACACCTTGCTGTTGTCCCGAACATCAACGGGCATCCAGCGGGTTTTGGATGGGTTTGCAACTTTCTGTGCCTCACGGGGATTGGAGGTAAACTTGGATTAAACCAAGTTTATGATTTTCAATCCCCCGAGGCACACCCGCCCGAACCCTGTCCCGAATGGCACCCCGCTCGAGCGGGTGAAAACCTTTGTTTACCTTGGTGTCACGTTGACCGAAGATTTTGACTGTGGTCACCAGGTGTCTAGATCCGCCCTGAGACTTTCACAGATCATAGGGGGTATTGGCAAATTCCACAAAATATCACAATTTAAACCAGTTGCCCCCGTTCTTGAAATTTATAGAACTCAGGCCAGGTCAGCAGCTATGTATGGTGCAGAACTTTATGGACACAAGAATGCACTGAGTCTACTAAAGATTGAGCAGGCCTTTATGAGAAATCTGGTAGGCCTACCTCAAAGCACCCCTCTCATACCGTTGCAGCTAGATATGGGCCTTGAGTCCATTAAAGAACTGAGAGCCACACGACCTCTGCTCTACTGGAGAAGGCTCTGGACTGTACCGTAGCTTGTTGATTACAGAGCGGAATTCTCTGCAGTTTGGGGGCGGGTTAAGAATAAAAACATACCCTGGCTATCCCACATCAAGGTTCTCTCTTACCAAATTGGCTTGCCTCAACTGTGGGAGTCCCCTGAGGAGAGTTGCTCGAGGTTACAGAGGTCAGAGTTGTTGGCCACTCTGAGAAATCATAGCCTTAATATTTTACATTGCTCGACAACTCTGGGTAGGCTATCCACTGAATTCTTGCAGGTGAAAATTGTACCCAAGAGGGAGGAATTTTTAGATCTTGTACAGCCTCCCCTTGCGAGGAAATTATACACCCAACTAAGACATGGCTGCTTGCCCATTAGGGCGCTGACTTCTAAATGGGCCAATTCAGATAAGGGAACCTGCCCAGCCTGTAACAATAGCATAGAAGATATTGCGCATGTTCTGTTTTTCTGCCCGGCGTATAGTAAAATACGGAAATGCTGGTTGTCTCCATTGTGCAGAAACTTGGGACTTAGACAATGCGCACAGGCTTGTAGAGTTTTAACATACGACACCTCCCCTCTTATTGTTTTCTCAGTTTCCCGCTTCCTACATGGTAAGTGGCGCAGAAGGACTACCTTTCTTACAAGGAACTAATTGGGGCAATACCTCTCTTTTGATAACTTACTGTTAATAACCTTTTTAACTGCTTGTATTTATGGATTTTATTACTGTGCTTGTATGTATTTTATCTGCACTTTATGGTCAATGACCGAAATAAAGTTATCAAATAGATAGATAAACTTGTTTAAGCTCTTAGCTTGATGAAGCCAAAATCTGACAATTCAGGAATAATTGCCCCTAATTTTTCTGTGAAAGGGTGTGTGTTAATGATAAATGCTGTAAGAGCTTAGGTTTTACACTTTAAGTCTTGTTTGCCTTTTCTCTGTCTCCCACTTGAAATAGACCCTTGTGCAAACTCACTGGTTGTGACTGTCGCAGACCAGGATCTTGAATATGATTCTATCTAGAACTCTCTGCATCTCTTCAGCAGTGATAAATATATGAGTGCTGCAAACTGCAGGTTTGTCTTTCACTGCAGGTGGACAAAGCCCTGCTTTATAAGGTGGATGGACCACCTTTTAAGGGTGGAGTCCATTACGGCACCTCTTGAAGGGTAAGTACTTGGGGGCCACAGGAACCTTCTCCGCCCCAGCCCAAAGGGTGTCCTCGGGTACAGTACACTCTCTGTAAATTGCTTTGAAGGTGGTGCATAGTTAGTGCGCTGCCCAAGAGCCACCATCATATGGCACGGGCACATGGGCAAACACGTTCACATTTGTCTGAGGCTAAGCGCCATGTAACTGAGGGAACATGAACATCACTGTCAACAGGTGCAAAATGTGCACCTAATCGATGGTTATAATGGATGGAGTGCGCAAGCCTCTGTAGTCCATTCTCTAATACATAAGTGGCATTGGAGCAAAAAGCTTGTGCAAATGCCTGCAGACCCTTCTCAAGCTTCCATAATAATATGACTCTTAAAAACACTAAGGCCATGAATATAAGCGCATGGGAAGCGCTATCCCAGGGTCATCAGGTTCGACAATTACATCCATTCACAATTTTTGCTTTCAACATGGAACATAACATATCAGATTTTGGTGCTTTCCTCACCAAACTCAGCATCTACGAGTATTACCAAGCATTTTCCCTGGCGTGTTTCACAATATGTCCTTGGGAAAATGGGTAGGGGTGTGCTCTTTATTGCTCTTGGTAAATAATGGGTGCTGTAAACTTTGCACAATTTGTAATTAAGATCCATGTGCAAACTAGGGTTTGCACAGGAGTTGGAATTATTCTGCCCTCTTGTAATCGGTGCCTTTTGAATTAACTGTGAAAAGCATGGGTAATGTTCACCCTAAAAGAGCAAACAATGAGTCAAATTGTGCAACTTATTTGTTACATAACTCATTGATAAGAACACCAAAGATGTATTCCACCAAAGATATCTTCCATTATACATTGTTTATTTATCCTAATTAAAAACAAAAGACAGGAAAAAAATCAGTGAAGAGACAAATCCACTGTTAAAATCATCAATATTTAGTGGTCAATGGATCAGTTAATCTGTTAAAAATTGCCATAATTCAACCTGAAATAGTTGTTCCTATTTCCATACATGCAGCTGAACAGAAAATGCAAGTTTATGCAGTCTCATTTTCCATTTTTAAGTCTGACGTTAGTCAAGACCTTTTGATTTTACAAAAATGATTTGAATAGTATACGTGTAAGGAGTTTCACCCTTAGACCTTTTGTTGTGTCATTCACATTTTTCTTCCACCCACTACTGCATTCATCACTGGACACTTGGTCAGCCCCCTCTAGCTATTGGCTATTTTCACTGTGAGTGGCAGCATTCTGCTCCATCGCAAGGAGCCCATCCATACACAAAGTAGCTCTACCAGAACCTAGCATAGTGATGTGTGCTCTTTCAGACCAAAGAATTATTTTCACTTTTAAGTATTTTTTTTAAAATATTGCTGAGGGCTAGGCAACTCCCCCAACAGTAGTACAAAGCTATTACAGAACAAAACAAGCATTGATAGAATCAAAGTGCTGGTAGACCACTCAAACGTGTTGGCTTTGCAAATGCTTGTTTCCCTTTACAACCTTGTCGTTCTAGAGAAAGTTTTCTCCCCTTCTTTCACATTAAGAGCTGGCTCATATTCTTTTGCGCCGTTTTATTCATCCATAAATCATAGAATGTACTGCTTTGACCTCAATTTTCCGTGTTAATATATCCGACGAGGCCAGATCTCATTTAAACGTAATTCTAGTATTAAAATAATAGTTTTAACTTACAAGTGGGTTTCCAATCTTTACGAATTAAACACATTTCTTCACTCCGTTCGTTTACAGATGTGCCACTTTGTCACTGTTTAATTGAACATTTTGCAGGAGGGGCTGCGAAGGTTAAGTCTCGCAAGTGGCTTCGTACTTTACGGTGCACCCGGCAGACTCCCGTTTTAGCAACACCAATCACCCGGGGGAGAACAACAAGAACATGTAGTCACAGCTTTTTATTTGCCAAATGTTTGTGGGGAGCTTGACGGATCCCGCGAAGGGATGAATCTCATTTGTGGCTTTTAAATAGCGCTGCGGGCGGCTCATTTCCGAACACCCCAGCGATGAAGTGGTCATTGGGAATGGCATCGCCAATTACCCGCGGTCTGAGACACAGGGAGGAAGCATTTTGAAGAAACCACACGAAATGTGCTTTTATGCCACGAGGGATGACAGTCCTCCATCCGTCAATGTCCTATCATGTATGGAACACACTTTATTCCACCCTCTCTAGCCAACTCAAGCATTAAAACAATGATCTTGTAAGAGATGGGGTGGAAGTGCCTAATTTCAGGGAGATCTTAAGGATTTTGGGGGCCCTGGGCCAAACGTATTTTGGGGGCACCTCTTTGGAACTGCTTTTTATTTATGATCCATTTTTCAGCTCTTCATGTCCTCTTTGGCCAGGTCACTGACAGTGCACACGTGCAGTCGTCCAAATTCTAAATACGCTTACATCTAATAGTCATGGATAATGACATTTGTTTTCAATATTGTAATACAAAGGCAACTCACTAATATTGCTATAAATATTCTCTATGACACCCTCACATTTCTCATATGTGAGGTTTTGATCTATAAGTAACTTTGTTTTTTTCGTACTGCATGAAACATAGACACAACATATCTCTGAAAAATGTCTGTAATAGACTCTTGCACATCACTCACATTAACAATACATTATAGGAAAAGATATTTAAAACAATCCTTTTAAGAATTATTCAAGGTTATCAGGGCAAGACATTTTGCAGAATAGAACTGGCTGTATGTATCAGGGACCCCCATGAAAGGCTGGGGCCCTGGGCCAGAGCCCACTTTGCCCATGTCTTAAAACTTATCTGCTTAATTTGGAAAAAAGAGAAGTGTGTGTGCCCAAAAGAGTTATGCAGGATTACACCGCAGGAGCGGCTGAGGGCCGCCATTGCCGATTAAGAAGGCAGGTTAGTCTTGATTCCACCACTTGCCTCTTTCCTGCGCCATCCTACACTTCCTGTCTCTTTATCTTACCCTCGTGGTTTTATGTCAGAATATAGACCCAAATAATAGGGTGCTTGTGTAGCAAAAAATAATCATAGCCATAATATCGGGCGTAGGAGCGGTCATGTGTTGTTTGTGAATATAAAGAGCAAAATTCCTTCAAGATGCTGTAGGAGCAGTCTCAGGAGTGATATGCTGTTTCCAAATTTAAATGTCATGACGTTCCCAAATGTTTACGGAGAGCAATGATGGACTCCAGCATCCATCTCCTTATTGTTACATTCCCAGATCAGTGTGCCACAAGGCATCTTATTGAGGTCCTTCAAGCACTTAGCGCCTGATTATGAGTTTGGCGGAAGGACCACCAGCCTGCCTGGCTGGCGGCATCTTGACACCTGCAGTACAACATCATTTCTGGCTGGTGGAGTGTAGGTGGCACCACCACAGCAGAGCATGCTTTGGCTCTAGGATTGAGCCCAAAGCCAATGTCGGCCAATGCTGCACCTCGCGCAAGTCGGGCAATGTCAGGCATGCCGAACAGTGCACGCACTGACAGTACAGGCATAGGGGGGGGGGCACAACATGGACCCTGGCTACAATCCACAAGAGCTTATTCACTTTGGGGCCCTTTTTGTGGCACTTTACCTACCTTTCCGCTGACCTTTTCATGGCGCTGTCCCCGCCATTTAAAGGTTGGCGAAAAGGTAGGTCATAATTCACACGGCGGCACACATGCTGGCTTCCCCACCATTGATTGCTGCTATTTCCATCCGCCGCAGGAGCTCGAATCGTGGCAGTGGTCTGGAGGGAGTCTTCCCGCCCACATTGTTATCAGGCAGCTGGATTGCCAGTTATGCAAGGGGTCTAGCTCCAAAAGCGACTGCGGTTCTTGTACTGTCTGAGTGTGATCTGGCAATGACCATTTTACTATTGAGGTTTTAAATGGAACATTGTCTATTTAGATATTTTTTAATGAAATGCCCATTCACTCAAGATATTTAAATGTATAGTACAAAATGTCCTTTGATTGAAATGGTTTACAATGTAGTTTAATTATTCTGGTGCCGTGCATCCTCTCATCGAAGCCGCATGTTGAATAGAATGGGTCGCTCCCAAACAATACGTGATGCTATAGCATTTCAATCCACAGGATTGAAATGCTATACTTGCTACACTCAAAGGTACCAGGAACCAATATGCTACATGTCAGATTCACAAAGCTGGCACCAAAGGAATTACTTTAAATGCCTTATCACCCATGTCAGATGAATTCTGTCAAGAGCTAATATCACTCAACAAAAAATCGGTTATTACCAGCTGACCGTTCGCCCCTCCAGTTTTCAAGAATTACTGTCCATTTAACCTATTGTGGAAGCTGCACAAACAGTAATTTATGCCTCATTTGCCACGGGTGTCATGTCAAAGGAGCTCAAATGCTCAATTATCAAACCTTAAAAGAGAAACAAGGTATAAATGCAAATAAATATGTCAACTACAAAATGTAGCAAAACACACAAGATGTGAAGGCTTGGTGAGCAAAATTACGATGGATTAAACCAAGATCTGTGACTGGTGGTGAATGTTTTTCCATTGTGCAACATTCCGTCCATCATCTTGCTTGTTTTGCTGTTCACCATATGTGGGAAGGGTATGCCCAGATGTGGGTCCCGTGCTCACTATTCCACTGGAGTCAAGCTATCCGGGCTGAAGAAGGCTGATAGCCAGAAACCACTCCTAGGATGCTTGATTCCGGTTCGGGGAGGACATGGCTTGGCAGTTCGGGCTAGACTGTTCCGATGAGGCACAGGGTCAAGACTGATTTGCATATGGCCATGTCTGAATTGGAGTGGCTTGGTGAGCAAAATAACGATGGATTAAAGAAACCCAGATCTGTGACTGGGGGTGAATGTTTTGCCATTGTGCAACATTCCATCCATCATCTTGTTTGTTTTGCTGTTCACCCTATGTGGGAAGTATGTGCCCAGACGTGGGTCCCATGCCCACTACGCCACTGGAGTCAAGCTATCCTGGCTGAAGACGACTGATAGCCAGAAACCGGTCGTAGGATGCTTGATTCCGGTCCAGGGAAGACATGGCTTGTTAGTTCGGGCTGGACTGTTCCCATGAGGCACAGGGTCAAGACTGATTTGCATATGGCCATATCTGAACTGGGGTGGCTTGGTGAGCAAAATAACGATGGATTAAACCAAGATCTGTGAACGGGGCTGAATGTTTTGCCATTGTACAACATTCCATCCATCATCTTGTTTGTTTTTCTGTTCACCCTATGTGGGAAGGGTATGCTCAGACGTGGGTCCCGTGCTCACTGTGCCACCGGAGTCAAGCTATCCTGGCTGAAGACGGCTGATAGCCAGAAACCAGTCCTAGGATGCTTGATTCCGGCCCAGGGAAGTCATGGCTTGGCATTTCGGGCTGGACTATTCCCATGAGGCACAGGGTCAAGACTGATTTGCATATGGCCATGTCTGCACTGGGGTGGCTTGGTGAGAAAAATAACGATGGATTAAAGAAACCCAGATCTGTGACTGGGGTGAATGTTTTGCCATTGTGCAACATTCCGTCCATCATCTTGTTTGTTTTGCTGTTCACCCCGTGTGGGAAGTGTATGCCCAGACATGGGTCCCGTGCCCTCTACGCCACAGGAGTCAAGCTATTCTGGCTGAAGATGGCTGATAGCCAGAAACCAGTCCTAGGATGCTTAATTCCAGTCCAGGGAAGACATGGCTTGGCAGTTCGGACTGGACTGTTCCCATGAGGCACAGGGTTAAGACTGATTTGTATATGGCCATGTCTGAACTGGGGTGGCTTGGTGAGCAAAATAACGATGGATTAAACCCAGATCTGTGTCTGGGGGTGAATGTTTTGCCATTGTGCAACATTCCGTCAATCATCTTTTGTTTGTTTTTCTGTTCACCCTATGTGGAAAGGGTTTGCCCAGACGTGGGTCCCGTGCTCACTACGCCACTGGAGTCAAGCTATCCTGGCTGAAGACGGCTGATAGCCAGAAACCAGTCCTAGGATGCTTGATTCCGGTCCAGGGAAGTCATGGCTTGGCATTTCGGGCCGTACTGTTCCCATGAGGCACAGGGTCAAGACTTATTTGCATGTCTGAACTGGGGTGGCTTGGTGAGCAAAATAACGATGGATTAAACCCATATCTGTGACTGGGGCTGAATGTTTTGCCATTGTGCAACATTCCATCCTCATCTTGTTTGTCTTGCTGTTCACCCTATGTGGGAAGGGTATGCCCAGACGTGGGTTCCGTGCTCACTACGCCACTGGAGTCAAGCTATTCTGGCTGAAGACAGCTGATAGCCAGAAACCGGTCCTAGGATGCTTGATTTCGGTCCAGGGAAGACATGGCTTGTTAGTTCCGGCTGGACTGTTCCCATGAGGCACAGGGTCAAGACTGATTTGCATATGGCCATGTCTGAACTGGGGTGGCTCGGTGAGCATAATAACGATGGATTCAACCCAGATCTGTGACTGGGGGTGAATGTTTTGCCATTGTGCAACATTCCGTCCATCATCTTGTTTGTTTTGCTGTTCACCCTATGTGGGAAGGGTATGCCCAGACGTGGGTCCGGTGCTCACTATGCCAATGGAGTCAAGCTATCCTGGCTGAAAACGGCTGATAGCCAGAAACCGGTCCTAGGATGCTTGATTCCGGTCCAGGGAAGACATGGCTTGGCAGTTTGGGCTGGACTGTTAGGGTCAAGACTGATTTGCATATGGCCATGTCTGAACTGGGGTGGCTTGGTGAGCAAAATAACGATGGATTAAACCCAGATCTGTGACTGGGGCTGAATGTTTTGCCATTGTGCAACATTCCGTCAATCATCTTGTTTGTTTAACTACAAAATATAGCCAACTAATACTTTTTAGCTAAACTATATGAAAAGGCAGCCTGCGGTCGAATTGACTGATATAAACACAAACCCTTCTTAAATTCCCAGGCCTACGTCCACCCACAGGAGAAGAGGAAGACACTCTATCCTAGGATCTAAGTCGGGTGAGCTAAGAATACAGGATCAACGCAGACAAAACAGAAATCCTCAGGTATAAGTAGTGGCAATCAACACAAGAGGGCCCAGCTTGGCTTACAGACTTAGGACAAGCATGCCATTTCCCAAACACAGTAAAAGCCTTGGAATCAACAGAGATGGTAATCTTACTTTAAAGCCACAAATAGAGAATACACTGGAATCTCAGATTACTGAGAGTGACATTCATCTACCTAGGCTTCTCTTACAGAGTTCAAGTCACAGCTGCACTTGTCCTCTCTCGCTTGAATAGTCAATAGCTAAGAGTTCAGATATGTTATGTGCACAAACTACAACCTTTGCAGAGCTCAGCAGCCAGAGCTTTGGCATCTGGTCATTGGGGACATATGGGGTCTACCCTCATTTCCTGCCTTCAATTTTGTTTTAATTTTGCTGTCACAGTCTGTCTCTGATTCCCTCAATGCAGGATATTTGGGCAAAATCTAAGTACTTTTGGAAACAACATGTGACTGGAGTCTGAGTGCTCAGCGTGTCATAAACAATCAGAAGGTGTCTAGGAGACAGTCCTCGATGTGTCATCTACAGTCATCCTCTGGATGTCTAATACCCACACACAGTCATCCCAATGTTTGCCTCCAGCCAAGCACAGTCCTCTGCATGTCTGCCTCTCAGGCATTATCCTCTGGGTGTCTCAGGGACAGCCTCTACGGATGTCCCATTCTGAGTACTGAGGCAATCTCAGGCTCAGCCACCAGGTTGCCTTGGAAACAGGTCTTTTTTACTTAAGGCACAGTGGTATACTGTATGTCTTCATTTTCAGTTACAGCGCTCTGAGTATCTAAGATACAGTGTTCTAGGTCTTCTAGACTCAGAGGCAGTTTCTCTGGGTGTCTCAATATGAGACATCAGAATGCCTCAGGCACCATTACCAGACTGCCTCAGAAACAGTCCTAGCTGTCTCATGCAGTCTTCCTGGGCAAATACTATTTTGTCAGCTATAGGGTACAACATCTCAATATGACCCTTCCTTGTGCCACAGGCAGCTACAGGTGGTCAGTTTCAACTCTTGAACTAACATCAGTGAGACAGACACATCTTGACTGGTACTTGTGCTGCACCTTTGTACCGTGTTGCTATTGTGTCTCCACTACTGGGTTTCAATGGGAGGGTTTGCATTGAGTGTGAGTTGTACAGAGTGGGGTGTGAGGCAGGGCATGGAGCAGCACACAGGACATGAGGTAGTGGGGAAGGGGGGAGTTGGAGGTTGTGGGAGGTGAAAGGGAACAACATATGTGGTGAGAGTGGGCATTTGGGCAAAGGGGATGAATAAAGGGGCAAGTATATCGAATGGGATTCAATTGGAGTGGGGGAGAAAATGGGTTAGGTGAAAGCACATAGGGGGGAATTAGGCAAGAGTGGGGAATCCATGGATGTGGCTACATATTGTGATAGAAACCTGAGTTCTTAAATGACAGTTTGGTATGAAGGGAACGAGCTTAGCATGACAGCAGGATGTGAAGTGTGACCAAAGAGCATAGGATGGGCACGGGGAGGTGTGGGCATTGAGGGAGAGTGTGTGTTTAGGGGATAGTTTGGGTGT
Organism: Lissotriton helveticus; assembly: GCF_964261635.1. Classification (NCBI taxonomy): domain Eukaryota; kingdom Metazoa; phylum Chordata; class Amphibia; order Caudata; family Salamandridae; genus Lissotriton; species Lissotriton helveticus. Next base: position 238,236,920 of record NC_136059.1, read on the forward strand.
GTTGAGAGAGTATGGAATGTGGGTGCTGATTTTTTGTTGGTGAATAAAGAGGGGAGTAATTGCTGTGAAAAGGGAACAAGGAGTGTGGAAAAAGAGCATGAAGCGAACAGTGAGGTGGACGAATGAGTGATCGGGAAGGTGGAGGGAAGGCGAGGTGGGTAAGGTCTAAGGTAAGAAGGGGACAAAGGGATGAGGCATGGAGTAGATGAGAGGTTAGAGACAGTATGTAATCGGGAAGGATGGTAGTGAGGGAAAAGGGAGAGGGTGCTAGAGGGGAAAGAGGGATAAGGAGAGAATGGTCATACAAGGAGAGAGGAGAAGTGGCTGAGAAGGGAGAGACAAAATGGGATCAAGGGTGACCAATGAAGAAAGACTTGAGGTGACCACAAAAAGATGAAATGATAGCCCTACATTAACCCCGACTTATCAACCCCCTCAGCAGGCGAGATTCAGAGAGCGGGTGAGGCGACAAGGTCAGCTTCACTTCTGAAACCAGCACCCTAACCCATTGCTCATCCTGCAGAAGGCAAGCGTTTGAAATACCTGTCACCTCTCAGATGTCCCTGAGATTTTCCTACTGATGGTATGCATTTTATTTTATTCTGAAAGATCACCTTTGAGATCGGTTATTATTTCTTCCCAGTGCTTAACATACCCTAGAATTCCATCTCACTAAAGCCTATACTGTCAATTGCTACCATTTCTTTAACCTTATAGTGATCAGAAAGATATTCTATGTGTATGTGTAGCAAGTACAGATCACCAGCATAGTGTTGAGTGATGCATGTCGGGTGTAGTGGTCCAGGAGATTTTGAGGTAGGTTTGGTGCCCATCACTGCGAGTAATCCTGCATGGGGAGCAGTGAATAGCAGTGGGTTGAAGCATGGGAGAAGAGGTAGGTGTTTCTGGTCTTTACATTTGGCAAGTTTGAGTCTGGGACACATTTTTTCTGCAGCATGTTTGACAGTAGTTACTGGGCTAATGAGGACCTCCTGAGGACCTCTTCTGCTGTAGTATTTTCTGTAAATGTCAGCGGCTAGGTTTGCGGTACAGAAATACCATATACATGCATAGATACAGTAGTGTGCACCAAAACACACAAGTTTAATTTTGGCAGGAATTGTCTGTGCATAACATTCTGACTGTATGTGGGGAGTGTGCTGATAAGCTTCTAAATAGTAAGAATAGGAAGTTTTGTTGCTGTGGGAGCGAGCAGTGTGTGGAAAGCGCTGCATGGAGATAAAGGGAGTGATGCTACTGAAATTCAGCCCTGCAGTATTCAAGAAGAAACCGTTTCTTTCCCATGTTAAGATGAAGTGAGACTACCATTAATTACATCCAAGGTAATTTATTTTATTTACATTTTTGCACAGTGTTTCTCTTTATTTAATTTGAACCTAGAATTACTGCAGGTAATCCTTTGCCAATTAACCGCCCTCTGTCATCCATTTGTGCTGCACACACAAACAGCAGAGGAAAAGTTGAGGAGACAATATGGGAAAAGATAGGATGGTACTGAATGAATGGGTGAGCACACACTCATGAAACAGACAGGGAGACAGCAAAAGGACAGATGATAAAGCAATCACGAACGAGATGGGGTGAAAATGAAGAAAGGAAGAGTCAGCAATCAATCATGGAGTGAGGAAAAGTGAATGAATGAATGAGGACAATTATGGAAGAGGAGAGTGACAATCATGAAAGCAGTAGGGGAGAGTCAAGGAAGGCACAAGAAGACAGTGACAAAGGGATGATGTGATAATTAGGGAAGGGATGAAGTGGCAGTCACAGAGAGGAAAGAATGCAAATGCAATCAAGGAGTGATGACGAATAATTCAAGGAAAAGGCGAGGTTATGGTTTACATCAAGCTCAATTGGCAAATCATAAATTCTTTTAAAAATAAATATGTGCTCTTTTGAATATAACTGTAAAATCTACTACATTTTGAGCAATTTATTATAGAATTTGTGCGGGAAATGAATAATTGTATCTACTTTAAAAAGAAAAAATATTTGAGGGCTGAATCTCCCTACGAAACCCCACTAGAAGAGCCATTCTCGCTCATACTGAATTCTTTGCTCTTGCTTCCTACTACTTTCAAACTTCACCAGCTGCCACTCGGTCAGACTGCTTGTGCACTTGAAACCTTGAAAGCTCATTACCTATATTTTGTGACCGTGCACTGGCTTACACCGGGTCACTGGATCCTGATCCTATTAAATGCACTATGCTTATAACTTCCATCGCAGCATGGAACACCAACATTCCTTCAACAAGCAATTCATATCTTCCTCCCAAGAAGAACCCTCCAATCCAACGCACTCCCAGAGCAATGCCAGCTTCAAAGAACACTCAGCGCAGAGACCCCCCAGCTTTAGTTCGAACTGTTTAATTCTCTCCCAATCCTGATGCGAAAACGACACCATTTCATTTTCAAGGAGGCCATAACAACTCCAATCTTCAAGCTTTTAAACCATTAGGAGATCCATAATCAAAGAGCAAAACAATAAAGTATCAATTGATGCTATTAAACCACAAAGGCAATGCCAGGATATTACACTACTGCATCCTCCAGGTAAGGATGCACCAAGTAAGCCACATTTGAATAAATTCACTTCAAATACTTCCTCTCACTACTCACATAGTCTACAACCACAAGCATGTAAATCAGTAGCATCAAGTTTGACTTTTCACAATATCGATAAGAAGAGTATTTTCTGATATAAATATAAAGTCCTAAATATTGCTTTTAGAACTTTAGTCTTTCCATTAGCCACTCCAGTGCGGTGATGTTTTTGCAAATGATATATAGGATGCTTCATTTCACACCGACACGACCAGAGCATTCATCAGGACATCATACACCTGAAGGAAATGGTCTGATTAGGGTCACTGGGGTCACTCAGCCTTCCATACCAAATGAAGAGTCGGTCAGACGGTAGAGAATTCAAACCAATAACAGTTTATTCAGAGTACGCTCAGAGCAGAGCCCTGTCTGCCCAGTCGCTAGGAGTGCTGCAGAGGGACTGGCATCAGTAAGCATAACAATACATTATGTACACTACTGTTGGACCTAGCCCTTTTGGCAGGTTCACCCCGAAACCTTTTGCTTTTTCCTAGCCTGTTTCTGTGACCTGGTGTTGGTGATTTTAGGCCTCTGTGCACTATTTCACTGTGGTACAGTGTAAAGTGCGTGAGCTCTCTGTGTATGTGTGGTGAGTGACCTGACCTCCCATAGGAATGCATGGGGAATATGTGTGACCATGGTAGTTCTTGATGTGTGGGGAGTGCAGGGTCGAGTTTGGTATGTGTGAACTCGTGAGATTGAATGCTGCGTAATGATGTGTGTGGCATGAATGTGTCTAGTGTGGAAGTGCCACTTCTAGACATGGGTGTGCGTGTTTAGTGAGTCTGCTGGCACGTGATTGGCTGGAGCCTGGCTCCAGGAAGTCTGGATGGGTCTGCCCAGTGGTGAGTGTTGAGATTAGCATGCTGATGTGAGGGGAGGGGTGCACCTGGGTCCTGAATAGGACTGGGCTTCCCCACACAATGCTGGCTCTGCCCCCTGTGGTGCGACTGACGACCCTAGCCTGACTAGTGAATGGGAGGGGTGGCTGAGCTCATCAAGGGGGCTCCCAAACCAGCTGCGCCTGGTTTTTCCCCCACCCTGCACCTTTAGACAAAGGAATTCACTGTATAAAAAGGAGCTGTGTCCCCTTATAAAATGTTCTTGTTTCTGCCAGGGGCGTGATGCTGCTTGGGCCCAGGGGAAGGCATGCCTCCCTGGGCCCTGCCCAGCCCCTGGACACCTGATGGACTTTCCTTTTCTGGGAGCTGCTGTGCTCCACCTGATGTCCTGGACTCCTGAAAGGACTTTTGCTGACCTTTGTGCTGGACTGGTGTTTTCCTAGCACCTGGGAGCGCTTCATGGTTTGCCTAGCGCCTGGGAGCGCTTTTAATTGTCCTACAGCGCTTGGGAGCACTGTATTCCCCTCTAAGCGCCTGGAAGCGCTTTATTTGCGATTATAGCGCCTGGTAGCGCTTTTATCCCGCTTTGGCGGCTGCCCACGCCGCGTGTTGCTGTGTGCCTGCCCCCTTTGTTTGGACCCTGACGGGTGCCCACCCCGCCAGGGGCATGGCCGGCATTCCATACTCCGTTGGTTAATCGGGAGCCAACCCCGAGATCGTCCCTGCCGCCGCCCGGCCCGCAGCAGGAAGTCAGGCAGGCCGGGGGCGGGACCGAGGGACAACAGGAAGTTACCGTGCTTCCCCTGGGGCTCCCAGCAGGAGGGAGAGCCCCGGAGTGCAGGAGCAGAGAGGCGGCTGCCAGCGAGGCTCCCAGCTGGAAGGGAGAGCCCCGCCCGCTGCAACGAGTCCCGCAGCAAGAGCCAGCCGTCAGCAGGAGGAGCGAGAGCCCTCCAGCCCCCCAGCCGCCTAGAGGAAGCAGAAGACCGGCGAGAGCACAGAGCAGCAGTCGGTGAGTGGGGCCGAGGGTCCGTTCCCAAAGAGGAGGGCGTCGGGGCACATTGCCGGTGCCCGCCCCCCCTCTAACGTGTGGGGACATTTGGTAGTTCGAGCCTGATAGGCTCCACCGCTGTTCGGCCCCGCCAGTGTGTTCGAGCCTGAGAGAGGCTCCGGGGGCATTACATTGTGTTCGAGCCTGATAGAGGCTCCTGGGGCATTACGTTGTGTACGAGCCTGAGAGACACAGTGACGAGGGTGGAGGTAGGGCAGCCCCAGATGGCAGTGGGCCACCCCAATGTTTCGACGGAGCCGGAGTGCTCCAATGCCCATATTTGTTGGAAGAGCCTGAGAGGCTCGAAGGCATGTTTCCCTTAAGGAGCCGAGGTGGCTCCCCGCCCCATTCGTTTTCGGAGCCCGATGGCTCCTGGGGACATTTGTGTATTTCGAGTCCACGAGGGACTCCAACGAGGGGGCAATCACTTCTGGCTGAGCCCAGAGGGGCCATATTCCCCCCGGTGGTGGGGCACAGTGGTGCCATGTTTGTAGAAAGTCCCTGGGAGGGACAGAGGCGGCACAGTGGTGCCAGGCCCCAGTGAGTCCCAGTGTCAGAGGGCTCCCAAAGTGCGCAATATGTATTTCAGAGCCAGTTTGCTCCAACAGTTGGTGCAGTTCTGTTCTAGGGTCAGTGAGGGCCCTGTCGCAGTTTTATTGATTCCCAGCTGCCCAGCAATTAGTGGACAGCTGCACCGTTTAGGCGCCAAGGGAAAGAGAGTCCCTGTGTGGGACAGAGATGGCACAGTGGTGCCAGGCCTGCTACAGCTGCGCAGCACTTAGTGCCAGCTGCAACGTTTAGGCCCTTGTGATTGTTCTACAGCTGCCCAGCAATTAGTGGGCAGCTGCGACGTTTACGTTTGCGCCGGTGGCGCACCCCTGACTGGCGCTGCGATGGCAGCGCGCCCTGACATTTTGGACACAGGGCATTTGAGCCCCTTCTTGGGATGGCCAGTTGGCCAGGGGGCTGGTATGTGGGTAGGGCGCAAGGCCCTAATGTGATTTTTGTCGCAATGTGATCTTTGCTATGTTTATGATAGTAATTGCCTAAGGTGATGTTTGCGCAATGTGATTATGAGGTTATTTTACCTATGTAGTTTTATGCTAGTGAGAAGTTTTCACTATGTGAGTTACGCCCCTAAATATGATTTATTCTTAGGAGGCAGAGTCTAATGTGTTTAGACTAGTGAGGAGATTGCCTACTGTATTTTTAACGGTTAGGCCAAAATGTGAGTTATGCGTAATGTGCTATGCCATTATGCCTGTGACACCTCTGAATGTGTTTTATGCATTATCTGTCTTACCTACACCGCTGAATGTGTGTTGGTGCATCATGTGTTTTCCTTCCCTACACCTCTGAATGTTGTGATGCATCATGTGTAATGTGTTCTTTCTAGTACAGGTGTGCTAAAGTGATTATTATTCTATGATCTACAAAGTGCTATTTCTAACAGTATTTCTGCTAAGTGCTGATTCTGACAGTGGTCCAGGTGGCCCTGTCTTGTACATAATCCCTTGTGAATATTGCCCGTGCCAGTTGGCACAATGTATATTGTGTGATTACTATCTGATGTGTTTTTGACAATACAGAAGTTATTTTTATATAACCTTGTGTGGAGTTCCTTTTGTGGTGTGCCTAGGATGTTGTTGCTGTTGTGTGCGTGCGCAAATGCTTTACACATTGCCTCCGGGATAAGCCTGTCTGCTCGTGCCAAGCTACCACGGGGGGGAGCAGGGGTTATCTTGGCGTGTGACCCCCTTGCCCTGACTAGAATGGTGGTTTCTGCCTGGCTTTGGCGTAAGCCTTAGCCAACCAGAAATCCCAGTTCTAACATTGTTGGTCAGCGGTGAGGGTTATGACTTGTGTTTGCGCAGTGCCACAGCGACAGCTGGCTACATTACAAAACTCTGCATTTTAGATAGTCACATGTTTGGGATTATTGTTTATGATTTTGTTTTTCCTCAAGAGTGTCATTTCAAATGGTGTTCCTGCGCTTTATGTTTAGTGGCAGATGAGAGAAAATGACAGGGCGGGACGCCAGTAGAGGGGGAGGTTCCCATAGATAAGGAATCCCTTGCTGGGTCCAGTGCCCAATCCCTGTTCCTGTCCCTGTGTGGGTAGATGGAAGAGAGGGAGTGTGGAGGAGAAATGGCTTGCTCGGGAGGGTGGTTATCCCCTGAGTGTAGTGTGTGTGTCTGGATTCCCCAGTATGGTAGGATCCAGTGGTGGCAGCAAAAATGTGTCCAGTGCGTGAAGTCCCATTCCCAATTCCCAGAGTATGGTGCCTGGTGCTCAGTAAGAGGGGTACAGGTTGAGAGTCAGGGGTAGTGAGGAACTGTCTCGCCAGTCTGGAGGGGGAGTGTGTGGATGAGTGGTGTGTTGAACTGGAGGAGTTGGTGTGAGTTTTTTTTTAAAGGAGCTTGCACGGGAGGTGTACCTCTGGTGGTGTGCAGGACGTCCTGCAGAGGCACTGGATGAGAAGGTGGACGTCTGGCGGTGCGCTAGATGTCTTGCAGAGGCATTAGGGAGTGATTCTAAAAGTAGTGGCTTGTGTATCTGATGATCCTGTGTAGGGGAAGAGGTTCATGTGTAGCCCAGCTAGGTCCCAGTAGGATGGTTGGGGTGTAGGGGCTCACGTCCTGTCTCAGTGGAGGCGGAGTGAGTGTGGGACGACGGTGTGTCCCACGTTGGCCCGAAATCCTATCTCAGGGCCTGGAGGGTTCCCTAAGGGAGCGCCAGGTCAGGGGCCTAGGCTGTACTTACAGGTCATTTGAGGAGGATCTTCCTGTGTCTACAGGACGGGGAGTGTCTGTAACCAGAACTCCGGCGGTCCTGGTGTTGGGCGGTACCGCTCCTAAGTGGAAGGTGCAGAAGTCCTGGTTTGCTGGGCATTTGACCGTCCAGAGTGCTTGACCATTTTTGGGGCCTCTGGAGGTCGTTCCCCGAGGAGGGGGGAGGCCAGGTTCAGGTTCAACCTGACCTGGAAGGAAGGGCATCTGTAATCAGTGTCCTGACCAGTTTTGCTTCCAGGGGTACCGCTCCAAGGTGGAAGGGTGCAGAACTCTGGAAGGGGGTGCAGAGGGGCGGTGTCCTTGTCTCTGACCCCCGTGCAACCTGAGGGTTTAGATCCTAGGTTGGGAGATTGGGAAACTTCCAGGTCAAGAAGGAATCTCTGCCAAAGTAGATCAGCGGAAGAGACTGAGGGGGCTGCCCTTGATGTGTGATCTGTGTGATCAAACCTGCAGTTTGTTGTTTCCACTAAGGTAGAGGAAAGGGGACTTTGCTGTGTGCTGTGTCCCCCCACCTGCTTGAAGAGGGACTGTGCTGTGTGCTTTGTACCTCTGAAGTGAACTAGTTTCCAGATCCCAGGTGGTAGACCAGTTATGGAGAGAGGTCCTGAACCGGGCCAAGGGCGGGCCCATTTCAGCCCGTTGTAGCCCGGATGAGACCGGACCGGGCCCCCCCTCTAACGCCCAAGAAATGGTGAAACGGTGAAACATACGTGAGTTCAAAGATATTGGACCCTGGTAATACCTGTGAGCGTTTTAATTGTGGTATTTTGATAAATGGGGTAATTAAAATGTCCACACGTGAAAGCAGAAGTAGAGCTGCAGCGGGGTCTTTATTGTTGGGGACACTGGACAATTTTATTATAAGAACCAATTCTGTCATTGATGAAGGGATTTCACTAATGGAACGTAGGGTTTCGCAGGATTTGGCCCTGGCTAAACGCTCATCTCTGGGTCATCTTGCGAATGCCCGAACGCCAGAATCTACCACTAGAGAAGGAGTACCAGACATTGAGGTACTTATACATAGCCCCCCTAGCCTTCAAGATTCCTTTTGTGCATTGCCTGCACCTATCGCCCATTCGCCAACAGGCACAGATATAGAGGCTCCCCAGATAACAGTTCTAGATAGACCCCCTAAGGAATCAAACACAAGACAACTTAGGGGTAGACGCGAAGGTGCTATTCCTAAAAAGAAGCAAGCTATGACAGCTACGTTAGGAAAGAAAAAACCCAATCCTCCAAAAGTTAAACTACACCAAGATGTTTCGCTCCATCAAGAGGAGGGAGATTATCAGAAAATATCTAGCGAAGGAGTCCCATCTACTGAGGAGTTAGCAAAGCTAGTAGAGGCTAGTAGAACCCCAGATCCTCCTTGTAGTGTAGAGAAAGATTTATCAAAGGAAGACTCACTTCTCGGTAATTTGAAGAGATTACTAACTATGAGTCTTGCTCCTCTTGTCACTAGACTTACAGGAATTGAAAAACAGCTCTCCAAGCTAGAGGCGACAATAAGAAGTGACAAGAATACAGGGAACATTATGAACATCCCCTCAGGCAAACCCCTAATAAAATCGGCGAGCAATGTCCAAGTAATTACTCAACCTGCACTAACTGCCGAGAAAACTGCCCCCAAAAATACAGTGGCTCAAGCGGCTCTGTGCCAGACGGTGCCCCCAAGTAAGACAAATACCAACCCACAGAAAGTAGTTAACATACATGAACAGGATATAGACAGATTGTCGCAGGAAAAGCCTAGAAGGGCTTATAGAATAAACTTACCTCCTGAGTCAAGCCCCCTTGTGGTTGTACTAACGGGGGTCCCAGAGCTTCAACAGAGTAGCCAAGAGTCTTTTACATGCTTGAAAAATAAGGTGGCTTTCTGGTTTAACAAAAAGAGACCACTCCCCCCATATCAGGGCAGAAATTGTGATGGTGCGTCGGTTGCCCTGGTTGGGTAACAGACCTAAAACCATCAAAGGAGATTGTGTTGTTGTTAATTTTAAAGATCCCCAGACAGTGGACTATATCTGTACCTGGAATGACAGCTACAAAGAACTTGGTTCTCAGATAGAGCCTAAGCCTCTGTCCTTCTTTTATCCTTCTCTGAACTATTCAGACAATGGTGGACCCTGGACTAGGGTAACCTATAATCATCATAGAAGGGCTGGAAGTCAGTACCCTGAACCACTAAACATCCAGCACAATTACCATGGTAGGACAGGAAATTACTTCCCTGGCCCAATAAACTTACAGTACTCTCTGCCTCTCGAGAATAGATTTAGTACACTAGAGATGGTGGACTGACTGAATCAAAGTACAGATAGTAAGCAGTGTAGCGTGCTGAAGGATAACGGGAAGGGGGAAATGAGAGAGGAGACGAATTCCCCAAATATAAAAAATCAGGCTATCCAGACACATAGTATTACAATAGACATTGAAAGTGGAAAGGAGGGTTTGGAACTCAGGGGGCAAAATCCAATACCCCTATGTGACATTCATCATAGTAATCTTGAGGAAGGAAATACATAGACACCATCTACACGAAGCCTTAATATTAGGAACAAGAGTAAATTCACAACTTTTGTATCCTGGAATGTGGCAGGGTTATCAAGTAAATTAAATGACCCAGCTTTTTTGCCTTTCCTAACTCAATTTTCTATTGTATGCCTCCAAGAAACTTGGGAGATGGAGGAATTACACATAAATGGGTATCGGACGCTCCATAACGCTGCAGTACCATCGAATAGGGGGAGGAACAAAGGAGGGCTTTGTGTGTATATTTCAAACACTTCCAAAGTTAGGGTTGGCAAATATAGTAGTGCCTCGAAATATTTTCAGAGCGTGGAGTTGACTTTTGAGGGACAGGAGACTATTATTTTGATTAATTTTTATAACAACGTCCCTGAAGAGGAATTGACAAATGTATTTGAATGTCTTTCACACTCAATATTGAAATCTGATGGGGATTGTCACACGGGGAATCGTGTTGTCTGGGTGGGAGATTTTAACTGTTTTTGGTGCCCAAAGGGCCATGCAAATATATGTGGGCTACTTAATAAGGAAGGTGATCCCTGCAGTCATTTTGTTCATTCCCGGATTGGGAACCTAGTGAATAGCCTAATGTTTGAGATGGATCTAGGTTTCGCAAATGAATTATGTATTCCGCAGGCTGACTTTGCACCTACATATTATGGAAGGGGCTGTAATTCCTTGATAGATTTTGTTTTGGTCTCAAATAGCATTTCGAGAAATGTTGTACACTTTGAAACAGCCGAAATTGTAATTAGTGACCATTACCCTATTAGTTTCGCCCTTGATATTGAAATAATGCCACAGGGGAAAAATCGAATTGTAAATAACCTGTATCGACATAGGATAAATCTAGCCAAAAGAAATGGATATTCACTTAAGTGGAATAAGACTGAGCCAATAAGGTTTATCCAAAGCCTAGTAAAGACCAAGCTAAAAGATTTCATGACTTGTCTTACAGAGACAAATGAAGGAGCCGTCGTCACTTTGGCTTTTTGTAGCATCGCGGAGGAAATTAGTAAATCCTTGGAGGGTCCATTGAGGAAATCAAATGGGGAAAAACACGAGGGCTGGTTCAATCACGAATGCAGTAAAGCCCATGCGGCCTTAAAAGTAGCACTTAAGGGAGTTCCAAAATCTATGGCAGAGATTAAAAAAGCTAGATCTATTTATTGCAATGCCATACAGAAAAGGAAGCGGGAAATAAAAGAGGAGGCATGGAACGCCCTTCATCAAGCCTGCCACCAGAAGGATAATATCAGCTTCTGGAAAACGGGTAACGCACCATTCTTTACAGATAGGTCAAGGGATGTGGTAGAAATAGCTATAGCAGAAGATGTCTGAATCTCATACTTCACCGTACTTTATAAAAAGGATAATCTTCCGATGATCAGAGAGATCGAAACCCGAGTGGAAGATAATGATGATCCTGATTGATGATAATTCAAGGGGTCTGTTTCCACTGGATATTAGCTTTGAATTAAATGAGGTGGAAATAGCCATCTGTGAAAGTTGAGCTAGCAAAGCACAAGGGCCGGATGGGGTACCGGTAGATATTTTTAAATCTAACATTAATTTATGGGCCCCGCTATTGACAAATGTTTTAAATTGTGCAAATAAAACAGGGTTTTTTAAATCATGGCAGGAAGCGATAGTGGTCCTTATTTTTAAAAAGGGGGACCGAAATGACCCCAAATGTTATAGGCCCATTTCATTATTGGATTCTTTAATGAAGGTGGCAGGAAGGGTCATTTTAAATAGGCTCCAAGATTGGGCAGATGCGTCAGGTATTTTATCTAAATTCCAATATGGTTTTAAAGCCGGTTTGGGGACAGTGGAGCAAGGGTTGAATTTAGCAATAATTATTGGGAAACACGTGGTTGCAAAGGGAGACAAGCTGCTTTTAGTTTTCGTGGACTTAAGCTCTGCTTTTGACTGCTTAAGGCACGAAATTTTATGGGAAATATTATCCAGGTTGGGAATTGAGTTGAGCTTACTGAATTTCATAAAAGAGCTCTATAGCGGGGCTGGAGCAAAGCTTCGCTTCGGCACTAAGGAAGAATGCACCTCGAAGTTCCCAATAAAAAAGGGAGTTCATCACGGATGCATTTTGGCCCCTTTTTTATTTAATTTATATATTAATAGTATAGCATCGCATTTGGTGGAGCGTGAGAAGGATTACCCCCAAATTGGAGGAAATCCTGCTCCGATCCTACTATATGCAGATGACGCCGTGATCATGGCCAGGACCCAAGTGGGGCTTCAAAGGTCGTTAAGGGCTTTCGCAGATTACATGGGGGAGAGAGGTTTGAAAATTAACAGCAGTAAAACCTTCAGAATGTGCCGTTCTAAAAAATGGACTGAGCAGTGTAACATCTCCCTTTCTGGGACAAGGATTGAAAGCACAAAGACCTTTTCCTATTTGGGAATAATTTTCGACAAAAATGGTACATGGACTGCTGCTGCCAATGCCAGGAAATTTGCCTTTGTACGAGCCATTGGAGCAGTTAGGAATTTTGCTCTCAGGCTTGGGGGGCGTCCTGTTAACATCTTTTTGGACATTTATAGATCTAAGTGTGTATCCACTGTTATTTATGGAGCAGGTTTGTGGGGTATCACGGACACAAGTGAGATACAGTTATGTGAAAACGCCTTTGTGCGATACTTACTTGCAGCACCCAAGTCCACCTCCACGTATGTTTGTCATCAGGAGTTGGGTTTGACGTACATAACTGATCTCATTAAAGTAAGCCCAAAATCTTTATGGTATAAGATATGGGTCTCTAAAGAGACGGACTTGAATAGGGATACCATTCTAGATTGTATGAATTTGCAAGGGAGCCAAAAAATTGAATGGTTTAAGTACGTGAAGAAATTCCTCACGGATATTGGACATCTGGAATTCTTTGCGAGCCCGCAGACTATGGCAACGATCCCCAGAAGACGGTTGAAGGAATTGTGTTTAACCTTTTTGGAAAATAAAAGGTGGGAAATAGAGGCCAAGAAAACCTCTGTGATCCAAAACCAACTAATGTTACAGAATGTGGGCATTCAGCATTATCTTGTGTGTACAAAAAGTAGTTACACTCGGATGTTATTGACACGATTCAGGGGAGGAAGTATATACAGGCTAGTAACCTTCCCTGTTGCAAACACCTGGTCAAAGACCGTAACATTGTGCCCGTGTGATGGCGTTTCCCACCAATCTTTGATACACTCCATACTGTTTTGTAAATATTACACATTAATTAGGAAGAAGTACTTACTCCCACTGTTTAAGAAATGGGGATTTAGGCATTGTAGACCAGCCCTGCTTAGATTACAGATGCTGGAGGACGAGCTGACATTGTATACAGTATCAATGTTTTTAAAGCACCTGTTAAGATTTAGATGATCAATTAATTGATTTATCCTATTTCCATGTACTTAAATTGCTCTTTTGATCATGATTTTGGTTTTAACTGATCGTGTAAATTGTGTTTTCTTGTTGTGTTTTTAAATGTTGTGCTTTTATGGATTCTGAAATTTGCACCCGAATAAAGCTATTTTGATTTGATTTGTACCTCCGAAGTGAACTAGTTTCCAGATCCCAGGTGGTAGACCAGTGATGGAGAGAGGTTCTGAACTGGTAGGAGAGTTGTGTTCTGGTGGGTGCTTCCCTGGGAGGGTGCGGAACCCCAGAAGTAGAGGTAAGGTAGGGCATTCTTGCCCGTGACCTCTGGTCAGCCTGAGGGTATGGTCCCTAGGTTGAAGGATCAGTGGTAGTTGTAGCTACACTGAGAAGGAGAGTGGAGAATGGCTATTATGTGCCAGGGGTTACTGCCCCCCACTCTGTGAAGTTGTCAGGACCTGTGACATTTGGATGGCCTAGGGCCTGGTCCTGGCCGTGGATGACTAGAGAGTACCAGTGGGGTATCCTAGTTGTGCCAGAGAGCTCTTGTTGAGAGAAATCCATGTGGGTTCAGAGTGGCGTAGAACCTGAAGGTGTCCCTGCCGTGCGGGCCCGTGTCCGTGTTTTGTCGCCAAAAGCAGGGAAGCCCATCAAGGGAGTGATTGGTCTACCCTGCGTTTTGGCTGGAAGGGGGTTGTGTTGGACCTGGCCCTTTTGGCAGGTTCACCCCGAAATCTTTTGCTTTTTCCTAGCCTGTTTCTGTGACCTGGTGTTGGTGATTTTAGGCCTCTGTGCACTTTTTCACTGTGGTACAGTGTAAAGTGCGTGAGCTCTCTGTGTATGTGTGGTGAGTGACCTGCCCTCCCATAGGAATGCATGGGGAATATGTGTGACCATGGTAGTTCCTGATGTGTGGGGAGTGCAGGGTCGAGTTTGGTATGTGCGAACTCGTGAGATTGAATGCTGCGTAATGATGTATGTGGCATGAATGTGTCTAGAGTGGAAGTGCCACTTCTAGACATGGGTGTGTGTGTGTAGTGAGTCTGCTGGCAAGTGATTGGCTGGAGCCTGGCTCCAGGAAGTCTGGATGGGTCTGCCCATTGGTGAGTGTTGAGATTAGCATGCTGATGTTAGGGGAGAGGTACACCTGGGTCCTGAATAGGGCTGGGCTTTCCCCACACAATGCTGGCTCCACCCCCTGTGGTGCGACTGACGACCCTAGCCTGACTAGTGAATGGGAGGGGTGGCTGAGCTCATCAAGGGGGCTCCCAAAACCAACTGCACCTGGTTTTCCCCCCACCTTGCACCTTTAGACAAAGGAATTCACTGTATAAAAAAGGGGCTGTGTCCCCTTACAAAATGTTCTTGTTTCTGACTTGAATCCTGCCAGGGGCGTGCTGCTGCTTGGGCCCAGGGGAAGGCTTGCCTCCCTGGGCCTTGCCCAGCCCCTGGACACCTGATGGACTTTCCTTTTCTGGGAGCTGCTGTGCTCCACCTGATGTCCTGGACTCCTGAAAGGACTTTTGCTGACATTTGTGCTGGACTGGTGTTTTCCCAGCGCCTGGGAGCACTTCATGGTTTCCCTAGCGCCTGGGAGCACTTTTAATTGTCCTACAGCGCTAGGGAGCGCTGTATTCCCCTCTAAGCGCCTGGAAGCGCTTTATTTGCGATTATAGCGTCTGGTAGCGCTTTTATCCCGCTTTGGCTGCTGCCCACGCCGCGTGTTGCCGTGTGCCTGCCCCCTTTGTTTGGCCCCTGACGAGTGCCCACCCCGCCAGGGGCATGGCCGGCATTGCATACTCCGTTGGTTAATCGGGAGCCAACCCCGAGATCGTCCCTGCCGCCGCCCGGCCCGCAGCAGGAAGTCAGGCAGGCCGGGGCAGGACCGAGGGACAACAGGAAGTTACCGTGCTTCCCCCGGGGCTCCCAGGAGGAGGGAGAGCCCCGGAGTGCAGGGGCAGAGAGGCGGCTGCCAGCGAGGCTCCCGGCAGCAAGAGCCAGCCATCAGCAGGAGGAGCGAGAGCCCTCCAGCCCCCCAGCCGCCTAGAGGAAGCAGAAGACCGGCGAGAGCACAGAGGAGCAGCCGGTGAGTGGGGCCGGAGGTCCGTTCCCGAAGAGGAGGGCGTCGTGGCACATTGCCGGTGCCCGCCCCTCCCTTCTAACATGTGGGGACATTTGGTAGTTCGAGCCTGATAGGCTCCACCGCTGTTTAAAAGCACGCCCACCATTGAAATTTCCAGGGAGATGCACCTGGGCAGTTAATTACAAAGGTGTAAGTTTCGATTCTGAAGCCGGGCACACATTATCTACTATTCAAGGTCACTTTGTCTGTACCCACCATTAGACAAGTGGGAGAAGGCCTATATCTAACAGGAAAGGTATGCGCAAATAAGAACAGTGCATTCATTAGTGTAGCAAAACTCAGCTCCGAAGAAACATAACCTAGATAATACCGTTTCTCGGAAATGGCAAAGGATTGGTTTTGATTATGATACAAAATGGCGCTCTTACAGAAAATGGCGCAGCAAATGCTACCTTACGTAAAACAATGCAAAAGCATAATTTTCCATTCTAACAAACCTCACCAGCTCTTTCCATAAAGGTCATTCTACACAGACAGACTGTTAGAGTGCAACGATGATGCACTAATGGCAGTTGTGTGCTATGCCAATGCCACATAACATTGTCAACATCCACAATGACAATATGTTTGCAGTTTTATGTAAACAACCTTTGGCAGATGCAAATAAATCCATCAAATACAAGTTATAGCCAACTAATGCTTTTTAGCTAAACTAATTAAAAAGGCAGCCTACACTCAAATTGACTAATAGGAATTTAAATGCACAGGCCTATGTCCACCCACAGGAGAAGATGAAGAGAATCTGCCCTAGGCTCAAAGTCGGGTGAGCTAATACAAAACAGAAATCCTGAGATATAGGTACTGGCAATCAACATCCACAATAGTGTGCATGCCTTCATCGCAGTTACCTGCAGCTATTCTGAAGTGCTTTTCCCTTAAAATATTTTTTTCCGATGGGGAAGTAAGTCATAACGCACCAGGCCCTCTAATTATAAATTGATTTTAAAACTGGCAGACTATTCATTTGCCACATATTTATTTTCTCCTTCCCTGAATGCAGATTTCTTGAAGCCTTGCAGTTCAGAAGTGTTGACGTGCTAATTTAACCAATTTTCTTGTTTAGATTAATTACTTCCAAGTCTTTTTCTTGTATGTAGAAATCATTAGAAAATCCAACACCTGTTGAGTTCACCTTGGATTAGTTAATTAATGCATCACCACCATTGCGGAATAGACACAATCTTGAACACAGAGAAAAGGCATGTTTGCAACAAACAACGCTTTGTTGGGCATGTTCTCAATGAAAATGCAGTACAGGACAATCCAGCATCTGATCTGTCTTTTCCAACTAACTCTTACACATCAGCTAACAGTGATACTCCCAATCAGACCAGAATCTGAAAAAATGCTAAGGGGCCTTATTATGACTGCGGCAGTTAGGCACCACAGTGGGACCGCCAAAGAACTGCCAGCCAGAGATTTAAAAAGTCCTACTCAGGCAGACAGTTTTTAATGGCTTTGGTGTTCTCGGAGCATGGCGGCCCCGCTCCGAAACCCCCCGAAGTCATAATAAGGGCCTAAGGCTGTTAGCTGCAGAAAGAAAGGAGGAATACCCCAAATTGATATAATTCATGTGGCATTGGGACTCAAAGGGGCGTGGGAGTCAGAGACCCTGTTGACCAAGGCAGAGATCAAGGGAGCCTACTGGGCATGGGTTGATAGTCAGGAAACCAGAAACCCTAGCTCAGGTAGACTGACCGATGAGTTTCGTCAGCACAAGCAGGTGTCTTGCTTGGAGCCCTATCTAGACTTTATTCAGAAACTAGAGATAGGGCCCTTTTATTCAGTTCAGATTAGGCACGCTTCCTGTGCGCGAACACACAAATAAATGGAACCCCCCTGTCAAACTCTTCCAAATTGCCCACATTGAGAAGGAGTAGTTGAAAGTGTCCCACATCTCTTGTTCGCATGCCCAGCCTACACTAATCCAAGAATTAAGTGGCTGAAACCCATTTGTTGGCAACTTGGAACTAGGAACCACCACGAAGCGCTTAGAATTTTGCAAGCTGACGCCAATACAACTTACGCCTGCGGTGTGTATAAATTCCTAAGCTGGAGTTGGGCGATAAGATCAAAAGCGCTGGGACTTGATTGAAGATTTTATCTTTCTCTTAAATCTGTTTTGCATCAAAGCTGAGATAGTTTAATTCATTATTAACTCTCCCCTGTGGGTTTTTAAATTTTTAATCTCGTATTAAATTGTTATTTATTGACCAAATGCTTATGATCAATGAATCTCTCAGGTTGTGGTATACAGTTGATCAATTGTTTATAGTTCTGAACAGCCACTACATTGTCCCGTACAGCAAACTGCACCCTTTGAGAGTTTTTTTTTAAAGATTCCCTAATTTAACTTTTATGTGTATCCTTCTTAAAATGTGCTTTCTTATATAACTTGTAAAATGCTTTTAAGATATTTCTATATCGAAATAAAGCTTTGATGATGAAGATAATTCATGTGATTCTGCAACCCCTAAATAAAAACTTATCTCTAACTTTGTTATTACAGTCTTTTTGTGATGCACATAGTCACCTGTGATCAGGGCCGGACTGGCCATTGCAGGCACCGGGCAATCCCCCGGTGCGCCGCACGGGTGGGTGCCGGTTTGGTTTGGGGCCACAGGGGGCCGTTTTTGTTACAGGGCTGTTTTTGCAGCAAAACCGGCCAAGATCGGCCAAAACCTGCCCTTGCAAAGAGCTTGGCCGCACCCACAACCCCCAGGGGGTGGGGGGGGTTGTGGGGGTGGGGTGAGCACTTTTCCAGGGCCTGTTTTGGTTCCCAGTCCGGCCCTGTCGGTGATAAAGACATGATGACGAAGCTCATCTTTAATGGCTTATTACAGTTGAGTTCTGATTTCACAATGTAGAACCAATAGCCAAGATGAAAGGCAGCACAAGGAGCATATTTAAAGCTGCAGTTAAAAAAAGGAACATGTCTTTTCCTTATTCCTGCTCTATTTTTCTTGATGAATAGTGGTAGGCAAAAAAGAGATATTTATCAGAACATGTTTATTGTTTGATTGCCTTAATTTATTATAGAAAACACAGAATTTCTCAGCATGTTTCTTCAGTGCTTTTATAAAAGCTGACTTGTAATAAATTGATTGAAATATGTTTTTACAACAAATAACTAACTTATTTTTTGTGTATGTTTAATTAACAGAGCC
The DNA here is from genome assembly GCF_964261635.1 of Lissotriton helveticus. Lineage (NCBI taxonomy): Eukaryota > Metazoa > Chordata > Amphibia > Caudata > Salamandridae > Lissotriton > Lissotriton helveticus. Next base: position 238,255,459 of record NC_136059.1, read on the forward strand.
TACTTTATTCTTTATGTTTGCAAACACGCTATTGCTTTCATATGGAATAGCAATGCACCAAGGATAGAAGTGGTTTGTGGGAAAGGTGATGTGTAACCATGTATTATAAGGAATAAAGTACCCCCTACCATATGGCATACGGCCTCATTCCTATACATGTTCATAGATCTGCCAAGTGACTGCAATATCCTATAATGTACAGCAGAGAGTGCTTTATCCCATAAATTACAGAAAGTACAAAACTGTAACTATGAAGAACGCTGACCTGGTTGTGGGACAGTACTTTGTTTAGCAAGGACTTTGTCTTTATTTTGGGTTTGCACAAAACCATTTCATTGTCTATTAATTTGCTGGTGGTGCATGCAGAGCTTGTCTCTTCTACTTGGGCATCAAAAACAAAGGGGCTGATTGTGATGTTGGTGGGACTGCTTCTGATGAGCTGTCAGTGGTGGCACCACCTACAGACAGCCCTTGGCTCCGACCACCGCATTATGATGCAGTCGTTTGGACCAAACCCATTGGGGGTAATACCGTCACCTCCAACAGGATCTACAAACCCATTGGAGTGGATGTCGGAATTGTATCCCTTGAATGGCGGCAGTGCAGAGGCAGGCACCGCAGTTGGGATTATGATGTCAATTTCTGACAGCCTTTTCATGGCAGTCTGACTACAATGAAAAGGCTGACCACAAACAAGGCCCCCATTCATCATGGGTCATTGCAAAGTGGCCCTGAGTGCACATGTAGTGCCCCCCGCACATCCATGCACCTTGTGCCATGCACCGCATGTTGCATGGCACACGGTACATGGATGTTCACAAAGTGCTCTTTTACAATGTGGCTTGTGATACGGCCCTTTTCCGGGGCCGTATCATTTTAGGAATGGGGCCAACTACAAAAAAATAATGCAACTATCTTTAACAGTTAATAAAAATCAAATTCAGTGGGGAAGTCCGAATTTTAATAAAAATTAAGGAAAACAAACTTTTAAAAAGTTACTTATTCCCTGCCCTAATTTCCTGCAGGCTTATGTGCATTAACTCTCCAGCTTCTCCCAGCCTGTGCTGATCCTGTGAAGAAATGTGAAAGAGGAGTGAAATTGTTCCCAGGAGCTCACAATAGGCTGATCAGAATGGGGAGAGATAACTCTTCTGAGCTCAATAGAATATGCAGAGTGAGGACTGTGTGCATTGTCTTGACACCACAGTGTAAAATCTTGCTTTACTGCTCTGCCTAAAGCCCATGTAAAAGTTGTGTGCCCTTCAAATGGAACAAATCGGATACAAGGACAATTCTTGTGTATGCCCCCTGTCTGGTTGCCGAAGGAGGGCAACGCTGTTTTAAACTAAGCCGGAATCAGGCTGTGTCTTTACAGCTCTGGCAATGAAAGGAACACATGTTTACCATGCATTCGTTTAGCATGCAAGTTGTTACAATGACTTTCTTTATAGGATCGTATTGGTGGAGAGGTGTTGGATTGAAGTCCAGCACCATCCCTCCTGTTGCACAGACTGGAGTTGGAATAGTAAATGATACTACACTAACGTCCAGCGTCACCCAAGGCAAGTTATTGTAATGACTTGTTTGCTAAAGGAATGTGTCGTAACAACGCTATCGGTCTAATGCCAGCATGATGAAGGCATGCGTGCTAAACGCATACGAGATGCTGTCACACATTTGCTGAAGGACCCTACATTTCTTGTATCAGACTTCTGTCTCTGGGTTTGTGGTCAGGACAGTGCCTGCCCCAACGTGAGTTTTAGTATTCAATGTCGGACTACACTTGGATTACCATGGTATGCTCTCCACTTACAATACCAGCCTTCAGAGTCCAAGCATAGTGTGCCTGAAGACCTTCACCATCTTGGATTTGAATTGGCGCATTGCATTTTGTATCTGTTTGCATTAAAGCACAGAGGAAATACTGAAAAGGTATGTAGGCCAGGGCATGGGAACAATTACTTAATTGGTCAGAGAGTGGGTAAGAGTGCCTTACCACCACCCACTGGCTGGAGAATTGTACAAAGCTGGATTCTCACAGAGTCTACATTAGAACTCTGATGTACTTGCAAAATGATTCCATGTGGACTGAACCTGCTGTGCTTGGCCTCTATGACCTGTGAGCTGGACCAGAGGAGGTTGGACACCCTTCCAGATATAATCCAAGGTACAGAAAAATCTCCAAGGATCATAAGGCTGATCCTCTGGGTTGCTACAGGAAAATACCAAGGCTGAAGAGGACATTCCATTGCAGAAATCCAGCTGAATGGTAGCAATTGGATTTGGCCTGGACTTTGCTGGTGCTTTCTGCCTGACATCCTCGAGAGTCTTTAAATCTTCCCCCTGCCATCATGGGGGCCTTGGAGTAATACTCTCACTGCTGTTTGGGCATCAAAAGAAGTTTGAGAGGTTTTTCCTACTTTTGCTTTAGAGATTAAAGGGAACGGACCCAAAAAAGCACCCAACTGACAGCACCACAGTGCCGGTGTAGGAAATTACTGCTTTTTGCATAATTACCCACCACTTTTTGACTGACATTTGATGCACTTTGACTTGATGTGCCCTGGGTCCCTGCCAATCGGGTTCCCAGAGCCTGTGTTCTTTCCCAAAGCTGTACCATGATACCCACAATTGGCACCTCTCTGGCCCCAGGTAAGCCCCTTGTAAAATGTACCATGGGTACCAAGGGCACTGTGACCAGGGAAGGCCTCTAAGGGCTGCAGCACCAAGTTGTGCCACCCTTAGGGTCCCTGCACCTTAATAACTACACAATGCCATTGCAGGCTGCATGTTTTGGTGCAAAGAGAGCTGTTAGTGAAGAGGTGTGGCGCAGAGGCCAGTGTGCCTGACTCTGGACCATGAGGTTCATGGTTCGATCCCCAGTGCAGGCGGCAGGTTAGCCCAGCACCATGTGACTCTGGGCAATAGCACGCTTAATCTTCCCGACGGGCCACAGCACCGGGATACCTCTCCAGAGGCAGCTGAGCGCTTTACAAATGCTGGTATTTCATTTAAATTCTAATTTAGCCTCTGCTATACCTCTGAAGATCCATTGGACTCTGTTTACACTATACCTTACTTTGGTATAATATATACAAAGCCAGCCGGTGTAAACTTCAGCTTTGTCCCACTGGGAGAAGATATTTTCCTCAGAAAAACAAAAAAGTCCTTTTTCAGATTGGAACTTAAAATCTTTTTCAAACTTTTGTACTTCACGACCATAGCAGTTGTCATTAAATCGCATCTAGGTCCAGGTATACCTTGGCTATTGATTACCATTGACTTTTTACATTTCCTTGTTCAAACAAAAGAACCCAGTTCTGTCATGAACAAAAATAACTCTCCACTAAAGAAAAAAAAAATGTTTTACCTGTAAAAACTTCACCCACCAGGGTTACCCCTTGGTGGTATGCTTCATCATCGGGTCCATCCGTATAGCTACAGATCGAGGAGTGCTATGACCTACAGATTACAAGGGAGCACTATTTTCTTATACAATGATAAAGGATGGTGTTTTGAGGGGGGAGTGAGGGTGGTGGTGTAGTTTAAAAATACCTGGCTAGTAGGTGTATCCTAATTTATTTCTACCTCCAGTCAGTAAGGTTAAAAGATAGGGGTGAAAAATTAGGAAAAATTATGTTACGAGACTGATTTCCTAAAGGTCAACATGTTTCATGCCGTACACCTAGTAGGCTTTTCATAAGGAACTAGGGAATTAAGTTTCCTGGTTTCACTCCTCTTTTTTCTCAATGGACGCACACTATTTGCATGCCAATATATATATATATATATATATATTGTGAACAAGACGGTTCATCCGTCGAAACGCGGCAACTTTGCACTTGAAAAATAAAACTTGTTCCTGAATGAGACCCCACGGTGTCAGCGCCTGTTTATCATCGGGTAAACACAGGAGTGGAGAGTATATATATATATATATATATTCACTGAAAAAACCATAGGTTATAGACCATATATAGTTAAGAATTAGCATTTACAAAACCTTGAAAATTCACTGAAAAAACCATAGGTTATAGACCATATATAGTTAGGAATTAGCATTTAAAAAACCTTATTTTACTCACACAAAACCATTGAAATTCCATATATAGTTAGTTGTACTAACTATATATCGCGCACCCGCAATCCACTGCTGATCATGTCACATATTACATCATTCATGACATGGTCAGTGACATCACTGATGACATCACTGATGACATCTCAAATGACATCACTGATGACATCTCAAATGACATCACTGATGACATCACATCACAACTGAATGAGTGGATGTATAAGTGTCTGAATGAAGGTTTTAGTAGGTGCGTGACTGACTGTATGAGTGAGTGATTAAATGTGTCTCACTGAATGCATAGGTTAGTGACTAAACTGTCTTAATTTGTGCATCATTATGTCTGGTATTCTGTAAACTGCTGCATGTGTTGATCAGTAGCTATATGAGTAACTATATGGGTTATTGATTGATTGTCCAAGTATTTGTATGGGAGACTGAGTGTGTGTGTGGCTGGCTGGGAGATGTGTGACTCTGTGCAGATCAATGTGTTCTTGTATCAATGATTTATAAGAGAGTAAGTATGTGTTAGAATATGTTTGAAAATGTAAGGTACTCTATGTTTAACTGTATAGATTAGAAAATGGAAGTGTGATTGATTCTTTACAGGACTGACTAGGTGTGTGAGTAACTCCAAGGATGAGTGGCAGAGTGTGAGTGTCTGTATAGGGTGTATGAGTGCATATGATAGTGTTGTAAAGATGAGTGATTGTATGTATGAATGATTGTATGGGTGAATGAGTGAATGTGTGTGTAGACGTAGGAATCAGTGAGTGCGTATGTAGTAACTAGTATTGGTGTGTCAATTGTTTAAAAAAATATATTCTGTATTTAACACTGGGTGTAACAGAGGTTATATTAAAGTGTGAGGAGATGCATTGTATTGTCACATGAATGATATCATCAGTGATGTGACCATTGATGTCAAATGAGATGTCATCAGTGATTTCATTTGAGATGTTATCAGTGATGTCATTTGAGATGTTATCAGTGATGTCATCAGTGATGTCATTTGAGATGTCATCAGTGATGTCATCGGTGATGTCATTTGAGATGTCATCAGTTATGTCATCAGTGATGTCATTTGAGATGTCATCAGTGATGTCATCAGTGATGTCACTGACCATGTCATGAATGATGTAATATGTGACATGATCAGCAGTGGATTGCGGGTGCGCGATATATAGTTAGTACAACTAACTATATATGGAATTTCAATGGTTTTGTGTGAGTAAAATAAGGTTTTTAAATGCTAATTCCTAACTATATATGGTCTATAACCTATGGTTTTTTCAGTGAATTTTCAAGGTTTTGTAAATGCTAATTCTTAACTATATATGGTCTATAACCTATGGTTTTTTCAGTGAATTTCATTGGTTTTTTAAAAGCTAATATCTATAGCTGTAAAATGTATTCTTCTTTAAATCCAAAAATATATTTTATATGTTTATTAATAATTTTTTTTAAATATTTTTTTTGTTTCGCTCCCGGTCCGCGAACCGGGAAGCTTCCCGTTAGCTCAATTTGATTCCGCGACCCGGTCCGCGAACCGGTAAGAAATCAACATAGTGACGGTATCGCGTAGCCGCGTAATGCGTCTTATGACGTACTGCGTTAGCGCACCCGGAAGTGTCCCGGGGCGCGGACCGGGGCGCGAAGCTTAGCGACCCGGAAGCTAACCGGGGCGCGTTCCGCAGCGCGTAACATGAGCGTGAGAGGTCATGTGACTTGTTAATAAAACTTTTCATTGGTTCATTTCACTTTTGGTTTCATAATGATGGAAGGCTAGGTCAGGTGACTTAAAAATAACGCTTTTCATTGGTTGAGAAGTATTGTTTTTTCCCAAATGATGAAAACCCCTCCTTCTTTCCTCACTCTGACTTTCATCATTGTGAGAGGAAGACCTATTTTGCTTGTTGGAAAATGGCTTCATTGGTAGCTTCAGCTGGTGGACCCCCACCACCACCACCACCTCCTCATGGGAAGAGAGGACCACCTCCCCAGGTCCTGACCAACACTGAGGAGGAAGAGGAAGAAATGGATGAGGAGGGAGAAGAACCACAATTTTTAGAAGAGTTGCCCCGGGTTTCCAGAAAGAAAGCCAGTTTCATCTGGCAGTTTTTTTCAATACCTCGTGGCCAAAAAAAGTCAACGCGAGGTATGTCACCTGCCTGATATGCAAGGAACAATTGTCCAGAGGGACGGACAAAAAATATAGCTTTGGAAATCACACAATGCACAGGCACATGACGAGGAAACATCCCCTAAATTACAGCCGGGCGGAATTAAGGGATATGCACGACAATCCAAGACCAACTCCTGTGGCCAGACCAACAATACCGGTTTCTCTAACACCAGAAGAGGCACGGGAAACTGTGCCAAATATTCAAGAAAATTTTGGGCACATGATTCACTTATGTATGCACTGTCGTGCATTATTAGCTTGTGGCAACATGAGCATCAATGCACTCAACCTGGCGTATGAACACCATGATTGCCCTAACCGCCCCCAGTAATTTTTTTTTGCTCCTGTTGAGCCCTTTTCAACGCCTGTTTTTTGTTGTTTCCCCCCCCCAAAAAAACCAAAAAAAATATAAAATCGTTCAAAAAATACAAAAAAAACAAAAAATAAAAAAAAATAAAAAAAAAATATAAAACAACAAAAATATTAAAAAAAAAGTTCTTTTCAGAACTACCTTCCCTTTCCAAAAAAATTGCTAGAATGTTTAGCACTCTGGCAAGCTCTATTTCTTTTGGTTCGCTTCCGGGTTAGCTTCCCGGTACGCGGACCGGGAGCTAACCAAAAAAATTAAAAAAAAAAAAAAAGTGTAAGTATAAGGAAAGGAAACAGAGAGTGATGTTAAAAGAAAGACAGCTATAGGGAGTAAAGAAGAGATACTGTTTAATAGATCTATTTACCGAAGAAAAGACAGAAGAGGGTATAATTGTGAAAAACAAAATAGATAACGAAGTGAAAGAAAAAAAAAAGAGAGTATAACATTAACAAAGAAGAGTTTCTTGGAGAATGTGAGTGAATGTTCAAAATAAGATTAAAACATGAGGAATAACAGAGAGAAAAAATAGAAAACAGAAAACAAAAAATAACAGAAAAAGATTAATTGAAACAGCAAAGAAATGTAATTAACATAGAGCCATATCATCAACATAGGCAATAAAAGTTTTGCAGCTTTTATTGGCAGAAATGTGTCGCTAAAGCTGCTTTTGTGGCAGAAAACTGCCACTAAAACCACTTTTGCACCAGTTTTCTGCCAATAAAAAGAGCAATAATTTTATTGGCTGTGTTCATAATATTCCCCTTAGTGTGCTTCAACTACACAGAGAAAGCATTATGAACAAGTAGTGATAGAGTGATCAGTCAAAGACACTAAGAGTAATAGAGACGCAGTGAGTGAACAAGAGTGAGGAACTATGAGAAGAGAGGGACTGAGAAAAAGAGTGGAAGGAGTTGAGTAAGTAGGTAATAGAGAAAGGAATGAGGGAAGTAGCAAAGGCAGGAAACTGAGGGTTAAAGAAATGAAGCAGTGGAACTAATAGTAGTTAAATGTGATAGAAATGTAACGAAAACAGTACAAAATATTTACCTTATAATTGTCGTTAAATTACTTACTTTTTGTTTTTATACTTTCAATCTGTGAAAGAGAGAACAAACATTTGAAAAATATTAAAAAATGTATTTAAAAATTAGAAAAGACAAGGGAAAAGATTGAAGGACAAACAGTTTTTCAACAACTTTGACACTTACAGAAGCTTCTGCTTCTCCAGGCCCCCTACACAGTCCTAAAGATATACATTTTAAACTAACAGTATCTTGATGCAGATGAAGTGAGGCCTATCTTAAAACTGGTGCATCTTTTGCATTGCTGTTGTTTCAGAAAAGTGTCGCAAGACACTAACATTTTAAATAATTGCTTCAGGATGCCAATAAGATGTCTACTATCCAGAGGTTTGTTTCAGGTGAGGCCTACTCAGGGTTGCAGATGACATTTACACTTGTTGAAGAGTACAGAGGAGATAATACATGTGAAGGTCTACCAATGAAGTGAGTCATGTCCACTGCACTCTTCAACAAAGTCCAAACCTCCTATGTTTCCCTGGACAGACCTAAACTTGATCTGCACAATGTGATTCGTAATGATAGGAAACACAGGTGATGTAATTGAAATACGTGCAATTTATTTTGCTCATTTCACAATCACATCACTTGTGTTTCCTTTGCTTAGGTATCTCATTGTGCAGATGTAGTCTAGCATATGAAAGAATAGGCAGAAGTGCAGAACTGCATGCAACAACTTTGACACTTACAGAAGCCTCACCTTCTCCATGCCTCCTACACAGTTCTAGATATACATCATAAATGCAAACAGTACAGAATTAATTATACATGTTAAATGGTTTATTTTTGCTGTTCTCAGAATGTATCAAAATTCACTAAAAACAGTGACTTGAAGGTATTCATCATGTAACAGCGGGGAAAAAAAAACACAATCAAAATGATTGTGTTTAAAAAACCCATACAACATCAGAAATGAAAATTCAGAACTCCTTAAAGTTAACTTACTTTCCATGACGTCCAAGGATGTCCTATGAACAGCTTACACTCTTTTGTGCTGTTATTACTTTCAGCCCGCCACTTTCTGAAAGAAAATCTCCATCGTTTTTAAAAACACGTTACATGCAATAAATGACTTCTTGCTCTCTACCACAAGTTTCCACAAGGCCAAATCTGGTCAGAGCCATTTATAACTCTTGGATTTCTTGTAAGCCAATCCCGTCATTTGGCATTTCCGCAACTTTCAGAATTAAAATGTTGAAGATCATTTTCACAATCCTGGAATAGTAATATCTTCCCCTTCTTGCTCAGTCATGTTCTACATTTCCTATGACACTGATACTGCTTACTATGAAGCAGACTTACACTACCTCTATGACTACTACAATTATTTAATTCTCTACATCACTTTTAATCACAAAGCAATGTAAAACAGTAGACAGCATTGCAGACTTACATTCCCTCTACTCCATGTTTTGATTGGCTGCTTCAATTAGCTTATAAAAAGAAACAGTTTTTCTGAACTCATTCAAAGTGCACGTATTTCTCCATGATGTCCAGTCCTATGGTTAGAAGTTATGTCTCTGAACTACACTTATCCTCAAGGCCAAATTGTGTAGGAGCCATTAGAACTTCTTGAAATTCCACAGAGCACATCCCGAGATTATTTCCCTAAAATTTTGGTTTTAAAAACACCAGGTAAGAGTTTTTAAGGTCATACGGCAATTTTTTTTTGAAAATTAAAACAGAATCATTGCAGAATGACCAGCCATTTCTAGACTTTAAATAAGCTGTGTAATGTCCTGATGTTATTGAAGGGCCGTCATGATATATAATTGCTGCAGTTACAAAAGTCCTTCCTGATATTGACAACTGCGAAGCTACAAAATTTTTAATTAAAGTTGTCAATTTTGTTCCATCAGGCCTACATCGTTGGAACATTAAAATGACATACTGGCCATATGTTCGTATAAATAATGTGGACATCATTTCAGATTTACATTGGCTACACTCCATGTTGTGATCAGCTGCTTTTACTAGCTTATTAAAGGAGACTGATTTACTGTCTGGCAAAGTTAAATATATAAATCTTTCTGAGTCTACACTAGTAGTACTTGATACCATACAGTTCTCGCAGTCATGCTGCCATTGATAAGAAAGCCCAAACAGCTGATCTACATCTACACCTTCAGCATGTAATACATCAAGCATATACATTAAAAACTCCTGACAATCTTGCTGAATATTTTGAGAGAATTGTGTTTGGCCTGAACATCTGTCTAACAGATTTCGAATTTCAGACACACTTTCTATGTTTCTTCTATCAGTGCTACATTTCTCTAACACAGAATTTAACAAACTGCAAAATCTTTGATCAGAATTGACCACAATCTCTTCTTTTACATTTTCTAGAGAAAACAAAACATTAACCACTACATTAGCATAGCAGTTGACACCAGAACTGTTTTCAAATTGAAAACCAACAACATCTTCAACAGAATCCTTTTTGTTTCTGCTTGTAATTTTAGGTTCATCGACTTTTCGTCTTTTTGCTACAACCTCCCCAGTATTGGTCACATTTCTTCGTTTCCGGCCTACCACACGTTTCTCAAACAAAGGATACTGAGGCAAATGTGGCGCATACTCTCTTCTTAACCTATTGTATTCCTTAACACAATCTAGATCAGCACAAATGTTTGTGACATCACACTCAATCAAGTACAATCCCAATAAAGTTCTAACTCGTGACAATGCCACATATGCCATACCCTCCTTGAACACAGAACTGCCAATATTCACCAATGCACTGTCTACACTTAAACCTTGCGATTTATGGATTGTCACCGCATATGCCAAGCAAACAGGAAACTGCTTACGGCGAACATATAAGTCTTTTACAAGCACAAATCTAGCAGAGCAACGACCAATTAGCTGTACTTCCTCAATGCCATCAAATTTAATTTTTAAAAATTCAATTCCATCTCTATTTCTGTATTTTACAAAATCAACAACATTACCCATTGATCCATTTACCAGACCTCTTTCAACATGTAAATTCCTTCTTAAAATTATACGGCAGTTCAAGCACACATTCAGAGTCTTTTCAAAACCTGCAGTTTTAGATATACTCTTCTCTAATGAATCCAATTTTGTTTTCAGATTCTCAGACAAAATAATTGTTGATCCCATATGCTCTACTCTGTCAATAGCTTCCAGTTTCACAATCTCTTGCTTTTCTAAATGCAACATTTTGTTGTTGAATTTGGCACATTCTGCAAGAGTTGGCATCAAACATATTCCAGATTTCTTATCAGTAATTTTCTGAAAAATATTCTCAGGCACAATATCTTGTTCTGGATATAAATTTGACAGTAATCGTGCATGTAAAGCTTCTTTCCCATGCTCGGTCACTTTTCCAATTCTAACATCTTGTAGAATAGTCTTGTAAACTTCATCCTTCGCCTGACGCATATTTTCATGCAGTTCAGCATAATTGAAGTTTAACCATATATTGACGTTGCCAATGCTGCCTAGGCACTTCCTGGTATCTTCATGCGTGAGCATTTTGAACACAGGTTGCCCTTTCACTGGTGTCAGCTGCAGAAGATCTCCGAAAACAATGATGTGTTTGCCACCAAATAACACATCATACTCTGTTTTGAGAACTTCTTGCATCCTCAAATGCACAAAGGCAAGCATGACATTGGAAACCATGCTTACTTCGTCAATGATAAGAAGTTTCATTTTCCTCAAGATTCTTGAAACTTCAAAACAAGCATCTCCAGATAGCTTGTGATATTGTAATTTGTTGTCATGCTCCACTGGCAGCGTCAGTAAACGATGTAAAGTAATCCCTTTAATGTTATGTGCTGCCAGTCCAGTTGGAGCGGTGACAACACAAGACAGCGATGACTCTGTCCTTTCCTGCAAATAGCATGAAATTGCTTTAATGAGGAAACTTTTTCCAGTTCCCGCTTCTCCACTCACGTACAGTCGGACAGGCTTCAACGACGTACATGAGCACTCTTTCTTGTCATGACTTAATCCATGATCAATTTGCATGGTAACTTCGTCATATATTTTCCTCTGCTCAACGTTGAGTTGTCTTTCCAACTCTTCTAAGTTAACCGCATCCTCCTGAGCATGTGCCATGGCTCTTTCCACTTCATTCATGGCAGTGGCAGCTTCATTTTCGATAACAGGTCCTCCTAGTGTGTCCTGACTCAATGAAGCAGAACTCTGACTGTCCTGAGAACTGTCTCTGGCAATCTCGGCTGCAATCGTTGCTTCCTGCTCAATTTCCGCATTCAACATTTCTACATATTTGGGAAAAGCAGGACATTCTATGGTCTCCTTGGCGGCATTGAAAGAGTCTTCGTAACAGAGGAAATCTCCAAGCAGTTCCTCTTCTGCACGCCAAGGCTTGAAAAGTTGCAAAAGTGCTAAATAGAAAAACTCCTTTTTTTCAGGAGATTCGCCACTCAATTTTCGATGGTTTACCAAGTGGCATTTTCTTTGCTTGACCAGACATCCCTCACTTCCTATTACAGCATACACTCCTTTCTCAGTATCTTCTTTGATGTTCCTCTTGAATATGTAATTTTGAAGAACCTCATACAGACAAACATTGTCGAGGTGACTGCTTCTATTTGGATAATATGTATCCAACATGTTGGTCTTCAAAATGTCGGTACTGTTTGGCTCCTTTTCCGCCAAATACTCAATTTCCCGCACAGGTTTCAGAACTCGATTACGCGTTGCAGCAAGACCAAGACTCGCCCAAACGATACTCCTGGACTTGGCATAGAGACTTGCTGAAGACAACCGGTCAGAGCATTCGTAAGCTCCGATTTCTCGATGCGACAACATCTTCAGACTGAAACTGTACAACTTCTTGCTGAGGCTCTTTTCATGGGAAATGTCCTCCCACATATCCTTCAATTCTGTCTTCTCTTTTTTGGTGATGTAAGACGTCACATACCGAGCCACAGCCATACAGTTATCAGCCACAAACTGTATATCCATGTTAGCATTCCACATGGACAAAATCACCGGGTTGTAGTCGTTGATGTACTTGGACTCTTCGTTCCTCTTCAAATTGTATGTGTTTTTAGGTGATTTCTTCATGACATTATGTCGCAGCGAAGACATCAAACTGTTTACTCTTCCTTTAGAAATCACCGGTCGTGGAAAACCGAAACGACATTTGGTGTAGAACTTGTCCTTGTTTCGGAATTTACGACGGCAGTACTTTCCACATCGATGGCTTTGGAAACGCAGAACTTTTTCTCTTAGGCTTTTCTTCTCCTTTGCGTTTGGAACAGCACACGTAGAATACTGTTGGATGAAACTCATCACTGAGTCTTCTGGATCCGTTCCAAATTTAGGTGCATCCTTGATCCACAGCAACATATGTATATGAGGAGCACCTCTTGCTTGGTACTCCTTTCTCCAGAAGAAATCCAACACCTCTCCAAGAGGTGGATTCTTCTTATTCATGATGAAAGACATCATAGCTTCAAATCTATGATTGAAGTACCTACATACATTGACTGGATCCAAAGAGCACAGTTCTCCGGGTGTCTTGATTTCGATGTTATCTACGTTAGCATTTGCCTCTCGTAGAAATTCAAGTAAGTCTTCCCAGCCATACTCGGCACAGCTCAGAGTGAGGAACCATGTGGGAGTACCTAAGTTCCTCAGCATACATTTTAAATCACCATGACGACGGTACCAGTACTCATTAGTACCACGCTGACACGCCATGAGATTAATCAGGTGAGAATCCAAAATACTGTCTTGGACATTGACTTTATCCATAAAGTCACTTGCCGAGATGTTTTGCATGTGTATACCACTTTTCAAGATGTGGTTCACTGCATATGACAGTCCAGACAGATCGCTTTCAAACAGGAGATGAAACAAATAGGGAATGCATTGTCGAAACCTAGCATCTCCTGCATACAATCGCAAAGTCCGGTATTCAGAAGCAGGAATTTGATGAGGTCGCTCATCATATCTTCCTCCCTGACCTGTTGGAAAAAGCTGTGGGAAACACCGAGCTTCCAAACTTTCCTCCCAAACACTAATGGGACTCCCTTTGGCTTGTTTCATTTGAAACAACTCAATAGCATTCCCCATGACTTCCTTGGAATGCAAAGGATGAACACTATAATGTTCATATATTTCTTCACTAGTAGAGGGTTCTACTTTCTCAATTTGACCAGCACACAAATCGCTATCCTCTTCCTCACTTACTTCCTCTTCTGCAACATATACATTCTTATAGTATTTATTATTTTTTTTCAAATACAATGTTGCCTTTTTAACTTTCCTAACATCTACTAAATCTTGCCATATTTTCTTATTCTTTGTCGGAACCCCATTAACTAAGATAACCAGAGGTTCCTCTTCCACTTTTTCTACTCCAATTGTGTTAATGTTTTTCTTCAAATCTAGAGGCAAATAAACAACTCTTCCCTTTAATCCTCTCTGTAAATCTGATGGAGGCAATTTCCCTGTCTTTGGCTCCATTCTTACAATAGCCTGAAAGGGATGGATACTTTGAATCAAAATAGATTCATAAGTATTTAAATCCTTCAATTCAGAAGGAATCTCAACCAATTCCAGATTATTATGAACTGCTCTAGCAGGCATCTGGTTTTGATTTAATTTGCAACAACAATAAGTACACACACGTTGATCCAATCCCAAATCAAAACAATTTTCTACCATCAAGTATGTTGCGAAATCCTTCCATTCACTATTATCTTCCCTTTCACTTTTTGCATATAAATCCACTAACTTAGTCTGATTCTTATAATAAGTGCGTCGACAACACACACAAGTGAAATTAGGCCTCTCACTTGATTTCACCTCAAACGTCGCAATTTCCCTCTGGCAATTATCTGTACTGGAAACCTGTACACTATCTTCCACATGACCCTCTTCTTCTTGCTCAATTTCAACATTCTCCTCTTTACTTCCAAAGTAACAAAACTCAATTTCTTCACATATATTCTTCACATCTATTTCAGAACCATGCAAAAGAGCAGCGCATAATTGTTTAAGCATAATTGCTGGACTCTTAGCATAATACAACATTCTAACTAATTTCCTCACTTTATTATGATGCACTGCTAGCATCCTGAAATGATGAAAAACACTCTGGCATACTCTCCTGGAAAGACAAGCCAGTGAATGACCATGCAAACCTGTCACTTCTCTTACTCTGCAAGGATCTAATTCTTGCAACAACCTTATTTTCTGCTTCAAACTTTTCTTATTAAATGACCGTACAAAATCACAAAGCAAATTGATGGAATCCTGTCGCACACTGCAAATACTACTCCACTTCCAGGTGTACACAGGACCCTTAGCACGTCTTCCTAAAACCTCATTACCTAACACCTCTTCTGCCTCTGTTGTCACAAGTTTTTCTTTTTCAACTGGACAACCATCTTTCACCTCATAAGCACGACCACTGGTGTCAACTGCATGCACCAAATCATTATCCTGGAAATAACTCTCCTCATTAAAAAATGCCTCACAGCTTGAACTATGCATCCATTCTCCAGAAAAAACTTCACAAAAATTACTACGATTAACTATTCTCTTCCATCTACTATTTCTTTTGAAATCATAAATTGCCTTGTTTAGCTTCCTAATTCTATTGATTATCAAAATAAATAACTTACGTTTAATTTCAAATGCCTGATCAATAACTTTCTCAACTTTTTTTTTTCTCTTATAAAAAACCAGTTTCTGTTGACCTTTCTTAATATTTTTTAACAAATTGCCAATTATCCTGTTGCGGAACATTCGTTTACGAATCTCCCTAAACTGTTGTTTCCTTCTACTATCATGCACAGAGTTATCTCTTGCTCTAGCAGTAACATTTTTGATTGGCCTTTCCTTTCCATTTGAATTCCTTCTCGTTTTATGGACTGAAACATTTTCTGTAGTAATATTTTTTTTACTACACATATTTCTTATGAAATATTTTGTGCTCTTACCCGGTGCTTTCTTCGTGACTTGACAAATCTTTTTGTTAGAGGACTGCTGCTTATTTTCTTTCACCTGCTGTCTTTGACGTTTTGCAGCCTTTCTCTGTCTTTCTATTGTTGGCATGGTGAAATCTTGAAATGATCTGCAGTTGAATCTGTGGTAAAATATAATAAAAAATGTTATTAACCATTATTACCAAACAGTAAAACAATAACAGTGATCAAAAACTTAACACACTACTTGACATTTTAAATAGAAGATTTTTTAGTCCTTGCAAATTTACAATACAGAAATAGCAGAAAAGAAATGACATTTATATTTATGTTACCTGTGCTATTTTATATGTGAATCTGATCTAATTTTATGAGCATATTTTAATATTTTATTGAAGACACTACACATAACCTGCTTTTGAAGGTGTCTTTATTTTTAAATTAAACGGTTTACCTTTTTACTTTTTATTAATTATAAATTTTAAAAATAAATGTTTATATTTCCATAGGCTCAAGCAGGTCAGCTTCCCATCCTATGTCATATAATTCGGACAAATCTGCATCCTCATCACGCTCTTCTTCATCCTCAGGATTTAAATCATCCAAGGGATCAACATCCACTGATGTTTCAATTACAAGTTCAATGATGAGGTCAAAATCAACTGATTGCAGATTGTCGCTCATGTTGAGGTTGTCTTTATCTTTAAAGAAAGATAACAACAATGAGATGTTGCAGAGTAAGAGACAAATCTCAGAGATTATAATAGTAAAATTGTTTAACAAGAGTAATATTTTGCAGCTATTATTTAGCCATGTCCAGCAATGCTGAGCAGGTGAAGACTATGTCTAAATTTTCAGTGAACAGGACTCATCTCTTCTTAACCTTGGATAAGCCTCACCGACTCTGTGTGTCCTGCACATACTTAAATGTAAAGGGGCAGATTTATGTTAAATGGCACATCCCCAGGCATGCACCAGTTAACGTGCACCACTACTCTGCCACCCATGGTGTGCCGTATTTACAATCAGATAGGAGAAAGCTTCGTCAAAACCCTGCGCCTGCTTTAAGCAGGCATAGGTCTTGACACAACATTGTGGAGATGGGGCACCCCTGAGCCTTGCTTGAGCTGCATCGCACTTGCGATACAACTCCAGCAATCACTACCTTTACAGCACAGATACGTCACGCATCTGTGCCATTTTTGCCCCATGATGCCCCGTATTCTAAATGCAGCACACCATGGGTGGCGGAACAGCGGCGCAGGATGACTGACACATCCCTGGTGATGCACCAGTCATCATAAATCTATCCCTAAGCTTCTTATCTTGTTACAGATGAACCGCCATATGTAGCATGAAACTATTTTGCATTTCCTAAATAGCGAATTTTAAGGAATAAATAGCAATTCTTTACCATTCCTAATTTGCAATGAGCAAATTGCTAATTGCAAGTTACCCATTCATTTCCATGGGCTAGGAGGCTCATAGGAATGAAGGTTTAATTTGCGATTAGCAATTTGCTCATCACAAATTAGGAATTTTTCCAAGGGTGTAGGGGTGTCTCAAGAACACCCTGCTGCACCCCTGAAAAAGAAATTTGGGGGCATATGGCACACATACATGCCCTAAGGGCATGTGTTGGCGTCATATGGCACCTTTTGTTTTTTTTGAAAAAAAGCTTTTTGAAAAGAATTCACAAATTACCACCAATTTACCACAATAGTTTCCAAATCCTTAATGTCATTTTTTACATATTTTTTGTTTGATACATTTCATTTAAGTAGTCACAAAATTTGCAAATCCTTCAGTGCAATTGCAAAATAAGGAATAGCAAATTTTGCTACTCCTTATTTTGCATCAAACTTGTTTGATACATACCATTTGTCTAATTAACATTCGCAAAGGCCGAAATTCGAAGAATTTTGATCTTTGCGAATGCTAATTAGCTTGATACATATGGCCCCAAGTGAGGCCTGTCTTGCGACATGGTGCATCTTTTGCATCACTGCTGCATCGGTTTCATGTGGTACGTTTTTTTTACACCATGACATATCTGCCTAAATGCATCAATTTGTAATGTTGTCGCCTCATAGCAAATCTTTTGCACCGCCGCTGCATCATAAAAGTGACGCACAGTGGCGCAAAAGAGGCATACACCTATCATAAATCTGTCCCTAGCATTTTAAATGATTAATCCAGGATGACGATAAGGTGTG
This sequence comes from Lissotriton helveticus, assembly GCF_964261635.1. Classification (NCBI taxonomy): domain Eukaryota; kingdom Metazoa; phylum Chordata; class Amphibia; order Caudata; family Salamandridae; genus Lissotriton; species Lissotriton helveticus. The sequence goes on from NC_136059.1 coordinate 238,273,321, forward strand.
GCCTATCCAGAGGTTTGTTTAAGGTGAGGCCTACTCAGGATTGCAGATTAAAGTTACGCTTGATGAAGAATACAGAGGAGATAATACATGTAAAGGCCTACCAATGAAGTAAGTAATGTCCACTTTATTGCGCCAGTCATCATAAATGTATCCCTAAGCTTCTTATCTTGTTACAGATGAACCACCATATGTACCATCAAACTATTTTGCATTTCCTAAATAGCAAATTTTAAGGAATAAATAGCAATTCTTTACCATTCCTAATTTGCATTGAGCAAATTGCTAATTGCAAATTAGCACCGCCGCTGCATCATAAAAGTGACGCACAGTGGCACAAAAGAGGCATACACCTATCATAAATCTGTCCCTAGCATTTTAAATGATTAATCCAGGATGACAATAAGGTGTGGCCTATCCAAAGGTTTGTTTAAGGTGAGGCCTACTCAGGATTGCAGATTAAAGTTACGCTTGATGAAGAATACAGAGGAGATAATACATGTAAAGGCCTACCAATGAAGTAAGTAATGTCCACTTTATTGCGCCAGTCATCATAAATGTATCCCTAAGCTTCTTATCTTGTTACAGATGAACCACCATATGTACCATCAAACTATTTTGCATTTCCTAAATAGCAAATTTTAAGGAATAAATAGCAATTCTTTACCATTCCTAATTTGCAATGAGCAAATTGCTAATTTCAAATTACCCATTCACTTCCATGGGCTAGGAGGCTCATAGGAATGAAGGTTGCAATTTGCGATTAGCAATTAGCTCATCACAAAATAGGAATTTTTTCAAGCGTGCAGGGGTATCTCAAGAACACCCTGCTACACCCCTGAAAAAGAAATTTGGGGGCATATGGCAAACATACATGTCCTAAGGACATGTATAGGCGTCATATGGCACCTTTTGTTTTTTTGGAAAAAAATGCTTTTTGAAAAGAATTCGCAAATTACCACAAACTAGAAGTTGGTGGTAGTTTCCAAATCCTTAATATCATTTTTTACATATTTTTTGTTTGATACATTGCATTTAAGGAATCGCAAAATTTGCAAATCCTTCAGTGCAATCGCAAAATAAGGAATAGCAAATTTTGAATTAAGGACATTTTAAGTAATTTCCACATGTGCAGTGTTTTCAAATTATGATTTGAAAATCGTTTTTGGGGAAAAGTAATGGTTTGCAAATTTATGACAAGGACATAATGGTGTATGCTTCTCTATAAGGCATTTCAGTGTCTCTGATGTCATTTTTCCCATATTACATTATAAGACCTTTCCCCATGGAGCACATTCCTTGTAAATATGCTCCCACCTGTGCATGGTGAATTTAGATTTTGACTGTTTGAGTCACATAGCCATGTTAAAAGTCACCCCAAAAAATTGCAAACGCTTTAAAAAAACACATTCATGTGTCTTAAGGACATTTTAAGTCATTTCCCCGTGGACAGTGTTTTGTAAGTGGCGCAAAAGAGGCATACACCTATCATAAATCTGTCCCTAGCATTTTAAATGATTAATTCAGGATGACGATAAGGTGTGGCCTATCCAGAGGTTTGTTTAAGGTGAGGCCTACTCAGGGTTGCAGATTAAAGTTACGCTTGATGAAGAATACAGAGGAGATAATACATGTAAAGCTCTACCAATGAAGTAAGTGATGTCCACTTCATTGCGCCAGTCATCATAAATGTATCCCTAAGCTTCTTATCTTGTTACAGATGAACCGCCATATGTATCATCAAACTATTTTGCATTTCCTAAATAGCGAATTTTAAGGAATAAATAGCGATTCTTTACCATTCCTAATTTGCGATGAGCAAATTGCTAATTGCAAATTACCCATTCATTTCCATGGAGCAGGAGGCCCATAAGAATGAAGGTGCAATTTGCGATTAGCAATTAGCTCATCGCAAATTAGGAATTTTTCCAAAGGTGCAGGGGTGTCTCAAGAACACCCTGCTGCACCCCTGAAAACGAAATTTGTGGACATATGGCGCACATAAATTTTAACAACATTCCTTTACCTCAAAAACGATTTTCAATTCATATTTTGAAAACACTACCCACAGGGAAATTACTTAAAATGTCCTTAAGACACATGAAAGTGTTTTTTTATTGCCTTTCCAGCATGGTTGGGTCACTTTTAACATGGCTATGTAACACAAACATATAAAATCTAAATTTCCCATGCACAGGTCGGAGCATATTTACAAGCAACTTGCGCCACAGAGAAAGGTCTTACATTAAAATGGGAAAAATAACACCAGGGACAGTCAATTGCCGTATAAAGAAGCATACACCATTATGTCCTTGTCATAAATTTAAAAACAATTCCTTTTCCCCAAAAACGATTTTCAAATCATAATTTCAAAACACTGCACATGGGAAAATTACTTAAAATGTCCTTAAAACACATAAAAGCGTTTTTTGATTGCCTTTGCAGCATGTTTGTATCACTTTTAACATGGCTATGTAACACAAACATTCAAAATCTAAATTTTCCATGCACATGTGGGAGCATATTTACAAGCAATTTGCGACACATAATTCATAATTTTCTCCTAAAAGCACACTATTCTCTATCTAAATTAAAGAAATATTTTCTCACCTTAGCAAATACTTTGAGTTTGAAAACAGTCTCAGAAACACACCAATTTGTCTTCAGCAGAGCAAAAGGTATGCACTCCAGAGTCTGCAGCTATCAAAAGCACAGAAATGCTGTAATTCTTCACACATATCTCTCATGTCACCCAATCAAAACTCTTCCCTCACTTTTTTTCAAATGAAAACCCTTCCCCCCTCTGCCATTTCATGCCTTTTCTGCATGGCAACCACCTCTTGGAAGACTTCTGGTGTTTGCAAGTTCACACAACTTTGTTGCAATTGAACTCTGAACTCTCAGTGCACCTGCATATCCAGTGCATTCTTTCATTTAATGATTTTTTATTGACCATTCAAAATACATCTTTCAAAGAACACATCCGTGCACCCTAACTTTCTGTTTTCAGCAATCAAAATCCACCAATCACTGTTACTGCTTCATGAACACAGAAACTCCACAGTTTTTTTCATTTTAAACTCTCATTTTTTCAACTGCCATTTCATTGCCACACTTCATCTGACTGCAGGAGAACCTTCTCTCACCATGTTTTCTGTCTGGATTGTTGGACATAGTTATATTCACTGGGCTCAAAGGTACGTTGAAAACAGGAAATTACCTAACCTCAATTTACAAGATGTGGAAATTAAGTGGTTTGGCCACAGAGGATTAAAATGTCACCAATTGATACCATTGGTGAAAACCTTTATGCATTTGCCCAAACCTGACCTGTTAATTGTGCACTGTGGAGGTAATGACTTGGGCACTTTGACTGGTGTAGGTCTGGAAATGCTTTTAAAGGACACCTTTGAGCAATTAATGGCACTTTTTCCTCAGACTGCCTTGGTATATTCAAATATATGCCAAAGACAGAAATGGAGGTGGTCAAACCAATTTTGTCCACAAATTGAGAAGTTGAGGAAGCATGTAAACAAATCTGTTTCAGCTTACATGAGAGACCATGGAATGGGCTCCCTGTACAACAATAACTTGCGTTACTACATGCAAGATATCTACAGAGGAGATGGAGTTCACTTCTCAGATGAGGGCAACAGAGTTTTCACTCTGAATTTAAGAATGTGCATTGGTACCTACTTATAAGTACCTAAATGTACCATAAACCCAAAAGCTCTTCTCAGAGCTACCCTACATCTGATCACTCACAATTATTATTTTACTCTAACATTTTTCACTAATTTCCAACAAAGTACGCTCCCTGGGGCGCTACCCGGTACGCGAACCGGGAGCTAACCTCGCGAAATTTTTTTTAAAAATGTTTTTTTTTTCGCACATATAAGCCTCCTCAGCCACCCTCAGAAAACCTAGGGGGTCAAGATAACTCTACCGTGCCCCCTTCTACCCATTCTGAACATTATTTGCCCTCCATCTTGTATCTTAATTCGACCGAAACACAAAATGGTGGACTCCCGGAACGCTTAAGGTTCGCGAACCGGGGCGCTCAACGGTACGCGTACCGGGTCGTTCCCTGGGAAGCGCACCATCAAAAAAGGTGGGAAAGTAGTTCACAGAAAAGCCACTGGAGACAATTTCACCAAATATAGATTAGCTCATACTACATACCAATCCCTACCATTTTCACAAATTTGATTGGAATTCCATTTAGTCATTTAGCCTGTAGACCTCTCTAAATACCCTGAGGTAAATTACTTCACAAAACACATCTGAAGTGTTGGAATTGACAACCAATGAAAATGTTACTTTCATTTTCTACTTTTTTTACCTGACATTTCATTGGTTATATACCTGAATATATATAAAGGAAGAGAAGAAAACACAGCCATTTTGACTACTACTTCTTGCTGTACATTTCAATAGTATTTTCACTAATTCCTTCAACTTCTTTCTAAAGGTAAGTTTTTATTTTTAAAACTGAAGTATATTGTGCACTATAAGTTAATATGGTAAACTTTTTCTGATAGATATATACTATCCCTCTGTAGTAGTTATAGATTTAGAGAGACTTCTCTGTTATAGTTATGGATGGAGTTAGGCTTCTCTTGTATAATTATGAATTTACTTACGTTAAATCACATACACTTTTTTATATTCCTACTTCCACTCTGATACTATACACTGCCCAAAGATAAATTCACTGATAAAAAATGCCTATCTAAAAATATTCCCAACATTGCCCTATCTCTACTAATATATATTTTTTTAATCCAAATTTCAGGCAAAATGGAAGGCGAAAACCAAGTTTCTTTTGAAATGGACCTGCAAGAGAGCAGCCAAGAATTGATTGATACAATTGATCAAATTGACATTGAATTTTTCGATGAAACTTGGGACAATGAACTACTGCAATGTGTACAAGCAGTAGATAACCTCCTTGCAAATGAGGACATTTTACACCCTCAGAGACTACAATGTATATTCCATGATAATTATGAAATTTCTGACAATGAAATGTTAGAAAGTTTAATAAATTATGAAACACAATCACAATAAAAAAATGCTTAAAAAATAAAAAAAATAAAAAATAATCAACAAAAACAACAATCAATTAACATACAGCATTTGAAAAGTCTATCATTCATTTTTCATTGCAGTACGCTGCCCAGAACGCTTCCCGGTTCGCGGACCGGGCGCTCCCCACGAAAAAAAAACCAACAACATTTTTTTTGTTTTTTTTGCCCCGCGGGGCCCTTTTAAAACCTCCACATTAAACCTAGGGGGTCAGGGAGGATCTAGTATGCCCCCTTATGGTCATTTTCGCCATAATTATGAGTGATCAGATGTAGGGTAGCTCTGAAAAGAGCTTTTGGGTCCTGTGGCTGATGTAGGTACCAATGCACAGTCTTAAATTGAGGATGAAAATTCTGTTCTGCTCATCTGAGAAGTGAACTCCATCTCCTCTGTAGATATCTTGCATGTAGTAACGCAAGTTATTGTTGTAGATGGAGCCCATTCCATGGTCTCTCATTTAAGCTGAAACAGACTTATTTACATGCTTCCTCGATTTCTCAATTTGTGGACAAAATTGGTTTGACCACCTCCATTTCTGTCTTTGGCATATATTTGAATATACCGAGGCAGTTTGAGGAAAAAGTGCCATCAATTGCTCAAAGGTGTCCTTTAAAAGCATTTCCAGACCTACCCCAGTCAAAGTGCCCAAGTCATTACCTCCACAGTGCACAATTAACAGGTCAGGTTTTGGCAAATGCAAAAAGGTTTTCACCAATGGTATCAATTGGTGACATTTTAATCCTCTGTGGGCAATCCACTTGATTTCCACATTTTGTAAATTGAGGTTAGGTAAATTTCTGTTATCAGCAAACCTTTGAGCCCAGTGGATATAACTATGTCCAACAATCCAGACAGAAAACAGGGTGAGAGGAGGTTCTGCTGCAGTCAGATGAAGTGTGGCAATGAAATGGGAGTTGAAAAAATAAGAGTTTAAAATGAAAAAAACTGTGGAGTTTCTGTGTTAATGAAGCAGTAGCAGTGATTGGTGGATTTTGATTGCTGAAAACAGAAAGTTAGGGTGCATGGATGAGTTCTTTGAAAGATGTAATTTGAATGGTCCAAAAAAAATCATTTTATGAAAGATTGCACTGGATATGCAGGTGTACTGAGAGTTCAGAGTTCAATTGAAACATTGTTGTGTGAACTTGCAAACATGAGAGGTCTTTCAGGAGGTGGTTGCTATGCAAAAAAGGCAGAAAGGGCAGAGGGGGGAAGGGTGTTGATTTGAAAAAAGTGAGGGAAGAGTTTTGATTGGGTGACATGAGAGATATGTGTGATGAATTACAGCTTTTCTGTGCTTTTTATAGCTGCAGACTCTGGAGTGCATACCTTTTGCTCTGCTAAAGACAATTTGGTGTGTTTCTGAGACTGTTTTGAAACTCATAAAGTATTTGCTAAGGTGAGAAAAGATTCATTTAATTTAGATAGAGAATAGTATGGTTTAGGGAGAAAATTATGAAGAAAGTTGTGTATTTAAAATGTTGCTTTGTGTCAAGTGTTTTACAAATAGATTTTGTTTCTTTGTGTTACATAGCCATGTTAAAAGTGACGCAAAAAAAGTGCAAGGGTCTTACAAAAATGCTTTCATGTGTCTTAGGGTATTTTAACTCACTTCCCCATGAATGTATGAATATAATTGCTTTACAAGATGTGTTTAAAAACGTTTTTGAAATCAATTAGGTTTCTTGATATGTACTGCTAGAGTTTCATAGGTTGCTTGGGGCATATTTTCAAGGCTTTTGAGTTCCTTTGATGTAATTTTTCCCATTTTAATTTAAGACCTTTCCCCGTGGTGCAAGGTCCTTGTAAATATGCCACCATCTGTGCTTGGCAAATTTAGATTTTAATTCTTTGACTAACATAGCCATGTTAAAAGTGACCCAAAAATGTTGCAAGGGCCTTAAAAAAAACGCTTTCATGTGTCTTAGGCCATTTTAAGTCATTTCCCCTTGAATGTAGGTATATAATTGATTTAGATGATGTGTTTAAAAACGATTTTTGAAAACAATTAGGTTTCTTGATATGTACTGCTAGAGCTTCATAGGTTGCTTGGGGCATATTTATAAGGCCTTTGAGTCTCTCTGATGTTATTTTTCCCATTTTAATTTAAGACCTTTCCCTGTGGTGCAAGGTCCTTGTAAATACGCCCCCATCTGTGCTTGGCAAATTTAGATCTTGATTATTTGACTTACATAGCCATGTTAAAAGTGATCCAAAAATGGAGCAAGGGCTTAAAAAAAACGCTTTCATGTGTCTTAGGGCATTTTAAGTCACTTCCCGATGAATGTAGGTATATAATTGATTTAGATGATGTGTTTTAAAACGTTTTTTGACATCAATTAGGTTTCTGGATATGTAGTGCTAGAGTTTCATAGGTTGCTTGGGGCATATTTATAAGGCATTTGAGTCTCTCTGATGTTATTTTTCCCATTTTAATTTAAGACCTTTCCCCGTGGTGCAAGTTCCTTGTAAATATGCCCCCATCTGTGCTTGGCAAATTTAGATTTTAATTCTTTGACTAACATAGCCATGTTAAAAGCGACCCAAAAATGGTGCAAGGGCCTTAAAAAACGCATTCATGTGTCTTAGGCCATTTTAAGTCATTTCCCCTTGAATGTTGGTATATAATTGATTTAGATGATGCGTTTAAAAACGATTTTTGAAATCAATTAGGTTTCTTGATATGTAGTGCTAGAGTTTCATAGGTTGCTTGGGGTATATTTAAAAGGCATTTGAGTCCCTTTGATGTTATTTTTCCCATTTTAATGAAAGACATTTCCCCGTGGTGGAAGGTCCTTGTAAATACACCCCCATGTGTGCTTGTCAAATTTAGATTTTGATTATTTGACTTATATAGCCATGTTCCATACAGTTCTCACCTTCTGCGTAGTCTTTCATATGCTAGACTCCATCTGCACTATGAGATACCTAAGCAAAGGAAACACAGGTGACGTGATTGTGAAATGAGGAAAAGAATCTCCACATTTTTCAATTACATCACCTGTGTTTCCTAAGTTTACGAATGACATTGTGCAGATGAGGTTTAGGCCTGTCCACGGACACAGAAGAGGTCTGGCCTTTGTTCAAGAGTGAAGTGGACATTACTTACTTCATTGGTAGGCCTTCACATGTATTATCTCCTCTGTACTCTTCAACAAGCGTAAATTTCATCTGCAACCCTGAGTAGGCCTCACCTTAAACAAACCTCTGGATAGGCCACACCTTATCGTCATCCTGAATCAATCATTTAAAATGTTAGGGACAGATTTATGATAGATGTATGCCTCTTTTGCGTCACTGTGCGTCACTTTTGTGACGCAGCGGTGGTGCAAAAGATTTGCTATGTGGCGACATATTTACAACTTGATGCATCTAGGCAGATGTGTCATGCTGTAAAGTTCCGTGCCACATGAAACCGATGCAGCAGTGATGCAAAAGATGCACCATGTTGTAAGACAGGCCTCACTTCATCTCCAACAAGATAAGAATCTGAATCTTCTGTAAATGTCAAAATTGTTGTATACACTGCTGAACTTCTGTGTACTCTTTGATATGCTAGACTCCATCTGCACTATGAGATACCTAAGCAAAGGAAACACAGGTGATGTGATTGTGAAATGAGGAAAAGAAACTCCACATTTTTCAATTACATCACCTGTGTTTCCTAAGTTTACGAATGACATTGTGCAGATGAGGTTTAGGCCTGTCCACGGACACAGAAGAGGTCTGGCCTTTGTTCAAGAGTGAAGTGGACATGACTTACTTCATTGGTAGGCCTTCACGTGTATTATCTCCTCTGTACTCTTCAACAAGCGTAAATTTCATCTGCAACCCTGAGTAGGCCTCACCTTAAACAAACCTCTGGATAGGCCACACCTTATCGTCATCCTGAATCAATCATTTAAAATGTTAGGGACAGATTTATGATAGGTGTATGCCTCTTTTGCGTCACTGTGCGTCACTTTTGTGACGCAGCGGCGGTGCAAAAGATTTGCTATGTGGCAACATATTTACAACTTGATGCATCTAGGCAGATGTGTCATGCTGTAAAGTCCCGTGCCACATGAAACCGATGCAGCAGTGATGCAAAAGATGCACCATGTTGCAAGACAGGCCTCACTTCATCTCCAACAAGATAAGAAGCTGAATCTTCTGTAAATGTCAAAATTGTTGTATACACTGCTGAACTTCTGTGTACTCTTTCATATGCTAGACTCCATCTGCACTATGAGATACCTAAGCAAAGGAAACACAGGTGATGTGATTGTGAAATGAGGAAAAGAAACTCCACATTTTTCAATTACATCACCTGTGTTTCCTAAGTTTACGAATGACATTGTGCAGATGAGCTTTGGGCCTGTCCACGGACACAGAAGAGGTCTGGCCTTTGTTCAAGAGTGAAGTGGACATGACTTACTTCATTGGTAGGCCTTCACATGTATTATCTCCTCTGTACTCTTCAACAAGCGTAAATTTCATCTGCAACCCTGAGTAGGGCTCACCTTAAACAAACCTCTGGATAGGCCACACCTTATCGTCATCCTGAATCAATCATTTAAAATGTTAGGGACAGATTTATGATCGGTGTATGCCTCTTTTGCGTCACTGTGCGTCACTTTTGTGACGCAGCGGCGGTGCAAAAGATTTGCTATGTGGTGACATATTTACAACTTGATGCATCTAGGCAGATGTGTCATGCTGTAAAGTCCCGTGCCACATGAAACCGATGCAGCAGTGATGCAAAAGATGCACCATGTTGCAAGACAGGCCTCACTTCATCTCCAACAAGATAAGAAGCTGAATCTTCTGTAAATGTCAAAATTGTTGTATACACTGCTGAACTTCTGTGTACTCTTTCATATGCTACACTCCATCTGCACTATGAGATACCTAACTAAAGGAAACACAGGTGATGTGATTGTGAAATGAGGAAAGGAAACTCCACATTTTTCAATTACATCATCTGTGTTTTCTAACTTTACGAATGACATTGTGCAGATGAGCTTTAGGCCTGTCCACGGACACAGAAGAGGTCTGGCCTTTGTTCAAGAGTGAAGTGGACATGACTCACTTAATTGGTAGGCCTGGACATGTATTATCTCCTTACCTAAATTTCATCTGCAACCCTGAGTAGGCCTCACCTCAAACAAACCTCTGGATAGGCCACACCTTATCGTCATCCTGAATCAATCATTTAAAATGTTAGGGACAGATTTATGATAGGTGTGTGCCTCTTTTCCGCTGCTGTGCGTCACTTTTGTGATGCAACGGCGGTGCAAAAGATTTGCTATGTTGTGACATATTTACAACTTGATGCATCTAGGCAGATGTGTCATGCTGTAAAGTCCTGTGCCACATGAAACCTGCGTCAGATTTCATATAGGTGTTTTGTTGCAGGGTATGCATTTATTTGCATGAAAGCCCTGTAAAACTAACACAGTGAAATTTAGAAGATTTCACTGAGTCAGCTTTATAGCATTGCTGAATCAAATCCTTACGCCTGTTTGAAACAGGCATAAGGAGTGATGCACCATGCAATGTGAGGCTTCCTCCTGTGCATTGCAGTAGACATGTCGCGCTTACGACGTGATTCCTGCAATGTGCTGCTTTTGCAGCACAGATGCGTGACGCATCTGTGCTGTTTTTGCTCAATGGTGCTCCACATTGTAAATGCGGCACACCATGGGTGGCAGAGCAGCGGTGCACATTAACTGGTGCATCCGTGGGGATGCGCCAGTTAACATAAATTTGCCCCTTTACATTTAAGTATGAGCAGGGGACACAGAGTCGGTGAGGCTTATCCAAGGTTAAGAAGAGATGAGTCCTGTTCACTGAAAACTTGGACATAGGTCTCACCTCCTCAGCATCGCTGGACATGGCTAAATAATAGCTGCAAAATGTTACTCTTGTTAAACAATTTCACTATTATAATCTCTGAGATTTGTCTCTTACTCTGCAACATCTCATTGTTGTTCTCTTTCTTTAAAGATAACGACAACATCAACCATGAGTGATAATGAGCAATCAGTTGATTTCGACCTTATCATTGAACTTGTAATTGAAACGTCAGTGGACGTAGATCCCTTGGATGATTTAAATCCTGAGGATGATGAAGAACATGATGAGGATGCCGATTTGTCAGAATTGTATGACATAGGGTGGGAAGCTGACCTGCTTGAGCCTATGGAACTATAAACATTTATTTTTAAAATGTACTTGAAATGAAAAGTAAAAATGTAAACTGTTTCATTTAAAATTAAACACAACTTCAAAAACAGGTTATGTGTAGTGTCTTTAATGAAATAGTAAAATATGCTCATAAAATTAGATCAGATTCACATATAAAACAGCACAGGTAAAATGTAGAAGCATTCCATTTCTTTGCTACTATTTGTGATTTCTAAATTTGCCAATGCACTAAAAATTATTCTATGTAAAAATAACAAGTAGTGTGTTAAAGTTTTGATGACTGTTATTGATTTACTGTTTGCTAATAGTGGTTAATAACATTTTTTATTATATTTTACCACAGATTCAACTGCAGATCATTTCAAAATTAAAGAATGCCTTCGAAGGACAGAAGGCGAAAGGCTACCAAACATCAAAGACAGCAGCTCCAAAAAATATTGCAGCAGTCCTCTACAATAAAAACTTGTCAAGTCACCAAGAAAGGTCCGGGTAAGATAAAGAAATCATTCATAAGAAATATTTGTAGAAAAAAAAGTAGTACTACAGAAAATGTTTTAGTCCAGAAAAAGAGAAGCAATTTAAACGGAAAGGGAAGGCCAATCAAAAATGTTACTGCTAGAGCAGGAGATAACTCTGTGCATGGTAGTAGAAGGGAAAATCAGTTGAGGGACATTCGTAGACGAATGTTCCGCAACAGGATAATTGGCAATTTGTTAAAAAATATTAAGAAAGGTCAGCAGAAAGTGGTTTTTTATAAGAGAAAAAAAATTGAGAAAGTTATTGATCAGGCATTTGAAATTAAGCGAAAGTTATTTATTTTGATAATCAATAGAATTAGGAAGCTAAACAAGGCAATTTATGATTTCAAAAGAAATAGTAGATGGAAGAGAACAGTTAATCGTAGTAATTTTTGTGAAGTTTTTTCAGGAGAATGGATGCATAGTTCAAGTTGTGAGGCATTTTTTAATGAGGAGAGTTATTTCCAGGATAATGATTTGGTGCATGCAGTTGACATCAGTGGTCGAGCTTATGAGGTGAAAGATGGTTGTCCAGTTGAAAAAGAAAAACTTGTGACAACAGAGGCAGAAGAGGTGTTAGGTAATGAGGTTTTAGGAAGACGTCCTAAGGGACCTGTGTACACCTGGAAGTGTAGTAGTATTTGCAGTGTGCGACAGGATTCCATCAATTTGCTTTGTGATTTTGTACGGACATTTAATAAGAAAAGTTTGAAGCAGAAAATGAAGTTGTTGCAAGAATTAGATCCTTGCAGAGTGAGAGAAGTGACAGGTTTGCATGGTCATTCACTGGCTTGTCTTTCCAGGAGAGTATGCCAGAGTGTTTTTCATCATTTCAGGATGCTAGCAGTGCATCATAATAAAGTGAGGAAATTAGTTAGAATGTTGTATTATGCTAAGAGTCCAGCAGTTATGCTTAAACACTTATGCACTGCTCCTTTGCATGGTTCTGAAATAGATTTGAAGAATATTTGTGAAGAAATTGAGTTTTGTTACTTTGGAAGTAAAGAGGAGAATGTTGAAATTGACCCAGAAGAAGAGGGTAATGTGGAAGATAGTGTACAGGTTTCCAGTACAGATAATTTTCAGAAGGAAATTGCCACATTTCAGGTGAAATCAAGTGAGAGGCCTAATTTCACTTGTGTGTGTTGTCGACGCACTTATTATAAGAATCAGACTAAGTTAGTGGATTTATATGCAAAAAGTGAAAGGGAAAATAATAGTGAATGGAAGGATTTTGCAACATACTTGATGGTAGAAAATTGTTTTGATTTGGGATTGGATCAACGTGTGTGTACTTATTGTTGTAACAAATTAAATCAAAACCAGATGCCTGCTAGAGCGGTTCATAATAATCTGGAATTGGTTGAGATTCCTTCTGAATTGAAGGATTTAAATACTTATGAATCTATTTTGATTCAAAGTATCCATCCCTTTCAGGCTATTGTAAGAATGGAGCCAAAGACAGGGAAATTGCCTCCATCAGATTTACAGAGAGGATTAAAGGGAAGAGTTGTTTATTTGCCTCTAGATTTGAAGAAAAACATTAATACAATTGGAGTAGAAAAAGTGGAAGAGGAACCTCTGGTTATCTTAGTTAATGGGGTTCCGACAAAGAGTAAGAAAATATGGCAAGATTTAGTGGATGTTAGCAAAGTCAAAAAGGCAACATTGTATTTGAAAAAAAACAATAAGTACTATAAGAATGTATATGTTGCAGAAGAGGAAGTAAGTGAAGAAGAGGATAGCGATTTGTGTGCTGGTCAAATTGAGAAAGTAGAACCCTCTAAAAGTGAAGAAATATATGAACATTATAGTGTTCATCCTTTGCATTCCAAGGAAGTCATGGGGAATGCTATTGAGTTGTTTCAACTGAAACAAGCCAAAGGGAGTCCCATTAGTGTTTGGGAGGAAAGTTTGGAAGCTCGGTGTTTCCCACAGCTATTTCCAACAGGTCAAGGAGGAAGATATGATGAGCGACCTCATCAAATTCCTGCTTCTGAATACCGGACTTTACGATTGTATGCAGAAGATCCTAGGTTTCGACAATGCATTCCCTATTTGTTTCATCTCCTGTTTGAAAGCGATCTGTCTGGACTGTCATATGCAGTGAACCACATCTTGAAAAGTGGTATACAGATGCAAAACATCTCGGCAAGTGACTTTATGGATAAAGTCAATGTGCAAGACAGTATTTTGGATTCTCACCTGATTAATCTCATGGCGTGTCAGCGTGGTACTAATGAGTACTGGTACCGTCGTCATGGTGATTTAAAATGTATGCTGAGGAACTTAGGAACTCCCACATGGTTCCTCACTCTCAGCTGTGCCGAGTATGGCTGGGAAGACATACTTGAATTTCTACGAGAGGCAAATGGAAACATTGAAAATATCGAATTCAAGACACCCGGAGAACTGTGCTCTTTGGATCCAGTGAATGTATGCAGGTACTTCAATCATAGATTTGAAGCTATGATGTCTTTCATCATGAACAAGAGAAATCCACCTCTTGGAGAGGTGTTGGATTTCTTCTGGAGAAAGGAGTACCAAGCAAGAGGTGCTCCTCATACACATATGCTGCTGTGGATCAAGGATGCACCTAAATTTGGAACGGATCCAGAAGACTTAGTGATGAGTTTCATAGAACAGTATTCTACATGTGCTGTTCCAAACGCAAAGGAGGACAAAAGCCTAAGAGAACAAGTTCTACGCTTCCAAAGCCATCGTTGCGAAAAGTACTGTCGTCGTAAATTCAGAAACAAGGACAAGTTCTACACCAAATGTCGTTTCGCCTTTCCACGACCGGTGATTTCTAAAGGAAGAGTGAACAGTTTGATGTCTTCGCTGCGACATAATGTGATGAAGAAATCACCTAAAAACACATACAATTTGAAAAGGAACGAAGAGTCCAAGTATATCAACGACTACAACCCAGTGATTTTGTCCATGTGGAATGCTAACATGGATATACAGTTCGTGGCTGATAACTGTATGGCTGTGGCTCGGTATGTGACATCTTACATCACCAAAAAAGAAAAGACAGAATTGAAGGATATGTGGGAGGACATTTCCCATGAAAAGAGCCTCAGTAAGAAGTTGTACAGTTTCAGTCTGAAGATGTTGTCACATCGAGAAATCGGAGCTTACGAATGTTCTGACCGGTTGTCTTCAGCAAGTCTCTATGCCAAATCCAGGAGTATCGTTTGGGCGAGTCTTGGTCTTGCTGCAACGCGTAATCGAGTTCTGAAACCTGTGCGGGAAATTGAGTATTTGGCGGAAAAGGAGCCAAACAGTACTGATATTTTGAAGACCAACATGTTGGATACATATTATCCAAATAGAAGCAGACACCTCGAGAATGTTTGTCTGTATGAGGTTCTACAAAATTACATATTCAAGAGGAACATCAAAGAAGATATTGATAAAGGAGTGTATGCTGTAATTGGAAGTGAGGGATGTCTCGTCAAGCAAAGAAAATGCCACTTGGTAAACCATCGAAAATTGAGTGGCGAATCTCCTGAAAAAAAAGATTTTTTCTATTTAGCACTTTTGCAACTTTTCAAGCCTTGGCGTGCAGAAGAGGAACTGCTTGGAGATTTCCTCTGTTACGAAGACTCTTTCAATGCCGCCAAGGAGACCATAGAATGTCCTGTTTTTCCCAAATATCTAGAAATGTTGAATGCGGAAATTGAGCAGGAAGCAACGATTGCAGCCGAGATTGCTAGAGACAGTTCTCAGGACAGTCAGAGTTCTGTTTCATTGAGTCAGGATCCACTAGGAGGACCAGTTATCGAAAATGAAGCTGCCACTGCCATGATTGAAGTGGAAAGAGCCATGGCACATGCTCAGGAGGATGCGGTTAACTTAGAAGACTTGGAAAGACAACTTAACGTTGAGCAGAGGAAAATATATGACGAAGTTACCAACCAAATTGATCATGGATTAAGTCATGAGAAGAAGGAGTGCTCATGTATGTCGTTGAAACCTGTCCGACTGTACGTGAGTGGAGAAGCGGGAACTGGAAAAAGTTTCCTCATTAAAGCAATTTCATGTTATTTGCAGAAAAGGACTGAGTCATCGCTGTCTTGTGTTGTCACCGCTCCAACTGGACTGGCAGCTCATAACATTAAAGGTATTACTTTGCATCGTCTACTGATGCTGCCAGTGGAGCATGATAACAAATACAATACCACAAGTTATCTGGAGATGCTTGTTGTGAAGTTTCAAGAGTCTTGAAGAAAATTAAACTTCTTATCATTGACGAAGTAAGCATGGTTTCCAATATCATGCTTGCCTTTGTGCATTTGAGAATGCAAGAAGTTCTCAAAACAGAGTATGATGTGTTATTTGGTGGCAAACACATCATTGTTTTCGGTGATCTTCTGCAGCTGACACCAGTGAAAGGACAACCTGTGTTCAAAATGCTCACGCATGAAGATACCAGGAAGTGCCTAGGGAGCATTGGCAACGTTAATATATGGTTAAACTTCAATTATGCTGAACTGCATGAAAATATGCGTGAGGCGAAGGATGAAGATTACAAGAATATTCTACAAGATGTTAGAATCGGAAAAGTGACCGAGCATGGGAAAGAAGCTTTACATGCACGATTACTGTCAAATTTGTATCCAGAACAAGACGTTGTGCCTGAGAATATTTTTCAGAAAATTACTGAGAAGAAATCTGGAATATGTTTGATGCCAACTCTTGCAGAATGTGCCATCTTCAACAACAAAATGTTGTATTTAGAAAACCAAGATATTGTGAAACTGGAAGCTATTGACAGAGTAGAGCATATGGGATCAACAATTATTTTGTCTGAGAATTTGAAATCAAAATTGGATTCATTAGAAAAGAGTATATCTAAAACTGCGGGTTTTGAAAAGACTCTGAATGTGTGCTTAAATTGCCGTATAATTTTAAGAAGGAATTTACATGTTGAAAGAGGTCTGGTAAATGGATCAATGGGTAATGTTGTTGATTTTGTGAAATACAGAAATAGGGATGAAATTGAATTTTTAAAAATTAAATTTGATGGCATTGAGGAAGTACAGCTAATTGGTCGTTGCTCTGCTAGGTTTTTGCTTGTGAAAGACTTATATGTTCGCCGTAAGCAGTTTCCTGTTTGCTTGGCATATGCGGTGACAATCCATAAATCGCAAGGTTTGAGTGTAGACAGTGCATTGGTGAATATTGGCAGTTCTGTGTTCAAGGAGGGTATGGCATATGTGGCATTGTCACGAGTCAGAACTTTATCGGGATTGTACTTGATTGAGTGTGATGTCACAAACATTTGTGCGGATCTAGACTGTGTTAAGGAATACAGTAGGTTAAGAAGAGAGTATGCGCCACATTTGCCTCAATATCCTTTGTTTGAGAAACGTGTGGTAGGCCGGAAACGAAGAAATGTGACCAATAGTAGGGAGGTTGTAGCAAAAAGATGAAAAGTCGATGAACCAGAAATTATAAGCAGAAAGGAAAAGGATTTTGTTGAAGATGTTGTTGGTTTTCAATTTGAAAACAGTTCTGGTGTCAACTGCTATGCTAATGTAGTGGTTAATGTTTTGTTTTCTCTAGAAACTTTAAAACAAGAGATTGTGGTCAATTTGGATCAGAGATTTTGCAGTTTGTTGAATTCTGTGTTAGAGAAATGTAGCACTGATAGAACAAAAATAGAAAGTGTGTCTGAAATTCGAAATCTGTTAGACAGATGTTCAGGTCAAACACAATTCTCTCAAAATATTCAGCAAGATTGTCAGGAGTTTTTAATGTATATGCTTGATGTATTGCATGATGAAGGTGTAGATGTAGATCACCTGTTTGGGCTTTCTTATCAATGGCAGCATGACTGCGAGAACTGTATGGTATCAAGTACTACTAGTGTAGACTCAGAAAAATTTATATATTTAGCTTTGCCAGACAGTAAATCAGTGTCCTTTAGTAAGCTAGTAAAAGCAGCTGATCACAACATGGAGTGTAGCCAATGTAAGTCTGAAATGTTGTCAACATTATTTATACGAACATATGGCCAGTATGTCATTTTAATGTTCCAACGGTGTAGGCCTGATGGAACAAAATTGACAACTTTGATTACAAATTTTGTGACTTCACAGTTGTCAATATCAGGAAGGACTTTTATAACTGCAGCAATTATATATCATGACGGTCCTTCAATAACATCAGGACATTACACAGCTTATTTAAAGTCTAGAAATGGCTGGTCATTCTGCAATGATTCTGTTTTAACTTTCAAAAAAAAATTGCCTTATGACCTTAAAAATTCTTACCTGGTGTTTTTAAAACCAAAATTTTAGGGAAAGAATCTCGGGATGTGCTCTGAGGAAATTCAAGAGGTTCTAATGGCTCCTACACAATTTGGCCTTGAGGATAAGTGTAGTACAGAGTCAAAAGTTATTTTTGAGTTTTAATAGTTCCTGGAAAAAAAGAAGGTTTTCTTACAGAAAGTGGTGGGCACGGATTAGTTAAAGGACAACAGAGTATTTCCCAAAACAAACGGTGTTCTTACCATAACACTTGACGTCATGAAAAATAACTGCACTTTGAATGAGTTCAGAAAAACTGTTTCTTTTTATAAGCTAATTCAAGCAGCCAATAAAAACATGGAGTAGAGGTAATGTAAGTCTGCAATGCTGTCTAGATTATTTGACCAAACTTTTGGTTATAATGTCATTTTAAAATTCCAACTATATAAACCTGATGAAAGTAAGTCTTCAACTTTAATTACAAATGTTGTGGCTACATAGTCGTTTATTTTAGGAAGAACATTTTTAACTGCAGCTATTATATGACATGATGGTCCTTTGAAAAGATCCGCTTATTACACAGCTTATTGAAAATCTAAAAAAAGCTGCTGTTTCGTAAAGGATTCCTATTTGACTACGATACAATGTTGCCTTTTAACTTAAAAATATTCTTACTTTCTGTTTTCAGAAAAGAGAATTTAGGGTAGGTAACTGGCCTATAATGATTCTAGGGGTTGATATAATTTTATCTACTGTTTTAAATTGCTTTGTGATTAAAAGTGATGTAGAGAATTAAATAATTGTAGTAGTCATAGAGGTAGTGTAAGTCTGCTTCATGGTAAGCAGTATCAGTGTCATAGGAAATGTGGAACATGAGTGAGCAAGAAGGGTGAGATATTACTAGTACAGGATTGTGAAAGTGATCTTGAACGTTTTCTTTCTGAAAGTTGCGGAAATACAAAATGACGGGATTTGCTTAGAAGAATTCCAAGAGTTATAAATGGCTCTTACACGATTTGGCCTTGTGGAAACGTGCGGTAGAGAGCGAGAAGTCATTTATTGTATGTAACATATTTTTCAAAACGATGGAGCTTTTCTTTCAGAAAGTGGCGGGCTGAAAATAATAGCAGCACAACAGAGTGTAAGCTGTTCATAGGATATCCTTCGACGTCATGGAAAGTAAGTTACTTTTCAGGAGTTCTGATTTCTGATTGGTTATGTTATATGGGTTTTTTAAACACAATCATTTTGATTGTGTTTTTTTTCCCCGCTGTTATATGATGAATACCTTCAAGTCACTATTTTTAGTGAAATTTGATAAATTCTGAGAACAGCAAAAATAAACCATTTAACATGTATAATTAATTCTGTACTTTTTGTATTTATGATATACATTTAGAACTGTGTAGTAGGCATTGAAAAGCTGAGGCTTCTATAAGTGTCAAAGTTGTTGCATACAGTACTCACATTCTACGTAGTCTTTCATATGATAGACTACATCTAAACAATGAGATACCTAAGCAAAGGAAACACAGGTGATGTGACTGTGGAATGAGCAAAAACAAATTGCACGTTTTTCAATTAAATTACCTGTGTTTCCTAACATTACACATCACATTGTGTAGATGAGGTTTAGGCCTGTTCCAGGAGACAGAGGAGGTCTCACATTTGTTCAAGAGTGCAGTGGACATGACTCACTCCGTTGGTAGGCCTGCACATGTATTATCTCCTCTATACTCTTCAACAAGCCTAAATTTCATCTGCAACCCTGAGTAGGACTTACCTGAAACAAATCTCTGGATAGGCCACACCTGATCAGCATCTAGAAACAATCATTTAAAATGTTAAGTGCAGATTTATGATGGCCATACGCCTCTTTTGCGTCGCTGTTCCGTCACTTTTGTGACGCAGCAGCAGTGTAAAAGATGCACCATGTTGCAAGATAGGCCTCAGTTCATCTCCAGCAAGATACCGTCAGTTTAAAATGTATATAATTAGGACTGTGTAGGGGGCATGCAGAAGCTGAGGCTTCAGTAAGTGTCAAAGTTGTTGCATGCAGTGCTGCACTTCTGGGTACTCTTTCATATGCTGGACTACATCTGCACAATGAGATACCTAAGCAAAGGAAACACAATTGATGTGATTGTGAAATGAGCAAAAGAAATTGCACGTTTTTCAATTACATCACCTGTGTTTCCTAATATTACACATCACATTGTGCAGATCAAGTTTAGGCCTGTCCAAGGAAACAGAGGAGGTCTGGCCTTTGTTCAAGAGTGAAGTGGACATGACTCACTTCATTGGTAGACATGTATTATCTCCTCTGTACTCTTCAACAAGCCTAAATTTCATCTGCAACCCTGAGTAGGCCTCACCTCAAACAAACCTCTGGATAGGACACACCTTATTGTCATCCTGAAACAATCATTTAAAATGTTAGGGACAGTTTTATGATGGCTGTGCACCTCTTTTGCGCTGCCGTTGCATCACTTTTGTGAGACAGCAGCAGTGCAAAAGATGCACCATGTTGCAAGATAGGCCTCACTTCTAAGCATGGGCGGATTTTGCGGATTGGCAATCCGCGAACTTGCGTATTTACGGATTCGCAATCCGCGAAGATCCGCGAACTCTAGCGGACTTGCGGATTTTTCCGTTTTTTGTGTTGGCGCGTGTTCGCGCCGATTTTGGGACAAGTTCGCAATTGCGAACTTACTTTTCGGCTTGCAACGGCCGCGACTATGTTGTTTCTACGTCTGGTTTATCATCACAGGTTCACAGCACCCTCTGTTTCACCACTGCCACCCTCTGGGACACCCATGCCACCCTCTAGTACATCCTCACAGGCACCTATTAGGTTTATTTATTACTGTAGATTATGGTGGTTGAAAAAAGCTAGCACACCTGCCCTTCTTCAACTGCCATCAATTAATTTGTGTTTCATTAATGTGTCAGTAATTTTGAAAGTTCCAGTCTGGCTGGCACCTGCTTCCTTCCTTATCTGTAATTTGCTTTTTGTTGCAGTGAAATTTTTTTTTTACAGGACCTTTATGGTGCTATTCTATGAGCCTGCTGTTTGGGTCATAGCAGGGTCATAGAATTGTTGCAAACTCTGGAGGGGCCCATCAGGAAGCACTACCTTGAATGTTACTAATGTTAAGTTTGAACTTTTGCACCTGCTCATTGCTTTCATTTTAGCTAAAATCGTTTTTTTTGCAATTTCGCGCGTTATTTGGGGCGCGAATCCGTGCGAGATCGATTTCGGAAGCCGCGAATACGTGCGAATACAAAATTGTTTTTGTTGCGACGTGTATGTTCGCGTGATCTTGCGCGTGTTCGCGAGGCGCTTCTAGCTATTCGTTTGCCAAGTTACCCTATCGGTCGTACACGGGCGCGGCCATCTTGTTGGCGTGACGTAATTCCGTTTCCGCCCGCTATGTGTAATCTCGCAAAGTGTGCTGCTCGCGAGTACAAGTTCGCGCGTACTCGCAAGGAAAATCTCGCGCGAACTTACCCACGCGGTCGTGAACGGGCGCGGCCATCTTGTTTCTCATTCATTGCTATGGTTCTGGGCATGCTTTCTCTATCCTCTCTCAATCTCTGCCATCCTTTGCTTGTTTGAAGTTTTTTTGATCTAATTTTACTTATTATCTAACCCTCTATTTTTCTAGCTCTATATTTTTGTGTTTTCTGCAGCTTTTAGTTACTTTTAAACTACTTTTTTAAACTCTTTTATTTTCTTCTTCACTATTCTATTTCTTCTTTATCATTTAAGTTTATTTCTGCCCAGACCATGGTAAAGGGAGCCGGGAAGCACCCTGAGAAGGGGAAGGGTCCCGCACCCCGTGCCCGGCTCCCGTGCGGGCGTTTAAGGGGGGAGCAAGTGGTCCCGAGGGAGATCTTTAGCGCGGAGGAAGTGGCGGCACTGATCTTCCATGTCCAGCGCCGCCTCCCCAAGACGATCCTGGGAGGCGGCAAGATCGCGACCGGCTATGGCATCCGGGAGCGCCGCCAGCGGTGGGAGAAGGTGTGCCGGGCCATGTACAAGATCTCTGGGGTCCGGCGCACATATAACCAGGCCACCCACCGCTGGACCGATGTCATGGACCGGGAGCGGGACTTGCTGGACGCGCTCGGCGTAGAGGTCCCCGGGCTTGGTGAGTAGTAGTAGTAGTACATTTACTACTCTGTTTTATCCTGCTCTGTTATTTGCAAATCTTTGTTCTTTACCAAGAGCAATAATGCTGCCGATTACATTGAGGTAAATTATATTTCAAAATCTTCTATGCATTTCATTTTCAGGTGCACTGCTCTCCTTCTCAGTAGCCTTGCTTGCTACTATGCTTCTTTGTTTTGTATGTTGTGTTCAGAAGCATTTCATTGGCCTGAGAAATTATGTATCAGTGTACTGTAAAGAAAAGAACTGCGTAATGCTAGACAGTAAGGGTCATATTTTCAATTACCGGCGCATCCCTGCAAAGTAGCAGGGATGCGGCAGTAATTGTGTGCCATGCCACCACCACCCATTGGCCCAAAACGTCACAGAAGCCTTACGCATCTGTGCCGTAAAGGCAGCGCATTGCTGGAGTTGCGTGCCAACGATGGCGCAGCTCCAGCAATGCTCTGGGGTACCCTATCTCCCCAATGCTGCATCAAGCCGTACGTCGGCTTCAAGCGCGCAGGGTTTGAGTCATGCATCATTGTCATAAAAATGACTGATTGACATCTTGTAGATTTCCCTCAGCCACTTTTAGGATTCGTTCCTGCGCAGGTACGCCCTCCCTTGCGCCGGAACGCCCCCTGATGGCGCAGGGCTTTACAACGTGATGCATCGCCCATATGCCCATATGTGTTTTTTTTTTTAATATATACGCCGCACCAACACCATGGCGAGTCTTTTGTTCTGCCGCTGCGTCAGAAAAGGCACGCAACAATGGAGGAAAATCAGTCGCAACTTCCGCAAGGGACTTATAAATCAGCCCCAACAGACTGAAGTCCAGTGTCCTTCCTTTAGACAGTCACATGGCTATCAGAAGAAATAGTGGCGGTGGTGGCGGGTGGATTGATAGTTTGAGTATTCACTGATCTGCAAGCAGGATGGACTTTGTCTGTCACGTGTTGTGCACTACTGCCTGCAGTGCCAGGCCTAGGCAAACCTCTTTAGTAGTCTGTTTATTGAGTTACATAGGAACTTTCTAAGTCAACGTTCCGCAAATCAGGCAATACGAATAACGTAGTATACCACATGAGATAGATCCCGTGGAATAGTTGTCTATCTATTTGCTATTTTTCCAAAATATGTTGTTATTGTTCTTTTGAAATGTTTGATTTGGTTGAAAAATCTCATCCATGTTTTATGGTTTTTCTTTCTTTCATGTTGTACATCAGCTCCCCCCAAGGGCAAGAGGACACAGGAGGAGGGTGCTGAGGATGCAGGCCAGGATCGGGCAGGCGAGGGCTCCTTTGCTGGCCCCAGTAAGTTTACATTTTACTAAACAGTACCTATTTTTTCCTAGCGTTCCTCATTCGATTTTTTCTAAATCGTCTTTGATCTTCTTGTAGACTGGATATAAATTCTTATCCTGCCTCGAATATGATGACTCCCTGTGGTATTACTAGACTATTCTTATTAGTCTGTCTGTGTAGCTAACTAAGATTGGACATTTGGCAATTCCATTGGACTCCCATTATATTCAGCAATACCTCTATGCACTGTCTCCTTACTGACTAGATAGTGTGGCAGAGTCATTCAGCTCCCGAAGTCACCGATTATAGATCCCCAATGATCTCTAGATTATCGTACGCAGGACAAGAGAGTAGTACGGAGTCACAGCACAGTCAAGAAGTGTCAGAGGCACTCATGCTTGCAAAAATTCCAAAACCTTTAGCTCATCCACTCTAGTCTAGAGGAACAAAAACCACAGAGTCTATTTAAGTGTAAAAGCTTTATTAAAAGTAAACACATTTATTGAAATCTACTTTGTCATAAAACTATTTAACTGTAAACGGAAAAGTGGTTAGTGCTGACGATTAATTGGACACATTTCTTGTGGTCGAGCCGAACTCTCACCTACTTTGAACTTGATCCTGGTCGTGTTCTTAGGACTCAGGAGTCAAGCTTCTGTCTGTTAGGAGAAAAAGTGGTGCGTGTTAAAAATCAAAAGCAAGCATTCATCAGTTGTGCATAAAAGTGCAGCAAGACAACAGCCTTCCCTGGAAAATGGGACATTTTTACTATGGAGTAGACAGTCACAAATTATTACATTGTATTCTGTTTTTTTAACATTTCTCCTAGACCAAATATTATATAGTAGTGAGTGGTGTATTCTAACTTTCTTAAATGTACTTTGTAGGTGTAACATCTGGTGACGGGGCCAGCGCGGAGGTGGCTGATGTGTTGGACTTGGACTCGGAGGCCTCTGGGGAGGATGCGGCGGTAGAAGAGCTGGTGGCCGTTCCTGTGGGGGATCAAACGGTGGTGGCGGAAACAGGTAAGCTATATATTCCTTACTTATTGAGATTGAAGACTGCATAGTGTGCTTTCTGCACGGGTGTATTACAATTACAAATCAACCAGGTAGTAGCCTCCTCGAAATGTACTTCGACTTAGCTGTGAAGTTTTTGGTGAGAAGAATCCCAATAAGTTCTTAGACGAACGTGATGGATGGGATGAACGAAAAGCGAAAGAAGGGTGTAAGTAAGTGGGACGCGAACTTGTATGATGGCTGGCAAAGAAGAACGATATGTGTTTGCTTGGACCCAGAGGTGGCTGGGAAGGAAAGAATATGGTATGGTGCATGGCTGGGTCAATGATGAAGCAAGGATGGGTGGAAGGACAGCAGCCTGGGTGGGTGAAACAGAAACTGTATGTGTGCGTATACTTTGAATGAATGGATGCCTGGAGCATGGTATTCTCTGACTCTTACATAGCAAATGTGTATCTAGAGAGAGTAGATGGTCGCCAGGTGAAGTAAGTGTTACCTTGAAGAGCATGTACCACCGCACCCGCACGTCCGTCCCAGTGCAGGGAAGGCAAGGAAAAGAAATTGTAAATGTGTCCAATACTTCCATGAATAGTAGCAGTACTTTGTATTGCGTTTGCATTCACAGCATATATCTGGTTATTACGGTGGACACTCCGTACCTCTCTTAATAACTTTAGTTTACTTGTAGTACGTCATTCATGTGTGGGTGTATCACTGTGTTCACTCAATATTAAGCAAAGCACCTAAAGTCATCTCATCTGTCATTAAATACGTCCCATGTGAAGTGATAGATAATCAAATTAGTTAGCTTCTTCAGTTTCCTTTTCTAGTACTCATTTGCACTGTAGGGTGAAAGGTAAATTAATTAAGCAGTAGCCCTTGTAACAGAGTATTCTCAGTGCCACCCGTAATAGAAAAGTAATAGCTTCACCACCTGCATGTACTGGACCGGTACAGTAACGCAAGTCTGTCTCCATCATCATGGTGTGCAACTTTTTTTCTCGGGTGCAACTTCACTGTGCTGTGTCCATGTCATTCTGCCGGCTTGCATAAGATAACGTACCCATTTCCCTAAACAAGAGAGAAGAAGAAGAATAAGACTGGTGTACTGTCATAGTCGACTGTAATGGAAGTCCATAGTGGTCGTAGAATTAGTTCATTAAACTACCACTACTGTTAGAGCAAGGATGCAGAAGTGGGAGGGTTACATAGATACTGTCCTCAATAGTTATGTACTGTGCTTTCAATTTGCTACTTGTACTCTGTGACCCAACTTTCGGCTCAATCACTTTGTGTTATTAATAAGGAGCATTGGTTACAGACTATGTCTTTCTTTCTTCATATAGTTGCTCCTTCTTCCAAATCAACAACAAGGAGGGAGCAGGCTAGATTGGCCCGGCAACGGAGGCTGGAGGCCACAGTCGCCGAGTATCGGCGGCTGGTGGCCCTGGAGGAGGAGGAGGACACGCAGTCGAGCGGGGCAACATCTTCGACTGCATCCTCCTCCGTGACTAAACCAGCGGGACCGAGCCGGGCTAAGAAAGCCGACCGCCACCGCCAAGCACCGGAAACACCAGCTGCCCCCCACAGGAGCTGCAAGGAACGCCAACACCGCCTACGAGTCCGCATGTCCAACCTGGAGCAGGAGGTCCTGAGGTATAAGACCTTGGTTAAGGGCCTCCGCTCCGAGCTTGCCACCCTCCGCAAGGAGTATGATGCCCATGCCGCATCATGCACCAGCACCAGCACCCTCCAGTAGTGGAGTGTCCCTTGCCCTTTTTTTATAGACTTTTGGGGGGTGGGATTTGGGAGTTGGGATCGTTTTGGGACGTTTCAGAGACAATCGTTGGGGTTAGGGTGGGTGAGGGAGATTATTTTGTTAGGGATAAATAAATATATTTTTCAACTACTTTATCTGACCATACCTGTTTTTTACTGCTTTTCAGTCTGGTGGGTGGGGGGCGGGGGTGTAACAGTAACTTTGTTTTCCTGAACAGTCGTAGGACTTTAGTAGTACAACCGTCAAACTCTTGTCTACTCCGAAATAATACTCCATTATACTACCTCCCACCAAACGCTTATCTTACCTGTAATTTGTGTTAGAAATTAGGGCTAGGCCCAGGGCTGGCTCCAGGTGAAATGGGGATTAACGTTGTCATTCCTGGGCGGGTGACATTTCCTCATTGCGGTGTTACTAGTGGTGTGACACAGTGGCAGTTGCATGCCTATGGAAAAAAAGAAAACGAAACCTTGTTTGTACTCCTTACTGTAGCATTACAACGGTTACGGTACGATCGAGAAAATAGCAGGTGACAGTACACTAGAACAGTGCCATAATGTAGCCTAACAAATGGTAAAGTATTGCAAGTATAACTAGTACTTGCGTTGAATTTATTTGACATTGGCTACTACTACTAGAAGATATAGTACTGAAGCTGAGTAAGTCTAGAAGATATCCTCGTATTCCTTCACCAGCCTGTTGCTGCTATCACCTTATCCTCCCCAGCAAGTGTGTGGAATTATTGATGTCATTTTAGTCAGACATCAAGCAAAACAACACAGCCCGGGGGAAGAGGGTTAGGGTTTGTAAAATGGATGGGAATGGGGGTTTCTTTTTGGGTAGGTTTTGTTGAGAGAAGAAAAAAAAAGCAGAGCATGGACAAACAATAATTGAAGATACAGAGTTTACAGACAATCTTTGGTTACAAAGTAAAGGTAAGCACATGCGGTCACACTCATAGAATAAAAGACAACAATGGATACTGTATCTGTATTGCGTATGTTGTTGGAGTTGTCCTGTTGAAATTGGTAAGTAAGTTGCATGCAGCAAACAATTCCTCTTATTGGCGGCACTCCTCCATTCCAGCTGACGCTTCGTCCATCAATGTGGTGGTGACCACTGACAGAAGAGACACCCTGTCCACTGCCTGCCTGGCGGATGTTGACTGAAACCCGGCCTGTAATTATTGAACGGAAAACAGGAAGTGCTATTACAATACCACTGATAAATAAATAAAAGGTATGTACGCTGTGTGGTTCAAAAAGTCACACTTTGATGATGCCTAGCAGAAAAATGGTTACAAAACGTACTTTGAAAGTAACAGTAGACCCAAATACAGACCGTGGATTGTATTCAAACCACTTGCCTGCAAGCAAAAGTATCCATAGCCAGCATCGCTCCAACAGTGCTCTACAACAACAGAACCGCGTTGCAATAGAACCCCCCTAAACACATGCAATCCTGCTGCTAGGGCTAACCCTAACGAACCCTAACTTACAAAGTGCCAAAACTGGTGTTTCCTTATGGATTTTGTCCAACTAACTTCTAGCCGGTATTAGACCTTCCCAGGAATGCCCCAGGCAAGACCCGCCAACCCACCCGCAAAAAAACACCCGACACAACACCACCAAACAGCGAAAAAGCTAAATCTCATACTTACAATGTCTCTCGGCCTTCGGTCCAAACGCGGCGCTGTGCAGCTAGGTCGTCATCATCATCATCAATCATCATAACTCCTGTTTTCCACCACGGATTTCCTGAAAAGCAAATGCAATCAAGATTAGACTGTCGCAGCAGTGCTTCGACAGAGACCCCGGCCGCAACCCACCCACGAACAGCAGGAAGCCCCCCAAAACGCTACATTGAGCAAGATGTCTGAAGAAATGGCAAAAAAAAGGCTGTTCCTTATGGATTTTGTCCAAAACACTTGTATCCGGTATTAGACCTTCCCAGGAAAGCCCCAGGCAAGACCCGCCGGCGCCAACCCACCCGCAAAAAAACACGCGACACAACACCACCAAACAGCGAAAAAGCTAAATCTCATACTTACAATGTCTCTCGGCCTTCGGTCCAAACGCGGCGCTGTGCAGCTAGGTCGTCATCATCATCAATCATCATAACTCCTGTTTTCCACCACGGATTTCCTGAAAAGCAAATGCAATCAAGATTAGACTGTCGCAGCAGTGCTTCGACAGAGACCCCGGCCGCAACCCACCCACGAACAGCAGGAAGCCCCCCAAAAGCTACATTGAGCAAGATGTCTGAAGAAATGGCAAAAAAAAGGCTGTTCCTTATGGATTTTGTCCAAAATACTTGTATCCGGTATTAGACCTTCCCAGGAATGCCCCAGGCAAGACCCGCCGGCGCCAACCCACCCGCAAAAAAACACCCGACAACACCCCCAAACAGCGAAAAAGCTAAATCTCATACTTACAATATCTCTCGGCCTTCGGTCCAAAGTAACGCGCTGTGCAGCTAGGTCATCATCAATCATCATAACTCCTGTTTTCCACCACGGATTTCCTGAAAAGCAAATGCAATCAAGATTAGACTGTCGCAGCAGTGCTTCGACAGACACCAAAAATTACACACAAACCCCCGGAACCCCGCCAAAGAGCACCTCAAAGGCAAGCAAGTCAGCAAAAACGGCAAGAAATTTTCACCTCATATTTGGTCCAAAACACTTTTGTCCATTATTAGAGCTTCACAGCAATGGGCCCAAAACCGTCAACTCACCCGCAAAGAAGTACAACACCCCCACAAGTGCTGAGTCTTTCTTCATTGTGCGTAATCCAGCACTCTGCTTGGAGGGAAATCGCAGTCTGGAGGAGGAGGATAGAGGAGCATGTTCTTCAGAACTTGTGAACCTGAGGAATGTAGACTGCGGCACCTTCAAATCAATAAGCAAACAAGTGAAGACAGTTCTGATGATGGTCTTCTTTTTGGGATTAGGTGATTAAAGTTTGAATTAAATTAACTGTGCAAAACAAAGAAAGAGAGACACAAAGCACACAGGAATAAAAGTGAATAAGGACGAAAAAGAAAGTTCTTGATTGATTGTCTCATTTTCAGGGCTCGGTGTCAGGGAATAAGAACAAGATTTCGTCATCATACTCTGCGAATTCAGGCTGGATGAGGTCAGTGGCACCGAACAGAGAAAAAATCCCCTCATCTACGTTGCTGTCCTCATCGTCTTCATGTGGCGTGCTTTCTCGCACTTTGTAATCTGGTGGTATGAGGTGCTGATTCATCTTGATCATTGTCAGCCGCTCCACATTTTTGGGCGATAGGCGGCTCCGTTTGGCAGTTACAATGCCACCAGCAGCACTGAAAACACGTTCAGAAGACACACTTGCGAGTGGGCAAGACAAATAGTTTATAGCCAGGTTGTAGAGCTGTGGCCACAATTGTTTTTTGCCATGCCAATACTGCAATGGCTCCTCATTAAGAAAGACCACTGTTGAGTCATTCAGATAGTCCTGCACCATCGACTCAAGGTCATCAACTGTTCCTCCACTTTGCTTACTTTTTGCTGTGCCTGTGACATTTTTTAGAGAACCATACCCCATCAAACTTAGCCAATCCTCCTCCCCAGCCACTGTTAGTGTTGTCATTGTGTGTGGTGCAGATGATCCAGTTGCCGGTGTCTTTAACGGCTGAGAGGTCACTTGTGCCCCAGCCACAGGTGCAGAAGTGGATTCTTGTGACTGCGGATGGCCTGCTGATGCTGATGCTGATGTACTGGCTTCTCCTTCAATAACCTGCCGTTCTTTTTCAAACCTCTTGGCTGACCAGGCTAACCAATGTTTGTACTTTTGAACATCTGCATCAGCGAAAGGAAAGAATGCGTTGTCTGCCAGCGCCTTTTTGTAGCGTGGATCCAGAATAGTAGCACAAATGTAATGCTGATCTGAGTTGATGTTTTTAAGACGTTCATCACCACGTAGGCGATGTAATAATTTCTCAGACAAAATGAAATGGTTTTTTTTTTTTTCATCTTTTTCAAACTCAGAAGAAACCGCCATCAGTTGGTGCTCCAGTATGCACAACAATGGGATAGCTTTTCCCAAATTACAGTCCTCCTGGCTGACTGCACGCGTGAAGAACTCAAAAGGACGAAGCATGTCTGTCAGGCTTTTAACTATGGCCCATTGCGCCTTACTCATCCGCAGGTCCTCCTTCTGAGATGTAGCCTCTGTCAAGAAATAGTGATCGAGTACCGTATACTGCTCATGCAGACGCTCAAGCATGTAGAAGGTTGAGTTCCAACGTGTTGCCACCTCCTGGATGAGTGCTTTCACTGGCATTCCACGTTGAAGTAGCAGTCTCCGCAGATGCTTCCGGGCCTTAAAAGAATGGCTGAAATGGTTGCACATTTTGCGGCAGGTGGCCATTACCTCGAACGCTGGACTCTCTTTATCACTCAAGAATTTTTGAACTACCAGGTTGATACAGTGCGCCAAACACGGCACTCTAACATGGTGACCCTGTGACATGGCCTTAACTACATTGGCGCCATTATCCGTGGAAACATAACCAATCTTGCGTTTTAGGGGGGATAGCATTGACAACACCTTTTTGTCAAACTCTTCCAAAAGGTTTTCTGCTGTGTGACTTTTCTCCAAGGCAAACATGGCTAGTGTTGCATGTTTCCGAGCAGCTTTGAAAACTTGGTCCGGGTCAACACCTGCGTTTAGCTTTGCTATAACACCTGAAAAAGAGACCCAGTGTGCAGTGATGCACATGTAATCATCGCCTGGGCCACTGGTCCACATGTCTGTTGTCAGATGTATTGTGTGAACAGCACTCTTCTGCAAAGCTGCCCCAATCGCCTGCAGCACATCTTCATGTAGTGCTGGAACCGCAACTCTGGCAAAATAGAACCGGCTCGGAACCTTCCATTTAGGGCAGAGCGTTGCAACTAATTCAAGAAAACCTACCGCTTCTACAAAAGAAAAAGGTAGAAGGTCCACAGCTAGCATTTTAGCCAGCTTAGTGTTATACAGACGCGTCAGTGGGTGGTTGCGTTCATATGGCACGTCTGAAGTAAGCATTGTTCTAATGTTGGCCTGGACCAAGCATTTACGGGCTGATAATGACTTCGTTGACCCAATTTTGCTCGCTGGTGAACTTTTGTGCGTTGGTGTCTCACTCGCTCCAACACTCTTAGTGTGCCTCACATTGGGTGTGCTGCTGAGAGGGGTACTGGGTGTAAGGGAAGTGTTTGACACGTCTTCTTCCTGCTCGTCAACATCAGATGAAACATCAACGTTTCCTTGATTTTGGCCTTTCTTGATCGCAGCTAGGTGCGCAAACCATTGGACACCGTGCTTTCTGTCAAGATGACCACTCTGGCCGCCGGTACCATAGTTGCTACCTGGCTTACCACGACTAACTGCAAGCTTACAAAGGGTACAAATGGCAAACCTTGGATTTTTGGGACAAACAGTAAAGAAGTCCCAAACTGGGGACTTGAAGTGTCTGTGGGACCTGGAGGAGGCGGCGATACTGGTGGTGGTGGTGGTCATGAAGCTAATGCCAGATGAAGTGGAGGATCTGGATTGGCCAACTTTTGTACGTTTTCCACTTTCACCGCCACTAATTAAGGTCGAGGTTGACGCAGGTCTCTTCTTGCCAGAAAGAAATATGGAAGCGGGACGAGTTGGTGTACTACTTAACTCCAATGATTGTGGTGTTTCCACTGCCTCCTCATCGACAACATCATCATCATCATCATCACGCGCAGCAGCTCTTCGGGCTAGGGTCAAAATGTCTGTTTGCTGCATGCCCGCTGGGGCTGCAGTGACCTTTATGATGACTGGGTCGTCGTTGGCAGAGTCTTCATCAGCAGCAGTATCCGCCACTTCTTGTTGAGCCTCATCACACTCCATAAGTCTGAGACTTTGGACGAGCTTCCTTTTACGCTTAAGTACCTTTGTTGGATCATGGTGTGCCTCACTCTCAGACGGCTGTGGTGCTGGTTCCCAAGTTTGATCCGTATCATCAGAAGGAGGTGTGCTTGAAGAGGATGTAGACACCACCCTTGATCTCTTCCTTGCTAGGGTTGTGGAAGACAATGAAGGATCATCAGGAGGAGTGGCTTCCTCAAATGATACCTCGCCTTGATTGTCGATTTCCTGATGTGCCCCTACTTCGGGAGGAACAACTATTGTGGGCACTTGTTGTGACCCTCCATGCACCTCTGCATGCGCATCTCCTTGCGCTGCCTCTCCTTCCACATGTACTTGGGCTTGTACTTGCACATGTGATTGTTGTTGCCGCTGTGGTTGTTCAACACTCGTCAGATGAGCTACAACAACCTGTGTTGATTGAGGGACATTGCTGCTGCTTTCTTGCGATGAGCCAACATCACTGGTCGATGGTGATTGAAGAAGTATACTGGCTGCCTCTGCAGCACTCAAGGGCTTGGACTTAAGTTGGCGTGGTGGTGGTGGTGGCACTGAGCCCAATGGAGCGGGGGTGCTGCTGCCAGCTTGGTCCCCAGCAGATCCCGCTGCAGCTGCTGCAGGCATACTTTTTTTTTTACTCACAAAAAAAGGGGCGGGCGGCACACCAGTGTCCTTGGTAACTTGCTTCTTCTGCTCCTTACTGGCACCTTTCTTGCTAGAGGAGCTACGGGTTACTTTTTTTGGGGCCATCTTCTTCAGAGCAGGTCAGCAGGCAGCAGTTGCACGAGTTGCAGAGGGTTCTGTGTCCAGACGTGACGTCGCGTGACGTTATGCTGCACACACCGCTGCAGGACTTCTTCCTGGCACTGGTGGTTCTATTGAGTCTTCTTGTGCACCTAAAAGCAATGGAAGACAGAGGAACATCAGTTCAGTTATACACCCCAAAAAATCGACAAAACACAGAAAAATGAGCACAATCCCATGCCATCCATGATGTTTACATTGAAGACACCCCACAGAAAGACTAGGGACATGCAAGTATGCAACACTCACTACCCCTGGGCATAAGGGATGAAAAGTAGGCAAAATAAGTGCAGGCCTCAGACACTGCCTCTCCTCAAAATGGCCCCCTTACACCCCAAGCACATGTTGCTGCCTGTACCAGCCAGCACTCAAGATGGCCACCACCACCACCCACATGGCCAGTCCACATCAACAGTACACCCCCAAAAAACAGAAAAACAGCCAGAAATCACCACAATCCAATGCCATCCATGATGTTTACATCAAAGAGAGTGAGACAACACCACAGGCACACTCAGTCCATGCACCACCACCACCCCTGGGCAAGCAAAAGGCCACACCAGCAGCCCCCCAAAAACGACAAAAAAAAAATAAAATAAGCACAATCCCAGCCCATCCATGGCCTCAATTATGTTTAAATTCAAGAAGACACCCCACAGAAAGACTAGGCCCATGCAACACTCACCACCCCTGGGCAAAGGGCCACACCAGCAGGCCCAAAAAAACGACAAAAAAACAATAAAATCTGCACAATCCCAGCCCATCCATGGCCTCAATGGTGTTTAAATTCAAGAAGACACCCCACAGAAAGACTAGGCCCATGCAACACTCACCACCCCTGGGCAAAGGGCCACACCAGCAGGCCCAAAAAAACGACAAAAACCAATAAAATCTGCACATTCCCAGTCCATCCATGACCTCAATGGTGTTTAAATTCAAGAAGACACCCCTCAGAAACACTAGGCCCATGCAACACTCACTACCCCTGGGCATAAGGGATGAAAAGTAGGCAAAATAAGTGCAGGCCTCAGACACTGCCTCTCCTCAAAATGGCCCCCTTACACCCCAAGCACATGTTGCTGCCTGTACCAGCCAGCACTCAAGATGGCCACCACCACCACCCACATG
Source organism: Lissotriton helveticus (assembly GCF_964261635.1). Taxonomy (NCBI): domain Eukaryota; kingdom Metazoa; phylum Chordata; class Amphibia; order Caudata; family Salamandridae; genus Lissotriton; species Lissotriton helveticus. The sequence continues at coordinate 238,307,476 of NC_136059.1, forward strand.
GCCCGTCCACATCAACAGTACACCCCCAAAAAACAGAAAAACAGCCAGAAATCACCACAATCCAATGCCATCCATGATGTTTACATCAAAGAGAGTGAGACAACACCACAGGCACACTCAGTCCATGCACCACCACCACCCCTGGGCAAGCAAAAGGCCACACCAGCAGCCCCCCAAAAACGACAAAAAACAATAAAATAAGCACAATCCCAGCCCATCCATGGCCTCAATTATGTTTAAATTCAAGAAGACACCCCACAGAAAGACTAGGCCCATGCAACACTCACCACCCCTGGGCAAAGGGCCACACCAGCAGGCCCAAAAAAACGACAAAAAACAATAAAATCTGCACAATCCCAGCCCATCCATGGCCTCAATGGTGTTTAAATTCAAGAAGACACCCCACAGAAAGACTAGGCCCATGCAACACTCACCACCCCTGGGCAAAGGGCCACACCAGCAGGCCCAAAAAAACGACAAAAACCAATAAAATCTGCACATTCCCAGTCCATCCATGACCTCAATGGTGTTTAAATTCAAGAAGACACCCCTCAGAAACACTAGGCCCATGCAACACTCACTACCCCTGGGCATAAGGGATGAAAAGTAGGCAAAATAAGTGCAGGCCTCAGACACTGCCTCTCCTCAAAATGGCCCCCTTACACCCCAAGCACATGTTGCCTGTACCAGCCAGCACTCAAGATGGCCACCACCACCACCCACATGGCCAGTCCACATCAACAGTACACCCCCAAAAAACAGAAAAACAGCCAGAAATCACCACAATCCAATGCCATCCATGATGTTTACATCAAAAAGAGTGAGACAACACCACAGGCACACTCAGTCCATGCAACACTCACCACCCCTGGGCAAAGGGCCACACCAGCAGGCCCAAAAAAACGACAAAAAACAATAAAATCTGCACAATCCCAGCCCATCCATGGCCTCAATGGTGTTTAAATTCAAGAAGACACCCCACAGAAAGACTAGGCCCATGCAACACTCACCACCCCTGGGCAAAGGGCCACACCAGCAGGCCCAAAAAAACGACAAAAAACAATAAAATCTGCACAATCCCAGCCCATCCATGGCCTCAATGGTGTTTAAATTCAAGAAGACACCCCACAGAAAGACTAGGCCCATGCAACACTCACCACCCCTGGGCAAAGGGCCACACCAGCAGGCCCAAAAAAACGACAAAAAACAATAAAATCTGCACAATCCCAGCCCATCCATGGCCTCAATGGTGTTTAAATTCAAGAAGACACCCCTCAGAAACACTAGGCCCATGCAACACTCACTACCCCTGGGCATAAGGGATGAAAAGTAGGCAAAATAAGTGCAGGCCTCAGACACTGCCTCTCCTCAAAATGGCCCCCTTACACCCCAAGCACATGTTGCCTGTACCAGCCAGCACTCAAGATGGCCACCACCACCACCCACATGGCCAGACCACATCAACAGTACACCCCCAAAAAACAGAAAAACAGCCAGAAATCACCACAATCCAATGCCATCCATGATGTTTACATCAAAGAGAGTGAGACAACACCACAGGCACACTCAGTCCATGCACCACCACCACCCCTGGGCAAGCAAAAGGCCACACCAGCAGCCCCCCAAAAACGACAAAAAACAATAAAATAAGCACAATCCCAGCCCATCCATGGCCTCAATTATGTTTAAATTCAAGAAGACACCCCACAGAAACACTAGGCCCATGCAACACTCACTACCCCTGGGCATAAGGGATGAAAAGTAGGCAAAATAAGTGCAGGCCTCAGACACTGCCTCTCCTCAAAATGGCCCCCTTACACCCCAAGCACATGTTGCCTGTACCAGCCAGCACTCAAGATGGCCACCACCACCACCCACATGGCCAGACCACATCAACAGTACACCCCCAAAAAACAGAAAAACAGCCAGAAATCACCACAATCCAATGCCATCCATGATGTTTACATCAAAGAGAGTGAGACAACACCACAGGCACACTCAGTCCATGCACCACCACCACCCCTGGGCAAGCAAAAGGCCACACCAGCAGCCCCCCAAAAACGACAAAAAACAATAAAATAAGCACAATCCCAGCCCATCCATGGCCTCAATTATGTTTAAATTCAAGAAGACACCCCACAGAAAGACTAGGCCCATGCAACACTCACCACCCCTGGGCAAAGGGCCACACCAGCAGGCCCAAAAAAACGACAAAAAACAATAAAATCTGCACAATCCCAGCCCATCCATGGCCTCAATGGTGTTTAAATTCAACAAAACAGTTGTATCATGCACCCATAACCAACCCTGGTCCTACTGGATACTGTGGCTACCCACAATATAATTTATTTAATTTTCTGAAAAAGTTCCAAAATTGTACTTGCAGCAACTGTAATGCCCCAAACAAACTTACTTGTGAAAGTTGATTTCTAATCCAAAAGTGATCCAAAGACAGTCAAAAAGGCCTCAAATCCAAATATCCAGCAGCACCCACAAAAAGTAATCCTTCCAGCTCCAGATCCAAATGAAAGTGACCAGGAGATGGACAAAGCACTGGGAGGAGCCTGCTGGACAGGAACAGGAAGTTGGAGACTGTGGGGCACTTCCTTCCTCCCCCCCCCCCCAAAATGGACTCCTTGCAAAAAAAAAGGCCATGCAAATGTCAACCTGAGGAGTGATTCTGATAAAAATCATAATTTTCTGAAGGTTTATCCTGTTTGCTGGTGATTTTCTTGTGCGAAATTGCAAAATCTCTATTTCGCAAGTGCGAGATTGTTCCTTTCCGCCGCAACTACATGTTCGCAATTGCGAACTCTCGCGAGGTGTGCTGTGCAAGGTGGCAAGCCGCGAGTACGTATTCGCGGGCGACAAACTCCCGCGGGAACACGCAGCAAGATCTAAAATGGCGCGTCACTCGCAAAGAAAAACAACTCGGCAAACGCTAAAATGACGGAAAGTGAACGCCGTGCACCACGCCGCGCGCCGCAACCAAGCAAAAAATCCGCCGCGAGCGGATTCACGGATTTTCGACAAATTCGCGAGCGTTCGCGGATTGCGGATTTGCCGAAAATCCGAAAAATCCGCGAGCGGAGCGGATTTTACGCCCATGCTTACTCACTTCATCTGCATCAAGATACTGTTAGTTTAAAATGTATATTTTTAGGACTGTGTAGGGGCATGGAGAAGCAGAGGCTTCTGTAAGTGTCAAAGTTGTTGAAAAACTGTTTGTCCTTCAATCTTTTCCCTTGTCTTTTCTAATTTTTAAATACATGTTTTAATATGTTTCAAATGTTTGTTCTCTCTTTCACAGATTGAAAGTATAAAAATAACAAGTGACTAAGTTAACGACAATTATAAGGTAAATGTTTTGTACTCTTTTCGTTACATTTCTATCACATTTAACTTCTATTAGTTTCACTACTTCATTTCTTTAACCCTCACTTTCCTGCCTTTGCTACTTTCCTCATTCCTTTCTCTATTACTTACTTACTCTACTCCTTCCACTATTTTTCTCAGTCCCTCTCTTCTCATACTTCCTCACTCTTGTTCACTCACTCCGTCTCTATTACTCTCACTGTCTCTGACTGATCACTCTTTCACTACTTGTTCATTATGCTTTCTCTCTGTAGTTCAAGCACACTAAGGGGCATATTATCAACACAGGCAATAAAATTATTGCTGCTTTTATCAGCAGAAAACTGCCGCAAAAGTAGCTTTAGCGGCCGTTTTCTTCCGCAAAAGCGGTTTTAGCACCAGTTTTCTGCCGATAAAAGCAGTCATTATCGGCAGAAAACTGCTGCAAAAGCGTCTTTAGCGTCAGATTTCTGCCGATAAAAGCAGCAAAACTTTTATCGCCTTTGTTGATAATATGCCCCTATGTTATTTACATTTCTTTGCTGTTTCAATCATTCCTTTTCTGTTACTTCTTCTTTTCTGCATTGTGTTTTTTCTCTCTGTTATTCCAATGTTTTAATCTTAATTTAATCATTCAGTCACATTCTCTACTCTCCTTTTTTTCTTTCACTTCCTTATCTATTTTGTTTTTCTCAATTATACCCTCTTCCATCTTTTCTTCGGTAAATAGATCTATTAAACAGTATCTTTGGTTTAGTCCCTATAGCTGTCTTTCTTTTAACATTACTCTCTGTTTCCTTCCCTTATACTTACTCTTCTCTTTTTTTTAAAAATTTTTTTGGGTTCGCTCCCGGTTCGCGTACCGGCGAGCGAACCGGGAAGCGAACCAAAAGAAATAGAGGTTGGCAGAGTGCTAAATATTCTACCAATTTTTTTATAAAGGGGAGGTAGTTCTGATAAGAACTTTTTTTTTATTGTTTTTGTTGTTTTATATATTTTTTATTATTTTTCTGAACATTTTTTTACTTTTTTTGTATTTTTTGAACGGTTTTATATTTTTTTGGGGTTTTTTTTGGGTGGGGGAAACGAAAACGATTCATTATAAAGGGCTCAACAGGAGCAACAAAAAAAAAAGAATTTATTCTCTGGGGCGTTTCGGACAATCATGATTGTCGATAGCTCTGTTGATCAGAGTGATGCTACTTTCTCTGTAGCAAATGAATTGGTTACAACGCACGCACACTTGTTTCACTTCCCCGAACCTCATCTGTATATTTGGGACCATCTCCCTCGCCTCTGGTCCCGTCACTTCCTGTACAACTGATCTTCTGGCCATAGAAGGGGGATTATCTTGCTGGTCACGTAACTGCGCAGCACTGTAGTTGATAGGGTGCCACCTCTGCATATGGCAATGCATTATATAATTCCCGTAACTATATTTTTTATCTGTCCCTCTGGACAGACTTTCTTTACATATAAGGCAAGTTACGTACCGGGCATTGACTTTTTTTTGGCCCCGGGGATATTTAAAAAATTGCCAAATATAATTTTCTTTGACATGAGACCTCCTGGGCTCCTCACGCAAAAACTGCCTCTCTTCCTGCTCTTCCTCTTCTTCCTCTTCTTCCTCCTCTTGCTGAATGATAACTTCAGCAGGTGGTCCTCTCTTCCTTGGAGGTGGTGGAGGTGGTGGGGAAGCACCAGCTGAAGCTACTATTGAAGCCATTGCTCAGTGATCACAAGAGGTCTTCCTCTCACAAAGATGAAAGTCAGAGTGAGGAAAGAAGGAGGGGTTTTCATCATTTGGGAAAAACAATAGTTCTAAACCAATGAAAAGTGTTACTTTTAGGTCACATGACCTAGTCTTACATCATTATGAAACCAAAAGTGAAATGAACCAATGAAAAGTGTTATTAACAAGTCACATGACCTGTTGTGTTTACGTTACGCGCTTTGGGCCGCGTCCCGGATCGCTTCCGGGAAGCAGCGATTCGCGCCTCGTTCGCGTACCTGTTCACTTCCGGGTACGCTAACGCGGCGCGTCATATGACGTTTCACGCGACAACGCGATACGTCACGCTGACGCGACGCGTCACGATGTTGTTTTCTAACGCGGCAGTTGCGCAAACGGAACGTTTACCGGTTCGCGTACCGGGTCGCGGCACCATTTTGAGCTAACGGGAAGCGACCCGGTTCGCGGACCGGGAGCGAAACAAAAAAAATAATAAAAAAAATACATAATTTTTTTTATTAATAAACATATAAAATATATTTTTTGATTTAAAGAAGAATACATTTTAAAGCTTTTGATATTTGCTATTAAAAAACCATTGAAATTCACAGAAAAAACCATAGGTTATAGACCATATATAGTTAGGAATTAGCATTTACAAAACCTTGAAAATTCACTGAAAAAACCATAGGTTATAGACCATATATAGTTAGGAATTAGCATTTAAGAAACCTTTTTTTTTACTCACACAAAACCATTGAAATTCCATATATAGTTAGTTGTACTAACTATATATCACGCACCCGCAATCCACTGCTGATCATGTCACATATTACATCATTCATGACATGGTCAGTGACATCACTGATGACATCACTGATGACATCTCAAATGACATCACTGATGACATCACTGATGACATCTCAAATGACATCACTGATGACATCTCAAATGACATCATTGATGATATCACTGATGACAACACTGATGACATCATTGATGACATCTCAAATGACATCACCGATGACATCACTGATGGCATCACTGATCACATCTCAAAAGACATCACTGATGACATCACTGATGACATTATTCATGTGATAATATGATGAATCTCTTCAGACTCTAATAAAAACTTAGATACACTCAGTGTAAACAGACACTCACAGACTGTCACTCATCCATGGAGTTACTCACACACCTAGTCAGTCATGCAAAGAATCAATCTCACATCCATTTCCTCAACTATACAGTTATACACACCTTACTTATTCAAACATATACTAACACATATTTACTCTCTTATACAATCCCTGATACAAGTTCACAATGATCCATACAGCCACTCACACATCCACTGGCTCTTATGCATAGTTATTTATATATGTCAACTCTCACATTACCTGATTGCTTCTCTCCTGAGGCGGAAAGCCGGGAGGCCAAACCCACGACTACAAAAATTGCAACTCGAACCTGACAAGCGCCGTTTTTAATAGCGCTTCGCGCTTTTTAAAAAACTTTGACTTGTCTTATTGTGTCACTGTTAATTCTGTGTAAAATTGCTGTAGAAATCAATTTCACCTCTGACCGTAGTGAGCCGCTTCCTCATGCAGAACAATTGCATGACTTGAAGCTTCTCAGGGCTCCCGGTCTCCTATAGCTACACCCCTCGAGGCGCAGACCCCACGGGCGCCATCTTTGAAGGGGGATTGGACAGCGCTCTAGTGGCTGGGCGACTTGGCCCCAACCACTACAAAAGAGCTCCCAATCGGCATCTCTCCATTACCTGATTGCATCTCTCCTGAGGCGGAAAGCCGGGAGGCCAAACCCACGACTACAAAAATTGCAACTCGAACCTGACAAGCGCCGTTTTTAATAGCGCTTCGCGCTTTTTAAAACACTTTCACTTGTCTTATTGTGTCACTGTTAATTCTGTGTAAAATTGCTGTAGAAATCAATTTCACCTCTGACCGTAGTGAGCCGCTTCCTCATGCAGAACAATTGCATGACTTGAAGCTTCTCAGGGCTCCCGGTCTCCTATAGCTACACCCCTCGAGGCGCAGACCCCACGGGCGCCATCTTTGAAGGGGGATTGGACAGCGCTCTAGTGGCTGGGCGACTTGGCCCCAACCACTACAAAATGAAGCCCTCATCTCGTCCGCGCAGCGGGCGGGCGCAGCGGGCGCGCCGTTGGCGCGCCGGAGGCGCGCCAGAGGCAAGCCCGTCTGGGCCCGTCCGGGCCAGGCCGGGCACAGGGCCATCCACTATGCCCAATTTCCATAATCATCGAATTATCCATTCCCGGGACTTCCTCCTACAATTCGACACAGCCGCACCTACCTCTACCCCTTCACCCCCGCCGCCGGGCCAATCCCCACAGAAATCCACCTGCCACTCACCCTACCTTGTTAGCCTTGCTCTTCTCAATTGTAGATCCGCTTGTAAACACTCTCTAGAAATTAAAATCTTAATCCAAGATATCAATTTGGACATACTTTTCCTTACGGAAACCTGGTTTACATCTCATTCAGAGGCTGACATGGTTAATATGCTACCTAATGGCTACCTGATACAACATCTCAACAGACCTAAGGGAAAAGGAGGCGGTATAGCGATTGCTTACCGTAACTCCTTCACATGCAGGATACAAGAAGGAGGAATCGATGACTGCGAAAGCGCCTTCTTTTCCCTCCAAATCAATCCCAACAAATCCCTCTCGGGTACCCTCGTATACCGACCTCCTGGCAACCTAGGAAATTTTGCCGGCTCACTTCTTGACTCCACGATCTCCTCCTGCACCTCAACCTCTAATTTTATCCTGCTGGGAGACTTGAACCTCCATTTTGAGGACAGATCAGACAGCACCGTAAGGGACCTCATCTCTGAATTAAAAGCACTGGACTTACACCTCTTAAATTTGGAGGTAACCCACACCAAGGGTCATCTTTTAGACCCTATTTTCTCCAACCTGTCGAAAATAGAAACACGACCAACTCTCCCATTACCATGGTCGGATCACTTCCTCATCCCTTTCACATGGCAAATTGACCCTAACATCACCCAAACGTCATCATCAAGAGAACATGACAGAATCTGGTCCAAACTCTCATTTGAGCGTTGGACCCAAGAATTGATAAGCTCTGCCCCCTCTGCTCTTCCTGACCCCATAAAAGCAGACGAAAATTTCACTAAATAGCTCACATCTACTCTTGATATAGTTGCCCCCAAAAAAAACATAACGAAAAAAAGCACTACCTTCAAATCCCCATGGTACTCCCAAGAATTGAAGAACTGTAGAAAAATCTGTAAGATCAAAGAGCGGAACTGGAGAAAAAACTGGGACCCCATCATCAAAGATGAATATAAAAAAGCAATGAGAACCTACAAATTAGCACGAAAATCAGCACAAGCATCCTTCTTCAATGAAAAAATAAAAAATGCATCCAATTCATCCAGAGAGACTTATAAAATCTTTAAAGAGTTACTCAAAACCCCTAACCCACCCTCCACTGAGCAACCCACAATTTCCAGATGCAACCAAATAGCTTCCTTTTTTCAGAACAAAATCACCAATATTTTACAAACCCTCCCACCCATAATGAACAATGAACTCCTTGAGGAACGGGTACCCTCCACAACTGGCCCAACTTTAGATAGCTTTCACCAACTGTCCAACGAAGACTTCCTGAAAACTCTTTCAGGTATGAAAAGTGGCTCACCCACCGATCCTGTCCCCATCCGTATCCTCAAACAAATTGGTCCTATCATTTCACACCTAGCAATAAATCTTATCAATGCCTCTTTCACTCAAGGAGTAGTCCCCCCAAACTGGAAACATGCGATTGTCAAAGCCCTTAAAAAAAAGTCAGGCCAGGATCCCTCAGACTTTTCTAACCTGCGCCCAATCTCTCTCTTACCAGGTATGAGTATGATTGCAGAGAAACTGGTCAACCAGCAACTGTCTAACTTTCTTGAAAGTAACAACCTCTTACGCCCATCACAAACAGGTTTTCGCCCCGGACAGGGGACAGAGACCGCCCTAGTAAAGGTAGTCGAGGAAGCCAGATGCATCTTGGATTCAGGGGGATCGGTTTTACTGATCCTCCTGGATCTAAGCGCTGCATTTGACACAGTGGACCACAAGATCTTGATCCAGCGACTACTCAACCTGGGAGTGAGAGACAAGGCACTCAGCTGGCTTTCATCTTTCCTGAAGGACAGAACCTTCCAGGTCTGTGAAGGGAATATACGATCAGATCCATTCCACCTCCAGTGTGGGGTTCCACAGGGCTCTTCATTGAGCCCCACACTATTTAACACTTACATGGCCCCCCTGGAGGATGTGGTAATTCCCTTTGGGATAAAAGCCGTAACATATGCTGACGACACCCAAATGGTTGTGTCCTTTTCCCTTGAAGGTGAAAAGATAAATAACCTTCATGATTGCCTTGAGGGAATCTATGAGTGGATGTCCAAATCAAGGTTGAAACTCAATGGCTCCAAGACCGAGCTCATGCTGCTGGGTCACCAATTGTCACCTCTACCGTCCGCCATGTGGCCCTCATGCCTAGGTCCCCTTCCTCAGCCCAAGACGGAACTCAAGAGTTTAGGCTTCTGGCTAGAACAGGATCTATCTATGAAAACACAGGCCAAAAAAACTGCCGGCACTTGTGTCGGCCTACTCCGCTCAGCCAGGAAGATTCTCCCTCTACTCCCTGCACAATCTCAAAAACTGCTTATACAGGGACTAATACTATCGAGGTTAGACTATAGTAACGCCCTCTTCCTGGCAGCCCCAGAAGCCACCCTTAATGTTCTCCAAAGAACACAGAATGCCGCTGCTCGGATGCTGACAGGAACACCACGGAGATCTTCTGCTAAACCAGCTCTAAAGGCACTCCATTGGCTGCCGATCCGAGAAAGAGTCATATTCAAGGCCCTATGCACCACCCATAGGGCCCTGCAAAACCTAGGGCCACCGATGCTGAAGACCATGATCTACCCATACAAACCCAATAGGCCCCTCCGCTCCTCTCAAAGGAACCTGGCTACGGTCCACAGAGCAAAGAAAGCCCGCACTGGAGGACGCCGTTTCTCGGTCACAGCTGCTACCCTTTGGAACGCCCTACCAATGCAGCTTCGAGCCGAACCCAACTACATAAAGTTCCGAAAATTACTCAAAACGCACCTCTTCCCACAATAAAACTTCTCTTTCCTTCTTTTCCCTTTGACCCCCCCCCCTCTCCTCCCCTCAGCGGTTTATGCAATCTCAGCGCTGGGACGCTCCCGGGCAGCCATGCGCTATATAAATCTTGCTTTCATTTCATTTCATTTCATTTCATGTACTGTGTTTTACATATGTACTTACTTTGACATGTAGCACTTAGATATCCATTCACTCACCAATACACTCATGCACACAGTCAACCGCCCATACAGCTGTTTCCACATGCACTTTTGAACCCATACATCTAGTGAATCAACTACTCACACATCTGTGCACAGAGTTATGCACCTCCCAGCCACCCACACACACACTCAGTCTCCCATACAAATACTTAGGTAATCAACCAATAACCCATATAGTTACTCATATAGCTACTGATCAACACATGCAGCAGTTTACAGAACAACAGACATAATGATGCACAAATTAAGACAGTTTAGTCACTAACCCATGCACTCAGTGAGACACATTTAATCAGTCACTCATACAGTCAGTCATGCACCTAATAAATCCTTCATCCAGACACTTATAAATCCACTCATTCTTCAATATGTAAGACATATTTTAACTTTACAGAAACATACAGTCACTGGATGTTGTCATCAGTGATGTCATCAGTGATGTCATTTGAGATGTCATCAGTGATGTCATCAGTGATGTCATTTGAGATGTCATCAGTGATGTCATCAGTGATGTCACTGACCATGTCATGAATGATGTAATATGTGACATGATCAGCAGTGGATTGCGGGTGCGCGATATATAGTTAGTACAACTAACTATATATAGAATTTCAATGGTTTTGTGTGAGTAAAAAAAAGGTTTCTTAAATGCTAATTCCTAACTATATATGGTCTATAACCTATGGTTTTTTCAGTGAATTTTCAAGGTTTTGTAAATGCTAATTCCTAACTATATATGGTCTATAACCTATGGTTTTTTCTGTGAATATATATATATATATATATATATATATATATATATATATATATATATATATATATATATATATAATAAATACATATAATGCCAACTGGTGGTCGCCAGTAGGTAGTTATAGTTAGGACCTTCTTTCTATTCAAAAGGCATTTTTTCTTTTCCCAATAACTTAGGCGCCGGTTGACAATTCTTCGCAAAATTTTCAAAACTAGTGGGGCGCTCTGGTCAGCTCCTATTTTGAAAGTTTCGGGGTGATTCGTATAGGGGGTCGAGAAAAAAGGGGTGTCTCAAACCGTGTTTTCTCTATGTTAATTCCCATAGGAAATTTTAGACACTGGTACAGACTGAACTGCTGAACGGAATTGCACCAAATTTGGCACAAAGGTAGCCCTTGTTTCAGAAAGAACTCTTTTTGTTCAATGGTGTAAATCTGTTTAGTAGTTCCTGAGAAAAATAAAGAAAAAGAGGTGAAAAAATCAATTTCCCATAGGAAACTTTAGACATGGCTACAGCTCGAACTGCTGAACGGAATTACACCAAATTTGGCAGAAAGGTAGTGCTTGGTTCAGAAAGCACTCTTTAAATGGTGTAAATCCATTAAGTAGTTGCTGAAAAAATAAAAATATCGATATATAGAGGCACAGAGGATCCGTGCACCCTGCCGATCACGAGCTGCATTCTTATTGGCTGTCAACACTTCAAACCAGGAAGTGTTGGCAGCCATCTTGTGCCTCGGTAGAACCAAGGCACAAGAAAACAGTAAAACAAACGCGCAAAACAAGAAAAGGGGGCAGGGTAGAAACACCCTGACCCCCTAGGCCTGCACACAAGTACCCCTAGGGCCAAAAAAGTACCCCCAGGGCCAAAAAAGCATTTTTTAAATAAAAAATCGGCAAGATGCACAGAGGATCTGCGGATCCGGCCGTGAAAAATAAACAACAAAGCACGGGCTCCTGTGCTTCGTTAATAATTAGCCCCGGGTGGGCCAAGCCCCGGGGGCATGCCCAAAAATATTTGCGGGGGCCAAAGGGGACCCCCACAGCCTTGGGGACCGCCACCCCTGGGACTTTATATAAATATTTGCAGGGGACACACAGCCCCACCACAGCCCTGTGGACTGCCACCCCCCAGGGCTTCTTTTTAATCTGTGGGCCCCAGGGACTGCCACCCCGAAGCTTTCAATAATTATTTTACGGGGCCACATTGCCCCCGCTGCCTCGGGGACCACCACCCCACGGGGCTTTTTCCCAAAAATACATACATACACCTGTGTGGAGGGGGCTTGAGGCCCCCGACACGCCCCGGGGACTGCCACCTCCCTGGGGCACTAATATTCTATTTTGGGGGACCCCGGAGCCCCGGGGACCACCACCCCTCGGGGCTGTGCATTGGTTGTGAGGGGGGCGTGTTTGCACAGTGCTGAAGGGAGGGGGCAGGGCCTGAGGTGGCATGTGTGCACACGCCCCCTGTGTCCGTTTTAAGTTGGGAGATTAACTCCCCTTGAATCCTGACAGTCCCTGACTAGCCAACCAGGTACCTCCAGTAAGCGCCACAGAGCTGCATTGCAGAGTGGTGTAAAAAGGAGTATGGCCTGGACAACCTCTCTGCAGCGCAGTGTCGCTTAGTAGAAGCACCTGGAGGGCTAGTTGGCTAATCACAGGGGTACCCCAACACATAGTGTTCCCTAGTGTATGTAGGTGATTTCACTGTATTCTAAGTGTCTTTTAGTATAGCACAGGCTCTAGGCCTGGTTAGTCACAGTCAGTTACCAGCAGTACCCGTCTGAAAAAGTTGTGGGCACAGGATGATTTTGCAACAAGGCCTCTTTCTGCTCCTCTGTTGGTTTTTTCTGCACATTTCTTGCTTCTTCCTGCACTTTCCTTTGTCTTTGTGTACTTCTGTTGCTTCTTACTGCATTTCTTTTGCTTCTTTCTGTACCTTTTTTCTTCTTTCTTCCCTGACCTACTTCTGTAGGCATAGTTAGAAACTAGCATTTAAAAAACATTAGAAATTCACTTAAAAAACCATAGGTTTCAAGCACGTTATAGTTAGAAATTAGCATTTAAAAAACCATTGAAATTCACTGGAAAAAACCATAGGTTTCAGGCACGTAATAGTTAGAAATTATCATTTAAAAAACCTTTGAAATTCACTGAAAAAAACATAGGTTTCAGGGGTGTTATAGTTAGCTGAACATTTCACTCGTACAAAACCATGGAAATTCCTCCGTTATAGTTAGTTCTGCTAACTATAACTCGCGCACCCACAATGCACTGCTGATGATGTCACATATTACATCATTCATGACATGGTCAGTGACATCACTGATGACATGACTGATGACATCTCAAATGACATCGCTGATGACATTACTGTTGACATCATCCACGTGACAATCTGATACACCTCATCACACACTAGTATAACCTTTGATCACTCACTGTAAAATACAGAGTACCATATTTGAAACCATTGACACACCAATACCAGTTACTACATACCCACTCACTGATTCCTAAGTTGTCAGACTGCCCATATAAGTGTGATAAGGTTTGACCTCAATCGTTTGAAGAAATGCACAATATTTACAAACATGTCCAAGAATTTAGGAAGTACCACTATTTTCGAGATGGCTATGAGGCCTGTGGGCGAAAGGGGCAGTTTGATACAGAGGGGGATATGGGCCTCCAATCACTCCATGGTGCGCCCATAATTTGCTTACCACAATTCGTCCAGATCCCTGCTCAACCATATGCCAAGATACTTAACTGGTTCAGACGCCCACTTCAGCTGGGCATGGCTGAGTCCTTCGACGGGAAGAGAGTCAACTTGGACCAGTTAATCTGGATCCCAGAGTGTCCGCCATACTGTGTCACCTTGCGAATTACAGGTTCAAGGTTTATGTCTGGGTTCTTGACACATAGTGCCACTTCATCAGCGTACATGGAGACAATTAAACCATGGGCGGTGAATCCAATGCCCTATTCCACATGGTGCTGGCGTAGCCTCACTGCTAGTGGCTCCTTCGCTATCGCAAAAAGAATCCGCCAGAGGGGACATCCCTGTCGTGTGCCACAGGTAATAGTTGTTGGCTCAGAAATACTATAATTTAACTGAAGGCATGCTGTAAGGAGAGTGTATAAGAGCTGAATCTTCAGAATAAATTCACAACTTAGACCTAGCCTCTGTAGCAGGGGGAAGAGGAAATGCAACTCCAGTGGTTCGAAGGCTTTAGTGGCATCCAGTAGGGCAGCCACCGCTGGGTGTTCTGGGTTTATATGGTGTATAATTGCAAAAATAGTTCGAAGATTGTGGGAAGCCACACTTCCACGGACAAAGCCCAATTAGTCTGATTGTACGATCAATGGTAGTAGGGGAAGCAGGCGATTTGCCAAAACTTTCGCGGAGATTTTGTTATCGACATTAATTAGGGAAAGCAACAATAGAAGTCGCAAAGCTCCGCTGGCCTATCCGGCTTAAAAACTGTCACTATTACTGTCGCTCAAAGCGAGGAAGGGAGTTTCTCAATAGTTAGTGACTCATGATACATTTCAATGAGATGTGGAATCAAAATGAGGGCATATTCCTTGTAAAAAGCAGGTGTGAGCCTGTCTAATCCCGGGGCTTTGTCTGTCGGCATGCTGGCAATACCCTGCGCTATCTCCTCCGGTGTAATCAGTGAGTCTAAATATTCTCTGTGTCCTTGATCAAGCCATCGTAGCTGAATGATGTCGAAAAAGGTTCCTTATTCAAGCTGGCTGTGTATAGTTGGGCATAAAAAGTTGAAATTACTTCAGGATGTTTTGTTCAAAGTTTATGGGGGCGCACCAAATAGAAGTCCAAAAGCATTTTCGTTCAAATATGTAGAAAAGTTCTTTATTTATTTTTGTCCATTCTTAAAATACAGATCACCAATTATTATACAACAAGGTCAGCCAACGCGTTTCACTCCCTTCCAGGGAGTTTCTTCAGGGCTGAAAGCGAATAAAAGAAAGCCAACATCAGTTTCATGTGTCATAGACCTTATACATATTTCCCATTTCACAATTCATTTTAAAAGGGGAAAAACATATGATTGGATTGTTACCTTTTCAAAAGGAAATCATAATATCCAGATATTGGGAAAGACTGCTAAAAAACTGCTAAAAAACACAGCAGCAAGTTACATTTTGCGGATGTAGTCCAAATCAAACACCTTGTGGTTAACCACAAACCACCTATCTAAAATGTATCGCCACGGAAGGGGGACGGAGAAAGTTATGTGGAGAACCATAAAGAGAGATGGAGGATTGGCGATTGATTACAAAAACCACAAAAGGATCTTATTGGGCTTCAAATTGACACATTTTGAAACAAACAAGCATCAGACAGGTTTCAATTCGTATATTACAATGTCATTGACAATACATTGTTCCCTATCTGCTCAGGGTCATTTCGCAGTTTCATAGTATATTTTCAATATATGTTTTCAATAAATTTCATACATATTGTAGTTTCCCATCCTATTCCTGTCCTTTAGAGTACAGATTCCTCATTAGTCATCAATAGATAGGCAGTGCCCCAATTTAGATTTATTTTTATATTTATATATATTTTGGGCATTTTAGGATTTTTTAGGATTTTTCCAAATGAGGGGAAGAAAGAGAGGAAAGGGGGTTAGGCAAAGGCAAACAAAAAATATCAGTAGAATTTAAGAGAGAAACAGATGTAGACTTGGAAGCTAGTTTATTGAATAGTTACCAGCTGGTACTATTTCTTCAAAATAGGGGGAGTATTTCCTGTTTGCGTATTCTTATAGTTATCTAGGGATCACTCATGTTACATATTATGGTATCCAAATCCTATTTACATATATATGGACAATCCAGTGATTTGGTGCACATTCTTATCACACAGCTCTTTTTCCGCTAGTATACTGACTCGTCTTGCATATACCTTTCAGTGCTTCCTTAATTTATCCAAGTCCTATTCGCATGTGTACGTGCAATGCTGACAATACGATGTAAAGGTACAGATTCTTACCACAACGGTCTTTTTCCGGTAACGTGGGGTTAAGTCCTTCCTTTTCACAAATAGTTTCCTTTTAGTCCTGCCCACTTGGATATTCTTATATTGGTCTATTCAGAAAAAGAGAATATATTTTATTATTTTTATTTTTAGGTCCCTTAAATTAGTGGGATCCTTTAGTTTCTTTGTTTGTTTTTTGTGTATTTTTGTATTCTTTCATGCATACCTTTTATTTGGTATATTCTTCCCCAAATAAGTTTCCACGCTTCCGGTGTTGGGAGTTTGAACCACAAATAGTCCAGGAAGTTCAATCTCTTCCTTTCCCTGACAGTGTCTGTGTAAAGTTGTCGCAATTCTAATATTGGAGAGACCAACAATATCGGTTAAACGGTCTCCAGTAAACAGTAGTATTTGTTTATCACACAAGGTGTATCTTTTAGCTGCACTATATTAAAGCAAACTATATTCAAATATTACCTCCCACATGTGAACCCAGTTATTATGGCCGAATAACCAATCTGCCGGCATTTCATTTACATATTGCCCCAAGCATAGAATGTTTTTTAGTTTGGCAGTTTATACTGTATTTGTACAGATTACAATCAACTATGACCCCCACATGCCCTGTATCTGGTGAATAGTAAAGCACAGTTAAGAGTGTCCAAGTAGCCTAGCAGTCGGCACTTCATTTATGTTTTGCCCCTTGCGACAGATGTTCACCCTAGATTTAAATACACAATTGTGAAACCCGCAGCGTTCGGTTAAAGCAGCGCGGCGTTCCCTGAAACACTAGCGTATCTTGTAGCCACCTTTTGATATCCATCACAAGGTTCACCATAATTTTGTATACATATTTGGGAATGCCGCGGCTTCAGGAAGTAGCGAAGGTGATGTAATTAACTGGGCCTCAGCATCTCTTAATTCCGACACATACGTAGTGGCGTGCAGCTTAAGGAGCAGACCAGCCAGCATCTTGCTTAGGCAGTCCCCCTCGCCATATTGATGCACCCGTGCCTCCTTGCCAAGGTAGAGAGCTTCCGGCTCTGCTTCCTCTATAAAGGAGGAAAGTTCCTCTCTGATTTTCATTAGTATGGCAGGGTCGGGGGCCCTGTAATAATCTCCCTCTAGTGTCCGAATCTCTGCCTCTAATTTGCCCTGCATGCCACTCAGCGCTTGCACCACCCCAGCATGCTTTGCCATATAGGCCCCACGAATCACAACTTTGAACGCCTCCCATAACGTGGAAGGCGATTCAACCGTTCTGACGTTGTGTGTTAAGTATTTCGTATTTGCAGAACAGATCTCTTCTCCGAATGCTGAGTCCCGCAGCACGCCCGAAGGGAGTCACCCAGTAAAGGCTCGGGTACAGTCCGAGGAATCTGCATCACCAGGAGTACTGGGGCGTGATCAGATAGTGTATACGAGAGGTGTACCGAGCTAGTTGTATAGGCCAGGGCGCTCTTTGTCTAGCCGTGACCATGTGTTATGATAGTAGGAGAAGCATGTGCCCTCATACGTGGTAGGATTTAAATGCCGCCATGCATCTGTGAGTTGATTGTCTGTCATTAGTGTAGCCAGCGCTCCAGCCAAGTGCAAATGATGTTCACACATCCCAGAGCGTCTATGGTCTCATCAAGCGCTACCTTGAAATCTCCGACCCAAAGTATCATTCCTGATTCCTTGTTGGATACCCGTCTTGAAACATTCATAAAGAACTCCGGGTCATCTATTTTGGGCCGTACACAGCCACCACTGTCATAGGTCACTTGTACAGTGTGCCAGTGACGATGGATTATCTGCCATCTTCATCTGTATAGGACCCAGTGGTGTGTCATGGCAACCCACTTCTCATTAGAATCGAAAGCCCACAACCATAGCTCGAGCATGTAGTAGAGTGTGTTTCACCCCACTATTGGCCCTGCAGTCTAGTCAGTGTGTTCTTAGTCAGGTGCATTTCCTGCAAAAGATAGATATCTATATTGTGGTACATTAAGTATGAGTGTACAAGATGGGGCTTTGTTAGATCTGGGGGTCTCTAGTTGGCAGAGGTAAGTACCTTAGACCAAGTAGGGACCCTTGCTTCTAGTCAGGGTGAAGGAATACACACAGTAGACAACCTCCGCTCTCCCTCTAGGTAGCTTGGCGCGAGCAGGCAGGCTTATCCCCAAGGCAATGTGTATAATAATTGCACTTAACACCACAATAATCCCCAATCCACCACAAACTGAGACCACACAGGTAAGTATATTTTATAAAAATATAACTTTATCTAGTTGCAGGCAGTAAAAAGCAGTAATACACGATAATCACTTCTTCAGGTAAAGGTTGCACTTAATCTTAATGGATGCCCTTGTAAATAGGAAGTTCTTAATAAAAAGATAGTCTCAAGTCCCTTATCTCTTCAATACCCAAAAACGAGGGATATTTACTTTGTTGGTCTAAGCTCTAAAAACGAGCAAGGAAAACAATGTTAATGCAAAAATGTGCCACAGGAATCAGCCCCTACCGCTGGGAATCCTAAGCGCTACAAGCGCGTCTCACCCGAGGGCTGGGAGGACTCCTTTTCCCTCCCACGGCACTTCTCCTGCCTCAGGTGCACTCCGCTGGCCGGCGCTCACTCGCGCTCGGGCCCGGCCGGTCTCAGCAGGCTCTCCGCCCGCTCTCAATCCTTCGGGGAGTGGCGGGGAGCAGAGACGGCAGGCTGGGGGCTCGAGCACTCCTCTGGATCCCTCGGCGAGGTCGGGTCAGTCTTCCCCGCGCCCGGCGGTGATCACTTGGCCCGTCGACGATCTCGGTGACGGGAGCCAATCCTGTCGCGGCTCCTGTGACGAGCCCCTCTGCACGCGAGGCCGCCAACCAATGCAGCGCGGCCTCGCCGATGACGCTACCGCAGCTCTGGGGGAATCGGCCAATCCGGGCGCGGCACTTTTGCCGAGCCCTCCGACCACAGCCAATCACAGCGCGGCCCCTTCGTGGAGGCAATCAGACCCTCGAGGTCAATTTCAGGGCCCGGGCCCGCGGCGGTGATGATGCGGGCAAGCGGAATTAACCCGCGCTGCGCTGGGGGAGCTTCAGAACTCCTCGGCCCCCACGAGCAGGTGTCGATGAACACGCCGAGCTCGGGGCAAAGCAGACAGCAATCAGTGCGGCGCTCTCAATCAGAGCAGAGAGCAGCCAGCGCGCTATCCGGGGCACAACAGCAAGGCTTAGTCGAGCAGTCCCCGATGTACACTGCACACAGCAGTTTCACGATCTCCTCGGCCCACAGCAGTTTCAGGGGGACACAGCAGTATTGTAGTCCTTAGCAACCTTTATGTTCCTGGGTTGCAAAACAGGAGGCCAGCTCTTCTCAGGCCCTTGGAGATTCCAGTTGTAGACACAGCACACAGCAAAGTCTTAGCAGTTTCAAGCAGGCAGGGTCACAGCACACAGCAAAGTCCCTTTCTCCTCCTCAGCTTTCAGTTGCAACAGCAGAACAGGTCAGCCCTTAGAGCACACAGTAAGGCAATCTTCCTTTAGTTCTCCAGCAGTCCTTCTTCCAGCAGAGGTACCTTCTTGATTGTAGAATCTTAGAATCTAATCTTCTGTAGTCAGGGGTCCTTCTCTTATACCCCTAAAAGTCTTTGAAGTCCTTTGAAGTCTTTTGAAGTCTTTTTGTGCAAGGGGGCCCTGAGCCCGGTCTAAACCAGTTCTGGGGGTTGCTGGAGCGCTGGGTGTTTCTGGTTTCCTTCTCCTGTCAGCATCAGGGTCAGAGGTGACAGTTGGCCGGCAGGAGGGGGAGCCAGCATGGTGGTCAGGCAGGCACAGCCCTTCACTATCAGGCGCTATCTCCTCCCGCCTCCCTGGCAGCAGATGCTGCCTTTCATCCACGGGTTGACTCCGACCCCCTCCCTCCGGGGGCTCTGCAGCCCCTGTCACCCTCAGACCAGACAGGCAATCCACAAACAGGCCCAGGCACACAGAAAGGTTTAGACAAGAGAACAGCCACTTTCTAAAAGTGCTATTCTCAAACACAGGATTTAAAAACAACCTTCACTAAAAGATGTGTTATTAAATTCTGAGTTCAGGGATATCTTTCACTTATGTCCCATCTTGTTCCTATGAGAAGATAGGCTGGGATCCATTGGGACCCGCCTCCCCCATGTTATTCTATGGAGCAAGATAGCCTTACAGCAGTGAGCGCACAAAATGGCTGCTGCCCACTACCAGAGCATGTGACCCGCACTAGTACATGCTCTACCTGCCCCCTACACTGCACCCTGCCCAGGGGGGTACCCTGAGCCTTCCATAGGGGTGACTGATGTGCACAGACAGGGAAGGGGTAGGCCCAGCCAGTGGAGACACTGGCTAGGGGGACAGGGCAGTCCACTGACTGCACACAGGCCCTGCGCTGGCAGGCCTGAGACACCTTTTTAGGGCTACTCATGTGGGTGGCGCAATCTGCGCTGCAGGCCCACTAGTAGCATCTGTCATCACCAGCCCTGGCACACACAGTGCACTTTACTCGGGACTTCATGGTGATACAAATATGCCAATCAGGTATATTCAATCAATATGACAATTTACAGAGGGAGCACTTACACTCTGGCACTGATCAGCAGTGGCAGAGTGTCCAAAGCATCTAAACCAGCAAAAACGAAATCCAGCACAGCATCAAAAATACAGTAGACAGAGGCAAAAAGATGGGGGAAAACCACGCCAAGGGTGTCAGGTCTAACAGGCTTGCAATAATCATTTATGCCCCTGACGTTTCAGTTTAAGCAATTTACGCTAACCATTGCTGTAGGAGTGAAATATTAGTGTCTGTAGTGGCACGTCAATGCTTTGCCTGGCTAACAGCTGCTGTGTCTTGCCATCCTCCTATCATATGAGTATGAAATGCGAGCCAGGTGAGATTTCCCAGGTCCATATTGCCCCGTGAATGGCATTCCATAAACAGCCCCCCCACCCATTTCAACATGTTGCAGCAACGAAAACAGTACCTCGTGTGTTCCCCAGCCACCCACTACAACCCCCCAATACGGTTGAGAAATCAGTCTCACCCACCTGAACTTACCCCACTTATCTCACAACACAACATAAATGTGACAGATCCCCAAGAGTCATGGGCACACCAGCAAACTACCCTGTCTGAGAAACAGGGGGCCGAGAGGAGTGCAGGGGACTTGGCCCTGCAACAGAATGTATAACCAGTGTAAATAGTTTGTGCTTTGATATCTGCTGTCCCCTCATGCAGGGCCACTGTCTCTTTTCAGTGTCCGCATTGAATAATTTGGTAGACGCAGTCCACGCCCTATAGCAGAGTTAGTCATTGTCACTTGTGCGGTCCTTTTCAGACGGTCGATTGAGCTTGGACAAAGCTCGCTTATTTTTTGTAACCTGCTTAGCGTACTTCAGAGCCGCTGCAGGGTCTGTAAAGAACTTTGTGATGCCATCAAGTGATACCCGCAGTTTAGCCAGGTAGAGAAGGCCATACCATATCCCCAGTTGCTGGAGTACATGCTTGGCAGGCAGGAATTCAGGTCTGATGGATTGCACCTCCGTGGGGAAGTCCGGGTTGAAGGAGAGTGTGTTGCCTTGGTAGTGCACCTCCCCGCACTTTTCGAAGGATCTTGTCCCGATTCCGGTGATTCAGAGCCCAGGCAATTACAGGCCAGTCCGGGGACTCCGTAAGTTTGCGGTGTGCTCTCTCCAATATGAACACCGCAGGGAGCTCCACAAAGTCTTCCATCTTGGCTATGTTTGTGGATTCCAGGATTCCCATTATTCTGAAGTTGTTTCTTTGAGAACAGGATTCTAGGTCTTTGTTCTTTGCTTTTATAAGTGCCAGTACTTTGTCCATCTCCAGTAGTTTTTTTTTCATCTGTTCTGAGATCCTCGAGATCTGATATCCGAGTATCTGTGTGTTCAAGTCGGTTGTCATGCGCATCAACCCTGCTTTTCACCTGGCCTAGACGGGCCGTAAGCAGGTCTAGTTTAGAATCAATTGTTTTCAAGATGGACTTTACGTCTATTATTAATGAGCAGATATGTTCCTCTTGTGGTGCCGTGGCTTCCATCTGTGGTGGCAATTCGTCTGGGGACTGGGTAGATTCACCTTGTCTGGTTTGGAGGCGTCCTTCGAACGCAAGTTTAGTTTGTTTGGTATTGGGTTTGCCATTGTCCTGTGCTTCATAGTCCTGCCCCAATGTGGTCCTTGTCCCCTCGCGTATTCAAATGATGTAGGAAGAAAGGCATGTAGTAGGTGCAGTTTCAGTGTTGTACTCCTTCTGCAATTCTATGGCGAAAGGCCAATGCTGCGCAGTAGTCCCACCCGGGACTTCAGAGTGTAAATCTCTTTGGCAGTGCCTGTCACAACACCAGGCCAGCATAGCACACATCCAGGCGCAGGAGCAGCTACAAGTCCTTTGGCCAAAGCAAGTAGAGGCCCGCAGTGCTGGCATCCAGCGCCTCAGGGCAGCGTGGTAAAGAGAGACCAGCCTGCCCTAGAGCAAACCTACAAGGCGTGTGCACTTCATCGTAAAGGGTGCCCCTACTGGCAGCAATTCTCCTCCCAAAGTGAGCAGGTGTGGAGCATTAGGGCTGTTCCTCCACCCCTCAATGCAGCCCGCCCATGCCAATTAGTCTGGTCCGGCTTCCAGCCTCAAGGAATCGCAGTATGCAGAGTACAGCAATCATCACTTACAGTGTGTAGGGGGGAAGGGGCAGGCACATGTCTTCATGCCTCAGGTGCAGTTCAAATCTCGTGTGTCTACAGCCCGGTGACAGGTCCATAGCTGCTGCCCACACGATCTGCCCACCATATCCACAAAATGTGCAGCGGCCGGCTTAGTGCCCGGAACTGCAGGTATGCGCACCACACGCTAGGCCCACCGGGGATCTCTGCCATCCAAGCCCAGTCTTAGGCCACCACTGAGGAGGCCCGGCCCAGAGCTGCCTGACAAGGCCTTCGGTCAAAGCCGCCTCTGTTTTTAGACACAAATTATGTTGTCTCATGGCCACGCAGGCCGCGGCTGCGCATGTCTCTCCCAGCAGCCTCACGTGTCATTTGCGTCAGGCCGATCTGGCCTTCTCCATTACTGCTGGGATAGTTTCTGATGTTTTGGCATCATCAGGTAGCAAGTTTGCCTCAGGGCTGCAGTGCAGTAGTTTGCTAGGCGCAGAGGCCCCCTTAATGTGCGGATGTTATAGGATATTTCCTACCGGCTGGCAGAGCCCACTCAAGGTGCGGCCCTCTTCCTGTCAGGCGAACCCAAGTCCCCCTGCATGCCAAGAAATTTAAACATATACATTTACCACCTTTTGGGGGTTCAATCACTGCTTGTGTAAATAATGCCTTAGACTTACATCATGGTTTCTCCAGGGGGTGGCGGGGTGGGGGGGAGAAGGGTAGCCTGTTGTCACACTCACACCAATGCGACACCTCTTCTGTCAGTCCCTTTTCTGTCGGCACCTAATTAGGATACCCCCTTAGGAACCGCAAAACAAAGTTGCAATATAGAGCAGGCTGTCCCACTTAAGTTCCTGTTAACCTGTGGGGGCTGGGAAGGGCAAAGGAAACTCCCAAAGCTTCAAAGGGTCCCGCAGTCTCCACTCCCGTGTTTGTATTGACAGATACATATTTTGAATATACTATTGTGGATTGTCAATGACGTGCAGATTAGCATCTAATGCAGGTTCGCATTTGGTGAAATATGGCAAGGGGGGAGTTGAGAAATGCGGTTAGGAAAGACCCTAGGGCATTGAGATTTTACTGTGTCCAAATTGTATAATTGAAGCCATTCAGCTCTGATGTCCTGAGGCCTCTGCACAGTGGACCAAGGCACTGGGTATCAGTACCCGTTTTAGTGCTTGATTGAGGATAGGAAGGCAGAGCAGTCTTAGGCTGACTTTGGGAGGTGTTTTTGACTAGACATTTGGAAATCAACAACACAGAACAATACCACTCAATAAGTAAAGTACTTCAATATACACACAATTAAATACTAAGCACAAATCACACACACACACACACACCCACATACACACACATCATTAGTGTGAATAAAACAATTTAAATGGTTTCCTCAGGTACTCCTCAAGAATTAAAACGATCTGGATCAACTACTCTAAAGATTTATTGTTGTCTTTATCAGTAATCGGAATGTTTCTATGTGAGAATTTACTTGCCTGCAGGTCGTATCATACTTAAATGACAAAATAGTCTGAATGGCCTGCTTGGCTTGGATCACTTCATCACCATAGAATCATCTCAGAGGTGCTCTAAAGTGCACCCCATTCAGTGTCTGCAGGCTTCAGCTACTCAGGCCCCAACATCTTGCAATGTTACTGTGTGCACCAATATGAGTCCACTGTGTCTATTATTTCAAGGTACCACAGGAGCTCCAGTTACAACAAAACTCCACAGTGGGCCCTCTTTCATTGTGCTAAGCCATATCCACTCTAACAAAGCCTGGGGAAAGTCAAAGACCTGGTGCTACCAGTCCTGGAGAGTTTAAGAGAGTTTAGCAATACAAGTCAGGAGTATGTGCAACCCCAAGGCTCCTAATAGTAGTCAATAACTGCAATTGTCCTTTTTCCTTCCCAGTCTCTTTCTCAGCTCATCCTGACATGCAGGGTGTGTTAAGTGAAGGTGTAGTTGTTTGTGATTGGTGGGACATCCATTCAATCTAGAAAGGCCACACCAGCCCTCCACCTTTAACTGACAATAATGACATAACATAACGTGTATTTGTAAAGCGCACATTCACCCATAGCCAAAATTATAGATATTTATTATTACCCAACTCAATGGTACTCATTTTATCGACCACTGATGGATGAAAGGCTGAGTGGACCCACCGGGATTTGAGTCTGTGATCATGAGGTCGAACACAGGCCCCTGCAGTGGACGTATTAGTCCACTTAGAACCAGACTAATGTAACTAGCACACTGACTGTACTGGGAAATAATCTTCCACAATTTAGAGCACATCATCTCTCCGTGTGCACAAAGAGTAAATCTTATTAATGGCAACCACAGGAAAGCATGCATTATACATGTGTGCATGAAATAATTCATTTAGGGTAATACTCAAACTAGAAGAGAATTGTATGCCAATGAAGCAAATAAATCATAAGGTCTTTGCATCAGGTAACTTCCAACTTAGACTAGACCTCATCTGCCTTCGCGCTAACTGCACAGATAAAAGTCTGAGTCAGACAGCAGTTTGACTCACTCATGTTATGATATGCCACATGCAACCTGCTCAGAGAACTTAACTCCACCTTCCCACAGGAAACAGGCCTGATCTTAAAAGATAAACGCAGGACGTTGAAAGAGCATCACAGTGAGTAAGAAGATATTTGAAAGTCTCACATCTCTGGAGAGAGCAAAAACCACAGGCCCCCATGTGAAAAAAATTGTGCTTTTCACAGGTGAAACATGCTTTGCTACAAGCAAATTTGAAAGTAGGGGACTCATTATGATACCGGTCAGACCGACTGTCTGAAAGCCACAGCTGAGATCCAATTCCGACCACTAAGGCCGGGTAAGTCCCTCCAGCTATATTACGATGCAACTGCTGCTACTGCGGCGGTCTCATCTACAGTGGTGCACATACCCCCGAATATGTTGCTGCAAGTGCTTACAAGCTCACAGGAAACATGTGATATGTACACACATGCATAACATATCTAGGGATATGCCTTGTGCTGCATGTACCCCATTGTTTGAGTGTGGCAATCTGTGTACAGTCCAGTCAATGGGGATACATGCCCCTTATAAACTTAACTGCATTCTGGTGCCCACAGGGTCGTAGTGTTTTCGGGGGTTCAGCTGGTTCGGTGTAGGAGGAACGTGGAGAAAGGGATTCATGCCAGAGACTTTCGGGGAGAAGGTGATTTGGGTGAGCATGCGCCTGAAATCCTTTGTTTCCGATGAGTCAAGGCAGCCGGTCAGACCACTACGGTCAGCCCATCAGAAATGCACATTGTAATTCAGACGCAGTCAGAACTCCCTGTAGAGCTCAATAGCTGCTGCTTTTCTCCGACCACCATCTCAGTGGTTGCATAAACACTGTCGGAGTCGGAAGCCTCTCAGTGGTTTGTCGGTGTACACAATGCATACAACATAATACATGTTTAATACAATTTTTAGTAGCAGGATTTGGGTTTGTTGGAGAAAAGGATTTGGAGATTTTTTTTTTAATTAGTTCCTGTAAATAATTTTTTTGTTTTACATGTATTTATTACATTTTTACTATTTTTAAAACTTTGAATTTTTAAATTTAAAGTGTAAATTTAAAGCGAATTATTTTGTTAATGATACGTTTTGAAATGTAATATTTTCTTTCAATTTAAGTAATAAATTATGCTTTTATAATTTTTATTTGTAAAATGTGTTTAATAGTTTTATTATTTATTTGATTTTATGTTTTGTTTGCTCTATGTGTATTCTGTGTTTATTAAAAGTAAAAATGAAATATTTAAATATGGCTTGGTGTATTATGTTAATATCTTTTACAGTTTTATTTAAAATTGTAAAATATTTTTCTTTGCTGTTTTCTATGCATTCACATTTGAATTCAATTTATTTTATAACTTGCAATTGTGCATTTATTAAATATTTTAGCATAAAACTATTTGTGTTTTCATTTATTTTTTAAATTAAAATAATTAGTAATATTATTATTATTATTTGGATGTTGAGATTATAGTGAAATAGCCAGGAAAGAATGTTGAACTATTTGATATTAGATTTCTATTTCATGGTTAATTTTTTTCATTTTTTTCATTTAATGTAAAATGTATATTAATTAAGTTTTTTCTTTTAAATTGTACATTATTTTTCAAATTTTGATTAATGTATTTACATTACATATATATTTTTAAAATGTGTAGTTATTATATGCATATATTGCGTCATTTTTACCTTAAATTAAGTTGTTTAAACAATTTACTTTTACTTTTAAACATTTATGCTTTATTGTTATAGAATATTACAAAATTAAGGCCCTCAATACTATGGCTGGCTGTACGCCACTGACAGGCCATCGGTGGTGTTCCACCCTCCATCTAGGGTAGGGCATCGGTCCAAACCACTGCATAATGCAGTTGGTTGGACCACAGAGGTGGTAGGACTTCCGCCTCCACTGGGATCAAAGATCTCATTGGGACTGGGGTCATATTCCTGATCCCTACAATGGAGGTAGTTCCTGCGCAGGCATCACCGTAGGGATTAGGATATCCCTTTCCGACTGTCTGTTTATGGCAGATCCACCCCATGAACAGGAAGCCGAAAAAGGATTTTGGCGGCCTCTAGCAGGGCCCCCGTACCCCTCCTGCCTCCGCTATGTGGCAAGGGGGGTCCCACGTGGTGTCCCCCAAACATCCATGCACCTCGTACCAGGTACCACAAGGTGCCTGGTGCACAGTGCATGGATGTTAAAGAACATCTCTTTTTTAATTGTGGCTTCTGTGGCGGCACTTTTCCGGGCCACAGTACAAGGCACAATTGAAAAAGAATGTTTCATGGCAGTCACATTCTAATCTGGCGGGTGGGACCGTAGACTACTTGTTGACCAGTCTCACTCCCACAATGTTGGCGGTTGGACGCTCATCCGATTGCCATCGTAATGACCTAATAAGTTATTAAATTAGTATTTTTAATTTGTATGATAATTATATTGTTATTAAAGGTGCAATAGAGTAATAAAATATTACAGTTTATAAATTCTTGATTGATTATGAAATGTTTTTCCTGTTTCTTTTTAACTGTTCTCCTAAGTTTGGTGTATATTAGTAAATTATTAATGTGTATTGTAAGCAAAAGTTATTTTTTTTATTACTTATGATTGTTAAAAATGATGTACTGTCTTGTAAGAATATACAGGGCCTCATTATATTGAGACTCGGAAAGTCTCCCACCATGGGTATGACTTTCAACCGCCGCATTGCAATGCAAATGCAAATGCAAATGCAAAAAGAACAATGGATGGACAGAATGCAGAACAATGTCATAAATTCACCCCAGTACAGAGATCTGAGCCTAAATCCATTTTTTTTTGCTCACCATGCCATTCCAGTTTGGACCCACCCATATGCAAATCAGTCTTGACCCTGCACCCAATGGAAACAGTCCAGCCGGAACTGCCTGGTCAGATCCTCCCTGTACTGGAAACAAGCATCCTAGGATCAGTTTTGGAGTATCACCCCTCTTCAGCCAGGATAGCTTGACTCCAGTGGCATGGAAAGCACGGGACCCACGTCTGGGCATACCCATCCCACTCGGCGCGACAAATGCAAAAACAATTGATGGACAGAATGCAGAACAATGTCATAAATTCACCCCAGTACAGAGATCTGGGCCTAAAGCCATTGTTTTTTTTCTCACCATGCCGTCCCAGTTTTAACCCAGACATATGCAAATCAGTCTTGACCCTGTACTCAATGGGAACAGTCCAGCTTGAACTGCCAGGCCAGGTCCTCTCTGGACTGGAAACAAGCATCCTAGGACCGGTTTCGGGGTTTCACCCCTCTTCAGGCAGGATAGCTTGACTCCAGTGGTATGGAAAACACAGGACCCACCTCTAGGCATAACCATCCCACTCAGGGTGACAAATGAAAAAAGAACAATTGATGGACGCAATGCTGAACAATGTAATACATGCACCCCAGTACAGAGACCTGGTCTTAAATCCATCGTTGATTTTCTCACCTTCCCATTCCAGTCTTAACCCAGCCATATACACTGGCCTGGAAACAAGCATCCTAGGATCGGTTTCAGAGTTTCACCCCTCCTCAGCCAGGATAGCTTCACTCCAGTGGCATGGAGAGCTTGGGACCCATGTCTGGTCATTCCTGTCCCACTCGTGCAGACAAATGCAAAAACAACAATTGATGGCAGAATGTAGAACAATGCCATACATTCTCCCCAGTACAGAGATCTGGGCATAAATCCATAGTTGTTTGTTCACCATGCCATTCCAGTTTGAACCCAGCCATTTGCAAATCAATCTTGACCCTGTACCTTATGGGAACAGTCCAGCCCGAACTTCCAGGCCAGGTCCTCCCTGGACTGGAAACAAGGATCCTAGGACAAGTTTTGGTGTTTCACCCCTCTTCAGCCAGGATAGCTTGACTCCATTGGTATGGAGAACACGGGACCCACCTCTAGGCATACCAATCCCACTCGGGGTGACAAATGAAAAAACAATTGATGGACAGAATTCAGAACAATGTCATACATTCACTCCAGTACAGAGATTCGGGCCTAAATCCAGTTTTTTTGCTCACCATGCCATTCCAGTTAAAACCCAGCCACATGCAAATCAGTCTTGACCCTGTAGCCCATGGGAACAGACCAGCCTGAACTGCCAGGCAAGGTCCTCTTGGGACTGGAAACAAGCATGCTAGGACCTGTTTTGGGGTTTCACCCCTCTTCAGCCAGAATAGCTTGACTCCAGTGGCATGGAGAGCATGAGACCCATGTCTGGGCATACCGTTCCACTCGGGCTGAGAAATGCAAAAACAACAATTGATTTACAGAATGCAGAACAATGTCTTACAGTCACCCCAGTACAGAGATCTGGGCCTAAATCCATTGTTTTTTTGCTCACCATGCCATTCCAGTTTGGACCCAGCCATATGCAAATCAGGCTTGACCCTGCGCCCAATGGGAACAGTCCAGCCCGATCTGCCAGGCCAGGTCCTCCCTGGAATGGAAACAAGCATCCTAGGACCGGTTTCAGGGTTTCACCCCTCTTCAGTCAGGATAGCTTGACTTCAGTGGCCTGGAGAGCACGGAACCCACCTCTGGGCATACCCATCACACTTGGGGTGACAAATGCAAATAGTACAATTGATGGACAGAATGCAGAACAATGTCATACATTCACGCAGTACAGAGATTTGGGCCTAAATTAATTGTATTTTTCTCACCATGCCTTTCCAGTTTGAACCCAGCCATATGCAAATCAGTCTTGACCCTTTACCCAAAGTGAACAGTCCAGCCCGAACTGCCAGGCAAGGTCCTCTCTGGACTGGAAACAAGCATCCTAGGACCGGTTTCAGGGTTTCACCCCTCTTCAGCCAGAATAGCTTGAATCCAGTGGCATGGAGAGCACGGGACCCATGTCTGGGCATACCGTCCCACTCGGGCCGAGAAATGCAAAAACAACAATTGATGGATAGAATGCAGAACAATGTCTTACATTCACCCCAGTACAGAGATCTTGGCCTAAATCCATCATTTTTTTGGTCACCATGCCATTCCAGTTTGGACTTTGGACCCAGCCATATGCAAATCAGTCTTCACCCTGCGCCCAATAGGAACAGTCCAGCCCGAACTGCCAGGCCAGGTTCTCCCTGGACTGGAAACAAGCATCCTTGGACCAGTTCGGGGTTTCAACCCTCTTCAGGCAGGATAGCTTGACTTACAGTGGCATGGAGAGCAGGGGTTCCACGTCTGGGCATCCCCGTCCCACTCGGGTTGAGAAATTAAAAAACAACAATTGATGGACAGAATGCAGACCAATGTCATACATTCACCACAGTACAGAGATCTGTGCCTCAATCCATCATTTTTTGCTCGCCATGCCATCACAGTTTAAACCCAGCCATATGCAAATCAGTCTTGACCCTGTAACCAACCGGAACAGTCCAGCCCGAACTGCCAGGCCAGGTCCTCCCTGTACTGGAAACACGCATCCTAGGACCGGTTTTGGGGTTTCACTCCTCTTCAGCCAGGATAGCTTGGCTCCAGTGGCATGGAGAGCACGGGACTCACATCTGAGCATATCCGCCCCATTCGGGTGACAAATGCAAAAACAAAAATTGATGGACAAAATGCAAAACAATGTCATACATACACCCCTGTACAGAGATCTGTGCCTAAATCCATCGTTTTTTTGCTCAGCATGCCATTCCAGTTTGGACCCAGCCATATGCAAATCAGCCCTGACCCTGTACACAATGGGTAAAGATGGTCATATATCTTAAAGATCATGATAGAGATCCGGAGAAGGCTTTTACAACAAGTGGTAGGTGCATGGCTTGTTCTGAATACCGTTTGAGCTGGTGCACATGACATTTGAATGCAATGTCCGGGTATCGTTTTCTCACTTGGTGGTGTAGCCCAATGTAAATGACAAATGCACCTAGACCATATTCATGTTTTGGTAACAGGGGCAAAAAGTATTTTGCAATATCAAGATATAAATGATTTTAGGGCTTATCTGTTCCTATTCAGAGTTCAAAACTCTTCCGAAACATCTTGGACAAGAAGGAGACTTCAAGCAATATATAGAGTTTAGCAAATGAGGAACATCCACCAAAAAGTATCAGGGGCTGTATTATGCAAGTGCCCCGGGGAAACAACAGGCGTTTGCGCCTGCTTTGTGTGCCCCCGGTGCACTTTGGTATTTCAGAAGGGGAAGCAGATGCTTGTGCGTACCCTTTTGTAATACCGATAGCACTGGTGCACATAAAGCACTAGCGCTATTCCCAGAGGGCTTCCATCATGTGCATGGGGGTGTGCCCCATGCAAATTAGGGAATCCCTTTGCCTCTGCACCAGCGTTGTATAACAGACATGGGCGCAGAGATAAAGAAGCTCTCAGGAGGCGCACTGACAGAGCGTCACCTGAAACGTGGCTGAGTGCGTCTCACCTGAAAGGTGGTACACGGTCAGCACTCTGGAGGGGGAACAGGGGTCCCATGGGCCACCCAGACATCCCCTTGCAGGCAGGTGCAGTCACTCCCTGCAGCCACCTGCAAGGGGATCTCTAATACAAACAATGAAAATGAAATGAAAATGCGCCATGTACATAACACAGGCCCTGATGTCCCATCTACCTTATTTAGAGTGCACTGAGGTATAATTAATACATTAAAAATAGCAGATGCGACATGTGCTACTTTTTGGCAGGTGTACCGTATCCACCAAACCCTAACTGGGGTCCTTAGTGAAGTGGTTCAGGGGTGCAAAGACGCATTTTACCAGCCCTCTTACAAACCAGGAGGCTTGCACTTCCTATTGCACATTGTTATGTTATGGTACACATTTTTATAAAGTGCTTATTTGCCCCGAGGGGCGCCTTGGTGCTAGCTGATAGGATGAAGAATAAAACAGCAGAGTTATTAAAGGATGAAAAGCCAAGTCTTGAGAGCCATTGCTAGTTAATCCGATAGCTATTAACAACCCATTAATTTATTTATATTTTATTTGCTATTGGTTGCTCCACGATCCTCATTTCAAGGCTTTGAAATCCTTACATTTTTGCCAAGTGAGCCTCATAGAAGATTCAGGAAGATCCAGCTGAACCTACCTGGATCCCCTCAAGTACTTGATAAACTGCCCCCACTTGGCACATGAGCAATCCATAAACATACCTGTCTGTTTTTAAGACCCCAAGTTGACCCTGTCACGTTCCAATGTGGCACTGTCCTGTACAGTGCTGAGTACTAGCAATCAGCTGAGCAAAATACTAGATAATTACCCAAAAAGAAACAGATACAAATATGAGAATAATATTAGCAGTGTCTATATTCACACTATCCTTGATATGCCAATTTGATTTAGGGCAATGATATCCCAAATCCACTCTCCATTAATGGAGTATAGATTTATTAATGTGAAGTAACATTAATTTTACAATGGACAAAGATGCCACGGAACGTCAATTCATCAAAATACAAAGTGCAGCAGGATTCATGTTATGGACCCTTAGACCCCAGATTACCTCAGATAATTTGCCTCTCAGCCATTCAACAGCCTGCCCTTGTTTTTGAGGGGCTAGATGAAAGCAATGGAGAATAAACTGATGAGGATAAACAACTCTTGGGTTCCTGTTCTTGCAGCCTTCATGATCTTTGAGACTAGAGAGCAAGGGGACTAAAGGTAAAGCAACAGGTAAAGTGCATTTGCAGCATGACATGTGATGGCTAGTCCCATCTTCATTTTGCACACATCTTCCTATACCTTTCCATCGTCCTCTTCTTAAAGTATGTGTTAGATGTAGGTATTGGTGTTTATATAGCCCGAATTAGTGAGAGATGCTGCACAGTGTAATAGGGTAGATACTAATGTACAACAGCATAATGGACCACAATGAGATCAGGTACAATCGTGTGAGGAGAGTCTAAGGACAGATTCTGCAATAGGGCTTGGGTGGGGCCGGGAGGGTTCTTATTGTTAAATTGTGTGGTGCTTCTCAAAGAGAGTATTCTGCTTCCTATGGCACTGCAGGTGCTGAGCTGAAGGTGCACGCCTGATATATAGATAGATTATACTTCCCGTTCTACAGAGCTGAAGGTGCAAGCCTGATATGTAGATAGATTATATTCCTATTTTACACAGCTGAAGGTGATGGAGCACGGATTCGCACGTACAGCGACTTGCTTGTATCAAGAACCTCAAATAATGTTAATAAGTATAATCAACCTGTTCGTGTTATTAATATTGCACATTTTACACTACACGGGGTGTCCTAGCGAAGCTTGCATATGTGTTTACTAACCGTAATACTCTTGCCACTAAGATGGCCGCTGCTTAGCGGGAATTTCTTCTGCGCATGCGTCAGTCACACTCACGTGACGTGACGTACTTGCAGTTCTGGTGGGAAATCTTTGCGCCTGTGCACTAGTTAAAATGGCTGCTCTGTGTTCTCACATGTCCGATGCTTGCACCGCAGCTCTTTGCTATATTGTTCGTCTTGCACTAATCGTAATGCTATAATTAGTATAAAGTAAGGGGAGTCATATAGGGATTCCTGGTATACAGTGTATTCATTTATTTCTATGTTCTAAATTGTTTTCCTTTACTTTTCATGCGGCAAATCTTTTGGGCCTGGGAGGTGTTTGAAATTCCATCTTAGAAGTCCCTATTGCGCATGTCACCCTGGCAGAGGGAATAAAACCTTGTACCAGTGGAACCCAGCCAGCTGGCAGCCACAGTCAAGATGCCCATGAGAACCGACCTGTGACCCAGTAGGACGAGGCTGAACTGTACTACATTTGAAACAATTGTAGATAAATTTGTATAATCCATTGTTAGGAGAAGAGCACATATCATGGGAACCCCAAATTCAATAGGCGGTCCCAAAAGATGTAAATTGGGGCTTGTGAGAGTCAAATCCTGGTTGGTGTGTTGACCTGTCCTACTTGTGGACCAATCGAAATTGGGAATTCTTACACTTGCAACATTTGGGGGGTGGTACACTGACCCAAAAACAGTATAACTAGTCTAGGTTTAGCTAGAGAAGTCGTCCGACTTGTCCGAATAGCTGACCTGTCACTGACCCTACGCACTCAATAGCTGATCCTAAAACAGAGGTGCTGCGGAGCACTGTGTCCGATTGTCTCACAGACCCATTGGGGGTTTTGAGAACCTTAAGTGCTGGCGGAGCACTTTGCTGGGGAATTCGACAACCCAATCGGGGTTTTGATCGATAACTGCAGAGAGGGTGTAGCGCAGGCGTTGCAGCTGAACTGCGGGTGCTGGTCTTACCTTGGTGGTCCTGTCCTGATCCTAATCTGGTTTTCCTGTCCTGGGTTTCCATTCTGCACCTGCTGGCCTACCAGTGACCGTATCTCTTTGGGTTTCTCCTGTCCTAAACTGACCCGTGGCCATGGTTGGTCTTCACACCTTTCTAGGTGAATATAGCGCTGGGGGAACCTATTCTGCATCCTTCATTCTTTTTCTTTGCTTTAATAAAGATTTTCCATACTTCCTCTTTTGGCTGACAAATGATAAAGTCTTACATTATAGTTGTTATATTAGCATGTTCCATTCTTCCCCGTCCTATAAAGGCAATTGTGACGTATAATTCGTGAAATATAGAATGTTCCTTTTTTACCCGATCCTTTAGTTGATTTACATTTTGGGTACATCTGCAGTATATAGCGTGTTCCATTTTTCCTGTCCTATAGCTACCTGATACCTTCGAAATTTAAAGACTGATTAAGAGTTCCTTTGCTTGACCCACTTTTTGAGTATACAAACTGTGACATTATAGCATGTTCCTTATTTTTCCTGTCCTTTTAGTTACTCCACGTCAAGTCTAAATTCCTAAAAAATCCTTGTTAGCATGTTCCCTGTCTTTACCTTCCCTTTAGAGTCCCAAATGGTTGGTCTTATTTACTTCCATATGTGCTCTTTATAATCTTAGTTATTGACAGTTTACTTGCTGTGAACCTTATGCTTTCTGAATCTGACGAAATCTAGATAAAGGTTTTAAAACTTCCTGAGTCTGTGGGTATTATATGAGTGCAAATAGAGTAAATAGTATTTGTATTTTGGTATCTGCCTTTCTTTTACAGCTAGCTCCCTGATCCATTGTGATCATAGGTACCCGTAACAGTGGATTGGTAAGTCGGGTACATTGGAAATACATAGGAAGGAACTGGGTTACTGGTGGTAGAGTGTAAGGTTACCCGATTAATAAATATGGTGAATTAAATTTGTGGGCCCAAATGTGCATATGGTAAAATTGTTGGTCGGGTGACCTGCGTGGTCTATCAGTAATTTTGTGGTAGCAGAGCTATGGTTAGGGACTAGTTAAAGTTAGGTAGGACTAGTTAAGATAGGTAGATAGGTTATTTGCTGCTAATAGTGAAAATGTTGCTGATAAAATATCGATCGATAAAATATTGATGTTTATTGCTTTGAAAAATTATGAAATGTTTTAAATTGTTTTTCCTGCTGCTATATTGATATATGTACTAATAATTTGTTAGTGATTGTTACATCTTTGTCTGGAATCCCCGGGGAAAGATTAGCGGGTGGTGAGGAGAATCCACGCCGTAGTGAGGTTACTTACTACAGGAAAATTGGTGCAGGTCAGGCAGAACTGGAAGCACTAATTAGGGTTTTCTGCATAAGAGTATGAATAAATGATAGCAAAGAGTTCTCTGGCAAAACTTCTATTGTGATATAACCTAGTAAGGGTCACACAGAAGGAGTAGCAGGTTCGTCTAAGCTTGATTGGTAGCAAAGGAGTTCGCTGGTGAAACTTTTGACTTAGTATATATCCCGAAGTGGATGAGTCGAAGGAGTAGCAGGTTCACTAATGCTTAGGGGAAGAGTAGGCAGAAGGGATCTACTCGCAGTCTTTGAAAAGTAAATAGAAGAAGTTTACTTGCAGTGAAACAAAATATTTTCTTTCTAGACACTCGAGTACAGTGACAAATGTGTTTACGTTGTGAATTAAACAGAGCACTTGCACTTTAAAGGGTAAGAAATCGAAGTGTTTCTTACCTTGTGAAGAAGGGAGTCAGTTGCGGAGCTGCGCTGACGTCACTCAGTGCCGCGCTGGTATTGGTTGAGACAGCGGGCGTGTAGCTGAGATGCAATTGTAAAGGAGGGGTGAGCACAGGAGCGTGAGAACTCGTTTGCGAGAAACGCCGCGCACCCATTGGTTGAGATTTCTTTGAAATAACGCATTTGATTGGTTGCAGAAAAATAAAAGACGCTTTTAGATTGGAAGTGATTCTGTAAACAAAGTCGCTTGTGGAAAAGTATATGTGGCATCCGTCTAATCCAGAGACTAGACCTGATCCAAAATATATAGGTTTC
The DNA here is from genome assembly GCF_964261635.1 of Lissotriton helveticus. Lineage (NCBI taxonomy): Eukaryota > Metazoa > Chordata > Amphibia > Caudata > Salamandridae > Lissotriton > Lissotriton helveticus. The sequence continues at coordinate 238,344,288 of NC_136059.1, forward strand.
GGAAAAGATAAGTGGAAAGGTCGTAAAAGCGTTATGTACGGAAATAAGAGGAAAATGACCTTAGTAAGCAAAGTGAAAAATTATTTCAAGAAAGACAAACCTATCAAAACTAGAGAAGAAGTTGTCATTCCACCACCTAACACTTCCGCATCATTTATGATGTTTGACAGAGGCTACCATACTTGCGTATGGTTGGAAAATTGGGTGAAATATACAAAAAATTACGGGATTTTGGCATTTCCGTTAGATGGTACATTTAATAGTAGGATTCTGTTCAATTTGAGAACCCGAATGAATGACTTACATCCCAGACCCAGACTAACGCAATATGAGGCCTTAGAAGAATGGGAAATAGAGGCTTTTGAGCGAGACAGACCCAGAATGGACAAGGGGTTGACTAAATGGTATCCAAAAGTAAATAAAGAGACCCGAGATAAAAGAATGAAAGAGTGGAGACAGAACATAATAGTAGAAGGACTGTACCCTGTAATAGCACTAGAAGCGCCAATGGGAGAGAAAAGGACAGAAAAGACAAAGCATTTGATGACCGGTGGGGATTCAGATGATGATTATTTGGAGGAATTGTTAATGAAGAATCCACCTCCTTATAATGAAGGATAAAGACCGCCAAGTGCGAGAGACACCTGTCTAAGACCTCCTTATCAGGAGGAGCCAAGACCTTTAAGTACAGGGAATCCATTCCTGAAACCTAACTATGGTGAGGGACCAAGTATGACACACCCAACTGCCCCGAATTATATACCTACCCTAAATCCGAAAATAGTGCATGAAACAAGCCTGGAAAGGGTACTGCAGGAGAGAGAGCGAGAGGCTCTAGCTAAACAAAGAACAGAATTAATTCAGAAAATCTCCCAATTGAATACAAGTCCTGAAGCTTTGACAATCCCAGTGACTATTGGACCAGTTGTTCCTTTGTACGGGGATAAGCAGAATAGCCTGAAGACTCCTATGATTACCCCATCTGTAGTACAGCCGAGAAAAGAAAGCTTAATTGTAGATGATCAGGCAAGTGAATGTGAATCTGTGATTTGCTTGATGGATTTACCGATAAGGGAACCAGAAGGGGGTTCACGGAGGAAGAACACTCCTTTCAATTCTGGAGAGGTGCAGATTGAGTCAGCTTCTGGTACTAGAAATGCCACAGTAGTGACTCCCTGAAGAAATTGAGAGATGGAGTCGAGAATTAGAGAAACAAAATCCTCTGTCGAAACCATTAGATATTTACAAACTAAGAATAGAATTGGAAGAATTGATGGCTGGGGTTAGACAGACTGAACACCTTTACTGGAGAAGAATTGCTGTTTATTTGCAAAAGTATCACCCGTAATACCAGAGTATTCCATGAGAAATTAATGGACACCGCGGCTAGTATGGGAATAGATATTGGTAAATCTAAGGTATTGCAAAAGCCCTACAGAGCAGAGTTCTCAGACAGAGACTAAACATGAATGTGTCAGGGAAAAAGGTACAGATACGAGAATTATTAAACCTGTTGCAAAAATGGGGAGAATTAGAAAAATGGAAAGCCAGGTGGGCAAAGAAAAAGGAGGAGATTAGATCAAAACAGATGGCTTCCGAGTATGTCTTAAAAGACGCAGACAAGGCAGAGAAATTGTATCCTATGAGAGAAGTGCCAGGTGGAAAGTATGTACATGTTCCATGGTCCCGACAGGATATTGTGTCCTTTACCAATGACTTCCCAAAATTACGAGAAAAACCTGTAGATTGGTACAGACAGGTCGAGAGATTTGTGAAGGTCCAGAAGTGTCTCTGGAAAGATTTAGATGGGTTCTTTGACATTGTAGTTCCCGTAGATTTGTGGACGGAATGTAAAATTGCTATTGATTGGCCTAGTGAGGAATACCCAAGACACCCAAATACAGGGGCACCTTCAGCAGATGTAATGAAGAAATACAACCAGGTAATGTTGCATCTCAAAGGAAAGGTGCCTGCAAAAGAAACTGATTGAACCCGAATAGATAGAACTACCCAGAATAGAGATGAAACTGTGCATTCCTATTATGAACAACTGTTACAGGTGTTCAAAACGTACAGCGGATTGGACAACATTGAAATGAAGGACATGACCCACTTCATTTATAGATTTGTGCTAGGGTTAAGGCCTGAGATTTCACAATGGATCAAAGATAATAAAATCTGTTGGCAGTCTAAACCAATTGATGAGGTCCTGAAGTATGCTAAATATTGCGAGGATGAAATGACAGACAAACGAAAAGCATTAAAAGAAAAGGTCATGTGGGCACAGGTAAAGTTGGCGGAACAACAGGAACAGCAGTTAAATAAATTGACCAGTAATCAGGAACAGGGCCCCGAGGGTGGGGGTAAGCCCAAAGTAAAGATGAGCCGAGAGGAGGCCAAAAAGAAGTTCCCCTGTCACGGGTGCGGACAAATAGGTCACTGGAGAGACGAGTGTCCACATGTACAGAATGGTAATGTGCAAATAAATGATTTAAATCCACAGACGCAGAATGAGAAATCACGAAAGACCCAGCAACAGGTAAAGCAGAATCAGTTGCCTCGTGCACCTAGACAAAATTATAGGAGCAAATCACAACAGGGTGAAGACACCGAAGTATGGGAAGTAAGGGAGAATAAGAAAGCAGCAACCTCACAATTTCTGTTAAATGACACGTTTCTCTGTGATGACACCTACTGACGGTGCCTGAGGGGGGGGGGACGAGGAGTGCATGCTTGGCTCCTCCTTGCCGGTAGACCAGTCAGGGCCATACATTGAAGGAAAGGTTGAAGGAAATGACGTCACCTTTTTGTTGGACACTGGTGCTACCCATTCTACTGTGAGAACAGCAGACGTTCCAAACCGACCCCTCTCGGGAGAAGCGATCCAAGTAGTGGGTGTTTCTAATCAGCTAAGTAGTACCCCAGTTACAAAACCTATGGAGATTAAAATTGGGAATTTTAAGGAAATGCATAGGTTTGTTGTCTGTGATTCCAGTCCTGTAAACCTGCTAGGACGAGATTTGTTGTGTAAAATGAATTGTACTATCTTTTGCACACCAAATGGCGTCGAATTTCAGACCCCAGACGAAGACGGAATTTACAAATTAATGTTAGCAAGACCCGACTCAGAAATTGAAAGAATGACAATAAAGGACTTACCTGAAGAGCTCCAAGAAACAGTGAAACCAGAAGTATGGGATTTTACTGGAAAAGATGTAGGATTAATGGCAAATGTTGACCCAATTAAAATAGCCATAAAAGAAGATGCAGTCTACCCAAATACTAAACAGTACAAGATGAGTGCAGAAGTTAAAGCAGGAGTGGCCATTGAAATAAAAAGACTGTTAGAGGCAAATATTATACAAGAAGTGATGAGCAGTCCATGTAATTCGCCCATAATTGGAATCAAGAAACCTAGTGGGAAGTACAGGGTAGTACAGGACCTGCGCAAGGTTAACAAAATTGTGGTTCCTTGCTGTCCTGTTGTTCCAAACCCTGCAGTGATTCTATACCAAATTCCATGGAATGCTGGATGGTTTACCGTCATTAACTTATGTCATGCATTCTTTTCAATTCCATTGCATCCGGACAGCAAATTTATTTTCTCACTTGAGTTCGACAGTCATGTCTACGTCTGGAATCGCGTCCCTCAGGGGTATACAGAAAGCCCCTCAATTTTTAATCAGATTCTGAAAAAGTGCCTCGAAACCCTAATATTGCCCGGAAAATCTGTTCTGGTGCAATACATAGACGACCTTTTGGTGGCGTCTAAAAGTCGAAAAGACTGTGTCACTGACACAATTGCCTTGCTGAACCATTTAGGTGAAGGAGGACATAAAGTATCACCAGAAAAGCTGCAGTTCTGTACCACCTCAGTGAAATATCTGGGGCACCAGATAGAGAGAGGTATCAGGAAAGTCACCTCTGAAAGAATCAGGATAATTCGGAACATGGAACTGCCAAATACCCAGAAAGAAATCAGAATGTTCCTTGGAGTTGTAGGTTACTGTAGGCAGTGGACTGTGGGATTTGCAGTCTTAGCCAAACCATTGATAAAAATGACAAAGAAAGGAGCAGTAGAGTGGGATGACGAAAGCATGACAGCTTTTACAAAATTACGAGAATGTCTGTGTACTGCTCCTGCACTAGGAATGCCTGATTATTCAAAAGATTTTGCACTGTTCTGTGACACACGAGACAATTGTGCACTTTCAGTCCTAACTCAAATTCATGGTTTGACTCGACGTCCAGTGGCATACTTTTCTTCCATATTGGACCCAGTAGCAGCTGGATTACCTGGATGTTTGAAAGCTGTAGCTGCAACATGCATGAGTCTTGAACAAAGTGAGTCCATTGTTATGGGACATCCAGTAACTGTGTATGTTCCACATTCTGTTGTAATTTTACTGACAAGAACAAAAACCCAGTATCTCACACCTAGTCGGCTGACTAAGTATGAGAGAATCCTTGTAGGTGCAGGAAACGTGACCCTTGAACGATGTAACATTTTGAATCCAGCCACCTTACTACCTAGCTCATTCGCAGCAGTGGTGAGGGAAGAATTTGCACATGATTTCATTGATTTGATTGAGTTCAGTTCCAAACCACGCCTAGACATAAAAGAGAACCCTCTGTTTAGTGAAGATTATGAATTGTTCGTAGATGGATCATGCATGAGACATGAGGATGGTGGCCTAAGCGCTGCCTACTCTGTGTGCACTCTAGAGCGCCCAGTGGAAGCATCCTATCTATATGGAGTCAAGTCTGCACAAATAGCTGAATTGGTTGCATTGACAAAAGCTTGTAAATTTGGGAGGAATTTGAAAATAACCATATACACTGATAGCCAGTATGGTTATGGGGTTGTGCATGGCTTTGGCCAGTTGTGGCTACAAAGGGAGTTCCTGACTTCTTCAGGCACGCCTATCAGAAATGGAAAATACGTGCAGGATTTACTAGAATCAATCCAGTTACCAAAAGAATTGGCTGTGGTCAAGTGTGCTGCTCACAAATCTGGCAATGACAAAGTAACAGCAGGTAATCGATAAGCTGACCAATTAGCCCATCATTGTGAAAAATACAGAATTTCAATCAATATGAAGAATGGGGGAAACGGAAACAGCTGCCAACTTTTGATGCTTGGGGGAGTGAATACATGGGAGGAAGTAAGAGACTTACAGGAAGCAGCAGAGCCACAGGAAAAACAAAGATGGAGACATTTCGGTTGTCGAAGGAGAAATGCAGATGGTGTCATTGTTTACCTTGATGATATGCCTGTGTTGCCAGACTGTATGCTTGCTCCTATGGCGAGGTTAATACATGGAGACACACATGTGGGCAGAGATGCGATGATTCGCATGTTCCGCCAAACATGGTTCAATTCGAAATTCAAAAGCGTAGCAGAGGCACTCTGCCAGAGGTGTTTGACCTGCCAACAATTTAACCCTGGAAAGAAAACCATAGTGTTACCAGGGAAAATTGGAAAGGCAGAAGGCCCTTTTATTAGATTACACCTCGACTTCATTCAGTTGCCCCCTTGTCGAGGAATGAAATACCTACTTGTCATTGTCTGCCTGTTTTCAAAATGGGTGGAAGCTTTCCCTGCCCGTAGAAATGACAGTATCACAGTAGCAAAATCATTGCTTAGGGAACTCATACCTCGTTACGGTTTCCCAGTCTTAATTGAATCTGACAGAGGAAGTCATTTCCAGAATGAAATAATAAAGCAAATCTGTGAAGCATTCAAAATCACGCAAAAACTGCACTGTGCATATCGCCCAGAGGCTTCTGGAGTGGTGGAACAGATAAATGGCACAATCAAATCAAGATTGGGAAAGATGTGTGAATACACTCAGCTGGAATGGCCAGATGCTCTGCCTCTTGTGTTAATGGGACTCAGAAGTATTCCAGACCGGAACACAGGCTTGAGTCCACATGAAATCCTGATGGGAAGAGCAATACGGCAAGCATGGGTGCCAGGATACAAAATAATAAGCATATCTGATGATTTGGTGCTAGAATACTGTAAAGAGCTGGCTGACCAAGTGCGTTCTATCTCTCGCCAGGTAGGGGGAGAAGACATCGCCAGGCCAACGACTCCAGCACATGACCTGAATCCAGGTGACTGGGTCATAATAAAGAAGCACACTCGGAAAAGTTGCCTAGAACCAAGGTGGGGAAAGCCACGACAGGTGATCCTGGTAACCACCACAACTGTAAAGTGTGCAGGAGTACCTTGCTGGATCCATGGTAGCCACACAAAGAAAGTGACTGAACCTGACGAAACTGAGGCTGAAGGTTGCGCAGCTGAAGGATCCCAAGATATCGGTCCTGAAGTAGCTGAAGAAGAACAACCGAGCTCCAGTCAAGAAGATTGGGTCCCATTTATCAATCTGACAATCGACCCTATACGAACTAGAAGTGAAGCCCATTTAGATAGACAGTGGGATAGAGAGGACGAGACAGGTGAAGAAGAAGCTACTCAGATCATCGAAATACACGTTAAATCTGATTCTGAGGAGGACCAGGTAGGGAGAGAGCAGGTAATAGACACTCCTCCAAGAACACCTGCACCAGAAGAGGGACCGATAGAAACTAGGGCGGAAGTTCAAGCGGAAGAAAATCAAGAGCTTGAAGAGCTTGAACAGGGACAGGTAGGGATAGACAATTGTGTTCAGGAAGAAGAGATCGAAACAGATCAAAGCCAAACTCTGCATATACCAGAACAAGGCCAGTTTAGGGACCAGGCGTAAGAAACCGATGAAAGACCTGGACCTAGTCAGTTAGGGAACAATACAGAGGACGAACTTGATCCCAATGTGCCACAACTGAATGAAAACAAAAGGGTGTTTGAAGAAGGCCACAAGACAGTGCCAGTTAAAAGACTAAAAAAAGGGTAACTCAGTACTTAGATTTGTGCAATGGCTGAGATTGCGTCTAAAGACGATAACCGAGGAGCCTGAACAGATAAATGAGGTCTCGAGTCAAACTGACCCAGTGGTGACAAAGCCAAAAAGAAGAAGTGCTTGTATCAAACAGCTGAATAACAAGTATTCGAGCCCTGAATGGACTTACTTTGTACTGGAAGAATTTGAGAATCTGGAAATAAGTGACGAAAGTAATGAAAGTGATGAAGAATTGATTACTGAACAGACCAGTGAAGAAGCAAACCCAACCTGAAAAGTTACTCGAGTAAGCAAGCCGTGCAGAGTTACAAAGAGGGGTTGAAGTTTCTTTTGAGCCAAAATGTCTGATTCTTCTGAGAATGGGAGACCGAGACGAAGTTGTTGTAAAACATGCTGCCAAGTATGTTTATGTAGTGTAGCAATCGTACTAATACTTTGGATAGGACTAACAATAACTATTCCTTCTATGATGAGTAAAAACCCAAGTCTGTACCCAAATATTAACCTACCTGATGACACTATAGAATCACATACTAGAAGTACACCACGAAGAGTAGATGCATTGGACAAACCACTTAGCCTGAAACAGACACAATTAGATTTAGAATCACCAGATGAGGAAGGATTACACTTTAACAAAATCAAGAATAAAACTCATTTAAATGTTTTCGCAAATCTGTTAGTACATTATGTAGAAACTATGGAAATAGACGACTGTTATGTCTGCATGAAGCTACCCACTTCAGTAGCTGAAGGTGTGACTTACCACCACATGCCCTAAACCTATGGAATTTCCTGTAGTATACTAACTAGTTTATTTTATAAAAGAGGACCTTTACAGTATTACTATTCAAACTCTGACGTGACATTTTCTGAACTTCCTGTTCGAAGAAACCTGAATCCTGTACATACAACTAGAGACGTAGCTAAATACATGAGTGATTATTTTCTAACTGTAGGAAAGATAGATATAGATGACGCACACAAAAATAACTTGACCTGTTCTTTATATAAAGAAGAAAAAGACTTTCTAGATATGGTAGAAAAAAGAAGAGAAAGTTTCCAAAAGAAAGCAAGGGACAAGTACCAGAAAGTTCCCAAATGGGCAGAAAGTATAGGGAGCACCTGAAATGGTGGATCTAACGCTGCGATGTTGCTGGATTTTGAAAAGAAGGGAAAACTTATCTTAAAAGAGAGAAAACTAGTTATTATAACAACATTTTCATTGGTTCCAGTGAATGCGAACATAATTACAAGGTTGGGGTTTCAAAGATGGGTCAGAGCCTGTGTTTCCTGGAATTTATTTTATTTGTGGGAATAAGGCTTACTTCAAATTGCCCGACCATTGGTACGGGAGTTGTTATTTTGGTATTGTCTTTCCAAAGATATACCATGTGGGGAAAATCACTGGAAGCACTGGAAAAACTAACGAATTAGTACGTAGTAAATGAGAAAGTGCTGGTGAACTAGTAGGAGATATTTTTAGTGCACTGATACCTGCAGTGGGAGTGACTCTGAACACTCACAGAATTTGCAAATTGTCAACAGTAGTGGATCGATTGTCTACTGACACTGCTGGAGGTTTCCTGATGGTCAATACTGAAGTGGTTGCGATCAGATCCATGGTTTTACAGAATAGACTTGCTCTTGATACCCTATTAGCAAAGGAGGGCGGAGTCTGCAGAAGGTTGAAAGCGCAACATTGTTGCACTTACATACCTGAAAAAAGTGTGGAAATTAAAAGGTATGTGAGGAACATTACTAATTTGGAAAAAGAGCTTAAACCACTGGAGGTTGACAGTGCCTGGAAGAGACTTACTGATGGTCTCTCTGCTATAGGTCATTGGTTTACTAACTTAATAAAAGTACTGATGCCAATTGCAGGAATAGGTTTAGTAGTATTTCTCATATTCATTTGTTGTAAATGTCGAAAGCACCAAAAGAAGTACACTGTGAACAAGAGAGGAGTAAAGAGAAATGTGGATGAACTTGAATTAGAGGAACTAAATAATCAGATTTAAAAAAGGGTGAAAAATTCTCACCCTAATAAAGAAACTAAAGAAAACCTGAACAGAATGTTTGAAGAGATTGAACTTGGAAAAGTGTGAAAAGTTGGCATCTGGTTCCATGAATTTGTGATGATATAAAATATCATTAAAGAGGGGATTGATGGAGCAAGGATTCGCACGTACAGCGACTTGCTTCTATCAAGAACCTCAAATAATGTTAATAAGTATAATCAACCTGTTCGTGTTACTAATATTGTACATTTTACACTACACGGGGTGTCCTAACGAAGCTTGCATATGTGTTTATTAATCGTAATACGCTTGCCACAAAGATGGCTGCTGCTTAGTGGGAATTTCTTCTGCACATGCGTCGGTCACACTCACGTGACGTGACGTACTTGCAGTTCTGGTGGGAAATCTTTGCGCCTGCGCACTAGTTAAAATGGCTGCTCTGTGTTATCACATGTCCGATGCTTGCTCCGCAGCTCTTTGCTATATTGTTCGTCTTGCACTAATCCTAATGCTATAATTAGTATAAAGTAAGGGGAGTCATATTGGGATTCCTGGTATACAGTGTATTCATTTATTTCTATGTTCGAAATTGTTTTCCTTTACTTTTCATGTGGCAAATCTTTTGGGCCTGGGAGGTGTTTGAAATTCCATCTTAGAAGTCCCTACTGCGCATGTCACCCTGGCAGAGGGAAGAAAACCTTGTACCAGTGGAACCCAGCCAGCTGGCAGCCACAGTCAAGATGCTCATGAGAACCGACCTGTGACCCAGCAGGACGAAGCTGAACTGTACTACATTTGAAACAATTTTAGATAAATTTGTATAATCCATTGTTAGGAGAAGAGCACATATCATGGGAACCCCAAATTCAATAGACGGTCCCAAAAGATGTAAATTGGGGCTTGTGAGAGTCAAATCCTGGTTGGTGTGTTGACCTGTCCTACTTGTGGACCATTCGAAATTGGGAATTGTTACACTTGCAACATTTGGGGGGTGGTACACTGACCCAAAAACAGTATAACTAGCCTAGGTTTAGCTAGAGAAGTCGTCCGACTTGTCCGAATAGCTGACCTGTCACTGACCCTACGCACTCAATAGCTGATCCTGAAACAGAGGTGCTGCGGAGCACTCTGTCCGATTGTCTCACAGACCCATTGGGGGTTGTGAGAACCTTAAGTGCTGGCGGAGCACTTTGCTGGGGAATTCGACAACCCAATTGGGGTTTTGATCGATAACTGCAGAGAGGGTGTAGCGCAGGCGTTGCAGCTGAACTGCGGGTGCTGGTCTTACCTTGGTGATCCTGTCCTGATCCTAATCTGGTTTTCCTGTCCTGGGTTTCCATTCTGCACCTGCTGGCCTACCGGCGACCGTATCTCTTTGGGTTTCTCCTTTCCTAAACTGACCCGTGGCCAGGGTTGGTCTTCACACCGTTCTAGGTAAATATAGCGCTGGGGGAACCTATTCTGCATCCTTCATTCTTTTTCTTTGCTTTAATAAAGACGGTTTCTTGCATATTGATTTTCCATACTTCCTCTTTTGGCTGACAAATGATAAAGTCTTACATTATAGTTGTAATATTAGCATGTTCCAATCTTCCCCGTCCTATAAAGGCAATTGTGACGTATAATTAGTGAAATATAGAATGTTCCTTTTCTTTACCCGATCCTTTAGTTGATTTATATTTTGGGTACATCTGAAGTATATAGCGTGTTCCATTTTTCCTGTCCTATAGCTACCTGATACCTTCGAAATTTAAAGACTGATTAAGAGTTCCTTTGCTTTACCCACTTTTTGAGTATACAAACTGTGACATTATAGCATGTTCCTTATTGTTCCTGTCCTTTTAGTTACTCCACGTCAAGTCTAAATTCCTAAAAAAATCCTTGTTAGCATGAGTCCTAAATGGTTGGTCTTATTTACTTCCAATATGGATATGTGCTCTTTATAATCTTAGTTATTGACAGTTTACTTGCTGTGAACCTTATGCTTTCTGAATCTGACGAAATCTAGATAAAGGTTTTAAAACTTCCTGAGTCTGTGGTTATTATATGAGTGCAAATAGAGTAAATAGTATTTGTATTTTGGTATCTGCCTTTCTTTTACAGCTAGCTCCCTGATCCATTGTGATCATAGGAACCTGTAACAGTGGATTGGTAAGTCGGGTACATTGGAAATACATAGGAAGGAACTGTGTTACTGGTAGTAGAGTGTAAGGTTACCCGATTAATAAATATGGTGAATTAAATTTGTGGGCCCAAATGTGCATATGGTAAAATTGTTGGTCGGGTGACCTGCGCGCTCTATCAAAGGTGCAAGCCTGATATGTAGAGTATGCATCCCCTTCTACAGAGCTGCAGGTACAAGAATGACATGTAGATAGATTATACTTCCTGTTCTACAGAGCTGAAGGTGCAACCCTGATATGTAGATAGATTATGCTACCCGTTCTACAGAGCTGAAAGGTTCATGCCTGATCTGTAGATAGATTATACTTCCGGTTCTACAGAGCTGATGATGCAAGCCTGATATGTGGATAAATTATATTTCCTGTTCTACAGAGCTGAAAAGTACAAGCCTGATCTGCAGATAGATTCTACACATTGTGGGCATATTATCAAGAAAATGAGTTAAAATTATCGCAGCTTCTGCAGCTAAGGCGGCGATATTGGTCTTGATAATATGCCGTAGAGATTTCCCATTGAAGTCCATGTTCACACCAGAACATGGGCTTCTATGGGAATTCACAAGGGCATATTATCAGGGCCATTATTTCCGCTTTAGCGGCAGTTTCCTGCCGCTAAAGCGGCGATCATTTTAACTCAGTTTCTTGATAATATGCCCCTGGGTGCTTGCAGACGGAAAGGTTCCTTACGCCTCTCATCACTTTTTGCAGAGCACCTCAGGATTATTTAAACGCTACAGAAGGTAATTCATGCAATGACATCAAACTAGAGCTAACGACGTTCTATAAGAAATGTATCAAAGATTATTGCAGAGCACACTTTTGTCTCCAGGCTGGATCTCATGCCACTTTTGCCCACCTTTGAGAATTACATGAAGCTCGAAATAAAGACAAGCTCAATTAGACTGCAGAAGATGCATTGAAAGACGCTGCCACCTTGGTGCAGAGCACACAGTATTGATGGTGCTATGAAGGTGGCAGAAAAAATTGATCTATTTAGTGTAATTTGTTCTCCCATTCCAGCCAGGAGAGTGTGAAGATTACAGGGGAGCAGGTAGTTCTGTATGAGCAAACATGAATTGCAGCTGTTTGACTGATTGCCCATTTCACCGTAAATATGAAATCCAGTTTATCACATAAAACTACAGTCATGCACTGCTTCCACAGCGTTGTAGAATCTGCCGCTGCTGTACCCATACAAAGCAAAATGCATGCTATTCATTCTTCATGGCTAACTATGTCACAGTATATGCTGTCATGCAAGGAATACTTGAGGAATCAAAAGCTGAATCTGCATGCCTCAGTGTGTACTGTGCAGTTTATTTCAGTTTTTTCTTTGACAACAGCAGAGAACAGAAACTGGTCATTACAATGAAGGAACATAATCAGTTTATATAGGAGAAGAAATTTGTTGAAGCTTCCTCCTTCATCCATCATTTTCATATGTGAAACTTTTCTGTGTCTCTTATATGTCTTTGCGTAGTAGGAGGCAGTGATGGAAACAGAAAAAGTTTACTCTGGAAAACCTTTTACCTGGCCCTGCCTGCTCCACCTACTTGTGCCTAATCTTCCACCCAGGTCTGGCCCTTGCGGACCCCGCTCTGACTTTATCCGAGGCTCCCAGCCTTACCCTCCTGCCTCCCTCCTCTTTCTATCTTGTTTCTCTTACTCTCTCTTTTAACTGTCTGTGTCTACTTTCCACTCACTCTTTGCTTTGCTTTTGGTGTTGCTTTGTAACCACTTTCCTCTAACTCTTTGCTCTTTCTCTCAATGATTTTGTCTTGCTCTCTGATTACTCAACAGGTCTAGCTTATCTCCACCACCGCCTCAAACCACCAAATAACTTCGATCTGCATTCCAGGCAAAAACACACTTTCCTCGCATTAAGAAGACCAGAAGTGGAGGAAGCTCCTTCTCATTCCTTGCAGCCGAGACCTGGAATGGCTTTCTGAAACACCTCAGAACCTCCCCCTCCATCATGATCTTCCAAAGGAAACTCAAGACATGACTCTTCCTGACGAAACTGGCATGATCTCCTTCTCCCCCATCAGGAATACCCTACTCAGCTCCTGGATACCGTCATGGGTGATTAGCTGTGCTCTACAAATTTTCATAACATAACAACACCTTTCCTCTCACTCTGTGCTCTACTTTCGGCTTCTTTGCTTGTCAGTGTCCTCTCACCCTAACACACTCACTCTTGCTCGCTTCTCTCCCACTCTTGAGTTTCCTTCTTTTTTTGCCTTTTTTCTTTGCTCACCTCATTTACTTTTGCCATTGTTTCTGCTTTTCCCTCCTTGATTGCCCCTTGCTACAGCCTTTTTCCTTTTCCTGCTCTTGCCTCTCACTTCTGAGCTCTTTGCTCCCTGCAACCTCTCTGCTTTTTCCCTGTGATCCCACCTGCTTTTTCTGCCACTCCTCACACCGACTTTAGCTCTGCCCACAGTCCCCGGAGCTCCACACACTCCACTCCTACTTTTATGACAGCCATGTGCAGCGAGCATGCTGCTGGTGCACCAAAGGAACACCAGAGTCAAGCGCATCTTCTGCATGTCCGCAAGGACCCCTGGCCATCCTCCCACCAACCTCAACCTTAGATGCTACTCCACCACAACCCTCCATGCCCTGAACACCTGACACGCCTCCCAGTACTGTTGCCAGGCCTCCCTGGCTGACATTGAAACCGCCATTTCCGTGGCACTCCTCCCAACCATGCTCCTTCCAACCTCCCCCTTTCTCCACCTCTTGACACACATGACCATGCACTCCACGCTACCTTCCCAACAGCTCTCAGCCTTCCCAGTTCTGCCTCCCCCTCAATACCTGTTCACTCACCAGACATGCCACTGAAGTCTGGGACTTCCTGCCTAACCTCTCACCAGTCCTGATTTACCTGACGGAAACCTAGCTCACCCTGACATCAGCCTCCAACCTCCAACACCACTTTTGCAATACCTCTCCAAAACCTCCTCCCAGATACAAAATCTTAAGACAGGGCAGAGTCTACAAATCCAAATGAGGACTTGACAAAGAGAACATCCACTGGTGACCTCAACTACCACTTGGAGTACCTGACAACATCTGGACTCACCCAGTGAGTGAATGACCCCATGCATGCTGCCGTACACCTCCTGGATCCATTTTCACCAATTTCAACAACATTACGGTGGGCAAGCCCACGCTCTTCACCTGAACCAATAATGCCCTCATCAATTTCAGCCTAATCATCCCTCACTAGGATATCGGCCCCAGCATCGGTAGAGAACTGTAATAAGATTGCGCACTGCTTTTTATCCAAAGTAGCTAAAATTTATTAGACTTTCCCTCTTGAAGCAAGAAGTCCCTTGAGTCTTGACGCTTTACCATCGAATTCAGTCAGAGCCTTTAGTCTTGAAGAGTTCACAGTTCCTAACATAGAAAACTTGAAGAACTTGGTATATGGTATTAAATCTGGTTCTCCTTTAGATCCTGCACCACCAAAGGCTCTGATATATTGTGATTTCTCCACCCACCCAACAATTACTTGCCCTCTCATTTAGTACGGGAGAGGTTCCTTTGTAATGAAGCAAGCTATATTCCTACCATTACAAAATCATAAGGCACTAGATAACTTATGTCCTATCTCCTTACTCCTGACTCTTCCCAAAATAGCAGAGAAGGTGGTAAACAACCAACTCACTGATTATATCATCACAAATGAACTTTACCATCCCACCCAGTCGGGTTTTAGGACATACTACTCAACAGAATCTGCTCTTTGCTAGCCACTGAAACTTTAAGGAAATGAGCTGATGCAGGTCAAATGGCTGCACTGATCCTTTTGGACTTAAGTGTGGTCTTTGACACAGTCTCCCATAGTCTCTTCTCCCAAAGACTCAGCCATTGCGGGATTGTAGCCATAGCGCTCCTCTGGCTATGTTCCTATCTTCATTACCACATCTTTCAGGTGTCTCGAGAAGCCTTTCGTATTGGAAAGTATGCCTTTAGTGCAAGGTGCCCCACAGTGCTCTATTTTAAGCCCAAATTTGTTCACCTTGTTTATTGGCCCACTTGCAGATATTGTGGAATGGCACAAGGCGACTATTGTGTCATATGCAGACGACACACAACTTATAGTCACACTGTATCAAAACCCTGAGCCACAGTATCTTGCTTCATCTTATGCTTAAAAGAGCTATCTACTTGGATGGCTTATCACTGCCTTAAATTAAATGGCTATTTTACAGAGGTGCTGATTGTAGGGAAGTCGCCCTCTATATGGTCATTGGCATGATAGCTCACACCCCTGGGTCAGATCCCTGCTCTCAGAAAAACCATTAAAAATCTGGGGATTTGGTTCAACTCTGATCATTCCTTCGGCCACCAAATCAGAATAGTTGCCGGCAAGTGCTTCACATTCTTAAAATGCTAAGGAAACGGATTGACCTTCTACCTTGATCAGCTAGAAAGACCATTGTGTATGCACTGGTCACATCGCAACTGGACTACAGGAATGTCCTATACCTGGGCCTGAACAAAGGGAGTCTGCTGAGACTCCAGCACATTCAGAAAGCAGCAGCTCGCCTGGTATTAGGTCTTCCTAGCACTCAATATCTTACACTGGCTACCAGTCGAAAAAAGAGTCACTTTTACAATTGTGTTACTGCCACAGAATCTGGTGGAACAGCGGACTCAGCTACCTGCGCGCTCTAATCACGCCTTACCGCCCATCTCGGACCCTCAGGTCATGCGGAACTTTGCAGGCAAAGGTTCCAAGAATCCGGAAAGGTAGAATGGGTGCTTGTTCTTTCAGCTATTTGGCTGCTAAAGTTTGGAACTCCCTACCAACCCCATTGAAAACATGCTCAGCAGAACAAGCTTTTCGCAAAAACTAAAAACGTTGCTATTTAGGTCTCTGTCTTAGTTCTTATTGCTGCATCTTGCCCTTTTTCTTGATTCCGGATGGTCTGATTCTAGTGCAGGGACACAACGTTGGTGTAATCAGGCGCACTATAAATGGCATTTCTTTCATTCATTCACCGTCATGGAACAGCACCCCCATTCCCTCTCTCCCCCTTCAAAATTTGAAAAGGATCCCAGAAAAAATATGACCCTTAGAGCTTCTAGCCCAACAACCATAACCACAATGACCTTACATGATCCATCACCAACTTAGAAGCCTGTATCATGTCCTACGATAAGACCACCACTGCCACCAGGATCAGGCTGCAAGGGACTTGGTATACATAGGAAGTTAGACTCACCCATCCGCCACCACACACCAATCAACCTCAGATGGAGACAGACCCGCGACGACACTGAAGAATGCACCTACAATTCAGTCACATGTTCTACCATCAGCAAATCAGATCCACAAATTGATTAGCACTCACCAAACACATTGATAACAGCACAAACAATGGAAAGTAAATCTTTGCTTCTCTGAAGGATTTACTACTGAGAGGCGTTTTCCTCTTTCTATGTGTGCTGCAGAATACAGCACATGATGAAAGAGGAAAAAACGAGGAGAAGTATCTTTATCGCCTAGGGAGGCTTAGCATTTTGACGCATCCCCAGGTCTACAACTAATGATAAATCTGGGAATGCACCAAAATCATTGGGTGGATGCATGGGAACACCCACGCCCACCCATGGAACACTTCCCTGCCATGGAATAGCACAAAGCAGGGATTTCCGCTGCCTTGCTTTAATCTGGATGTTTCAAGCCATGCAAGCCATGCAGGGCGGCCTTGTGTGGTTTGATAAATCTCACTTAGGTTTTGGGTCCCACTTGTGCTCTTTTGCGTGGCCCTAGTGTGAATTAAAACCTTAATAAATCTGGTCTTCAGTCTTTATTATGGAAGTTGAAAATCTCCAGCAGGATGAAACTGCAGGCAGTAGCCGGCAGTAGCCGATTAGTGCTCCACAAGACAGAATACTTCTTCTGCAAGAAGTTGCTGAACAGGATTTTCTGCTGTGGTGAAGAATGTAGCACAAGCTGCTGCTAAGTCAGGCCAACCAGTGATGCACCTTGGGCGGATCAATGGGAAGGGAGGTCCCAGTCTCCTTTCGGTTCTCAGGGCACTTTTTGGTTGAAAATGTTCAAGTCTCAAGTTTTCAATTTGAGCTTTCCGGGCACCTTCATCACCACTTCCAAAGGTCCAGGAATGGAAGAGCATAACTTGGAGGGACAGGGCTTACTCAGGCTGGTTCCAGGTCTGGGTTCAAAATGGTAAGAGCCTTTTCTGTACCTCAAGCTCTGATCAGGATGCCAGTCAATTAGCCCTTCAAGTCCCTATGAAAGTTCTGGGTTCATGCAGAGAAGCAGGTCTTAAGCAACAGGCCAGTATCCTGAGGGCAGAAGGAAGCCTACAGGCAGCAGGGCATTCTCCTTGGTACAGCTGGACAGTCCTCTGAAGTACACAGTAGGCTACAGGCAGCAGGACAGTTCACTGCTACTCTTTCCACAGGTCCAGAAGTGAACTGAATACTGGGTCTGACTGTCCTATTTTTATACCTGCTGCCTGCTTTGAAGTAGAAGAAATGTCTGGAGTTTTCCCCCCATAGAAGTGTTTGGAATTTCCTGCCTTCCTGTCCTGGTCCCAGGCTGTCTGCAGTCACAATAGTCTAGTGTGAAATTATTTTGTGTTTGTGCTGAGGCAGTGTCTTTGAAGTACAAGTGGGACTGTGAACAGATCCACCCCCTCATCCTGCAAGATGGCCCATCCTGCCAACACTCAGTCCCTCTACTGTGTGGCTTGCTTGAAGAAATACACACAGGCCAATGGGTAACTATACCTAGTCATGTGTCCCAGGAACAGGATGCAAGCACCAAATGATTAGAACAAGAACATGGCAACTTTCTAAAAGTATCGTTTTCCAGATTGTGACTTAAAATTCGACTACCCAGTTGTGAAAAACAGATTTTTGAGTTTTTCACTACCAGGACAAGTAAAACCTAAAAGTACATATCCAACTTTTTAAATACAATGCATCCTGTCTTACAGGCTGTTCATGCCCACCATAGGGGTGATCTACATGTATTAAAAAGGAGATGTAGGCTTTGCAAAATGTTTTTTTTACCAAGTCAAATTAGCAATTTAAAATTGGTCTCAGATTGCAATGACAGGCCTGGGACATGTTTTAAGGGACTGCTTAAGTGGGTGGGACAATAGGTGCTGCAGGCCCACCAGCAGTCTTTAATTTACCAGCCCTGGGTAGATGGTATACCACATTACTAAAGTTTTACATGTAAGCTAAATATGCCAATCAGGTGTATGCCAATGTCACCGTGTTTTAGGGAGTGAGCAGAAGCAATTTAGCACTGCTTAGCGGCGGTAAAGTGCACAGAGTTCTAAAGACAACAAAAACAAATTCAGCAAAATAGGAAGGGAAAAGGTAAAAATGGTTGGGGGAAGATCACCCTAAGGCTGACCAGTCTAACAATCATGAACAACAGAGAAACAGCAGCCTTCATCCTACGTGACATATCTGGTACTTTTAACATCATTTCCTACACTATCCTCATTCAACGCCTCCACAAAGCCAGCATAAAGGGACCTGTGCTCCACTGTATCTCTTCCTTCCTCACCTGCCACATCCAGTCAGTCAGCCTCACTTCTTACACCTTGACTGTCACATTTGAATCTGTGTAGTACCCTGCGTGTCTTCTCTCAGCTCTGAACTGTTCATCATCTGCATTGCTCCTCTAGCAAATATCATCCAAACCCATGGAATCAACATCATCTCCTATGCCAATGTTACTTAGCTTGTCCTCTCCAAATAACAGAATAGCATTATGAAATGTCAAGTATTGCCACCATCATAGCAGTATCCCTTTAAATGAATAGCCCCTGACCTAATGTCATCTGAGGAGTCAGAACAAATCTAGATATACAAACATTGGAAAGACTCATAAATGAATACCATACAGTGAGTGAGAAGAGGAGCCTTACAAAGTAATTTAAGCCTTCTTACGGAGTTCTTCAAGAGCAACATGTAATTGCTAAGAATCAGTGTACATTTCATTGTGTCCAGTGGGATCACTGACATAATATCGACGACACAAATATCGAGATACACAAATATCGAGTCAAAAATATCGATTGACAAAATATCGACTCCCTATCTTCAAACAGGTAAGTACCAAAATATCGACTCCAAAATATCGACTTACAAAAATATAGACTGTCAAAATATCGATTTTTTAAAATGTCTTAAAAGTAAGTTAAAACTAATATAGTAATAAATATATTTAATATAAACTTAGAAATAATTATTAAAAAAATATAATTTTAATAAATAATTTATATAATTAAAAAAATTATATCACCAAAAATTACACACACACATATATATATATATATATATATATATATATATATATATATATATATATATATATATATATATATATATATATATATATATATATATATTTAAACATATTATTAAATAAACATATATAACATTTTAGAAAATGTTTAAAAATTATTGTTACAACTATAGTGAGTTCAACATTAGCAAAAGTGTTGGATAGCGTAGAGGTAAAATTTACTACTCCCACTCCAGTGGGTGCAACAGTAGGGAAAGCGCTGGATAGCGTAGAGGTTAAAATTACTATTCCCACTCCAGGGATGTATGACGTTACAACGCATACTTTTACAACGCCTACCATTACAACAAAACTTTTACAACGCAAAAACTTTTACAACGCATACATTTACAACGCAAGATTTTACAACGCATATACCTTTACAACGCATACCATTACAACATAAGTATTGGTAAGTATATAATAATTTTTTGAATATAAATTAATAAAAAATATTATAATATAATTTAATATAATTTAATTTTATTAAATAAATGTAATTTAAATGTAATTTTAATTTATTTTTACAAAGTACCCCTGTACCCCAAAAACCCAAAACTGACCCTGAACCCTAAAAATACCCCTTTACCCATAAACTGAAAACTGACCCTGAACCCTAAAAATA
Organism: Lissotriton helveticus; assembly: GCF_964261635.1. NCBI lineage: Eukaryota > Metazoa > Chordata > Amphibia > Caudata > Salamandridae > Lissotriton > Lissotriton helveticus. The sequence continues at coordinate 238,364,372 of NC_136059.1, forward strand.
CCCCTTTACCCGAAAACTGAAAACTGACCCTGAACCCTAAAAATACCCCTTTACCCAAAAACTGAAAACTGACCCTGAACCCTAAAAATACCCCTTTACCTACAAACTGAAAACTGACCCTGAACCCTAAAAATACCCCTTTACCCCAAAAACTGAAAACTGACCCTGAACCCTAAAAATACCCCTTTACCCAAAAACTGAAAACTGACCCTGAACCCTAAAAATACCCCTTTACCTACAAACTGAAAACTGACCCTGAACCCTAAAAATACCCCTTTACCCCAAAAACTGAAAACTGACCCTGAACCCTAAAAATACCCCTTTACCCAAAAACTGAAAACTGACCCTGAACCCTAAAAATACCCCTTTACCTACAAACTGAAAACTGACCCTGAACCCTAAAAATACCCCTTTACCCCAAAAACTGAAAACTGACCCTGAACCCTAAAAATGCCCCTTTACCCAAAAACTGAAAACTGACCCTGAACCCTAAAAATACCCCTTTACCCAAAAACTGAAAACTGACCCTGAACCCTAAAAATACCCCTTTACCCAAAAACTGAAAACTGACCCTGAACCCTAAAAATACCCCTTTACCCAAAAACTGAAAACTGACCCTGAACCCTAAAAATACCCCTTTACCTACAAACTGAAAACTGACCCTGAACCCTAAAAATACCCCTTTACCCCAAAAACTGAAAACTGACCCTGAACCCTAAAAATACCCCTTTACCCAAAAACTGAAAACTGACCCTGAACCCTAAAAATACCCCTTTACCTACAAACTGAAAACTGACCCTGAACCCTAAAAAAACCCCTTTACCCCAAAAACTGAAAACTGACCCTGAACCCTAAAAATACCCCTTTACCCAAAAACTGAAAACTGACCCTGAACCCTAAAAATACCCCTTTACCCAAAAACTGACAACTGACCCTGAACCCTAAAATTAAAATATTTATCAATTAATCAATTATAATTAATTACCAATAACATTTTAATTAATTACCAATTAATAATTAATTAACAATTAATTCTAAATATATATCAATAAATAAATTAACATATTTAATTAATTAGAATTAAATTACTTCCCACCCTATTCCCCTATAAACCCACAACCCGCTACAGACTTATATTACACAAAAAATAAAAATTATTATTAACTTACCTTAAATTCGATATTTTTGTTGTCTATATTATGTCTAGTCGATATTATGTCCATTCTATATTTTTGATTCGATATTATGTCCATTCTATTCGATATTAATTTTCTCTAGTCGATATTTTTGTTGTCTATATTATGTCTAGTCGATATTATGTCCATTCTATATTTTTTACTCGATATTCTGTCCAGTCGAAATAATTGACTCGATATTATGACTGTACACCGTCCAGTGTCAATGAGAACTATTAACACACAATACATAATATGTATAATCCAGGAAACAAGATGGAGTTGAGACCTAGGTGATGCTTAGTTTGACCTCTGCCAGGAAACATAGTTCCATACATCATAGCATTATTGTTTCAATTGGAAAATGTTCATGTTAATAATACTCTGCCCCTAAGAAATAGGCAACAAAAATATGCTAGTAAAGCTGATCTGCCTAACTTACTTTGTCATAAACAGATTGCATTTTAAGATAGTCAAGAGTGTTAACCAATATTTTAAATGGGATTGGTGATCTAAGAGAAGCTACTAAGAATTGTTAATAAGTGTTGTAGCCTCTGTAGCGAGGTCCCTAAGTCCTAGAATGAATTGGCTTCCTCTTCACCCACCCGGTCCTTCTTATCATCACTGCCCACCTTTCCTTCCTTGCTATTGTATTTTTCCTGTTCCCTTTTTTAGTTTTCATCCTGGTTTGCGTCCTGCTCCTTCTCCTCCCCCTAACCTGACTTTTATGTCTTAGTTTTCTCTTTAGCATGAAAATGTGGCTGGTTAACAAGCAGTTAACACAGGCTCAGTAGCGCACAACTAAAGTAAATCTATTGATCAAACCTTTTACAAACCTTTTTTCAAAGAAACATATTATTTATTCATATGTTTATCAGTCTAACATTTTGACATTTTGTATTTATACATAGACACTTAAATTTCCGTTTGCTGAATCAAAATTATACACATATATACATTGAGAAAACATAAAATTTTCATGTATGCATCATAATCCGCCCGCCCAATGCATTTCGGGACAAGTGTAGAGTCCCTTCGTCAGGGGCAATGCTGCAAAATAACATATACAGACACATCAGTTTCTTTTTAAATGACACATGGTTCAATGCAATTTCAATGATACCACCACCAAAAGAAAACCAGAAATGAAAGAAAATAACACACCCGTGGTGTAATTATCAACAAGCCTCAAAAACCCGAAAAGACATAAGCACAAGCTACTCACATTTATACAGAAGTCAATTTACTTATTGCGAGCTTCAATCTTCCTAGGTCCAAATAAACTATAGAAAAGCCAAACGAACAATATCAGGCTACCGCCTCAATATACATGCGTGAAAAGTCTAGCCACAAAGCAGTCAGGTGCTATGTAAAAAGCATACCTGTATATCCTTCAGGTACCCACGTCCTGGAAGCCCTATTCCACTTGGTGTGTCAAGAAATTCGAGCCCAGTCTGCCGAAAAAAACAGAGTGCTCAATACACGATGCAATTCCATATGTTACACTATCAACAAGTTCTACACCCCGCTTTATGAGCGAATCCTTACCGATAAAAACTGCAAGATCAACTCGTCAAACAATCCACAAGTAAACCTTCCGACGATCGGAATCTCCCGCGTTTGTGTTTAGCAATGACGATAGTGGCTTAAACTACTGTCACCTTCATCCCTATTGGTTACCGCAGAACTATTCTAACCAATCAAGTGCAAGCTGCCAAACCAATTCCAATACGTCATCCGTAGCTACGGTAACTAAGTTATAGCGTAAACTGTGAAGAACATCTATTTTCTACAAGCGGAAAAAACGGGTAAATAGCATATCGTCCGTGTTTCTACAAGGAAACACTAACTTAAAAGACTTGTGGCATATCGCGGTTCTACAAAACGGGACCACACGTATGAGTTCTAACCTCGAGGCATCTCAAGCTTCAACAAAACTTTATCAAACGCTATAGGTACGCGACGATCACTATGTTCAGCTAATGTGATTAAAACACGTACAGGAAAGAAAAGCTTCCCTCAAAAAAATAAATACATGAAACGAGATTAAGAAAAATAATAATAAGGTGAAAAGAATATACTATACATGTAAAAATTAGTCATTAATAGACTTTAAGAAACAAAGCCCAGTTAAACATGATCTGATAATTACATTTTGATAACTGGCCAAATCAGAATTTATACAACAAGGTGAACACATGTATACACAGGATTACAAGAAACTGCTTAACTCAATCCGGTCATTCAAACCCCCTGGGGTCAGTGTCCCCAACATTTTTATCCAAAAAGATTCCCTTTGTAGTAGTTTCTTGTTCCTATCACAACCCTCTGTAATTGCTACTGTCTCTAGAATGGTGAATCTGAGTTGGGCAATAGTATGTTTTTTTTCTAGCCAATGTGTTGCTAAGGATGAAGTCATGGATTTATTTCGTATTCTGCTTTTATGCTCTGAAATACGAATTTTCAATTTCCGCTCGGTTTTTCCCACATATAAAAGTCCACAAGGACATTTAATAGTGTATATAACCTGATTGGTGTTACAGTCTCCTACAAATTTCAATTTGATAGTTCTTCCAGATTGAGGATGCGTAATCACATTTCCAATCATCACGTTGTTGCAATGCACACAATTAGTGCATCTCCTCATTCCTTTATATTCCTTCTTTTTTGCAAACTCTGGATGTTTTAACAATTCTTTAAGGTTTTTAGACCTTGTATAAGCAAACAAGGGTTTATCACTGAAGCTGTTGTGAAAGTCATTTTCTTGCTGAAGGAGTTCCCATCTTTTTTGTATGATATTTTTCAGTTTAGGTGAGTTGACAGAGTATTTTGAGACAAATACATTCCGTTTTTGTGCTTCTTTTTGTTTTTGTATCAATAAATCAGTACGATTTTTCTCAATGGCTTTATTTTGCGCTGTATCCAATATGTCAATCGGGTAACCTCTTTTTATGTAGTTTTCCTTATATTCCTTGATATACTCCAGGCATTCATCCTGTCCTGTGACTATTCTCCTAATCCTCAAGAATTGGGAATATGGTAAATTCTTCAGTAGATTCGGAGGATGAAAGCTATGATAAAGCAACATACTGTTCTTATCAGTTGGTTTACGGTACAGAGAAGTGTTGATCCTATCTCCTTCAAGTTCTACCATCACATCCAAGTATGCTATTTTAGATTTACTGATAGTATGTGTCACCTGAATTCGTGGATTCCTCGAATTCAATAGTGTGATATTCCGATGTAGTTGTGCTTCTGTTCCGGACCATATTAAAAAAATATCGTCTATGAAGCGACAAAAGAATTCAAGGTGTTCCGTCCATTCTTTGTGGGCAAAAACATGTTCTTGCTCGAATTTTGCCATGTAGGTGTTGGCAAATACTGGAGCCCCAGTAAAGCCCATTGATGTCCCATTCAGCTGCATGAAAAATCTTTCAGACCATTGAAAATAGCTATTCTTTAGGCAAAAGTGTGTTAGCTGCAATAAGAACACTGGATTAATATCAATTTCTGGATGCTGCAACAACATCCATTCTTCCGCTTCCAATCCATCACTATGTCCAATTGATGTGTACAACGACACAACATCTATAGTACATAGAATACATTCTTTGTCTGTTTGTAAGTTGACTGATGTCAGCTTCACCAAGAAGTCGGTTGTGTCCTGTATATATGTATGCCATTTTTGAATAAATGGTTGCAAAAAATAATCAATGATTTGCCCAGCTGGTTCAAAAATTGAATTGCAACCTGCCACTATTGGTCGAAAAGGTGGATCTTCTAGCGACTTGTGCACTTTAGGCAACATGTAGATCTTTGGTTTACTGGGATTTTGTGGCATCAAAAATTTTGCCATATTCGGTGTAATCCAATCTTCATCAATGGCTTTATCTATCAAAGATTGTAATATCTTTTGGATTTCACTTGTCGGGTCCTGTTGTAGAAGCAAATAAGTGTTGGTGTCATTGACATGTTCTTCCACTTTTCGTTGATACATCTCAGTGTCCATGAGTACCAATGCACCCCCTTTATCTGCTTTCTGGAATGTCAGCTCTGTCTTTTTTGATAGTTGAACCAATATGCTTTTTTCCAATCTATTCAGATTATTTAGTGTTTTCCTGCTTTGTCTGTAGTTCAATTTGTTCATGTCTTTCGTTACGAGTGTTTCAAAAAGATCAAGTGTCTTGTGTGAGGTAGGCGCCTCAAACGTACTCTTAGGTCGAAAGACTTCTACTTTCCTTTCCCCTTGTTTTTCATCTGTAGGAACCATGTTGTCAAAAAAATTTCTTAACTTCAATCTTCTCATAAATTTATAGAAAGCTATTTCATCCTCAAATTTGGAGCCCATGTAAGTAGGAACAAATGTTATGCCTTTGTTTAAGACTCTTTCTTCATGTTTAGTCAAGGAATATGATGAAATATTAATTACGAGGGTTTCCCCTGACTCCGCAATCCTTTTTTCAGTTGTTTCTCTTTTTCCTTTTCTTTGTCCTCTCCTGGTCTTTTTATTTGTTCTGGTTCTGGTGGACGGTCTATCTCCACAACCTCCGTTAAAAAAGACACCTGTGGACTTGAAGTGCTTGCTTTATCAGTTTGAATTGTGTTTGATAACTGTGTTATTTTTATAGGTGCTCGGGCTGAATCTACATCACGATCTGTAGCCAGACTTTCCTCAGACGAAGTTGTAGTTGGTCGTCGAGTGAAACGTCTCTGGGCATACACCTCTGCCCAGGTGTATGCCTCGTTCAACTTATAATCGATCGTGTCCCTCTTGAACTTTCTTAACTTAGTCTCCTGTAACTCTTTTCCATATTCATCCAATTTGATGTTTAGATCACTCAAAAATCTCCCAAGTTCATCTTCTGTCATTCGTTCAGAGAGATCTGATTTAATAGCAAAGATTTCAGTTTTTAGTTCATCAATAGTTTTTGCTAATTCTTCAATGATGAGAAGAATCAAATCCAATGAACACTTATTCAGTATTTGGTACCACTTCTCCATGAATTGGGAATTGTTCTTCAGGCGATATAACATGGGTTTAATTGATAACCTGAGTCCCCTCGGGATCCGTTTGACCTTATGGTATTGCACCAACGTGGATGCATGTAATCTCTGATTAAGTTCACGCTTTGACACAAATTCTAGTTGTTTCAATTGATGACTTATAGATGTACTGTGTGCCTGTAGATTAGTAACTTCACTGATTAAACCATATACTTCAGTAGCTTGTTCTGCTGTATATCCTCTTGTTGTCGCTCTATTTTCAGTCAAAGACGCTATTGCATCAAAAGACATTTTAAACTGATTATGTTGACTGTGGGTGCTCTGGAGCTAAAGTGGGTAACGTTTAAGAAATGAACAATTGTGCACCGAGCACTCCAATGTAATACTAAGTTCTACCAAGTATACACCTGATATTATGATCTGTGTGCTGCGACTGATTGAGTGTACCCTAACACTCTACAAAGTAGCATGAAAATGTGGCTGGTTAACAAGCAGTTAACACAGGCTCAGTAGCGCACAACTAAAGTAAATCTATTGATCAAACCTTTTACAAACCTTTTTTCAAAGAAACATATTATTTATTCATATGTTTATCAGTCTAACATTTTGACATTTTGTATTTATACATAGACACTTAAATTTCCGTTTGCTGAATCAAAATTATACACATATATACATTGAGAAAACATAAAATTTTCATGTATGCATCATAATCCGCCCGCCCAATGCATTTCGGGACAAGTGTAGAGTCCCTTCGTCAGGGGCAATGCTGCAAAATAACATATACAGACACATCAGTTTCTTTTTAAATGACACATGGTTCAATGCAATTTCAATGATACCACCACCAAAAGAAAACCAGAAATGAAAGAAAATAACACACCCGTGGTGTAATTATCAACAAGCCTCAAAAACCCGAAAAGACATAAGCACAAGCTACTCACATTTATACAGAAGTCAATTTACTTATTGCGAGCTTCAATCTTCCTAGGTCCAAATAAACTATAGAAAAGCCAAACGAACAATATCAGGCTACCGCCTCAATATACATGCGTGAAAAGTCTAGCCACAAAGCAGTCAGGTGCTATGTAAAAAGCATACCTGTATATCCTTCAGGTACCCACGTCCTGGAAGCCCTATTCCACTTGGTGTGTCAAGAAATTCGAGCCCAGTCTGCCGAAAAAAACAGAGTGCTCAATACACGATGCAATTCCATATGTTACACTATCAACAAGTTCTACACCCCGCTTTATGAGCGAATCCTTACCGATAAAAACTGCAAGATCAACTCGTCAAACAATCCACAAGTAAACCTTCCGACGATCGGAATCTCCCGCGTTTGTGTTTAGCAATGACGATAGTGGCTTAAACTACTGTCACCTTCATCCCTATTGGTTACCGCAGAACTATTCTAACCAATCAAGTGCAAGCTGCCAAACCAATTCCAATACGTCATCCGTAGCTACGGTAACTAAGTTATAGCGTAAACTGTGAAGAACATCTATTTTCTACAAGCGGAAAAAACGGGTAAATAGCATATCGTCCGTGTTTCTACAAGGAAACACTAACTTAAAAGACTTGTGGCATATCGCGGTTCTACAAAACGGGACCACACGTATGAGTTCTAACCTCGAGGCATCTCAAGCTTCAACAAAACTTTATCAAACGCTATAGGTACGCGACGATCACTATGTTCAGCTAATGTGATTAAAACACGTACAGGAAAGAAAAGCTTCCCTCAAAAAAATAAATACATGAAACGAGATTAAGAAAAATAATAATAAGGTGAAAAGAATATACTATACATGTAAAAATTAGTCATTAATAGACTTTAAGAAACAAAGCCCAGTTAAACATGATCTGATAATTACATTTTGATAACTGGCCAAATCAGAATTTATACAACAAGGTGAACACATGTATACACAGGATTACAAGAAACTGCTTAACTCAATCCGGTCATTCAAACCCCCTGGGGTCAGTGTCCCCAACATTTTTATCCAAAAAGATTCCCTTTGTAGTAGTTTCTTGTTCCTATCACAACCCTCTGTAATTGCTACTGTCTCTAGAATGGTGAATCTGAGTTGGGCAATAGTATGTTTTTTTTCTAGCCAATGTGTTGCTAAGGATGAAGTCATGGATTTATTTCGTATTCTGCTTTTATGCTCTGAAATACGAATTTTCAATTTCCGCTCGGTTTTTCCCACATATAAAAGTCCACAAGGACATTTAATAGTGTATATAACCTGATTGGTGTTACAGTCTCCTACAAATTTCAATTTGATAGTTCTTCCAGATTGAGGATGCGTAATCACATTTCCAATCATCACGTTGTTGCAATGCACACAATTAGTGCATCTCCTCATTCCTTTATATTCCTTCTTTTTTGCAAACTCTGGATGTTTTAACAATTCTTTAAGGTTTTTAGACCTTGTATAAGCAAACAAGGGTTTATCACTGAAGCTGTTGTGAAAGTCATTTTCTTGCTGAAGGAGTTCCCATCTTTTTTGTATGATATTTTTCAGTTTAGGTGAGTTGACAGAGTATTTTGAGACAAATACATTCCGTTTTTGTGCTTCTTTTTGTTTTTGTATCAATAAATCAGTACGATTTTTCTCAATGGCTTTATTTTGCGCTGTATCCAATATGTCAATCGGGTAACCTCTTTTTATGTAGTTCTCCTTATATTCCTTGATATACTCCAGGCATTCATCCTGTCCTGTGACTATTCTCCTAATCCTCAAGAATTGGGAATATGGTAAATTCTTCAGTAGATTCGGAGGATGAAAGCTATGATAAAGCAACATACTGTTCTTATCAGTTGGTTTACGGTACAGAGAAGTGTTGATCCTATCTCCTTCAAGTTCTACCATCACATCCAAGTATGCTATTTTAGATTTACTGATAGTATGTGTCACCTGAATTCGTGGATTCCTCGAATTCAATAGTGTGATATTCCGATGTAGTTGTGCTTCTGTTCCGGACCATATTAAAAAAATATCGTCTATGAAGCGACAAAAGAATTCAAGGTGTTCCGTCCATTCTTTGTGGGCAAAAACATGTTCTTGCTCGAATTTTGCCATGTAGGTGTTGGCAAATACTGGAGCCCCAGTAAAGCCCATTGATGTCCCATTCAGCTGCATGAAAAATCTTTCAGACCATTGAAAATAGCTATTCTTTAGGCAAAAGTGTGTTAGCTGCAATAAGAACACTGGATTAATATCAATTTCTGGATGCTGCAACAACATCCATTCTTCCGCTTCCAATCCATCACTATGTCCAATTGATGTGTACAACGACACAACATCTATAGTACATAGAATACATTCTTTGTCTGTTTGTAAGTTGACTGATGTCAGCTTCACCAAGAAGTCGGTTGTGTCCTGTATATATGTATGCCATTTTTGAATAAATGGTTGCAAAAAATAATCAATGATTTGCCCAGCTGGTTCAAAAATTGAATTGCAACCTGCCACTATTGGTCGAAAAGGTGGATCTTCTAGCGACTTGTGCACTTTAGGCAACATGTAGATCTTTGGTTTACTGGGATTTTGTGGCATCAAAAATTTTGCCATATTCGGTGTAATCCAATCTTCATCAATGGCTTTATCTATCAAAGATTGTAATATCTTTTGGATTTCACTTGTCGGGTCCTGTTGTAGAAGCAAATAAGTGTTGGTGTCATTGACATGTTCTTCCACTTTTCGTTGATACATCTCAGTGTCCATGAGTACCAATGCACCCCCTTTATCTGCTTTCTGGAATGTCAGCTCTGTCTTTTTTGATAGTTGAACCAATATGCTTTTTTCCAATCTATTCAGATTATTTAGTGTTTTCCTGCTTTGTCTGTAGTTCAATTTGTTCATGTCTTTCGTTACGAGTGTTTCAAAAAGATCAAGTGTCTTGTGTGAGGTAGGCGCCTCAAACGTACTCTTAGGTCGAAAGACTTCTACTTTCCTTTCCCCTTGTTTTTCATACATATATACAGGACACAACCGACTTCTTGGTGAAGCTGACATCAGTCAACTTACAAACAGACAAAGAATGTATTCTATGTACTATAGATGTTGTGTCGTTGTACACATCAATTGGACATAGTGATGGATTGGAAGCGGAAGAATGGATGTTGTTGCAGCATCCAGAAATTGATATTAATCCAGTGTTCTTATTGCAGCTAACACACTTTTGCCTAAAGAATAGCTATTTTCAATGGTCTGAAAGATTTTTCATGCAGCTGAATGGGACATCAATGGGCTTTACTGGGGCTCCAGTATTTGCCAACACCTACATGGCAAAATTCGAGCAAGAACATGTTTTTGCCCACAAAGAATGGACGGAACACCTTGAATTCTTTTGTCGCTTCATAGACGATATTTTTTTAATATGGTCCGGAACAGAAGCACAACTACATCGGAATATCACACTATTGAATTCGAGGAATCCACGAATTCAGGTGACACATACTATCAGTAAATCTAAAATAGCATACTTGGATGTGATGGTAGAACTTGAAGGAGATAGGATCAACACTTCTCTGTACCGTAAACCAACTGATAAGAACAGTATGTTGCTTTATCATAGCTTTCATCCTCCGAATCTACTGAAGAATTTACCATATTCCCAATTCTTGAGGATTAGGAGAATAGTCACAGGACAGGATGAATGCCTGGAGTATATCAAGGAATATAAGGAAAACTACATAAAAAGAGGTTACCCGATTGACATATTGGATACAGCGCAAAATAAAGCCATTGAGAAAAATCGTACTGATTTATTGATACAAAAACAAAAAGAAGCACAAAAACGGAATGTATTTGTCTCAAAATACTCTGTCAACTCACCTAAACTGAAAAATATCATACAAAAAAGATGGGAACTCCTTCAGCAAGAAAATGACTTTCACAACAGCTTCAGTGATAAACCCTTGTTTGCTTATACAAGGTCTAAAAACCTTAAAGAATTGTTAAAACATCCAGAGTTTGCAAAAAAGAAGGAATATAAAGGAATGAGGAGATGCACTAATTGTGTGCATTGCAACAACGTGATGATTGGAAATGTGATTACGCATCCTCAATCTGGAAGAACTATCAAATTGAAATTTGTAGGAGACTGTAACACCAATCAGGTTATATACACTATTAAATGTCCTTGTGGACTTTTATATGTGGGAAAAACCGAGCGGAAATTGAAAATTCGTATTTCAGAGCATAAAAGCAGAATACGAAATAAATCCATGACTTCATCCTTAGCAACACATTGGCTAGAAAAAAAACATACTATTGCCCAACTCAGATTCACCATTCTAGAGACAGTAGCAATTACAGAGGGTTGTGATAGGAACAAGAAACTACTACAAAGGGAATCTTTTTGGATAAAAATGTTGGGGACACTGACCCCAGGGGGTTTGAATGACCGGATTGAGTTAAGCAGTTTCTTGTAATCCTGTGTATACATGTGTTCACCTTGTTGTATAAATTCTGATTTGGCCAGTTATCAAAATGTAATTATCAGATCATGTTTAACTGGGCTTTGTTTCTTAAAGTCTATTAATGACTAATTTTTACATGTATAGTATATTCTTTTCACCTTATTATTATTTTTCTTAATCTCGTTTCATGTATTTATTTTTTTGAGGGAAGCTTTTCTTTCCTGTACGTGTTTTAATCACATTAGCTGAACATAGTGATCGTCGCGTACCTATAGCGTTTGATAAAGTTTTGTTGAAGCTTGAGATGCCTCGAGGTTAGAACTCATACGTGTGGTCCCGTTTTGTAGAACCGCGATATGCCACAAGTCTTTTAAGTTAGTGTTTCCTTGTAGAAACACGGACGATATGCTATTTACCCGTTTTTTCCGCTTGTAGAAAATAGATGTTCTTCACAGTTTACGCTATAACTTAGTTACCGTAGCTACGGATGACGTATTGGAATTGGTTTGGCAGCTTGCACTTGATTGGTTAGAATAGTTCTGCGGTAACCAATAGGGATGAAGGTGACAGTAGTTTAAGCCACTATCGTCATTGCTAAACACAAACGCGGGAGATTCCGATCGTCGGAAGGTTTACTTGTGGATTGTTTGACGAGTTGATCTTGCAGTTTTTATCGGTAAGGATTCGCTCATAAAGCGGGGTGTAGAACTTGTTGATAGTGTAACATATGGAATTGCATCGTGTATTGAGCACTCTGTTTTTTTCGGCAGACTGGGCTCGAATTTCTTGACACACCAAGTGGAATAGGGCTTCCAGGACGTGGGTACCTGAAGGATATACAGGTATGCTTTTTACATAGCACCTGACTGCTTTGTGGCTAGACTTTTCACGCATGTATATTGAGGCGGTAGCCTGATATTGTTCGTTTGGCTTTTCTATAGTTTATTTGGACCTAGGAAGATTGAAGCTCGCAATAAGTAAATTGACTTCTGTATAAATGTGAGTAGCTTGTGCTTATGTCTTTTCGGGTTTTTGAGGCTTGTTGATAATTACACCACGGGTGTGTTATTTTCTTTCATTTCTGGTTTTCTTTTGGTGGTGGTATCATTGAAATTGCATTGAACCATGTGTCATTTAAAAAGAAACTGATGTGTCTGTATATGTTATTTTGCAGCATTGCCCCTGACGAAGGGACTCTACACTTGTCCCGAAATGCATTGGGCGGGCGGATTATGATGCATACATGAAAATTTTATGTTTTCTCAATGTATATATGTGTATAATTTTGATTCAGCAAACGGAAATTTAAGTGTCTATGTATAAATACAAAATGTCAAAATGTTAGACTGATAAACATATGAATAAATAATATGTTTCTTTGAAAAAAGGTTTGTAAAAGGTTTGATCAATAGATTTACTTTAGTTGTGCGCTACTGAGCCTGTGTTAACTGCTTGTTAACCAGCCACATTTTCATGCTACTTTGTAGAGTGTTAGGGTACACTCAATCAGTCGCAGCACACAGATCATAATATCAGGTGTATACTTGGTAGAACTTAGTATTACATTGGAGTGCTCGGTGCACAATTGTTCATTTCTTAAACGTTACCCACTTTAGCTCCAGAGCACCCACAGTCAACATAATCAGTTTAAAATGTCTTTTGATGCAATAGCGTCTTTGACTGAAAATAGAGCGACAACAAGAGGATATACAGCAGAACAAGCTACTGAAGTATATGGTTTAATCAGTGAAGTTACTAATCTACAGGCACACAGTACATCTATAAGTCATCAATTGAAACAACTAGAATTTGTGTCAAAGCGTGAACTTAATCAGAGATTACATGCATCCACGTTGGTGCAATACCATAAGGTCAAACGGATCCCGAGGGGACTCAGGTTATCAATTAAACCCATGTTATATCGCCTGAAGAACAATTCCCAATTCATGGAGAAGTGGTACCAAATACTGAATAAGTGTTCATTGGATTTGATTCTTCTCATCATTGAAGAATTAGCAAAAACTATTGATGAACTAAAAACTGAAATCTTTGCTATTAAATCAGATCTCTCTGAACGAATGACAGAAGATGAACTTGGGAGATTTTTGAGTGATCTAAACATCAAATTGGATGAATATGGAAAAGAGTTACAGGAGACTAAGTTAAGAAAGTTCAAGAGGGACATGATCGATTATAAGTTGAACGAGGCATACACCTGGGCAGAGGTGTATGCCCAGAGACGTTTCACTCGACGACCAACTACAACTTCGTCTGAGGAAAGTCTGGCTACAGATCGTGATGTAGATTCAGCCCGAGCACCTATAAAAATAACACAGTTATCAAACACAATTCAAACTGATAAAGCAAGCACTTCAAGTCCACAGGTGTCTTTTTTAACGGAGGTTGTGGAGATAGACCGTCCACCAGAACCAGAACAAATAAAAAGACCAGGAGAGGACAAAGAAAAGGAAAAAGAGAAACAACTGAAAAAAGGATTGCGGAGTCAGGGGAAACCCTCGTAATTAATATTTCATCATATTCCTTGACTAAACATGAAGAAAGAGTCTTAAACAAAGGCATAACATTTGTTCCTACTTACATGGGCTCCAAATTTGAGGATGAAATAGCTTTCTATAAATTTATGAGAAGATTGAAGTTAAGAAATTTTTTTGACAACATGGTTCCTACAGATGAAAAACAAGGGGAAAGGAAAGTAGAAGTCTTTCGACCTAAGAGTACGTTTGAGGCGCCTACCTCACACAAGACACTTGATCTTTTTGAAACACTCGTAACGAAAGACATGAACAAATTGAACTACAGACAAAGCAGGAAAACACTAAATAATCTGAATAGATTGGAAAAAAGCATATTGGTTCAACTATCAAAAAAGACAGAGCTGACATTCCAGAAAGCAGATAAAGGGGGTGCATTGGTACTCATGGACACTGAGATGTATCAACGAAAAGTGGAAGAACATGTCAATGACACCAACACTTATTTGCTTCTACAACAGGACCCGACAAGTGAAATCCAAAAGATATTACAATCTTTGATAGATAAAGCCATTGATGAAGATTGGATTACACCGAATATGGCAAAATTTTTGATGCCACAAAATCCCAGTAAACCAAAGATCTACATGTTGCCTAAAGTGCACAAGTCGCTAGAAGATCCACCTTTTCGACCAATAGTGGCAGGTTGCAATTCAATTTTTGAACCAGCTGGGCAAATCATTGATTATTTTTTGCAACCATTTATTCAAAAATGGCATACATATATACAGGACACAACCGACTTCTTGGTGAAGCTGACATCAGTCAACTTACAAACAGACAAAGAATGTATTCTATGTACTATAGATGTTGTGTCGTTGTACACATCAATTGGACATAGTGATGGATTGGAAGCGGAAGAATGGATGTTGTTGCAGCATCCAGAAATTGATATTAATCCAGTGTTCTTATTGCAGCTAACACACTTTTGCCTAAAGAATAGCTATTTTCAATGGTCTGAAAGATTTTTCATGCAGCTGAATGGGACATCAATGGGCTTTACTGGGGCTCCAGTATTTGCCAACACCTACATGGCAAAATTCGAGCAAGAACATGTTTTTGCCCACAAAGAATGGACGGAACACCTTGAATTCTTTTGTCGCTTCATAGACGATATTTTTTTAATATGGTCCGGAACAGAAGCACAACTACATCGGAATATCACACTATTGAATTCGAGGAATCCACGAATTCAGGTGACACATACTATCAGTAAATCTAAAATAGCATACTTGGATGTGATGGTAGAACTTGAAGGAGATAGGATCAACACTTCTCTGTACCGTAAACCAACTGATAAGAACAGTATGTTGCTTTATCATAGCTTTCATCCTCCGAATCTACTGAAGAATTTACCATATTCCCAATTCTTGAGGATTAGGAGAATAGTCACAGGACAGGATGAATGCCTGGAGTATATCAAGGAATATAAGGAAAACTACATAAAAAGAGGTTACCCGATTGACATATTGGATACAGCGCAAAATAAAGCCATTGAGAAAAATCGTACTGATTTATTGATACAAAAACAAAAAGAAGCACAAAAACGGAATGTATTTGTCTCAAAATACTCTGTCAACTCACCTAAACTGAAAAATATCATACAAAAAAGATGGGAACTCCTTCAGCAAGAAAATGACTTTCACAACAGCTTCAGTGATAAACCCTTGTTTGCTTATACAAGGTCTAAAAACCTTAAAGAATTGTTAAAACATCCAGAGTTTGCAAAAAAGAAGGAATATAAAGGAATGAGGAGATGCACTAATTGTGTGCATTGCAACAACGTGATGATTGGAAATGTGATTACGCATCCTCAATCTGGAAGAACTATCAAATTGAAATTTGTAGGAGACTGTAACACCAATCAGGTTATATACACTATTAAATGTCCTTGTGGACTTTTATATGTGGGAAAAACCGAGCGGAAATTGAAAATTCGTATTTCAGAGCATAAAAGCAGAATACGAAATAAATCCATGACTTCATCCTTAGCAACACATTGGCTAGAAAAAAAACATACTATTGCCCAACTCAGATTCACCATTCTAGAGACAGTAGCAATTACAGAGGGTTGTGATAGGAACAAGAAACTACTACAAAGGGAATCTTTTTGGATAAAAATGTTGGGGACACTGACCCCAGGGGGTTTGAATGACCGGATTGAGTTAAGCAGTTTCTTGTAATCCTGTGTATACATGTGTTCACCTTGTTGTATAAATTCTGATTTGGCCAGTTATCAAAATGTAATTATCAGATCATGTTTAACTGGGCTTTGTTTCTTAAAGTCTATTAATGACTAATTTTTACATGTATAGTATATTCTTTTCACCTTATTATTATTTTTCTTAATCTCGTTTCATGTATTTATTTTTTTGAGGGAAGCTTTTCTTTCCTGTACGTGTTTTAATCACATTAGCTGAACATAGTGATCGTCGCGTACCTATAGCGTTTGATAAAGTTTTGTTGAAGCTTGAGATGCCTCGAGGTTAGAACTCATACGTGTGGTCCCGTTTTGTAGAACCGCGATATGCCACAAGTCTTTTAAGTTAGTGTTTCCTTGTAGAAACACGGACGATATGCTATTTACCCGTTTTTTCCGCTTGTAGAAAATAGATGTTCTTCACAGTTTACGCTATAACTTAGTTACCGTAGCTACGGATGACGTATTGGAATTGGTTTGGCAGCTTGCACTTGATTGGTTAGAATAGTTCTGCGGTAACCAATAGGGATGAAGGTGACAGTAGTTTAAGCCACTATCGTCATTGCTAAACACAAACGCGGGAGATTCCGATCGTCGGAAGGTTTACTTGTGGATTGTTTGACGAGTTGATCTTGCAGTTTTTATCGGTAAGGATTCGCTCATAAAGCGGGGTGTAGAACTTGTTGATAGTGTAACATATGGAATTGCATCGTGTATTGAGCACTCTGTTTTTTTCGGCAGACTGGGCTCGAATTTCTTGACACACCAAGTGGAATAGGGCTTCCAGGACGTGGGTACCTGAAGGATATACAGGTATGCTTTTTACATAGCACCTGACTGCTTTGTGGCTAGACTTTTCACGCATGTATATTGAGGCGGTAGCCTGATATTGTTCGTTTGGCTTTTCTATAGTTTATTTGGACCTAGGAAGATTGAAGCTCGCAATAAGTAAATTGACTTCTGTATAAATGTGAGTAGCTTGTGCTTATGTCTTTTCGGGTTTTTGAGGCTTGTTGATAATTACACCACGGGTGTGTTATTTTCTTTCATTTCTGGTTTTCTTTTGGTGGTGGTATCATTGAAATTGCATTGAACCATGTGTCATTTAAAAAGAAACTGATGTGTCTGTATATGTTATTTTGCAGCATTGCCCCTGACGAAGGGACTCTACACTTGTCCCGAAATGCATTGGGCGGGCGGATTATGATGCATACATGAAAATTTTATGTTTTCTCAATGTATATATGTGTATAATTTTGATTCAGCAAACGGAAATTTAAGTGTCTATGTATAAATACAAAATGTCAAAATGTTAGACTGATAAACATATGAATAAATAATATGTTTCTTTGAAAAAAGGTTTGTAAAAGGTTTGATCAATAGATTTACTTTAGTTGTGCGCTACTGAGCCTGTGTTAACTGCTTGTTAACCAGCCACATTTTCATGCTACTTTGTAGAGTGTTAGGGTACACTCAATCAGTCGCAGCACACAGATCATAATATCAGGTGTATACTTGGTAGAACTTAGTATTACATTGGAGTGCTCGGTGCACAATTGTTCATTTAGTTTTCTCTTTCAACATACTGGTGCTTCTCTATGCCTTGGTCCTGTTCTTCCTATTTGAGATCCTCCTCTTCCTGGTTCAGAGGCATCTCTTAATCCTTGTGGGCTGCCTCATTTTGCTCTTCCTGGTCCATCTCCCAAGTCCTGATCCAACTCTTCAGCATCCTACAGCTGCCTGGTCCTCCTCTAGACCCTGGTTCTAACTGGTACTCCTTGTCCTCCTGCTTCTCCAGGTCCTGAATCAACCAATTCCTTCCCATATTGGTCTTCTTTGTAATAGTCGTTCTTTTCTTGGTCTTTCTTGAGGGACTAAACCTGATCTATTTTCGAGTCTTTCGAGTCTTGCTCCTTTTTTCATCAGTCCTGAGCTCAGTGACCTTGGTCTCGGTCCTCCTGGTCTTCCTGGTCCAGACCTTGCATTCCTCTAGTTTACGTACTGATCCTTCATTTACTTGTCCTAGCCCTATTCCTCAGTCTCCTGATCCTGTTTCTCCCCTGTGTTTTGGCCCTGAACTAGTCTATGCACTTAGTCTCCCCATCCTGGTCCTTCTAATCCTTTTCCTCATCACTGTAATCATGTTCCTGGTCTTCTTTCTTATTATTCCATTTCTCCTGGTCCTGTCCTCCTCCACTTTTTCCTAGTCCTACTCCTGGCCTTCCTACACTTTGTTGACGTCCAATTGGCCCAGTTCCTCCACACTATCCGTATTAACTCCTCCTGGCCATACATATTCTGACCCTTGTCCTCAGACTCATTGTTTTCATCTTCTATCTCCTGGCCCTTCTCTGCGTCCTCCTAGTAGTGTTATTGGTCCTCTTCTTCTTCCTCCTAGTCATTCTGGTATTTGACCTTTACCAAATCCTGGTCCTAGTCCTTATGGTCCTGCTTCTGGTTCTCCCAGTCCTCATTCTCCTGGCCATATTCCACTATTTCTGGTCACCCTGACCCTGTCCTTTCTGGTCATCCTCATCCATGCCCTTTGGGTCCTACTGGCAATTTCCTCCTGCCATACACTCTCTTTCCTCCAACTAGACCATAGGTCCAATATGGAGTCATTCGAGGTTCTTTGCATTCACTTAGCACTGGGGCAACCACGCTTACTTGAGCCAATACATCCAGCTAGAAGAGACCTGGTGATCAGTGTCCAAAATTCGCTTTAAATACAGACATTGCCAAAGGACTATGAAGAAAAACACCTATTTTATGTATGTTTACTATTTTTTTGCTATTTGAAAACTGCCAGTTAACAGTAAGTTTACAAGTGCAGAGACTCTGCAGTCAGGGTTGAAAACTCCGCACATAAAAAGACAGGACAGGCCTACCTTTTTATGTGCGGAGTTCTCCGCCCCGACTGGAGACAGTGGTAACTTTACTATTAACTCGCAGTTTTAGGAAAAACAAAAAAATAGCAAACTTACACAAAAGTGTAAGTTTATCCTTGTGAATCAGGCCCAGCGAGTGTAAGTTTACTACCAGTAACTTCACTCATTATAAAACTGTACTTTTATGGGCTTATTTACAAGCCCCTTGCGCCGCCAGTGAATCACTTGTGATGCACAGGTGGTGCATTTTGCTGGCCCATATTTACAAGGAGACGAAAAGCCACCGTGCATGGCTTTTCCTGTCCTTGTAAATATGGTCCCTTTATACGCAGCACTCTGCATGAAAGGGGCATTCCATGAGTGTTGCTGTCGGTGTTCCCATGCAGCACCCATGGAACCTGACTCATTTCCAGATTTACGAAAAATCGTAAACCTGGAAATGCGTATGAATGCTATGCCTCCCCAGGGGAGGCGTAGGGAGACGAGAAATGTATTAATTTCTCTGTGTTTTTTTGCCTATTTCAATGTGTGCTGCATTCTGCAGCACACATAGAATGAGGAAATCACCTTCTGTGATTTTTTATGTGCAGGAAGGTGTCCCTTCCGGCACATAAACAATCATTAAAAAAATGACGTTCCTCAACTTCAATGTGTGCTAATGCAACACACATAGAAGTTGAAAAACACCATTTCAGATTGTTTATGTGCAGGAAAGGACACCTCCCTACACATAAACAACCATCCACGTGACGCAGGCATCCTTGCATGGTGCAAGGCTGCCTGCATCGGCGCATGCCAGCTAATTGTGCACCAGCGCAGGAGAGAGCAAAGGAATCTGTCATATCGTTGTAGATATGACGCATCCCTGTCTTTAGGAATTAACGCAATGCAGCGCAGCCAAATGGCCTGAGGCACTGTGCTGCATTAATTCTTTATAAATAAGGCCCATTGTTTGTGAATACCAAAGAGTAGGAGAGTTACCATAGGAAGTGTCAACTTACACAAAAGTGTAAGTTTACTTTTGTGTATCAGGCACTGTACTAACTAAACTTGTACAGCATGATAGGAAACGTAATTCACATTTGAACTTTGGTTGTTTATTTGAAAACACTATATTATTGATAATCTGATCCAAAACATACTTTACACGCTTCTTACACTCAAGATAATCCATTGAATCAACAATGTAGCCGAATTAAGATTTATACTACCCAGTCCCTGATATGTTATTCCTCCAACTATATCACATTATTTCAAGGACTAGACACACACACTCACAAGCAAATCATTGCACTCATATCCTCAACCTAGGTCCCGGCATACATAATGTACTGCATGGAATATATGTGAACCACTACATCATAACATAGTACAAGTAAAATGTCTTGCTGTTAAGTGTAGTCACACACACTACCACTCAGAATGACACTGATACTAGGTACTTACAACAGCACTTCTGCTTCCTTTAACACACATGTTAATGAAATAAACAACAACTCTCACAATGCATTAGATATCAAATGTCAAAACCTGCAAATTGAAGTAAGTAGTTAACCTAGGAAATATATTGCAATATGTAATCAAATACGGCAAATACGTTTACATGTTTTAACATGTTATGGCATTAAGCAAACAACAGACATCAAAGGTTGCAGAGGGTACTCATAAACACTGTGTGGCAGTGCACGGCGTTGTCAACGTTTTGGAGGGGGGCCATCACATGCCTTTAGGAGGTATTGGGATGGGATATTCCCCACGATTGGCCATGTTGTATGTCACAGGGGGAATAGGGGGCAACAGGTACAAGCAACATGTATGATTCCTTGGTCTTACACTAGCGAAGAGCAATATTGCCAGGGCATGCAAATATGCATCCCCGCCGTCGGTGGGAACCTGAAATGGCGCCTTGACTTCTCTATGGGATTGGAGATGCCTGTTTCCAAGGCGAGGGGGTGCCCTAAGAAACATCATAAAATATGAAAGAGATGGGTGGACTACCGGGGACTGGCGTGATGACGGGATGGAGGAACAGACTGAACTATAATCATACATTTCTTCGACTCATTGGCTGGGAATTGTTTGCCCTAGACTATGCATTGGAAGTATGGCGCTGTTGTTTACTGTTCGGCTTTTTGCTAAGCTATTCTTACCCTCTAAACTGTATTATTTTCTTACCGTAAATGTTGGCATCAATAATGCAACTATGTCTTTTGTAACATTGGTAGCCCTGGGCTCTTCAGGGCTGATTCGGCTATCAACAATAACATTTTGTAGTGAAAAAAAAAAGTTGTAACTAAAATATTTATAAAACAAAAAAGGACAACAAAAATCTTCCTCTTTTGAGACTGTACTGAAGTGCATTTCAAACTAAAGAGTAACAAACAAAGTCTGGGAGTGAGTTATAAATAAATATTGCTCTATCAGCCATGGCCGGTGCTGCTAAGAGTGGTAGAGATAGGTGGGAGGGGGATTTTGACAGACGACGATGAGGGACCATGAATTATTTATTTAATTTTCCTGCGTCGAACATATGTCGAAATCCACCTCCACCCGGCCCCACCTCTCGTACCTGCACGGACTGCGGTTGTGCTCTATCACAGTCAATTATGCCTCTAGACTTTGGTCTTGCCTTGTCACTATTATCAGCAACGTCCTCCTCTGGCACTCTCCATCCTCCTGAAGCTGACGGTCATCTATAAACCTAGACCTGGTGTCGGATGAGATTTTTATGATTTGTTTTTAGGAAGGGAAGGGCCTGGAGATTCTGATGAGGAAGGGTGATGAGAATGGTGAGATCGTAGGGTATGGGACACTTTGACAGGGAGGTTGATTTTTGAGTTTTGGAGGAGGTTGGGGCAGGTGGTTCTGTGGAAGGAAGGTGATGGAATAAGTAGGGTTTTGGGTATGGCATGGTTTCTGGGAATAGGTAGGTTAAGGGTTTTTGGGGACAGTTGGCTCAAGTGTAATGGGTGAGAGAGGTGGAGGGATAAGGTCAGAAGGAGAAGTGATGGCTAGGGAATGAGGGCAGGTGGAAGAGGGGCAGGTGATGGAAGGGATCAGGTGTTGAAATAGGGCAGGTAGTAGAATGGGGGTAGGTAGTGGGATGGGGACAGGTGTGCCAGAAACGCTGGTGTCAGTTATGGCAGTAGGAGACAGAGAACCTCTCTATAAGACCGACAGGACAGAGTGCATGTCAAAAGATTAAACCAGTTGTGACTGACACCCTGGATGTCAGTACTGTCTCGTGCACAGAAAGGTTCTTAAGGACTTCCAGTACATCCTCCGAACAACATTGCTGGTGAGATGGGACAGGTTGAGAGATGGTAGTAGATCACAGGAACAGATAGAAACTCTTGAATAGGTACATCCACCGACACGAGGGACTGGCCCAAATCAGAAGTCCCAGATCAACTGTTGTGAATGCCTCCTGGCCACTCCATCACCTCTTAGGGCCACTGGGTCCTTTGGTGTTGGTTGTTTCACCTTCCGATTCTTAGTGCTCTCCTGCCTCTCCCCTGAAGTTTGGTCAACATGTCACTTGCTGCGGAGGAAAGCTAAAAGCACACATATGCACATATTAGTTACATGTTTTACTTAGGTTAAAATCAAAATACATACATCAAAGATGGCAAATCTTAAAAGCATTTACAATACTCATTTCAGTTATGCAGTGTAGTAGCCCACCATCTTCTGCATCATTTTCACAAGACATTTTTAAATATTTGTTATGCTGGCTTTAGAACTTTGAGCATGCATGCTAAACAGGATTAAAGCGCCAGGGCTTCAGCCTTTAAACATGATACATGTTTAACCTTGGTTTACTTTTTTACCTTGCCTACAAGTATTGAGTATGTGGTGCAGTAATTGCACAAAAGTCCTAGCAGTTAAATGGTGCCTGTGAAGTGCTGCACCTATTTTGTGATCCACAGAGTTGGTCTGGAAAACATGGCTTTAGGACCAACATGCGTAGTCTGACTATAGCATCCTAAAAATCTGTTTGCAGTAAAGTCAAAATGCTCATTTACTTATGCGTTCTCTGAGCACAGCTTATACCCTTTTATATTCTATCACTACTACCATATAAAAAAATTGTATTTAGAGGTAACACTTATGACATCACACATCATATCATTTATGTAGCTTTTGTGTCATCCTTGTGCCATACAAGGGGGAGCAAGGGCGACGCAAAACCGAAGTCAGATTTATCAAGCCACAGAAGGCTACCTTGCACTGTCCAGAGTGACTTGATACATCCAGAGTAACGCAATGCAGCCCAAATCGCTGCGTTGCATTACTATGCACCAGGGAGGCATTCCATGGGTTATAGTTATAGTTCTGTAAAGGTGGTGCATGAATTATAAATTAAAGGTATAACTATCAGTGTAGAATCTGTAAGGCTTGTGTAGTTTGAGTTTGGCTTGTTTGAAAGAATAAATAAAATTTTCTTAACTATAACAATGGTTTAACCTTTGATTTCTTCATTAAATTGCATTCTTTTTTAATAAAAATGTCTTTGAAATGATAGAGTTTACTGTCATTGAATGGAGTGCCATTAAGTGGAGCATTGTACTGTAGAGTGGTGAAGATTGTTGTACAGTGTTGTGACAAAACTAAAGAACAAATGTGGCTCTGCCATATACAAATACAGATGTAATGAGAGAGTTTCCCGAGAGATTTATAAACAACAAATAGTAAATTGTGGTGCTCTCAAGGTACCAAACCCCCAGCCACTTGGAGGGTATAGTCCCTAGAGAAAACTCTAGAGATAAGCCTAATCACACAAATGAGTACTGAGGCACACATCACTAGACTATACAGTGATGCTAGTTCGTAGCAAGAGAATTTATACAAATGCAGTCCGGAGTAACTTTTCTTATTTAAGGCATAGTGTTTATTATCCAATCTTTTCACACAAATCAAGCACAAAGGCGACCGACACGTGCTTCGTCCTACAGACTTTTTCAAGGCAAACAGCAACGAAAAGATGCTGCTTAGAGTATAAACTGTAGTAGGTCAGAACTAGCTGAACCCAGCAAAGTCTGTCCCCACATAAACGTTCTTACAAGTGTAATGAGATTTGTTCTGTAATGCCAGTCAAATGTAAATGAAAACTGTATAGCTCTACTCCGAAGTAGGAGATGGAACGCACCTCGGCGAGTTATACACAAATTTGTAGGACTTGGTCCGCACCTCGAAATTAGTGGTAGACCATATGAGGCCTTCATAATTCATTTTGTTTTGACCATGAGCGTTCTACATTGCTCAAGCTTCTCTCTGCAGAGCACGTATTGCCGGCTCACAAGGCAATCCTGAGATTTTTTTAATTAAATATACAAAAAAGTACAAATACTTTTCCCTATCTATTTAACCCACCTAATACTTAGCTATGTCTAAGAGCGTAACTCAGAACACTGCTAAAGTGTACTGAGAACAACATGGCTGTCTATAATTTTTGTAAAGGCCGTCATTAGCCAATCATATAATGCCTTGTCATCACGGAGCTCTACTATAGTTTACCGAAATACAGCAACATTTCACAAAACTACTGCAACAACAAATATCACACAGTTTGGGGCCAAATGCATCATTGCAAATACCGGTCACAAAGGGGCAGATTCTGCGAATCAGCCCCTGTAAGATCGGTATTTTTGCATTTGGGATGCAAAAATGCCCCGCCTACCTCTAAAAAATATATTAAAGAATTGGGCATGCCCCGGGGCGCATTTCGTCCGCACTCACATGGCCTTGATCATATGACGCACTGCGAATGGTGACGTGCTATTTAACCCCCTTACACCACGTGAATTGCTTATACATAGACATAGGCAACATACTATGATATTCATTGTGTACCATTCCATCATCATATTGTTTCTTGTGTATAGTTGATATAACCACCAATCTCCTACCAAAAATTATATCTACTAGAACCACGATAAGTGAATGAATGAATACGATCTTCTATAGCGCATGGCTACCCGGAGGCATCCCAGCGCTGTGTGACCTAGGTACAGGACAAAGACATTCAGTGAAACAGGAATGTCTTCAGGAGCTTCCTAAAGGCGAGATGATTAGCTTCAAGCCTGATGTTATCGGGGAGTTGATTCCAGAATTTGGCTGCTTGAAGGGAGAGCTGGCGGCCACCCATACGTGACCGCTTGACCCTCGGAACTACCAATAGGTTACGATGAATGGAACTCGAAGATCTGAGATGTTGATGTCGGCGGAACAAAGGGGCGAAGAATGGACGGGCCGCTATTGGAAATGGATTTATGAGCCATACACATAGTTTTAAACCAGATCCTCTCCTGTATCGGCAGCCAATGAAGAGACCGAAGCGCGGCCTTCGCCAAGCTGCATCTAGGTACATTCAGAAGTAGCCGGGCTGCACAGTTCTGAACAGATTGCAGTTTCCGAATAGATCCTGCGGGGGCCCCGAGATAGACAGCATTTGCATAGTCCAGACGAGAAAGAATCAACGACTGGACTAGCAAGCGTCTGGCCTCGAAGGGAAGAAGCATCAGGACCTTCCTGAGGACCCTAAGCAGACCATAACAGTGTTGTGTTTCTATCTAGGACCCTAATTCGATATTCCTGATTTATGCCCTTATATGGCTATAATAAATAATATCCTTATAAAGGCATAAGAATCATATCCATATTTAGTAATAGCCCATGCAGTCCAAATACGGCATGACTACTCCCCTAGACTCCTAGAAAGTACAACGCGTTCTTTAAACAAACCAAGCCTCCAGCAGCCCGGGAAATCCCCCTGCTATTGTTTTGATTTGCACAAGAACTCCTAGAGTCAGAAAGAACTGTTAGTTCTTGGTGACGTCTTATGTCCAACCTTACGTCAAACCCGGCACCTTTCAGATATAAATATACCAACGCTGCCTTAAGCAAACACACGGTGGTTTGGAGCAGAGCGGCTATCTACTTTCCCGGAAGCCCAGCTGAAGCGAGGAGCCGAAGGAAGCCGCCCCTCCCCTTTGACGCACTGAGGAAGACGCTGTCTTTTTCGCCTGCCGAGAAAATCCAGCTCCGGTGTTTCCAGCCACCCTTGCGGGTTACTGGGATATCGAGTCCTGAGAGAGAGATACAAGACCTCCTTCATTCTAAGAACCAAGGTACGGAGCTGACTAAACCCTTAAGAGAATTCTTGATTCAGATCCTTGGCAAAAACCAACGTAACTTAAACTGCAACTTACTTACTCCTTCCCACGTATTAGGCTTAGGTCAGGTACACCGGGGTAGGTGTAGATTAGAAGCACCAGTTGAGGACGTTAGTCAATGTTTTTATGTATGTATATATTTGATCCATTTTAAAGTATCATATGGCTAAGAAACCATATCAATGCTTTTACAGTATTATTTCATAATACTCCTTTTACTGTACGCACTTTACTTTATTATAAGTATTGCAATTGTGGCAATTCATTTCTCTTGCATGAGAAAGAGACTGCTCAATAAATAACACCTTTTATTGAAAACGCCCGTCTCTCTATTTCTCTGC
Organism: Lissotriton helveticus; assembly: GCF_964261635.1. NCBI lineage: Eukaryota > Metazoa > Chordata > Amphibia > Caudata > Salamandridae > Lissotriton > Lissotriton helveticus. The sequence goes on from NC_136059.1 coordinate 238,391,135, forward strand.
CCTCTGGTGAAACTAAGTACGCACGATTGACTGAGTGAAATAACTGTCTATTGTTTTCACACGACTCTAGAGATACACTCTTTATTCTGAGGGAGCAAAGTTGTCATGTTATATGGTTGTCAGAAGCTAATCCCTTCTTGTCTATCCAGGGAAGTTAAACTCCTCCTTGTTTACTCGAGAAAGTTTCTAGTGACCTCTGAGCTAGCTGGCAAAACTAATTAAGTCTAATATAGTCAGTAGAGACCTAGTCGACCTCAGTCCTACGTCTACACTGCTGTTTATATTATTCCAATACGCAGAACCTATTGGGAATATAGGAACTACACTACATGGCGCCCAACGTTTGGTAAGGCGATAATCTAACGCATCTAAGACATTAGAGTAACTCAGTCGTGCTTTTTCACACAGATCCCTTTTTCCCGTAAAAACTCCAAAAGACGTCTGGAGTGGGTAAAAGGTTAAAATCCGCCGGAACTTAGTAGGAAGAGATTCCTATGTATTAGTTTTTGGTTTAGTCAACGTTGAAGGATACAGTGTTCCAAAATATTGTGCACCTAATCTTTGTTTCCCTTGAAACTTGATCTGCTGTGGTAAATAAATAATTAATTACCGGTACTATTTTTGAATACAGTGAATAAAACAGATAGCTCAATAAATAAGAGACAGGATTCGAGGTATCTGAGTCTAACAGGCTTTAATCAGGCATAAGGGAAGGGACAGGAACGGGATAGCCTGCACGGAAATAGAATGGATGGCAGCTGCAATGCCTCATCGACAGTGCAGCATATATATAGTATAGTACATTACATTACATTGCATACAATAGGCGTAGCAGTAGGCGTAACTCGTAGCAGTCGCGAAAGATAAGCATATATGGGTGTAACAAGAAGGCGTGTACAGGGCGTATACATAGACATGTGGTATGAAACGTCACAGAAATGTCATGAGTGGGTGGAAACATGGAGGGGGCTATCTGAGAGCAGCTGGGACCTTTAACCTAGTGGTGCGCGCAAACGGGCAATGACGTGTTACCAGGGAGAACTGGGGGCTATGACTTCTACACTAGAAGAGGAGACTAAAGTCTACGGTGTCAGGACGACATGTACCTATAGCATATCTGGTATCTGGTGTTTGGAGTACATGTTGATAGAATCCAAAAGTTATCAGGGCAGAGGCTACTTGACACTAGGACTGGTGCATGCATTATTCTACATGTATTGCATGAGCTAGGAATATTCTACGAATATTAATACAGTATTTCTCTTACATGGAGACAGAAAGACTAGACCATGGCTGGAACTGTTAATGCAGTTCAGTAGCTTAGGAATGCAAAGACGAGAGGCTGGACTGATAACTAGAAGCATAACATACTCTTGGCAGACAGGCAGGCAGAGCCAGGCCGGGCCGGGCACCGCGCTGCGCGAAAGTAAGTGAGTGAAGGGTCAGGGGTGCAGGTGGGGGCTGCATCGCTCCTCGGAGGGAGTTCAGGAGACTGGAGCTTGAATCTGGTGTCCGGGCCCTTTTGAGGCCTAGAAACGGGGACAATTCAATGAATAATCGTGCACACTGTAAACGTGGCAACATGGGCCTAATACTTGTTGCTTTCACGAGAACTGGAAACTGACATACTAGAGTTGGACACAACTGTAATTGCGTCTTTAATCGATCATAGGGGGATACATGCATATCGATCATGCACATATAACATAGGATGGGGAACACGTAGGCACATATAACATGGCAAAATTTACTTTTCCACATTCCCTCCTTGTGCCCTACGTTTCCATCAGGAAACATCAATATTCATGATACCATCTATCTGTTCATATAGCATCATTTGCTTGTCTCGAATTGTCTTGGAACGGGACTTAGGACTAGGAATACAGGATGTTGCACACAAGCCGCAAATCGCAGGGCCACATTGTAAACAGAGGCAGCAACTGAATATGATCATTACTGCTATACCTAGGAATGACAATACTTTCCATCCCCAGGCAGATATGATACTCCAGAGCCAACCGGACCATGTCCAGGTGCCTGGATTCTGGTGTAACTGATGGGCAATTTTATGAAGTCTGGTTATAGCTGAATAAACAGACGGCGCGTTATTAGGAATGAAAATGCAGCAACTAGATCCGATGACTCTACAAGCTCCTCCTCTATCGGCCAATATGACGTCAAGAACGAGACGATTTTGGAGCACAACAAAACGCATAGCAGATTGCTCTTCGGTTAAGTTACCTAGAGCGGAAGTAGTCTCATTCACTACTGCTTCAAGGGTTCTGGTTAACCTACGTATTAACTTACTATTCTGGACAGGGCCTATAAAGAAAAAGAAACCTTTATTGAAGTCTTGATATTGTTCTAGAGTAGTTTCAGTTTGATCGATAATTGGGGGTCGATCTCCCTTCTATGTCTAACGTGTACTAGATGTGTGTTTCTGTGATAATCAGATGGGGCTAGGAAAACTGGTGGCAGTAGGAAGGCAATGTAACATGTTCCATCCCAATCGAGGGGCAGACGAACATATGCGGTCTGACCACAAACAAAATAAGAATGACGTGAGGCTTTGAAAATAGATTTCCCACTGTCACTATACTCGACCACAGTAGTACAATCACTATGTCCTACATGTGCGGAACCGTTCTTTCTGACACATAATTCACCTTTAACTGGTAGAACTGAAATAGCAGGCAAATCTGGAGTAGTCTCGGACTGAACATTCAAAACCATGAAATTCGAGGAATAATTACCTAAATCATATACTTCATTTTCTAGATCTAACCCTGTTCTATGGGAAAGACCTTGCTTGTCTGGGAAACATGTTCGATTCAGAAGGGACATATCGGTGGAGGATGACGTTAATGTGGACCATGCTCCACACGAACCATTGTGTGAAAACGGATAAGGAAAAAGTGGCAGAACTCCCTTTGATGTCTGGAAAGGGGGAAGTCGACCACACACCCAACAATTAGTGGCATTGCTGGTCTGGTGTGAATAGTGTAACATTCTGATAAATGTGTTATTACGCATAGCAAGACGATAGGATAACTCGTGAGGAGGCAGGTCACTAAATGTGTGCTCTACTGTTGCATTAGGAAACATATGTACATGTGAAATAGGAAAACATAAATGAAAAGCATAACTTATGCAGGTAACCATAAGACTAAAAAACAATAAAAAGAATAGAACGATAATACATCCTTTAGAGTTTTGACTAACTCTCTCACTATGTGGGTCTATCTCATACATGTCAGGAACCTGTCTAACCGCTTCACCCGAGAGGGACTTAAACAATTAAACTGTCTGACTTATTTTACTAGACCGGAGTTTTGCTTTATACTCCTGCTGCGGAGTTTTCTCTAACAGGGGAAGTTTAGAGTCTGTGTCTGGACAGTCCTTAAGAACGGGGCGGCCTTTGATAAATGTCTTTTGTCGCAATCCATGGAATTTCTTGATATGGCTGGTATGCACCCAGCCCTTGCGTCCCTCGAGCTTGACGGCAGTCCTTGTTGTTAATAACACCAGCTGGGGCTCCTTCCAACGGGGCTCCAACGGACTTGAATGATCAAAATTGCGCACCAGGACGAAATCCCCTGGAACGACTTCATGCGGTTTCACCTCAGTGTTGTCTGGAAAAACAGCGGCAACCTGTGAACGACAAGAGTGTAGGGCAGACATCAAGGAAGCTAGGTAATCTGTCAGCATATTACTGGAAACGTCTGTAATCTTTCGGGGCATAGGTGTACCCCACATATTTGGAGGACGGCCGAATACGACTTCGTACGGGGACAGACCTGATCTAGAGTGTGCAACCATTCTCATATAAAAAAGGGCAACTGGCAGTGCTACCAACCAATCTACACCTTTTTCTGTACATACTTTTGCAATGCGGATTTTCAAAGTCTGGTTATGTCTCTCTACGAGACCAGCTGCTTCGGGATGGCGTACACAATGGAACTTCCACTGGTACCCTAACAGAAGGGAAACTTGTTTCATGAGCTCGGATGAGAATGGCTGGCCGTTATCTGAATACACGACCCTAGGTAAACCATAGCGGGGGAAAAACTCACGAACCAACTGCCTGGCAGTGGTCGCGGCAGTGTAATCTGGAACCGGATATGCTTCTGTCCATCTGGACAAAGCACATACAACTACGAGGACATACTTGAAACCTCGACATCTCTCCATCTGAATATAATCCATCTGGAGGACTTCAAAAGGGTGGTCGGGAGGTTGAAATCCACCTTGTTCCACCGGGACACTTTTACCTGGATTGAACTGACAACATATCATACAGGTACGCACTTTCTGTTTGGCTGCTGCTCGTAAATGCTTGTTGAACCAAATGTTCTGGATACTGTCTAACATAGCTTTTTCTCCTAAATGTGCTGGACTATGTGCGGTATTAATAATGACTTGAACCATTGAGTCGGGGAGAAACCATGTGATTATGCCTGCCTTCTCAAATAATATTTCTACTCATAAAAAATCCATATATGCAAGAAAATGGGCAGTGGTCCAAGCTCCTGCATTATATAAAAATCATGTAGGATGGGATGAGGATTCTCCTCACCATAAAATCCAGTTAACAAATCAACCCACTGGACAAAGGCAGTACCCAGTTAAGCAAGAAGCTAAAATACAAGTCAGGGAGATCTTAGATCAACTTGAATATCAGGGGGTGATTGAAACATGCACCTTACAAATGAACAATCCTTTGTTTCCTGTCTCCAAGCCAGACGATTCATATCGTCTAGTTTTGGACTACAGACACCTAAACTCCTGCTGAAAAACATTTGCAGTACAAAACTCACACAGTGCAGCACTAATGAATAACATTGTGCGCAAAAAATATAAAACGACATTAGATATCTCTAATGGATTCTTTTGTCAAAACATTGCACCTGAAAGCAGGTATTTGACCGCTTTCTCAATAATGGGGTCGCAAAAACACTTCTGTCGACTCCCACAGGGATTCAAGAATAGCCCAGGATTATTCTCAGCAAGAGTAACAGAGTTACTACAAATATGTGAAGATGAGGCATTATCTTATGTCAATGACATCTATCTCACAGATGATGACCTGAAGACACACTTGAAAAGAGTGAACACCATAATACTTGGGTTTGCGGCTGAGGGTTACAAATTCAACTTTAAAAAGTCACGAATTGCCCATCTAACTGTCCTTTTTTAGGATACGAATTATCAAGTGAAGGCAAAAGCCTAGCAGATAACTTCTTAGAGAAGTGTGCTGTACTCCAAGCACCTAAAACGCTAAAGAACTTACAATCAATACTAGGTTTCCTGAATATGGGAAGAACATGCATTCTAAATTATGCAGATAGAGTTAAACCTCTCTATGGATTAATAAAACCTGATTTCAAACCAATAAATTGGACTCAGAAACACACAGAAATTTTAAGATCATTGCAAACAGACATGTTAGCTAAAACTAAATTGCAAACTCGCGAAAAAATACTCAACCTTGTAATCCGAGTCATCCCAGGAAGATGCGGATTCACGTACCTAACCTCTAATGAGGGAGAAACGGTACCAATAGCCTACAAATCACATTTGTACACACAAGCTGAAATGAAATTCAGTTCTACTGAAAAAATTCTAACTGCGGTTCAAACTGCTGTAGCAAAAGAAAGAGCCCAAGCCCAAGGTAGAAGAATAACTGTTTTAACAGCAGAATCAGCCCTTGAGGCATTAACAAGCCCACACAATTTGAATGCTGTGGCATTAGATCCAAAATGGATACAATGGGAAAATTCTCTTGCTGCAGAAGACGTGAAATACTATTTTGACCCGAAAATGAAAAAACTAGAAAATCTAGAATATGAAGAAGAATATCCTCTGCCAATCGAAATTCTGCCTCTCGAACAATACACATGTGTAATCTACATGGACAGATTTGCACAACACTACGATGTAGAGAAAAAATTCTACAACGCAGCGTGCACGATTGTTAAAGGTCGCTGGCGCTTTGGTATATTCAGACCAATAGTCACCAAAACTGAATCACTGAGAAACTGTTCAACTCAGCGAGCTGAAATAAGATCTTTAAAGATGGCGCTTGAAAATGCCGATCGCGAATTCCCCACACTAATAGTGTGCGATTCGCATTACTGCGTCAAGTCTTACAATAATGGCATACAGACCTGGATTCAAAACGGTTACAAAGATGACACAGGTGCCACAATAAAGCATAAAAAGCTTTGGGAACAGGTAGTTCTTTTGCAGAAAGAACTACAAAAGACTCACGTGATACATACACTGAGTCATCAATGTGATGGCGTTCACGTTGCAGGGAATTCATTGGCTAACAAAGCCACAGCGGAAGCGGTCCTACCGGCTTCCGTAGCCACAAAAAAGCGTCCTAAAAAACACATAGACGGAGAAACTATGCTAGCGGTGAAAGCCTCATTAAAAGGCGACTATGCAGCATTACCTCTGAACTATCCACTCAGTTATACATACATAATTGATGCAAACTCTGTTCCTTTTGCTCAAATCCCTGGAGTGGGGGATAGAGTAATTCCAAACACGAACAGGAGAGTCATTTTAATAGCAGACACACATATGGGATTAGGTCTAAGGCTCCAAGAGATAGTGAAATCTCTGAAAGAATTACAATCAGAATACTGGTGGCCGGGGATGAGCCTGCAACATTACAAATTTGCAAAGGATTGTCCAGACTGCAACGGAGAATGCAGTCATGAACCGATCGGAGTATTGCCAGGACCCCTTTATTAGAGAGCATCAGGCTATCTATACGCAAAAATACAGCAGGAGAAACGCAATCCCATAAATATTAAGACTAGATTCACTTAAAATGCAGACACCAGTGCTCGGCTGAGGCCAGAACTGTTATAAAAGATTTGCGAGTCTTTATCGGCATATACGCAATTGGCATGCTACATTCTGACCAGGGTCCTGCGTTTAGCTCTAGGGCTTACAAAGAGGCCATGACCAGCATGGGCATTGCATTGCGGTACTCTTCTCCCTTCCATCCTGAGGGAAATGCGGTAGTGGAAAGAAAAAAACATGACATAAAGCAATCTATAACGGCGAGGGTATTAGGTTCGGGTGATGGGTGGGTCAAACATTTAACAAGTGTCCAACGTAGTCTTAACAATCTGCCAAGAAATTCTCTAAAAGGTCTCACTCCCTACGAACTATTGTTCGGTACTAGAATGCATATCCAGGACTTAGATAGTCACACTTCAGTGGTAGAAGAAAAAGCCTTTGATATCAAAGACCGTTTGGCTGTTTTACAGGACTCAAATGAAACAAGAAGAAGTCTGAGTAATCTAAAGCTAAAGCCAAACGCCACTGAAGAAAAACCACCTGTCCCCGCAAGACCTGTCTGGATTCCAAAGATTGGGGATCTGGTCAGACAAAAGATCGCGGTGAAGAAGGAATTTGGGCCTTCTTACAGAAAAGCAGTACCTGTCTTAGCTGTCAGCGGAACAAGATCAATTGTACTACTGCCACTTGCTGGTAAAAAGGAGAACCGAGTTGTATCCATCGACCTGGTAAAACCACAGTCATGTGGCCAATAATAAGTAGTAGGCCCAGTGGACTTCCAAGAAATAGCAGAAGACCAAATCTTGCTACAATCCAAGAGGTTCAAACTGAAAGACTAATCACTTTTGATAAACCTGCAGTGAATAAAAAAGGACTATGCAACAAAGCCATGGAACCTGTGCCTCTTGAAACCCAAATTGCAACAGTTCGTCAAGAAACACCAGTCTACAACGATGTAGCATCGGACTATGCTAGTGAAACAAAGACAAATCCAAAAGCAAATGAAAATCCGGAAGCAATTTCAACAATTGACAGAACTGCATCTGGCTACTTCATCAATTGCGATGACTTTTCTGATGATCCAAGTGAACATGAAGAAACGCCAGCAACAATAACTTTCAAAGACAAAGTAACTGAACTCTTTCATCAACTCAAAGAAACCTATCTGATTTCACAGTGGATTGAATTTTGGATTGTGTTAGGTGTACTTTTCTTCCTGCTTTGGCTCATCATGGTTCTATGTTTGGGAAAATTCATTGATGGAACATATAGTACAATGGACACAGCAAGTCAGAACATCAACTTGGTCCTAAAGCCTCACACATCCTCTCACATCACAAAAAGAGAACTGTCACCAGTGAACATCACAGCCAATCCAATACCCGGTGGGGTAGCATGGGACAAAACGGATTATGAAATTTATGGCCCGATTGAGCTCCTGAAATATCCACACCAGTTCAAGGTTACATTAAGTGACTTTGTAAAACCAAGTACTTTTTCTGATGATTGGGACTTTGATAATATTAATAATATGAGGTCAGATTTAGTAATGCCAGCTAAATTCACAGAACATGATTATTTACAGGGTTCATCAAATTATGAAGAGTTATATTGTTATAATCATTTTGGTCATCACTATTTGCATAAATCTGCTCAACCTAGTAATATTTTAAATTATAATCAATGGGAACATTGTGCAACACCGCCTAAAGGCAGCTCGAAAACATTTTATGAGAAATTCCCATACTTCTCAGGTTTTAACACAAGTGATGCAGAAACGTTTTCTTTTAGAATGTCAAATAAGACAGGAATGAAAACAATGTTGACAAATACTAAATTGATTTATTCTGAAACATTTTATGAAAAAATTACTACATTTGGTTTTGAATCCTGGAAAAACAACATTGAAACAAAAACCATCTGGGGTATAAAAGAATGGCAGGTCCAAGGTTTAGAAGCATTATTTAGAGCCTGCATGATCCCAGAACAATTAATATTCCTGAATGACACCATTCAGCAAACAACCTGTCTTGGTCTAGCCAAGATAAAAGACTTAAATAAACCGTCTATTCCAAAGCCCATACCTGATAGTAATAGCACTACAGATGTGGAGATAGACGTATACCATATTTTACACCAAAACAGAACAAATCATGATTGGAAAAAATGGTTGATCTGGCCCACAGACACAAATAACTGTCAAGATAGAACACAGGGGTTTAAACAGACCAGGCCAGACCCTAGATACTCCCAGAGACAACATCCAGGGATAGTTACAACATACAGTGTAGGGAAACTCTGCCTTGAATGGCTACAGAAATCCACACTGGCTGAAATTAGGCAACACTTGACTTTACTTAAAGACGGTGCTGACTTGCGAGATTTCATACTGGGACCTCGCAAACAGCGTCAAAAACGTTTCATATACGCCGGTATATACGCTGCTTACAACGAAGCTTGGAAAGTAACACAAATTGAAACAGCTGAAAAAATACGAGAACTTGATCGTATTAATTTGGAGAAATCACTTTCTGTAGTGGACAATGGGGTAACGACTCTGTCCTCCAGAATATATTCACTGGACAGCATTGTATCATCTGCTATTGATATAATAGAGCAGGACTTACTAATGTTACAACATGGTCAGTCCCAATTACGTTCTATTGTACAGCTTGGCTGGACGTTGCAAAATCTGCGTTCAGGCTACGTGCCATGGCGTTTAATCAACGTAACGTCATTATTCTCTATCTTTAACCTTACTGATAAACAAATCAGTTTGGCATAAAAAGGAGCAGACTATACGATTCTGAGCATTGAAAAACTTGAGAGATTACCATTGACAATGTCAGAGAGACCTGTCATTGAATGGATAATACATGGGACGATTACAATCCCAATAACAACTTTCCAGTTTGAGTATTGCCAAAAATATATACCAGCAGGCCTGTATGAAAGGCTGGGTAAAGGATACATCAAGTCAACATGGAAATTACCTTATACACACAAATGTTATAGTGAAGGGAAAAAAGAGGTGTTTCTTAGTGGTAATAATTGTAAAAAATCACTAAGTGGTACACTCCTGTGTCAAGGTATTAACCTGCATGGAGCCTGCGAAGGGTCTTCGAATAACCTTTCATGTCACCTGCACGGCCCTCCTGCAACTAAGATAGAGCCATTTTTTAGACAGCTTTCCAACGGCAGCTACGTTCTAATAAGTGACCACAGCTGTTGTGGTATGGTGCCAGGAAAAGCCTATCTCGTGAGCGTTAGTTCCATGGTCACTTGCTGTATGCAAGTATTGTATCCAAACAGCAATCCAGACATGGAGGTGGGAATATGGCCTTCTTTGAATATCTCTTCTATTCGAATTGATACTTTAAGTAGAATGAAATCCATTCTTTTACAAACAACTGTGCCTTTAACCTCATCCAAAGAGACGTATGATCTGCAAGTTGCAAGGACAGCAGCAGAGATACATTCCCTATTATCAACAAATTGCCCCGTACATTTCGTAGAAATGTTAAGCCAAATGGTAAACATGTCTGATACCAGTGGCATCGCACATGTATTTAAGACAATTTTTTCGGGACTGTTAACACCCTTTGAAACAGTTCTGGGCATCTTTCGAATTTTTGTCCAATCTGTCTTCGGCGGTCTGCCTCTACTTTTGGGACTCGTAGCAGGAATTTTATTTTTGATCCTTCTGCTCCGATATGGCAAACCAAGCCACAGAAAAGACTCCAGCAACGATGGGAGAAACGATCCTAGCTATACACTACCGGGACCGCATCACTAAAGTCCTCGGATTTGCCCGGCTAAGAGATCTAAGTACAACTTGGTTTCTTTCATTCAGACCTATCTGGCAAGATTGCATCTTACCTGTGCTTCGATGTCTGCTATGCGGAGAAGAATGCGTGTTGGACGTCTGTCTTACACTACCATCAGCAGTACCAACGGATACAGATACCGTGCCAGGTCCGGTAACGACTCATGCATCGTGTTGTCCCCAGCGGCTACCTATTCTGATGACCGCGTTCGTTGAAACTTCACCACTATGAGTAGGTGGCGGTGAAGTACGAGAGGAAAGCAGCACCAAACAGGTACAACCTTTTGTGAGCATTGCTGATCCTGACATCGATGATAGCAATCATTCTCACATATGCACAATTTCAGCATTTTCGAACTTGGTCGAACTTTCACCTGATGTTGTAGACCATTTTTTTGCAAGCCTGTCTGAAATGATGTTCTGCCCGGAACAAAAAGAATAACTTTTTAAAACACCGAGCACACAGCGTTCCCTGAACTCTGAATTCGGCCTTCAGTTTTGATAAACACAGCTATTGAAAACAATTGGAACTACTTTTCGCTTGAGAGCGAAATTATTTTTTTCTACTTCCAAAATATTTACCTTTTTTTTTGGCACAAAGTACTCTGCTTAAAGTAGAACTATTCTTAGAGAACAGAGCTTCTATTTTAGGAACTCTTGAGACAATATTTTACCTCAGCCTCTAGCACATGTACAGCCTTTTGTATAAATATGTGATGGAATGGTCTCGACCTTCTTTTCTGTATTCAGAGCCATTTCATGTGTAATTTTCGCAATTCATTCAGCTGGGATATATATGCATTTAACTGAATGATAACACTGCTTGAAAAGCGTACAGTACCAATACTCATTTTCGTGTATTTACCATATACCATTTCAAATGCGAATTTTGTATTTTGGGGTGGGCTGGAAAATACACATGCATCGTTATGTTTAATATTGCTTAGTTTTTAGTAATGATGGACATTAATTCGTGGAGTGGCTGTTGTGTTTCTATCTAGGACCCTAATTCGATATTCCCGATTTATGCCCTTATATGGCTATAATAAATAATATCCTTATAAAGGCATAAGAATCCTATCCATATTTAGTAATAGCCCATGCAGTCCAAATACGGCATGACTACTCCCCTAGACTCCTAGAAAGTACAACGCGTTCTTTAAAATAACCAAGTCTCCAGCAGCCCGGGAAATCCCCCTGCTCTTGTTTTGATGAGCACAAGAACTCCTAGAGTCAGAAAGAACTGTTAGTTCTTGGTGACGTCTTATGTCCAACCTTACGTCAAACCCGGCACCTTTCAGGTATAAATATACCAACGTTGCCTTAAGCAAACACACAGTGGTTTGGAGCAGAGCGGCTATCTACTTGCCCGGAAGCCCAGCTGAAGCGAGGAGCCGAAGGAAGCCGCCCCTCCCCTTTGACGCACTGAGGAAGACGCTGTCTTTTTCTCCAGCCGAGAAAATCCAGCTCCGGTGTTTCCAGCCACCCTTGCGGGTTACTGGGATATCGAGTCCTGAGAGAGAGATACAAGACCTCCTTCATTCTAAGAACCAAGGTACGGAGCTGACTAAACCCTTAAGAGAATTCTTGATTCAGATCCTTGGCAAAAACCAACTTAACTTAAACTGCAAATTACTTACTCCTTCCCACGTATTAGGCTTAGGTCAGGTACACCGGGGTAGGCATAGATTAGAAGCACCAGTTGAGGATGTTAGTCAATGTTTTTATGTATGTATATATTTTATCCATTTTAAAGTATCATATGGCTATGAAACCATATCAATGCTTTTACAGTATTATTTCATAATACTCCTTTTACTGTACGCACTTTACTTTATGCTAAGTATTGCAATTGTGGCAATTCATTTCTCTTGCATGAGAAAGAAGACTGCTCAATAAATAACACCTTTTATTGAAAACGCCCGTCTCTCTATTTCTCTGCACTCTGGTGAAACTAAGTAATTCTATATTAGCCTCTGGAATGTTTCCTGATTCTTTAAAGAACACAATGGTGAAGCCCCTGTTGAAGAAATCAAGCTTAGACAAGGATGAATGAAAGAACTACAGGCCTATCGCGAGCCTTCCTTTTCTAGCCAAGGTGATCGAAAAGGCCATGAATCAACAGCTGGTTGAGTTCATAGAGAAACATCATTTACTGGATGATTCTTAATTTGGCTTTCGAAGATATCATGGTACCGAAACTGCCTTAATTAAGGCCGCAGATGACATTAGGGCAATCCGAGACCAAGGAGGGATGGCAGTACTTGTACTGCTAGACCTATCAGCTGCCTTCGACACGGTCGACCATATGATCTTGGTCGACCGTGTCGAAAAGATGGGCATTCACCACTTAGCGAAGAACCTGATTGCATCCTTCCTGGCTGACAGATCACAGGTGGTCACCCTAGGCCCATATCAATCCGCCAAAATGTCATTACCGTGTGGGGTTCCTCAAGGCTCATCCCTAAGTCCGACACTATTTAATATCTATGTGTCGGACCTTGCTAATGTCATCAAAGCATATGGGATGAGCATAACCTCCTACGCCGATGACACCCAATTGGTTTTGGCTATTAAAGACAATGGACTCGAGGTGGCAGACCGTTTTCAGCATGGAATGATTGCAATCGGGGAGTGGATGGCAACTAATTGCCTTAAGCTCAACTCCGATAAGACGGAGGTGCTTATCTTTGGACCCCTTTGACCAGAGTGGTCATCAATTTGGTGGCCATCAGCCATGGGAGATCCCCCTAAGCCTTCTCTCAAGGTTAGGAACCTGGGAGTAACTTTCGATGTGGATCTAAATTTTATGGCACATGCTAACAAGGTAGCGGCAACAGCCCATCACAAACTAAGACTGATTAGGAAAATCATCCCATTTTTGCCTGACACTGCCGCCAAAACACTGATTAGCTCCTTAGTGTTATCATCTCTTGATTACTGCAATGGTCTATTTTTAAATGCACAAGCCAGGATAATGAATAAACTGCAGTCAATACAGAATGCAGCAGCACGGCTTCTTTCCGGAACACCCAAGTTCTCGCCGATTTCAGACACCATCAGGAAATATCATTGGCTAACGATCCGGAATCGGATCAAATTTAAATCGCTGTGCATAGTATACAAAGCACTGCATGACCAAGGCACACATTTTTTTAAGGATCCGCTGATACCTTACAAACCGACTAGACAGCTGCGTTCGGCCACTTTGAACCAACTAGTGGTCCCGCGATCTAAAACAGTTTCGTGGGGAGATCGCCGCTTCTTAGTCGCGGCATCTAAATTATGGAATACTGTGCCACAGTACATCAAGATGTCCCCTTCACTTCTGCAGTTTCGTAAAGGATTGAAGACTTGGCTCTTCGATCAGTAACCTAAGACACTTCGGGATAAGCCTCCAGGGTAAACTAGGGATTTTCAGCGCCGAGACGCCTACGGGTATTCGTTCGCGCTCAATAAATTACAAAAAATAAATAAATAAATAAGTACGCGCGATTGACTGAGTGAAATAACTGTCTATTGTTTTCACACGACTCTAGAGATACACTCTTTATTCTGAGGGAGCAAAGTTGTCATGTTATATGGTTGTCAGAAGCTAATCCCTTCTTGTCTATCCAGGGAAGTTAAACTCCTCCTTTTTTACTCGAGAAAGTTTCTAGTGACCTCTGAGCTAGCTGGCAAAACTAATTAAGTCTAATATAGTCAGTAGAGACCTAGTCGACCTCAGTCCTACGTCTACACTGCTGTTTATATTATTCCAATGCGCAGAGCCTATTGGGAATATAGGAACTACACTACAACAGGTCACAGCAACCTTTCTGGCCTGAACCTGGAATCCCAAGGTGGAATCAAGCCAAAACCCCAAGCTCTTAATTTGATTCTTAGGGGTAGGGGGGGGACCCAGGCAGTTTGGCCACCAAGGATCAAGGTTAATGGGGGCCTTATAGCCCAAAAGCATGATGTCAGTTTTGGAGCCATTAAGCTTGAGGAATGACGCGTTCTATGTGCTATGTGCTATTAAAGTGCCAAGATTCATAAAAAAGTGCTCATCTCAGGAAGTTTAGCAGCTACAACATCTTGCAATAATGCATGAGAATATCCCACATATTTTGACCATGATTACCTGAAGTACTGATGCTGTTATATGCTGACCACTTGCTAAGTAACAATAGGGATGTCAGTATGCTCCAAACTTTCAATAGCATAGATTTGTGCCTTGAACCTGTCAGCTACTACGTAACCATCATCCCAGGCCTGGTTCCCCCTGATTTTTGCGCTAATGCATATTCATGGTTGGTTACTCCCCCATTGGATTTACCTTTCTTGAAAAAGGTGCTAATGCTATTTATAAAGTGCCATGTGCAAGGTTCATAACTAGCAAAATGTTGAACTCCCGGAGTACACCCCGTGAGTCTGTACTTCAATTGTAATAACTGCCTCAATGCTTATAAACTGGGCTTAACTTCTTTACCATAATTCCAATTAATACTGACTTATATTGTAGGTACTGCTGTGATTTTTAAGTGACTCGTACAATAAAGGAAATTATGAAAGACATTCTTATAGAAAATTCTACATCATTAATGCGAACTCCTTCAAATCCTTGAACCCAAGTTAGTTCCTATTTGATACATCAAGCTATCCATTGAAATAAATAATCCCATAATCAAATACATTTTTTCAAATTCTGCCGTTATAAAATGTTACTCAAATTCTCACTCATATTGAGCCCATTTGGTATCTTGGAGTATAACTCTAAAATAAACATAGATGCTAGCTGCCTTAACAGTTAGTACCGCTTGCCTCATCTTCCCGGAACAGCTCTTATTACATAATAATTGAGATCACTCAAATTATTATCATGAACCCGTTTGAAGTGCCACGCAACAGGGTAAGATGGGTCAGAGTTTACAATCACCCTGAGGTGTTGCTGTATTCTATTATGTACCTGCAATTTGGTACTACCAACATATTTTAAACCACATGAACATTCTAAAACATAGACAGCAAACTCTGTTCTACACATGTAGTGACCCCTAATGTCAATTTGTTTTTTACTAAAAGCTGGCTTCTAGTTGGTTTCATTGACTCCAAATTTGCATGCTCTACATGATTTACACTTGAAAAATCCATTCCTGGTGGATAACCAATTTGAATTAGATACCACTTCAGTGCTACTGTTAAAAGCAAAAACGACAATCAGGAACATTATCTGCGCCATATTGTCTGATGGAAGTTCCTCCGCACACATAGACTGCAGTCATTCTGACCACCGCAGCCATTTTGTATTCCGTTTGTCACCTTTGTTTCACCCTGCCCATACTAGCATCCCTCTGACCAACCTGGTATGTGAGTTGGGGGCTATAATCTATCGCCACGACAAACACAACACCACTTGCTGCCACAAACTAATTTTTCCTCTCATCTCTCATCTCTGTTTACAGGCAAACCCATGGACACGCTTACACAAACAGGTTCCAAATACCAAACAGACTCTTGCAAACATGGTTTATTGCACTGCACACAGCAAGACTTGTTTTTGCCAACAATGGGACCTGTTTTTATCAACAGAACGGACTCTTAGATCTGGTCGGTCTCACATGTTTTAGACCCTGAAGCAAGGTCCAGCTGATAAAATTGTCTATTTGGCCTGGGTGGGAGGAGAATATCTGTTGGGCTTGTGCAACCATGTTGATGAAATAATGTTTGGCTTGTATGACAACCTGTCCGGGGCGGGGATACCAAGCTTACATGACACTGATCATAATGATTACTTTGTCCTGATACTGTACAAAAGTGACCTGCAGGAGAGCTGTTGTTAGAACACCTCAGCAGATTACCACAGTGTCTGTTGACAGGTTCTCCTCATGAGAAATAAACTTGTTTCTTGTCTTCCAGTTGCCAGCGCCTGCCTCATTATTTTGATAGTAAATCCAGTGAATTAAAGGTGACCCTGCGCCGGGCAGCATTGGGGGTCTTAGGAGATTCGCTGCTTTTCACACTACTGATCAAAACAATCCTTATCATAACCTCGCTCTAAGAATATGGTGGTCATTTCTTCTTAACATGCAACCATTTTCAGAACTACAGATTCTTCGCACGCTAAGAAATTACCCATATAGTAGTCTCCTAATTAAGTGCCTTGGGTGAAAACTAGACGCGTGTAGGATTGAGTTTCCTTCTGTTACATTTCTATGTATTTTGGATTCCATTTTTTCTTCTTTTAGATATAATTGGACATCCATGAAATCTATAACTTGGCTGTTGATCTGAGCTGTGAATTCCGAATTTAGTGTGTTAGTAATAATGGCATTTACAAATAGAGTAGCAATTTCCTTGGAGCCCCTCCAGACTATAAAAACATTGTCTACAAAGTGCTACCAATTCTCCACTTGATCTTCACAAGCCTGACTATGGTATACGTTGAGAACTTTCTCCTCCCACCTGCCAACGTGCAAGCACGCGTAGCTGGGGAGAAGCAGGCTCCCATGGTGACCCCCCTCAACTGTTGGAAAATCTTCTAACCAAATAAAAAATAGTTATTAATGAGGCATAGTGTAATCATTCTAAGCAGCATTTGATTGAAATTATATAGATAAATTTGCTTTTTGTTTAAAAAACGTTCAGCTGCCCTGAGGCCATCCTCATGTGTTATGCTCGTATACAACGATGTCAAGTCCATTGTTACCAAGATATAGTCCTCTTATCAGGTAATTTCATGTATTTTCTTGAGGAAATCTTCTAGATATTTTATATAAGATGGAAGTTTGATGACAAATTCCTGCCGAAAAAGAACCACATATTGGGAGATTTTCTCAAAAACCTTTCCCTGCCGATATAATAGGCCATCCTGGTATTGGTGTAGTTCCTTTGTGTACCTTTGGGATAAAGTATATGACTGGCAAAATCGGAAATTCATTGTATAGAAATGTAAATTCATCCTTTGAGATTAATCCCTCATGTTTCTGCTGAGTCAACTCCTCTCTAACTGCAATTTTGACAGCCTTAATTGCTTGCAGGGCTGATCTCTTGTAACATCTAATATCATCCAGGTGCCTGTAGGCATCTTTAAGATAGTCCACCTTAGACCACAGCACAGCATTGCCACCTTTATCCGCTTTGTTTATAATGATTTCATTATTGTTGCTCAGTTTCTTCAATAAACTGTAATATTGCCTTTTACGATATTTGAATTTTCTATTGCCTGTTTTTATTTTCAATTTTAGTTTTTTCAATTCATCAATAACACGATCGTTGAAGATATCAACTGCATCCCTAGGCATCACTAGTGTGAATGTCGAGACAGGTTTAGGCAGACCTCTGATTGTACCTGAGATGGCAATGCCCGTTTTGCTCATTGCTAGTTGTGTGGATCTGACTGCATTATGGGATTCTTCCTCATCACCAAGTGCTTGCAGTACCTTCAGTGCTTCAACGTCAGAGGCCTGTAACACATCATGTTGTAAATCTAGTTTAGGATTTTCTTTGCATTGATGGTTCGTCACATTTTTAAGTTTGAAGAATAATGACCTGGCATCATTTTTTCCTGCGGTATTGGCTGGTGCCCCATTCCTTCTGTTAGTACTAATTTCTGCTACATTTAAAAATACCTCTCTTGCAGCTTCCCTTTCCCACAGCGCATCTTTCTCGGACATTATTGGACTTCTATGCAATAATCTTTAAGCTCCTGTACTTTTTATTTTTTTATTTTTTATTTCTTTTTACATTTATGAACTTTTTATTAAAGCAATTGCAGTACAACAATACAGCCAAATAGAGAGGTTCCATGCAGATATCCAGTACAGAGTAGCAAGGTAAAGTCCAGTACAGGTACATCTTATTCGATCATCAACAGTGCACTGTCATTGGCATAGTACAACAAACCATTATCAGGACGGTGGCTTCACTGGTACATTTTCTCCCAGGGGAGCAGGCAAGGAGGGGGAGAGCCCCGTGGCGCTAGCAAGCCAGGGACGAAGCCCGGGGAGATACCGGGAAAAGGACCGCCACCAGCCAGCGGACCAAGGGCCGGCGGGGAGCGCGGGAGAGGCAGCGGCAGGAGTGGAGTGGAAGGGGAACGGGGCAGTGGCTGGACTCCCTATAGCTCTCAATGGGGCAGGGTGAGAGCGGGCCAGATTATAACGCCATGGTCGTGGAGGCCACCCACCCCCCAATCAAGCATGAAGGCACCAGCAAGGACACCCCACATGCTGCCGGGGCAACGGGAACGCGGAGAGGGAGGCTACACACCGACCAACTCGGCAGCAGCCGGGGACGCAGGGGCAGCAGGGAGCGCGGGGACGCAGGCTTGCTAGAGGAGGAATGGGAAAGGAGGTAGGTGACCAAGGGACCCCAGATATCAACCGGGCATGATCTAGCTGGCATCAGGTCCCAGAATTCTGATAACAGCGTTTGACAATGGGAAGCATCCTCCAGCCAGGCCGACACCACGGGGCAGGTCGGCGGCCCCAACACATAGCCACCCTACGCCGGGCCAGCACAAGGAGCATCGAGATCAACCGGCGCAACGCATCCGGACAGGGCTTAACAAAACTGAGGAGACAGAGAAGGGGGTCCGGAGTAATGGCGGAGCCAGCGATTTTGGAGATCCCGGAGCAGACCTCCAGACAGAACACCTGCACCTGAGGGCAGAGCCAGGCCAAATGAGCGTAATCCGCGGAAGGAGCGGAGCACCGCACACAGGAATCCTCAGGAATAAGTCCTAGACGGTGAAGCTGCCGTGGAGTGCGATAGACCCTGTCCAGAAACTTGAAAAGGATTAATCGGAGACCAATAGTAAGGGGAAAGCTTTGTGGTTTGGTTACAACAATAGAGCCAATCGGCGTCCAAAATGTCCACACCCAGAGCTCCATGCCTTGTGCGCCCGCGTTGTGGAGACGGGGGAGGATAACAAAGTGGAGGCATACAGTCTGGTGACGAGTTTACGTGAGGATGTTGAAGTATATAACAAATCCAGGGCGGGGAAAGTGGGCGAGGGCTGCGGAAAGGTTGGGTGCAATTTCCGGCAGGTGGCACGCAGCTGATAGTACAAAAGTGTGTCCATCAATGATAGCGACTCCGGGAATGAGTAAAAGGAATCATCGGGATAAAGATCAGCCACGGTCTTGAGGCCCCCCAGCGCTGCGTGCCGAGACATACAGGATGACTGAAGTGGGGGAAAGTCAGGGTGGTTAGTAATGGGCATAGCGCCAGCAGATAGAAGAGATAGCCCAGCCAGTCGGCGCAAAGAGGACCACGCCCAGCGCAGTGTCTCCACCGTGTTCACCTCCGACCGAGGGCGCACCGCAGGGGCGAACAACGCAGTATTAAGAGGCCAAGGTGCGGCAACATCAGACTCAACCGCGACATGAGGCTGGTAGGGGGTGGGATACAGCCAGAAAAGCAGAAAACTGGTCTGAGCACAGAGGGCGTAGAGACGGAAATCAGGTGCACCCAGTCCACCGGCTGCCATTGGAAGAGTCAGGATTTCATAAGCAACCCTGGGCTGTCGCCCCGCCCAAATCAAGGACACCACAAGAGAATGCAACCTGCGAAAAAAATAAGCGGTCAGGGGGATGGGTATGTTAGAGAAGAGATAAAGGAATTTGGGGAGGACTACCATCTTGGCGATGGCAACGCGGCCATTGAGGGAGAGTGGCAATCGACTCCACAGGGGGATCTTAGATTCAAACCAGTTCACAGCATGGCCAAAATTGGACCTCCAGAGGTCGTCTGGGTCCCTGCTCAACCAGATGCCGAGATAGCGTGTGGAACCAGACGCCCACTCGAAGGGATAATCAGGCACGAACGGAAGTGTGGCATATGTCAAGGGGAAGAGTACGGATTCATACCAATTGATCTAGCCCCCCGAACCAAATAACCTCATGTACCAGGGGGCTGAGATTTTCCTGGGGATGGTGGATGTAAAGGGTGACGTCATCCGCATATATGGAGACCAAGAGGGAGCGGGCCGAAAAACCAATACCCCTTTGGGCGAAGTGCTGCCGAAGGCGGGCAGCCAGGGGCTCCATAGCAATAGCAAAAAGCATGGGCGACAATGGCCAGCCCTGCCTTGTGCCACGCAAAATGCGGATGGGTCGGTGATCTGGCCATTAATGCGCAACCGGGCGGTGGGGTCAGTGTATAACAGCTTAATATTTCGCAAACAGTGAGCACTGAACCCCATGCGCGAGAGGACATAAAAAAGGAAAGGCCACTCCAGTGTGTCAACCACCTTCGTGGCATCGAGCAGCCCTGCCACAGCCGGAAGGTCAGGGTTAATTTGATGCAGAACTGAAAAAATAGTACGAAGATTATGGGAGGTGCCCTACCGGGGATAAAGCCAGATTGGTCGGGGAGGGCAATGGTGGGCATTAAGAGGAGAAGATGGGAGGCAATGAGTTTGGCAAAGAGTTTGTTGTCTATATTAATGAGGGAAAGGGGCGGTAGGAGTCACACCGGTCAGCAGGTTTGTCCGGTTTGAGAAGTAGCATCAGCGAGGGTTCGAGGAGCGACGGTGGGAGCGTACCAGTGTCAAAGGACTCATTGCAGCGGCAGAACCTCCCCGCCGTAGGTCCGGAAATCGAGGCCGGGCTCAGAGTCAGGACCCCCAGCTGGCCCAGGCTGGGGGCGGGTGCCGATTGGGTCGGAAAAGAGGCAGACAGCTGGGCCCTCTCCGCGCCAGGTAGCCGAGGTGTAGCGGAAGTAATAGCGAGCGCGCCCCAGAAGGTGGGACCGCCAGCAAAGGACAACGAGGGGGACCGCCGCTCCCACAGCACCGGCCGGGTGCGCGACAATCACGCAAGTCCGGGGGAGGAAGACCAGGCCACAACTAGGCCGAGGCATCCACGGACCGGCCAGCACAGCGGGCGGCCCCCAACCCTGCCAGCAGCCTCCACAACGGCAGCGCCACTCACCCGGCCTCAGCAGCATCCGTAGGCCACCTCCAACGCAGGTATCAGCAGGCACCAGCAGCCTCCGGGCCGCACAGGGACAGGCCTCTGGCGCGGGAGCATAGCGCCAGACACGAGGCACGTAACTCCGCCAGTGGGGCTCGCAGCAAGTCCAGGGACGGGTAAGCAAAAGCCCCGGGTTCTCCGATGACGGGAAATCGCCTTGTGGTGCAAATACTTCAGCGATGCCTGTCGGATAATGACGGATTATTAAGCTTGGCCGGCAGAGCCCACTTACAGTGTGGCCATCTTGCAGCCGGCCAAGCCACGCCTCTCCAAGCTCTGGTACTTTAATCTTTCATTCAGCGCTGTTCATTTGCACACCGTGGCACCTGCCAATTTATCAAATTGACAGCCCCGTCTTACAATTAGTATAGCTCCACGTCTTGTGCGTCCTCCTTTGAACCCAGCACAGCCGGGTCCTTCACGTTCTGAAAGGGGGCTCTCGTGGCTGATCTCCTTCTGGAAATGCTTCACATAGACTCGCTGTTGGCTGAATGCTGCATAGCCTGCTTCCTGGGAGGGGATCTGTGAATCAGGAACAGCCGTTTCCTGTGCTGATGATATGTAATTCCAATCCCAATAGATGCACTTCCCAATCGAAGTAGGCATGGACTCCTTCAAGGGACATTATAATTAGGAATTAGCATTTCAAAAACCTTTGAAATTCACTGAAAAAAACCAAAGGTTACAGGGACATCATAGTTCGGAAATGGAATAAAAAAGAACTTAGAAATTCATTGAAAAAACAAAGGTTCCCGGGACGTAATATTTCGGCTCAGCGTTCACTAGTACAAAACCAGTGAA
This sequence comes from Lissotriton helveticus, assembly GCF_964261635.1. NCBI lineage: Eukaryota > Metazoa > Chordata > Amphibia > Caudata > Salamandridae > Lissotriton > Lissotriton helveticus. Next base: position 238,413,536 of record NC_136059.1, read on the forward strand.
ATTCAGCAGTTATAGTTAGTTGAGCTAACTGTAACTTGTGACCCCCGCAATGTACTGCTTATGACCTCACATATTACATCACTCATAACATTGTTACTAACATCACTGATGACATCTTGGACTGTATAGGGTTGCTTCCCTAACATCCTTTAAAGAGTGTTTTTGTTATTTGATGAGTATACTTAATGATCTGAAAGGGGATAAGACCCCCTTCTAATTTATAATTTTTCCCTACCTGTTTAAACCTGACTTCTAGATGGCCATTAATTGTGTTGCATATTTGGTCATCATGGGAGTTTTTCTGACTCAGTCTCAGGGCCTCGAATTGGAGTTTCAGTCTTTCAGTTTGACTGCCTGTCAATATTCCAGGGCCATCAAATGATAACTTTCACCTTAGCTAGGCAGCCAGGCATTCTACTCATCGGGGGCTAATCGTATAGCCTATCCCACTCTAGTTTTCTAAGCCTGGATTTACCTCCAGTGGCCATGCGGCTTGTTTCAGCTATAATAAATATTAATAATAATCCACATTTGTAAAGCGCGAACAATCACCCGTTAGGGTCTCTAGGCGCTGGGGGCCGTCGGGAAGATTAAGCAAGCTATTGCCCAGAGTCACATGGTGCTGGGCTAATCTTCCACCGGCCCCGGGGATAGAACCGTGATCCCCAGATTCCGGAGTCAGTCACCCTGGCCGCGGCGCCACACCTCTCCCCCAGCTAGCCTGGCTGAAGACGGCTGATTAGCCAGAAACCAGTCCCAGGATGCTTGTTTCCGGTCCAGGGAAGACAAGGCTTGACATTTCGGGCTGGACTGTTCCCATGAGGAACAGGGTCAGACTGATTTGCATATGGCCATGTCTGAACTGGGGTGGCTGAGTGAGCTAAAGAATGATGATGGATTAAACCCTGATCAGTTGACTGGGGGTGAGTGCTTGCATTGTTCAACACTCTGTCCATCATCCCCTTTGGTTTTGCTTTGTTTGTCCTAAGTTGGCAGGGTATGCCCAGACATGGGTCCCTTGCTCACTTTGCCACTGGATTCAAGCTAGCCTGGCTGAAGACGGCTGATTAGCCAGAGACCGGTCCCAGGATGCTTGTTTCCGGTCCAGGGTAGACATGGCTTGGCAGTTCAGGCTGGACTGTTCCCATGAAGCACAGGGTCAGACTAATTTGCATATGGCCATGTCTGAACTGGGGTGGCTGAGTGAGCTAAAGAAGGATAATGGATTAAACCCAGATCAGTTGACTGGGGGTGAGTGCTTGCATTGTTTAACACACTGTCCATCATCCCCTTTGGCTTTGCTTTGTTCGCCCTCAGTTGGCAGGGTATGCCTAGACGTGGGTCCCTTGCTCACTTTGCTACTGGATTCAAGCTAGCCTGGCTGAAGACAGCTCATTAGCCAGAAACCAGTCCCAGGATGCTTGTTTCTAGTCCAGGGAAGACATTTCTTGGCAGTTCGTGCTGGACTGTTCCCATGAGGCTTAGGGCCAGACTGATTTGCATATGGCCATGTTTGAAATGGGGTGGCGGAGTGAGCTAAAGAATGATGATGGATTAAACCCTGATCAGTTGACTGGGGGTGAGTGCTTGCATTGTTCAACACTCTGTCCATCATCCCCTTTGGTTTTGCTTTGTTTGTCCTAAGTTGGCAGGGTATGCCCAGACATGGGTCCCTTGCTCACTTTGCCACTGGATTCAAGCTAGCCTGGCTGAAGACGGCTGATTAGCCAGAGACCGGTCCCAGGATGCTTGTTTCCAGTCCAGGGTAGACATGGCTTGGCAGTTCAGGCTGGACTGTTCCCATGAAGCACAGGGTCAGACTAATTTGCATATGGCCATGTCTGAACTGGGGTGGCTGAGTGAGCTAAAGAAGGATAATGGATTAAACCCAGATCAGTTGACTGGGAGTGAGTGCTTGCATTGTTCAACACTCTGTCCATCATCCCCTTTGGCTTTGCTTTGTTCACCCTCAGTTGGCAGGGTATGCCTAGACGTGGGTCCCTTGCTCACTTTGCTACTGGATTCAAGCTAGCCTGGCTGAAGATGGCTCATTAGCCAGAAACCAGTCCCAGGATGCTTGTTTCTAGTCCAGGGAAGACATTTCTTGGCAGTTCGTGCTGGACTGTTCCCATGAGGCTCAGGGTCAGACTGATTTGCATATGGCCATGTCTGAACTGGGGTGGCAGAGTGAGCTAAAGAATGATGATGGATTAAGACCAGATCAGTTGACTGGGGGTGAGTGCTTGCATTGTTCAACACTCCGTCCATCATCCCCTTTGGTTTTGCTTTGTTGGTCCTAAGTTGGAAGGGTATGCCCAGACGTGGGTTTCTTGCTCACTTTGCCACTGGATTCAAGCTAGCCTGGCTGAAGACGGCTGATTAGCCAGAAACCGGTCCCAGGTTGCTTGTTTCCGGTCCAGGGAATACATGGCTTAGCAGTTCGGGCTGGACTGTTCCCATGAGGCACAGGGTCAGGCAGATTTGCAAATGGCCATGTCTGAACTGGGGTGGGGGAGTGAGCTAAAGAATGATGATGGATTAAACCCAGATCCGTTGACTGGGAGTGAGTTATTGCACTGTTCAACACTCCATCCATCATCCCCTTTGGTTTTGCTTGTTTCAGAGCAGACATGAAAGAGTTCAAAGGCCAGAGCACCACCTATTTCTGGAACGCCCTCCTCGATATCCACATATTCACTGCTGATGTCTTGATGTGGGTTTATTGGCCACTCCAGGGACTGACTCACCTCCTCCGAGGCTGTCATGAATGACTTCAAGTCATTTTCATTCACACAGTGGCAAAAAGGAAATCCCTCTCTTTACACAGCTCCCTAAAGCTAGGATCTTCATGGCAGGCAAAGAGGCTTATTAAATCCACAATTTTCTTTAGAAAATGCAATGGCACTAGTCTTGGTAAGGAACAGTATAGAGTATATTTATTAAAATATAGCACAATGCTGTGCAGAAACTAAAGTTGCTGTGCTGCTGGAGGGAGCAAGACAAAACATATTTACTAAATATAGCCTACTGTTGCTCTCTTCGCCTTATCTAGCACTCAAACTGGCTACCCAGCATCACACTCACACTTTTGCAACAAAGTGCAGTGGTATGTCCATGATTTCTAGCATAGACTATAGGTTTTTTACTGTAATGAAACTCTTCCAGTACAAATCCTCTGCTTAGACAAACTTTAAACATTTCTCAATTTGGATGTGTGCTAACAGTGTAATACACATATATTGTAAATGTAAATGTATTTCGATTTATATAGCGCACGAATCACCCAGGGGTCTCAAGGCGCTTGCTTAGGGAACCCGTCCTGGTATTCCCCTGTGAGATACCCCGGCAGGGTATTCACAAGGTGAAAGCCAGGCATCCCGCCGCGAGGGGCTGTAGTGGAGATTAAGCAAGCTATTGCCCAGAGTCGCAGAGTATGACCCCGTGAGTCGAGTAGGCACTGGAGCGAGAATTGTCGAGTCCGTGGATTTTTTGAGCCCGAGACCCGCCGAGGCGGGGAATCGAACCCTGGTCCACGGCTGATCTCAGCTTCCGGGTCTGCCGCCTCTAACCACTGAGCCACGCTTCTCCACGCTTCTTGTGTGAAATGTTAGGAGAAATTAATAATTTTTTTCCACCTATTGCCTGTCACAAGAAGGCATTATTTTTTAGAGCAAATCCAGGTCCGACAATTTTTATAGATTTGGCTTTGCATTAGAAGCTATGGGTGGTAGCTTTGGAATGGCCAAGGACCACCCATGGATGCCTACTTTATGCAATTTAGCACAAGCCGGGTAAAGCACTATTTACTTTAAGAGAAAATTTGCTGTGTAAAAGGTTTTGCACTGGGAAGTAAATACTTTATCAAATCTGTTCACCACTTTACATGACTTTGTGTGATACTGTGGCAGTGCAAAGTCTTGATAAAACTGCCCCTATGTCTTCATTGTGAAAGCTGTTTGGTAGTGGACATAAACATACAGGTACGGTCACAGTATTTAACATTAATGGCAGGATATAGGGGAGGGAGATCAAGTACTTGATGTGAGCAATAATTAGCCATGACGACTAAACAGAAGGATGTGGAGGGGTAGGGCTACATTTTCCTAAGGATGACTAATGTTGGTTCTTTGGCTTGAATATCAAGACAAACTTCAAGAGGAATGGCCATGTGGGAATGTAAACATCAAAAGCAATGCAGTACACAATGCTGTAAATAAATAATTTAATTAAGCGCTCTAAACAAGTTAAATTAAAAAAGAAAAAAATGTAATGAGAAAAAAATTAAGTACAAATGTCACATGGTTTGGGAAACATTAAAGAATAGTTCAAGTTCAAGAATTTATATAGCGCACTACTCACCCAGAGGGTCTCAAGGCGCTTGGGGAGGGGGTTCATTATTTATCGAATAGCCAGGTTTTAAGTTCTTCTCTGAAGGAGATGTGGTTCTTTGTAAGGCGGAGGTGAGTGGGGAGGGAGTTCCAGGTCTTGGCCGCCAAGTAGGAGAAGAATCTACCTCCCATGGTGGATCTTTGGATACGCGGAACTGTGGCGAGGGCTTGATTGGCGGATCTTAGTTGGCGGGAGGGAGTGTAGAAGGATAGTCGGGTGTTGAGGCATTCGGGTCCTACTTTGTAGAGGGCCTTGTGTGCGTGGGTGAGGAGATGGAACGTTATTCTCTTGTTGACGGGGAGCCAGTGAAGATCTTTCAGGTGGCCAGTAATGTGATCTTGGCGCTGGATGTCCAAAATGAGTCTCGCTGATGCGTTTTGGATGCGTTGGAGTTTTTTCTGTAATTTGGCTGTGATTCCGGCGTAGAGGGTGTTTCCGTAGTCCAGTCGACTCGTGACCAGTGCGTGGGTGACAGTTTTTCTTGTCTCGGAGGGGATCCAACGGAAGATTTTTTTGAGCATACGAAGTACGTTGAAGCAGGAGGATGAGACGGCGTTGACTTGTCTGGTCATTGAGAGTGAAGGAGTCTAGGATGAAGCCAAGGTTGCGTGCGTGGTCTGTGGGTATGGGTGCTGTGCCCAGAGCCGAAGCCCACCATGAGTCGTCCCAGGCAGAGTGGGATGATCCTAGGATGAGCACCTCCATTTTGTCAGAGTTAAGTTTTAGGCGACTGTTATTCATCCATTCGGCTACTTCTTTCATGCCTTCGTGAAGATTGGTTTTGGCGGTGATAGGGTCTTTGGTGAGGGAGAGGATCAGCTGGGTGTCGTCAGCGTAGGAGATGATGTTAAGGTTGTGTTGACGCGCGATGGATGCGAGAGGGTTCATGTAAACGTTGAAGAGGGTGGGACTGAGTGATGATCCTTGTGGTACACCGCAGATGACTTCGGTGGCCTCTGATTTGAAAGGGGGAAGTTGGACTCTTTGAGTTCTTCTAGTTAGGAACGAGATGATCCAGTCCAAGGCTTTTCCTTGTATGCCGATGTTGCTGAGGCGTTGTATGAGGGTGCTATGACAGACTGTGTCGAAGGCGGCGGAGAGGTCGAGTAGAATGAGGGCCACTGTTTCTCCGTTGTCCAGTAGTGTTCGGATGTCGTCTGTAGCTGCGATGAGGGTGGTTTCGGTGGTGTATTTGGCTCGAAAGCCGGACTGTGAGGGATCGAGGGAGTTGTTGGATTCAAGGAAGGCGGCGAGCTGGCTATTGACGGCTTTCTCAATGACTTTGGCAGGGAATGGGAGGAGGGATATGGGGCGGTAGTTTTTAAGTTCAGAGGGGTCAGCTGTGGGTTTCTTCAGGAGGGCGCTGACTTCGGCGTGTTTCCAGCTTTCTGGGAAGGTGGCAGAGTTGAAGGAGCAGTTGATGACATCACGGAGATGGGGTGCGATGATGGAGTCTGCTTTGTTGAAGATGTGGTGGGGACAGGGGTCGGTTGGCGAGCCAGAGTGGATGGAGTTCATTAGGCGGATGGTGTCTTCAGTGGTGATTGGGTTCCAGGCGCTGAGGTTGTTAGAAGGCGGATTAGGTTCGGAGGGGGGTGGAGAGGATTGTTCTTTGGCAATGTTCTCGAAGCTGTTATGTATGTCGGCAATTTTGTTGTAGAAGAAGGAGGATAACGAATCGCAGAGGTCTTGGGAGGGAGTGATGTTGTTTGAGGCTGCGGTGGGGTTGGTGAATTCTTTGACTATGTTGAATAGTTCCTTGCTGTTATGGGCGTTATTGTCGAGTCGATTCTTGAATGCTGATTTCTTGGTGGATCGAATCAGTTGGTGGTGTTTGCGGGTGGCTGCCTTGAAGGTGGTCATGTTGTCGGTGGTTGGGTTTGTTCTCCATGTTTTCTCGAGAGTACGGCATTGCTTCTTGGATTTCTTAAGGTCATCGTTGAACCAGGGGGCCTTTTTGCTGTCCTGTTTGGTGTGATGGTTTTTCAGGGGTGCTAATTCATCAGCGCTGTGAGTGATCCATTGTTTGAGTTTGGTGGCGGCTTGGTTTGGGTCCGATGGGAGGGCGGGTGGGTTTTGGTTGAGCGATGTGAGGAGTTGGTCGGTGGTGATTTTGTTCAAGTTTCTTCTAGGAATAGGTTGTGGGGGGTTATGGGTCGAGGTGGTTTTGTAGTTGAAGTGAACACAGCTGTGGTCCGTCCAGTGGAGATCAGTGGTACGATCGAAGTAAATGTATTTGCTGGAAGTGAAGATTGGGTCGAGTGTATGTCCGGCTACATGGGTGGGGGTGTCAACAAGTTGTTTGAGTCCGAGATTGGCCAGGTTGTCAAGGAGGGTAGTGGTGTTGCTGTCGTTTTTCTTTTCCAGGTGGAAGTTGAGGTCTCCTAGTAGAATGTAGTTCTCGGAGGCGAGGGCATGTGGGCTGATGAAGTCAATGATGTCTTCGCTGAATTGTTTACGGGTTCCTGGGGGCCGGTAGATGAGGGTGCCTCTAAGTGTGGTCCTAGGGTCGGTGTGGATCTGGAAGTGGAGGTGTTCGGCGGTTGCAAGGTTATCGTCGAAGCTGGTCGTGATTTTGATGGTGTTCTTATGGACGATGGCGATGCCTCCTCCTGTTTGATTGGTGCGGTCTTTTCGGGTGATCTTGTAAGTGTCCGGGATGGCTATGGCGATGTCGGGTGTTGATGATGCGTTCATCCAGGTTTCTGTAAGGAAGGCGACGTCCGGTGAAGCAGTGTCGAGTAGGTCCCAGAGTTCAGTTGCGTGTCTGTGGACTGAGCGGGTGTTCAGTAGGATGCACTTCAGGTGGTTAGAGTCGGAGCTGTGTTTGGAGTTAGTGGATGTGGTATGGATCTTGACGCTGGTAAATTTGCAGGAGTGGCAGGTGAATGGACCATGGGTACGTCCTGGGGCAGCTTCGTAGCATTGTGGTGTGCGTCCGGGGTTAAGGGCGCTGAGGGTAGTGGCGTCGTACGTTATGCGGGAGGAGTGCGGTTTGCGGGGACCAGGGGGTCTGGCGCTGGGCGCGGTCCAGGCGCGGACGGGCGTAGACGGGCTTACCTTTGGCGCGCGACCGCTGTGCGTAAAATCATCTGTCATATGTGGAGAGAGGAGGTGGGCGGAGCGTGGGAGGGGCAGCAGGGAGGCGGTAGCGTGGGGGGAGGGACGGGCTGGAGGCACAACAAAATGGCAGCAACACAAACAATGCAAACACGAGGATATTGGGGGGAATAATGGCAAATACTGCCGTGGACACAGTCAGGCAGCCTCAGGGAGCAATGCAGGCAATGCGAGCGGTGGAGCACCAGGAATGCACACAGGCACAGACAATAATTACAGCAATGCGAGGCGCAGGTAAGCACAGATTAAATTCAGCAGCGGGGAGAGCAGCGCTACGATACCAGGAGGCACAGGCACAAGATCGTTATAGCAGCAGCGGCGAGAGCAGTGCTACGATACCAGGAGATGCCAGGGGCCAGGGGGGGAGCGACCGCTTCTGCCGAAGACAGGCTGGTCACCTGAAAAAAACTATTGCCATAATGATGAATAGTAAACTCTCCTTTTAATGTAAGTACGTATTGATATATAATGCCCATGTTCAAAGAGTTGAATGTATCATGGCTCTGGGTCAGTCAAGTATTTTATCTACTAAGTTAGAAAACTTTCCGGAGGTAAATGCAGAACAGCAGGCTGAACTGAAACCTGTATGTGATAGGCTGTCAATTGAGCTTTGGTACTCATAATATGAAGGGCCTGTGCACAACTGTCACTGGGTGACAGAATCTTTTAGCTTGTCTTGAAAGTTGTGGGTCTTAAATATCAAGTAAGAATGGTGTTATACCTTAATATCATAGCTATAATATTCAGGACAAAAATATTGACTGATATGTATAGATTTTCTATACCTAACTCCCCTTGTATGTACCAGGATGATATATATCTTCAAGGTACCTAGATGTGAAATTAGGTATGGAAAGTCTTTCCTTCCTTATATGCACTACCTTAGGATACTTTAGACCAAGCTATGTTGACTAAAATATTTAGGCATTCCCTACTTGATATTCCAGACAACACCTGATTGAAGCAAGTTTGACAAATAGAGGTCAAAGCGTTCCTGTGAGGAAGTTTGTGTGGCTCTAAAGATCTGAAGAGTAATAACAGTTCAACCATCACAATTGTTAGAAATTTCCAGTACTGATTCCAACAAACACAGTATGCTTCAGTATGCTTCAGAACAGACAGGAATTAGATAAAAGGTCCCAATTTTCTCCATCTTTGCCTCTGTCTAATTAACTGGTCATGTTTCTAGTCTGTGGGCAACAGACCCCTCTTTGCTTGGATATATCAACTACCAGTACTTACAGGTTCAACATACAAGCTTCACAGTAGGATGCAGACTTCGAAAGGAAGCAAAAGCGGAAACAACTCCCTCAATCCTCTGCCATACTGATAAAGAATCTTTCAAGCAAAGATCAAAACAAAGGTTAGAGAAAATATATTGGTATTTGCGTCTGCAAGGCAGGCATGTGTCCTTTTCCAAACAATGCATGAATTATTCTTTCCTCATCTCTACTTTCCAGGCTTGAACTTAGTAGTGGTGAGTTTAGTATGGGGTTTTAAGGATGACAGCCAGGGCCAGTGCCAAGGATGGGTAAGATGGGCCATCGCTGGGATGTCTGGAGCTGGATGCTGCTCTGTCATACCCACCTTATACTCAAAGGAGGCTAACAGTCTGATATACTATATATGATTAATTTTTTAGAGCTTGATAATACTTTGCATCTATGTGTGCTTGTGAATACAAATGGTTCATGAATATTAACACCTTTGATGTCATCCACACAAAAGCTGATGGTGGTACTCTAAGAACAAGAAGTTTCCACAGGATAGCTGTAGCAGGATTGAGTCTTCAAACCAAGTGAGATGTGCACCTAGAGAAGTAAGGTTCTTCCAGGTAAGTGTCTTGATACACTAAAGTTTAAAGATATCTATCACACTCAAGTTCATGTTTGCTCTTATTTGCTATAATATCTTCATTACGCAAATGCCATATTGGTTAGGGAAAGATATATCAGACACTCACCATTTCCTTCTTAAAATATAGACAATTACGTAAATCTGCATTCAATGTTAATTCCATGAGATCAAAATTCAAGATATCCTGCTGTGAATAACTAAATGTGACAAACTATAGGTGTAAGTAATGTAATTGCCCATCTGCCTTGACTGGCCCCTGTGATGAATCCTCATCTACTTTGATAACAGGTGCTGTATAATGTATTGCCGTTCCAGACAGTACCCCTTAGCCCCCTTTTGCCAGAGTCTATTTGCTGGGATTGTCTGAGTGAGAGCTGGGGCATGAGATTTCTTCACTAGTCTAGGTGCATGAATATGTATAGGTGGTTCCTAAGATTTTTTGTCCAGACGAAATTCTTCCCAGTCCACTAAATATATGAGTTTATCTCAATATACCCAGAAATCTAGCACGCAATACAAGAGATGAAGGAGGCTAAACCAGGTGAGTATTGATTTTTACCAGTTTCGATAGAGCCATATGAAACACCGGGTGAATCTTCATGGTTGGCGGTAAAGCCAATTTCACAGCTCCATAATTTATTACTTTTTTAATAGAAAATAGACTAATAAAACAAGGTTGAAATTTTCATTTTCTATGCAATTGCAAATGCTTAGCAGAAAGCCACACGGGATATTCAGGCTGATAGATTGAGGCCTTATGTCAATGTTTATCTTCATATTTCTTTTATAGTTCTTTGGCTTTCAACAATGTTATTTTAGTCTCTTCAAGTAAATGAGAATTTATGTGCAACCATTCCTCCACAAATGGCACAGATGTTACTTCTAGCATATCCTTAAAACCTTCTCTGACCACATTGTAAAAAAAAAGAGTAGCTCTCTTTTTGTTTGTGCAAGCCTGTTTCTAAAACCAAATATTATAACAATAATTTTTAACCTTTCGTAATACCGATAATTCTAAATCCACAACCTGGGCTGCTGACCGCCTATCAAAAATTCAATGAAGTTCTGCCTTAAAACATTACAGAACATACACTAATAGACTACCTCAGCTAATGATTAAGATGGGGAACCTACCCAGTTAAATAATACAACATAAATGGATCACTGACATAATATCGATCACAACAATATTGAGATAAAGAAATATTGTATCAAAAATATCTATAAAAAATGTATAGCTTCCCTATACTTTTAATGGTAAGGGCATTAAATAAAATATCATTTTACACTTATAATGTTAAAAAACAAACACATATTTAACGTAAATTAAATAAATGTAAGTAATATTTAGTACTATATATAAATATATACTTATATTAACATACACACATAGATACATATGTGTATGTATGTTTATATATAACATACATTTACTAGACCCACTCCAGCCTGTGCACCAGTAGGGAAAGAGTTGGCCTTCAGAATGGTAATATTTACTATTCCCACTCAAGTTTGTGCAACAATAGGGAAAGCATCTGACTTCGGTGGGGTAAAATGTACACACACGCACACACACACACACAGATATATGTACACACACACATTAATAACAATTAAACATTTTACAATGATTATTAAACAATTTAATAATTAATTATCAATTAAAAATATTGTCATTCATTTATTACTTGAATAACTTACCACCCTATAACACCCAAACCTAGCAGCCCACACTTGAAATATATTCAGACTTTTTGAAAAAGAACAACCCTGGGTGTTCCAACTTAAAACACATACAGAGGGTTTGAATGATGACATCCCCTGGGGGCACTTTACCGTATGATTCTAAGGAGAATATTCACAAGGACTGGCGATACCTATCGCAAACGCCAGTTAGCGGCAGTTTTTTTTATTGCTGACTAACCCTGAAAACTTTTGCCATGTTAGCGGTGGACTAACAAGCTGTCGCTACATGGCGATAGTATCAGGGAATGGCGGTGAAAACTGCCACAATATCAGCGGAAAGGCAATAGTAAATCTGGCGTTAGCAGGCGAAAACTACTGATAGGCCCATTAGCGGCAAAAACCCAACGTGAGTTCTTTTTTCCTCTAATGGAAAATATAGCTTATCAGCAACATCCAATAGAAAATAGGCATAAAAACAAAATAAACGCAGAGTGGAGCTGCCTGGGCCAAGTGCATCACACATCAACAACCCCTGCAAACTGCCCAACATCCAGGATGTCTGCAGCCTTCGACACCATCTCATACGTAAGGCTCATGAATAGATTGCAGGCTTGTGGTATCCAGGGAACAGCACTAACATGGCTACAGCATTTTCTGTCAGATAGACAGCAGGCGATCATTTTAGGTCCACATTCCTCAGTCAAAACGCATTTGGACAAGGGCGTACCTCAGGGATCATGCCTTAGCCCGACACTGCTCAAAATATACATGGCCTCGCTAGCAAAGATCGTAGAGATATTTGGTTTTGAGATCATTTCATACTCTGATTACACCCACCTTATGTTTACTGTGGGTCCCAATTTAGAATCAGGGAAAATGCGTTTCTCTGCCGGCATGCTTGCAATATCCAACTGGATGACGGAGAATTGTCTGCATTTGAATCCAGAAAAAATGGAGATCATGCTACTGGGGAAAGCCCAAACCATCTGGTCGGACGAGTGGTGGCCCCACCAACTAGGGGCCACCCCAGGCCCAAAAACAGTGTAACAAATGTAGGAATTTTCCCATTTCTTCCCATTAACGACCCCATAACCCTGGTCCAGCCTATGACGATTAGCAGACTGGACTATGGGAACGCTTTGCTGGCTGAAGAGGGTGATATCCTGTTCGCTAAGTTACAAGTGGTCCACAATACCGCTGCAAGACTAATCTTGAACCGACCTTCAGGCACCCCTTCCACGCTGCTGCTGAGGGAACTGCACTGGCTGCCTGTGAAGTAGCGATCCTTTTTCAAAATCTGTTGCCTCTCTTATAATGCCTTGAGAGGCAAAGGCCCACACTATCTTCAAAGAAAACTCTCAATTTACTTACCTGGCCAAAATCTTAGATCAAGCCCTTCTGTGTGTGCCTCAAATACGTCAAACTCGCACTGGGGGCAAGGCCTTTTCTTATCTTGTCCCAGGGTACTGGAATAAGTTACCCTTAGCACTCCATGAGATCCCAATATATAGTAAATTCAGGAAACAGCTAAAAGCCTATTTTTATTAATCCCATATGGTGTTCTCCCAGTCAGGGTCTGCAACAGCGCCGAGATGCCCCTGGGTGATATGTGCGCTATAGCAAATGGCATTAACATACCATAACATAACCTCTGCACTGGATCGGGCATCACCATCACTGACGGCTGCAGCATCACCTACAAGGAGCACCCCGACCATCAAGGAGGAGGCATTGCCATCAATCACCTACAGAAGCACACTTTGACTGACCACACACTCTAATGACCCAAGGGTGACCAAGGACCACTAAACTCCCAGATCCGGACCAAGCCCATGCACATCCTCTGTGGAACCCTCATGTGCAGGCCTCCCGGGCCATGGCTCCCCATTCTCTAATACCATTGTAGACCTCATTGCACCCCAGGGTCTACCATCCACTGACGACATCCTACTTGGTGAACTCAAGTTCCACCTGGACAGCCCCAGTGACCAGAACACCACCCCTTCCTGGTGAAGGTCCCCTACATCAGACGCAAGCAGCAATTAACCTCAACAAGCCATAAAGCCGGACACACGGTCGAGCACATCCCCTCTGCCAGCAGGAACTTCAACTACAGCCACAACACCGGACTCTCCTGGACCAACCATCATTGGTAACATCATGTCTTCACCTTGCCCAGCGGATGCCACCACCATCATCACATCCCCTCGCAACTGGATCAAGGCCACCGAAGAACATCTCATCAACTCCCTCAACACCAACACTCCACCGATGCTTACAGACGATGACACCACAGAGCGCAACCGCCACCGATGGATCTCCAACAGCGCCAACATTCGGGCACCCCTCATGAACGGTACTGCGTTAGTGCCTTCTGACTGCCTGATGGCAGGCGTGAGGGGGCACAGTGCCACTGGGATAGCCTGGCCCCATGCATTGATGGAGATGCATCATGGTTGTGACATGACTGCAGCAATGCGTGACTTTAGCGCAGACAAATACGTCAGGATTTCTGACATATCTGTCATTACTTGCGTCATGGAGCGCTATCCAGTGAATACAGTGCATCCATACTGTCGCAAGAAGGGAGTAGTGTTTCAATGCTGCCTTGTCGCAGACACCTTTCATGACTGGGGCCCAGGAATGTGCACTATCCTATTAATGGTGCGCATTCCTGCCCTGTAGTTTTGTCGCAGGGCAGCGCTGCAACGCTGCAACATTGCTTGCAGAGCTATCCAGCACCAAAACCTGCTGGGATGAGGCCCTAAGTGTTATCCCCATTTTTAAGACCCACTATTTTCTGGTCTTAAGTAACTGGCTCTAACTGCAGTTAGAGACAGTGTTTTGTCTTCAGACCTTCAAGGATCTCTTTGTGAATATGACGTAGTGAGGTTTGCAGCCCTTTTTCCACGGGAACGCCTCTGCTGCATATAATTATTGCTAACAGAAGTAGCGATCTTTACAACGGACGTTTCTGCATAAATACTGTAGCTAAGGACTGTTAGCGACAGCTTGGTAATAGGGCGAAACAATTATCGCTGCATTAGCAGCAGAAAAGTGCCGCCAACGCGGCGATAACTCCTTGTGAATATGCCCCTCAATATGTTAGATAATACCATTCGGAGTAAGTCTTGACAAAACAATAAAACATGATGTGTTTGGTTTGCAACCACCCACAGACAGCAAATATGACAATTTTGTTATGGCTGGACCTCTCTGAACAGAGTAATTTCCCCTAGATGCTAGAAGGCATGAATATATGTCGGTATCCAGACCCTTTTACCTCTGTGATTTTTTTTGTAAAACATCAGATTTAGTGATATAGGGACACCGCTCCCATTCAACTCCTCAGCCACTTTGTTAATAACTCAACCAATAGCCATGTATGAGCTATTTCCTAACAGCACAAGTGAAACAAAAAAGTGGTTCCAATAGCAGGACGCCATCTTAGACAGTAGGCGGTCTAATCTTTTTCAGGGGTGATACACGATGCAGCGAAGACACACCGTCTGCAGTGATATAAGCTATTAAGCCGACCAATGGGTATGAGACTAGTATTATCAGGGCCCCGGTGCGTGTCTATCTTTAGGTGACTGGCCGAGGAGATGCTTTGATGTTGTGAGTATGGCATAGTCATTTTGAAAATGAAGACTGTATTCCCATAACAGATTTTTCCATAATGCATTATTAGAAAGTGATGCCATGAATTCTTTAATCCGTAGAGTGTGACTACAAGCTCAACTTGACCACCAGTGGATCCATGAAGCAACATTATTGCCTAATAGGTGTTGTGTTATGTACAATGTTTATTTGTATGTGTGGTGTGTTTTATGTTGTGTGCTAAAGGATACACTGCTTTATTAGAAGTGCTCACTGAAAAAACAGCATTTATTTCCGTAAAGGTTAAGACACAAAGAGGTGGAGTATTGAATATGCAGAATAAATATATGCATTACGTTTTTCAGTATTAATGTGTTGAATAACCATTTTGTGACAGACAAACCCTTTCATGGTTATATTTTACAGATTACCAAGCAGTGAACACCAAGTAGGTGGTATCAAGGAGGTAGATCCTTGGTCTTAAAGAAAAGCCATGCTGATTGGCTTGAGACATGTTCACCATTAAAAGGGCAGGTACATTATAACCTATACTTTCTAGTCCCCCATTTTTTAACCATACCGCCCGGAGAAAATATTAGACAGGATCTTTTACCTACCAGGCAGGTATTTCTAACCTCCACTCAAAACCTCTCCCACTCCAATTCCTTTCATCATTTGGAATACACCACTTAGTGCTCCCTAATAATCCGTAGGTCATAGCATGCCTCGTTCCATAATGGAACAGGAGGAAACCTATGATGAAGCTTGCCACCAATGGGCAACCCTGGTGGGTGAGGGTTATACAAGAAAACCAAGAGTTTTCTCCCCATTTCGTGGAGGGTTAGCATAAAAACCATGGACAAGCTCTGAAAGGGAGGACAAGTCCTTCTGGAAGGTTCATCTTCTCTCCCCCTTTTTTTGAATTGAGCCAGCCAGAGTTAGACATTCTTGAGTCTTTCAGGAAGTCCTATTCTTCTAGCAGTTGGTATGCATCAGGAGTTAACAGTCTTTTTCAAGATGGGCTACCTTAGTTTGATAGAGTATTCACGAGTCCAGGAATGTTTTGAGGAAGTGCAAATGAAGTGACAGATTTATCCTACACACTAGTGAGTTATTGGCGCAATTCTGCCAACCAATCCTATTTTCCAACACTATCTCACCTCCTGTTGCAGCACTTCCTCTTTTCCTTACTGTGCAATTACCCAGGAACACTGAGTTTCAATATGGCGGAACATGTCTGCCACCAGATAGGCTTGTCTTCTGCTCCCTAATCACTCCCCTAATTAGATGAGTTCTCATCCCACCTGATGTAATCCAATCGTGTTCTCTACACCCCTGTGACTGGTGCCTAGTTCTCTAATAGAAGAAGCTCTCTGTCTAATTCAAAAGGAGTAATGCTAAGGCTGTCCTTCGTTCTACCAGCTGTTCCTCTCTAATCAAAGATAACTAATCCCTGCTAAGTGATCAGTGTTTAATAACTAACACCACCCTGTTCTTCCAGGGGTCTAAGGCAGGCATTTATCTTCTTAGCCTGGGTCATTAATTCTCATAGTCAATGATGTGTATTCCAGCTCTGGAGTTGGGATTAGCGGCAGAACTGGGTTTAAGGCAGTTCATACTCAGGCTTATGAAGTTACTTTCCCACTAAAGTTATCAAAAATCTGATGTTATCATAAAATCCAATTTTGAAAATGAAGTAGGAAGTACATTTCAAGGACTTTTTTTTAGCAATTTACAAGGTGGAGATTTAAACTGTTCCATGTTAAATAATATAAAACATTTTAAATGACACTTAGGGCCACCATATCGAAATGTTATCAGGACTTATACAATGAAATAGCTTTTAGGGCTTTACTCATTTTGGGGCACAGTTTTTAAATCTAGAGGGTGCCACTTTTTTTTATGTATTAGGTACTTGAAAATGTGGCTGTAAATGGTATACTTTAAGGGTGATTTAGTAACATATAATAAATATTTTTTTCTCCATAGGAAAGGCACTTTCCATTGCTTTATGTTTCTGAAATGTCTTTAAACTGCAGCCTACCAAGAAGTCACTGGTGCTCCCTGCAGTCATATAGTTTTGCCAGATATGTGGGTTGTGTACGTAAACAGCGCACGTAGGACACTTGGATTTCCATGTCATATGACCATTTTAAGACTTAAAGAGAAGTTAAATAAATTGGAACTCCAATGCACATCAAATGTTTTATGGTGAAAGGACAGGTGATTTACAACTGTGTAGCCATAGTAAAGCACATAGAATTCTAAAGCCAGCAAAATCAAAGAGGGAAAACAAAATGGGAGGCACACAAAAATAATGATATTCATCACACCTACTATACTATACTTAATTACAAATAAATAACTTTAATTTCATAAATGACATTAGAGAGACAGATCATTAGTGAATTAGCACATTATATTACATTAGTTAATGAAGATGACAATAGAACATACAATGAACAGATAGTATTAGCTTTCTGCCTCAAATATATTGAACGTCTCACAGCAGAAATTCCATGATGTTATCTGTAAATGCTCCTGTGACAATATAATAAATAGGGTGCAGTTGTCTGGAGATGGGACAGGAGGAATCAATCGCACCGGTTTGCCCATTAGACTGTTCCCTAGCTAATGTGTGTGTTCAGAGTTAAGATTGTCACAGTGACCAAGTGACAGGCTAGCCTAGAGAGCCCATCAAGAGAAGCACCCCTCCGAGTATTAAATCCCTAACAGTAACAGATCTATGTTAAGTGAGTGTATTTGTAACCAGGACCATACCCAGAGGACTTTACTCTTCCTGGATGGAATCTGTATACGTTACATGTACGAAATTGGGTTACTGTTTGAGAGGGTGAACAACAAAATCACTAAATTAAACTGTGCTTAACCCTCTCACACAAACCTAGTCAGACTTAACTCAGATACAATGCATAAAGTATTTAGAAAATAGAGCACATGTTCATAAAGTAAATGATACCAGAACAACAGAAATCTAATTGGAAGAATGAAAGATATTGAATTTTAATGTTTTATTGAAAATAGCGCAAATAAGCACAAAGCGCAACTTGAGTTTATCTGGTTGGCCTAGACTGAGAGAAAGTCAGTAGTTCAGGAATACTGAAGTGGAGCGTGGGTCGAATACAGGGACCAGGTAAGTCCCACTGATGAGATATCTTCTCAAGTCTGGTGCAAAGAGTTTCGTTCGCATTGGAGGAAGCCACAAAGAGGCTTTAGGTGTTAAGAGCAAGTTGAGTGTCACAGACAGTCATTGCTGGAGCGCAAAGATCCAGGTCCCACTGGAGCTTTACATTAGTGTTTCATCGTGGAACTTTGTGTTGGTGGTTGTCAGAGGTGGCAGAGTCTTGGCTAAAACAGGTTCATTCGCAGTCAGGAGGAGCCCTGATTTTCATGTTTCAATTTTACAGAAAGAGTTATTGCTGATGTCAGCCAAGGATCCCAGACCTTGGGCACCTCTTGGTGATCAGGACTTACTTCAGCAGAGGCCAACTGCAGGGCTCAGTCAGATCCAGGCAGGTCCTGGGAGTTCCAGTTGCTACTGGTCTGCTGGGCAGTTGTAGGAAGCTTGTTGTGTAGTCTGGGATCAAGGAAAGCAGGTTCAATCTTCCTTCTTCAGATAGCCTGGCAGTCCTTCTGGAAGAAGAGTAGTCCTTCTTCTGAATCTTTCACAGGTCCAGCAGTGTTCTCATGAGTGGTACTAAAGGGCCCTAATTTCATACCTGGTTCCCAGCCTTGTGTGCGGGAATTTCCTGACCTACCCTCAAAACTGGCTTTGGTCAGTGTTTCCTATTCTCCTGGTCCTGGCTCGGAACTGTCTAGAGGGACATCGGCAAAGACAGGTCTATTGTCAGGTTGCTTTGTGTGTGCTGTGAGCAAGGATCTTTGCAGAGCAGAGCAGGATAAAGTTGCTCCACAGCCATTCTGCCAGGAAGACCCTCTCCCAGTTCAGGAGACAATTAACAAATAACAAACACTGAATAACTTATTATAAATGAATTAACATTAGTAGTTAAAAAAGGGGGGAAAAAGAGAAAAAGCAGACAAGAATAAAAGAGAATGAAGAAACTAATGGAGGATACATAAATCAATTCAAATACCACTAATGTGTAAAAAAATATATTTCACATTTATTATAAATGTGCACGCTCAGGAAAGGAATAGCTGGTTAAAATAACAGTGTATCACATAAAAGACCAGACAAGTGGCAAACAACAAGTAGATATGTTGAAAAATGGGGGGACAACATATACTGAGATTATGCGTCCTCCTAGAGCTTTAAAAGCCACATATGCGTCGACGGCGTTTCAACCGCTATTCAATTGCGCGGTCATCATCAGGACCAGGTAAGTCACTGAGCATCATAACAGTCTGAAAATACAAATCCCTTGTGAAAAAGAAGAAAAGAAAAGAAAGAAAAGAAGAATGAAGAGTTAAAAAGAATTTTAAAGATTACTCCCAATGTTGAGCAAATCTAGAAAAAATCCACATCCAAGAAACCAGAGAATCAACATCCCCCAAGCCGTGATAAAGAAAATTACCAACACCAAAAAGATATTGATCTCAGAATCACCTTTCAAGGACTCTTTCCATGAAAAACGGAAATTCTAGGAATTCGTCAGGAGGTATAAAGTTCAAACCATACTAATAAAGAAAAATATATACATTAGACAAGAGTCCTAAACACATAGGGACATCCATAGGTTAATAACCTAAAGAGGCCACTTACTTCAAAGCGGTATCAATTCCGCTCACACAAGGCTGGCTGAAACCATTCAAATAGGTGCCAGAGATAAAAAATTTGAATCCAATCCTGGAGCGACTTTGCCAGTATATTGATGTATTTATTAAGGATTTTGCTACATGTACCCAAAGTTATGTACGGGATAGCGGAGATATCATCTCGCAGTTGGAAGTGATGCAATTCTGTCCCTCCTCTGAATTGTTGGTATGCTTGGATTTGGAATCCTTGTATACCAACATTCCACAATTGGAGGGTATTGAGGTGATACGAACAGTTTTGGATACCCGACCGGCCCCGGTGCCAGTTCCAACTGACTTTATTGTGGAGCTTTTGACTATTTCTTTGACACGTAATTATTTTGAATTTAACGGACATTATTATTCACAAGTTAAGGGTACTTCTATGGGGGCTTCTTATGCCCCCAATTTTTCTATACTTTATATGGATAATTTTGAGAACAAATTTATTTATAACTCCACTTTGAATCCTTATTTTGAACATATACGTTACTGGTGACGGTATATTGATGATATTTTCTTTATTTGGACTGGGACTGAGACTGAATTATCTTTGTTTTTGGACTGGTTAAATCAATGTTGACCGGACTTGAAATTTACATCTACCTGCAGCCACTCTCATGTGGACTTTTTAGACTTGACTATTTTTCCCCATGATGGAAAATTGTCCACGAAATTGTTCACAAAACCCACAGCCCGAAATACCTTATTGGAATACTCAAGCAACCATCCCCGTTGTCTAGTGATGGTTCTTTTTCTTTTTTCCCCCCCTTTTTTTACTACTAATGTTAATTCATTTATAATAACTTTCTAAAAGAGGTATTTTTAGAATAGTAACTACAAATCAGACTTTTCCACTAAAAATAATTTTAAATTGCAATTGTTTTGAGTGTAAACATAATTTCTCTTTCTGTTCCCCATCTGAAGTTAGCTCTTTTTAATTGAAATAAGGTTACCAAGTGTTAGCCTATTGGACAGACAGGCTTTACATAAGTGAAAAACAGCATAAGGAGTTTTTCACTGTCAGGATATGTTAAACTCAAATAGACGTCATACTTTTAAATGCCATGCACCGTGCCCTATATGCTTTTAGGGACTACCTTAGTGGTGACCAAAAAGAATTAAAAATAAAGGTTTGTCCTGGCAAAGGTGTATTTTGCCAGACCAAAATGACAGTTTAAAGCTGCTCTACATGCTGCAGTGGAATTTCCGAGACTTGTTCCTCAGTGTTACGATAGTCGGTAAACACTAGTAGCCTTCAATTTACAGACACTGGGTGCATGTAGTACCATGTGCTAGGAACTTGCAAGTTAATGAAAAGTGGCAATTAGGTGTAGGCTACATTTAGAAGAGTGCACAAACACTTTAGCACTGGTTAGCAGAACCCTAATGCCAACACAACCGAGTTCAGCAAAAATCAAGGAGTGAAGGCAAAATGCTTGAGGGAATACTATGCCAAGGATGTCCACTCTAGCTATAAGCAGGTAGAACTACCCACCATCATTGGAATTTGCATTGCTAAGACAGAAAAACATGAAAAGACCACCATCATTGGTGTGGTCAGTCCCAGGGTGATGTTCCACCAGAAAGTCCCTTCCCTAGGGAGATGGAACACTTCAACAGTTTGGGATTCTCACCCCTCTTCTGCCTTAACCCCTTGGCTGCGGCGGGGGGCCGCGCGGTGCTGCCATGCTCATGACAGAACGACTCCATCACGAGCCTCGAGTGCTTGTGACGGAGTGGTTCCGTCATGGCCCCGCCCGCTCAATAGAACGCGCTGGCCAGGCGAGAAATCAGCGCCGCGCAGGCGCGCCGGCCGGGCTGTGACGGAACCACTCCGTCACCAGCACAGCGCGTCCGTGGCTGGTGACGGAGTGGTTCCGTCACCAGCCTCGATGGTGTTAACCATAAGAGGGGGTCTGAGGACTGTCTGAAACAGGCAGTAACTCCTGCCAACAAAAACAAGTTCAGGAAAAATCAGGAAGTGAAGGCAAATAGTTTGGGCATTACCTAGCCAAGGATGACAGGTCTAACAGCTCATCTCTGTAGGAGTGGTGCCCTGAGTAAATAACAAGGATAGACTTAGTCAACCGACCCTAAATTATCACAGTGTACTTTACCAATGGATAGCACATTGGTTGAATTATACACAAAGGTTAGGAAAGAGAAGGCTTGGAAATCAAAAAAAACTGGCGCTTGGCTGCCAACCCTGGACTGCTGTAATCATGAGGGAGTGGAGTACAGAAGGGGCCACTTGCTTTAACTCTCTGCTTCTAATTAATACGGTCTCGACCGCTGCACAGAGGCATGTTTATTACATCCAAACCCATAATAAATGATTCCTGAAATGTAGAACTCGACTTCTTTTCAAAGACCTCTTTCATTCTTGAGAATCTGACCGTGTAGCAGAATCACGGAAACATTTCCAGCAGGCGTGCAGGGTGTGCATTTCACCGACGTTCCCTCTGTTGAAAGAATGTCATGCAGGAAAATGTCAGGCCGAGGGAGGCAGATGGAAACAGGGAAACTGACAGGCTCTCTGAAATGGATAAGGGACCGTGTAATCAGATTGGCTATGAACGTTCTCGGCTATTCCAACTTTATGAAAATCCCAGCACTCAGAAATAAAGATGTTACAATGATTAACTCACAGGGGGGAAGAAACACTTATAGAAAGTAAATCCACATTTTCGAAAACCACGTTTGTAGATTTATGGGTTTCATCCTTTTAACCGGCCAAAGAGTAAAGGAGGGGATTTTTGCATGAATAATCGCACATAAAGAATTCTGCCTGTTTTTCACATTTTTTGCTCCGGCAAAAATAGATGATTGTTAAACAGCCAATAAAACTTAAACCAATGTATGCTTATAAATCAATCAATCAGTAAAAATTTATTTAGTTTGTTGCAACCATAAAAGTATACACTTTCTATTAAAACCATAGGCAAATCAATTTCTAAAACATATAGCACATGTTTATCACACAGAAAATGACCCATGACCATAAAAATAGAAGTTACATATTATTATAAAATAGTTAAAACCAACGGTTCATCCCTATACGCCCAATACTTCCAATAGAATAAGTATAGTACTGTTATCTTTCAATTACACCATCTCCTATTATCTTCAGGGAACACATACGTTTATTACTCTGTACACTTGAGGAACACTTTAACTTTACACATAAACTTCCCCATGGCACAGGCTATGTCTAAGTTCATCAAACCCATTAGGTTAACAGCTTGCACCCTATTCATAATCCTATATTTTCTGAATATTGGGCATAAGATCTCCTTTCGCATATCTAAAAAATTCATACAGTCAAATAAAACATGTAAAATATTGCAGCGGGTACCCAAAGTGCAAGTGCATTTCCCATTATAATCTAACATGAAGTTTTTAACCCCATTGTTTGCGTAACAGGGGTTTATCCCAATTCGCGCTTTTAACACCTCCCGTCTTAAGTGACAGCTGGGTTACCTAACTACATAAGGGTAATGTTGATCCATTTCCCAAGCCAAGATCATGTGGGACACTGAAGTTTTCTGCAAAAGATACTCCCGATCATGTATATGGGACGTATCAAAGCCCTATGTCCTAAGTTCTTTCTTGTCTATTAGTGGATGTCCTAGCTGCGGGCAAGGCTTTAAACCTAACACTCCATACGCTTACCTTAGTGAAGCTCTCGTCTGTATTGCCTATGACAGTTCACTAATGGCAATTTCAGCTTTACACCACTGGGAAATTTTTTAGGACTCCTCTGCCCCTAATCGCTGCCAAAACCGTATTAGGGCCATACAGGCTGTTATGGTCCAGGAGGTAATTCCCAGCTCTAGTCTTGCAGCCTGTACCATAGATGATTTTGGCAATAGGAACAAGCTTTTTAGAGTGTTTCCCTCTTCTTTATCCCAGCAGATTTTGCCACTTAAGTAAAGTACTTCTGTCCCATACAGGAATTGTGGAGGGACCATTGCTAGATAGGCCTTTATAACCGGTCTGTCCGACATTTCTCCATATACACTGTGAAACCTTTTTAGGCCCTTCACCGAAGTCGCTGCCCTCATTTTTAAGGTTTGCAGATGGGTATACAATTTTAGGTTATTCGTGAACCACATTCCTAAATATCTATACTTATTTACCCTCTCGAGAAGTTCTGTACCAAGATACCATGTGAACTTTGTTTTCCTCCTCCCGAAACTTAACATTTTGGTCTTGTCCATGTTCACTACTAGTTTTTTAATTAAACCGTATTCTTTAAACACGTTTAGTTTTCTCTGAAGACCTATCTCTGTCTGGTCCATAATCACCAGGTCGTCTGCATACAATAAGCAGGATACATGGTTACCTCCCAGTTTCAGGCTAGTCCCTCAAACCTCACTTAATTTTTGGGGTAAATTGGCTATGAACAGGGAAAAGAGCAAAGGGGCAAGTACACACCCCTGCCTCAAGCCGTTTCCAATCTGGATCTTATTATTATTATTATTATTTAGCGATTTATAGAGCGCCTGGTGACCCGGAGGCATCTTCCTGGACAAACCTCCCTCCTCATCCAAAATTATTTGGGCCCAGTTTTCAGTGTGTAAGGCCTGGATCAGGGCCAAAAGGCCGTCCTGTATTTTATACCCTACCAGGGTTGCCCACAGCTGTTCTGTGTCCACAAGATCAAATGCTGCGCTGAAGTCAACAAAACAGCAGTATAAATTACCCCTCTGTTTCATAGACTTCCGAGCGATGGACCAAAGGGCAAAACAGTGGTCCACAGTCGAATGTCCTTCTTTGAACCCACCCTGTTCTGGGGTTACTATCTGATTATCTTATGCCCACTCCTTTAACAAACCCAGGATTACCTTAGAGAATACTTTTTCACCTATGTCGAGGAGATTTATAAGACAATAGTTTTTAGGGGAGTTTACATCGCCTTTTTTATGCATTGGCCTGACAATCGCCCCTTTCCAACTATCTGGCAAAGTTCCTGTACTTACTATCCTCTGGAACATATTTGAGAAAAACTCGGCCCACCAGTCTGAATTTGTTTTTATAACGACTGCTGGTAAATTATCTGGTGCTGCAGCACGTGTTAAATTTAACACAGATATTATGCTTTTAATATGACCTGGGGAGAAATACATTTTCACATCTTCCCTGACCCCCGGCCAGTTCTTTGATACTAATTTCCCCCTCCTTGGCCATTTGCCATAGATTTCCTCAAGATAAGCTACCCATTTGTTTTCCACAACGGAGCACTGCAATGTCCCTACAACTTTCCCCGTACATTCTTGTATCATTTTCCAAAAACTTTTGGCGTTTTTGTCTTCGATTGCCTCTAGTAAATTCACCCAGCATTTATCTTTATAGGATCTCTTTTTATCTCTGATAGTTGCTATATATTTTATACTTAGTTTCTTTAGTTCAAGTGAATATACCTCATTGTAGCTACCTCTGAGGCATCTTTCATGCTGCCTAATAGCGGCCTTTACCTTCCGACAATCGTCGTCAAACCATGGTTTATCATTGGGGAATACTTTAACTTTACTTTGTGGCCCATGATTACCCCGTTTAATTTTTGTCCTGAGGCATTCTACCAGCTGTTTTATTATATCCTCAAACCAGGATATATTCTCTCCTGGTGGTAGATTTTCTACCCCCACTGTTAACTGGAGTGCACTCAGTTTCTTTATATATTCCTCACTAATCCTAGGTGTGAGACGCTTAGGATATTCAACCTCTACTTGTAGCGCTTTTTGTCTCTGTGGTACCCTATTTACCTTTAATTCTATCAGTAGTGGGTAGTGATCACTGCCCTCTACACTACCTATTTCAAAGTGCTTAAATAAATGGAAACTCCATGCCTGAATGAATGCATAGTCTATGGGACACTTTTGCTGCCCTTTTTTGAAAGTACGCTTTGCGGGCCGATCCGATTTCTTTCTACCATTAGCACAAAGCATGCCCCCAACATCTTGCCAAGCTTCACATCTTGGGTTGAACTATCACACCTTGGGAACTTGGCAAACTCTATATTAAATACTCTTAGCAGCTCCCTCTGCCAAGAGTCTGTTTTTTGGGGGTTTAGTCTATGATTAAAATCACCCAATAACAACAACACATCTCTAGGGTATATATCTTGTAAACCCTCCAGGTCCTTTTTTAGTCGCTCCAACTCCGCTTTATACTAATTTATTCTTCCTTTACGTATATACACATTTATAATGCATAGACCTTCCCTACCTGTGTTATTATTTGTTATCAACACTCTACTACCTAACGCCCAGTTACACTTAAGTTCTAAGGATTTTACGTCTCTCGCTATCCTTGTTGAAACTAGTGTCATCTGCCCGCCTGATGGCCTACCTAATGAATTCTTTCTTGCGGATTTTACATGGTGCGTAAAGCCTTCCGTAACAGGGGTTTCGTCACACAGCCAAGTCTCTTGTAGGCAAACAATATCGGTCTTCCTAAGAATATCTTTGAAGATTTCATGAACCATTATTCTTTTATATCCATTGACATTCCAAGACAGGATGGCCAGGCTGCGCGACAACCCTAGATCCTAATCCACATTACTCAGATACCCGTCTTCCTCACCATCCATATATGCCAATTCTCTATATCTATTCCCGGCCAGTACATCTACATCATCCCACCCTGGGGTTTTAGGGGTTATATTGATTTCAAGGGCTTCCTTCATACCTCGTCCCAAATGAATCATTTTTATTTGCCGTTCTCCCAACCCTGCATGGTTCCTAAGGAATGGTTTCCCTTGTTTATCCATCTGCACGTCCTCTCTTTTTATTAACCTAATTCCTTCCCATAGCATCTCAGATTCTGCCTTTTCCATCGCGACTTTTATTAGTGCTGAGTGTAGTAAGACCTTTTTTATTTCTTTCCCTTTGGTGGTCGTCAGGAACCCCACTTCCTTTAGATCTTCTGAACTAACAAATCTTAAACTAGGACATTTTGCGAATGAAGAGAGGAGCTGTGAACGATTTAGGGGGTTTAATTTCTTAACTCTTTTCCCTCCCTTTCCCTGTCCTATTGGTTCTACAAATAACCAAGTATCCAGGGTCCTATCCAACTGCATATCTGACAATCTTTCATCTGGCGTTTCTTCCCCTCTTTGGCAAGTTACTTCTTCTCTGCCTCTATCCCTATGCCTCATTCCCAAAATTGGGTTACTAGGCCCTGCAACTACAGACATCTCCCTCCCCCATTCTGATTGAACTTCCTCCTTTACCCCGGGCTATTTCCTCAAGATACCATCAGGACTTTTTACCATACTCTTTCCTGATTCCCCTTCTTTGTCCCTCAGATCTGCAGGTGCTCACCCCTGTATCTGCAAAGGATAGCTTCTTTATTTCTGGCCTTACAATCTTGTTGCTTAACCTTTGATCTGGAGTTGCCCCCTTCCCTTTCTCCTGTTGATTTTTAGAAGGGGCCTTTTTCCCCCTACTACGCCACCGGGTATTTGGTTTTATGCCCCTCATTTCCCCATATCTCCTTATAATCAAAGGCCAGCGGGATATATATACTGAAGCTTCGTCCTCCCTAGGATGACTCACTCTTTCCACTTCTATCCCCGTATCTGCATTAATACCCTCCTGTATTTCTACTGATATTACCAGTGAGGGCATTAGGCTTTTAATCTGTGTCCGCTCCATAGCTATATTCCTAAACTGATTACTTTGTGTTTTTAAGATTTCATTATTTAAAACTGAAACCTCTAGAATGCCCTGCAAGGTTTTCTGCAACATCAGCATAACCTCGAGCATAGATAAACTGGAGGAACCTGTCACCTCGAGGCTATGCAGGGGGAGGCCTGATGAATCAGTTTGAGCAGCATAGGGATTTTCCAATCTTACTTTCCCCTTTGGACTAAATACCCTCTGGACAGAGTCTTCCTCACACTGGGATTTGCTCTGTTTTGCTCTTTCTTTCTCTACCACTTCTACTTCCCTGTCCTTAGTAAATAGCGACTGGAATAACCATGGCGAGGAAGAGAAACGTGGTTCTATCGGGATCTCTGCAATATTAAAATTTGTCTGGTTCAAAGACTCCACACTTATAGCTGCATCGTCCTCTATAGTTTGTGGTGTCTCCATCTCACTCATCTCCTTATCTGGCATCTCCTTCGATTAAAAATGTTTGTCAATAAAGTCTTTGATGGATTTTGAAACTGCTGAACCACCTTTTGCGCCTGCAATCTTGGAAGTTGTTGACATTTTCTGTAAACTTGAGTCCAAGGAGGGGGTAGACTCCCTCACTGGTGTTTTACTTCCAGTGGGTGCCACCATATCAGCATTTATATAATTCGAGCCTTTTGGTAATTCAGAAGTATCCTCCATCCCAATGGTTTTATTTCCTAATTTCTTAAGGTTTTTTGGGGCTTTCCGGGATTTAGTTTTCCCTGGGGCCATTACTTCTGCTTCTATTGGCTCCTTCCTTCCGAAGTACGTTGTTTTATGATGGAATTTTCCTTCACTTTCTTCAGGTTCACGGTACTCTTTGGTACACTACAACTTCAACCACTCTGTGCATTTTATAATTCCCCTTATTAATAATATTTAAGAGGGAATAAAATGTCTTTCCACTTACCTCCGTTCTGTCGGCCCGCACTCATGCCTCCATCACTTCTCGATTACAACTTGCTTTCTTTATCAATCTGCTTTCAATCTAATTGCCCAGACATACTACTAAATTAGCCTTCCACGGGGTGTTCAGTGCCTATTGTTTACCCCTACACGACTTCAATTCTATGTTCTATCCCTCCTTCTTTGGTTTTAGCCACAATTTTCTGCCTTCACTCGTGCAAGTTGGATTTTAATGTCCTCCAACCCCACACAAGCATTTACTGCCAGCCAATCTGCTCAGGGATCGCTTTTCGCACCTCCCGCTCCTCCCGTTACTGGGCTTGCTGTCACGGCGCGACTGCCGCGTTGTTGTCAACACTTGCTGGCGGCGTCAAGAGCGATCTCAAATGGCGGCGTCAGAAGCGAAGGTCGGCTGTCAAGAGTCTTCCCTGCCGTGGGTCTCGATGTCGGCGCCAGAAGCGAGTCTCGATGGCGGCATCAGAAACGGAGGTCAGCGGTCAGAAGCGGAGGTCGGCAGTCTGGAGCCCAGCACGAGAAATGGGAGGTGGGCGATTCCAAGAGCGCGTCCGTAACCAGACAGAACAGAGCTTCCCCAGCACTCAGGGAAGGGGGCTACAGTTCCAGGGGCTTATATGCTTATACATTTTTGCATTTATGTAATGAAGTTTCTAACATAGAAGCAACATAATCTAAAAGCAAAATTTTGCATAAAAATCAAAAAAGACAATTTGGAGCCACTTATGTGGCGATCTTGGTACAAAACGGAGAAAATGATTTTGCCACATAGTTCATAACATTTTAGAATTTCATTAATGGTGTTTGTACCATTCCTTATTATGTTGGGGCATTTTACTAACCTAGTCAGCGTTGTGCTTGCACCACGTAACATGGTACATTTGCGACGCAAACCTTAAGTGATTTTTATGAACCTACAGAAGGCCACTTTGCGTGGCCCTGAATGACTCCACAAATCTGGAGTGATGCAGTGCAAATTGTGCATTGCCTTACTTTGGCCTGGTAATGCATTCCATGGGCTTTGCATGGATGTTCCCCCACAACTCCCATAGATGTTGAGGCATTTCCAGATTTACCAGAATAGGTAAACCAGGGAATGCTCCAAACAGATACACCTTCCCAGTAGAGGTGTAACAAGGAGAAATATCTTTATGTGCTTAGTATTATTTGCATGCCGGAAGGTGCCCCTTCCTTCACAAAAACAATCCTGCATGCAACAGAGGGACCCATGCACCATTGTGCAAGAGTGTCTGTGTTGGTGCTAGCTGCCAAATTGATGCAAGCATGGGGAGAAATGACAGGTGTGTGCCATATTGACTTAAATAAAACAAAACCAACCTACACGACGGGATGAAAGAAGTGGCCGAGTGGATGAAGGACAGCCGCCTAAAACTGAACTCGGACAAAACGGAAGTCCTCATTTTAGGATCATCCCCTTTTGCCTGGGACGATTCATGGTGGCCACCGGCCCTTGGAAACGCACCCAAACCTACGGCCCACGCACGCAACCTGGGCTTCATCCTGGACTCCTCCCTCTCGATGACCAGACAAGCCAACGCTGTTTCCTCATCATGCTTCAACATCCTTCGCATGCTCAAAAAAATATTCCACTGGATCCCCACCGAAACAAGAAAAATGGTTACCCACGCACTGGTCACAAGCCGACTGGATTACGGAAATACCCTTTACGCCGGAACCACAGCCAAACTTCAAAATAAACTCCAACGCATCCAAAATGCCTCAGCCAGACTCATACTCGACATCCCACGCCAAGCTCACATCTCTGGCCACCTGAGAAACCTCCACTGGCTCCCCGTCAACAAGAGAATAACGTTCTAACTCCTCACCCACGCTCACAAAGCCCTCTACGACCTAGGAACCGAATGCCTCAATACACGCCTGTCCTTTTACACCCCCAATCGCCAACTTCGTTCGTCCAAGCAAGCCCTTGCCGCCATTCCGCGCATCAACAGATCCACTATGGGGGGAAGATCCTTCTCCTACTTAGCAGCCAAAACCTGGAATTTTGTCCCCACCCACCTCCGCCTCACACAGAACCACCTCTCCTTCAGAAAACAACTTAAAACTTGGATATTTGATAAGTAAAGCACCCCTCTCCTCCCCCCAAGCGCCTTGAGACCCTCTGGGTGTGTAGTGCGCTATACAAATTCATGAACTTGAACTTAAATATAGTGCACTCCTGCCCTATCCCTCTCATGTAGTGCAGAGCAGCATGGTGACTTGCTGCACTCTGTGACAAGTGTTTAAATCTACCCCGTAGTGTATAGCCGATTCAGGTCAGACAGGTGGGGCCAGGTGAGGGGGGATTTCGAGAGACGACCACAAGGGAACATTAAATAATTAATGAATTTTCCCTCATGGTCGTCTCTCGAAATCTCGCCTCACCTGGGCCCGCACCACCATTCTCACCTGCAGCGGCGGGTGGTTTACAAAATTGGTGTGCTCTAATGTTGTCACTGGATAAAGAATGTTATAAAACAAGTTGTTTTGTTTACTACCATTTGCACTGGAATTTGGTCAGAAATTCCGTTGTTGCATTTTGCTCCAATGTTGTATTTTCACTTTTCATTGTACTTTTACAGAATAAGTTGTTATGGATTTATTAGCTGACTTTGGAATATAGATTACATATTATGTTCTCTTGCCTTAGGTCACTGTGAACAGCACTTAGTTGTGTTTTTTATAATTTAAATAATGATGGCTGTTTGCCAATGTTTACGGTGAAGCAAAGTCCCCAATCTTAGCGTGGAGACGTTACTTCAGAACCATGTGATGGAAAAAATCATGTGAACACTCTGAATCAACTTTTTACACAGCAACTCAACAAAATTTTGCACTGCAAGCTCAAACTTCTTCTGCATGTGATAACACGTATGGCTCGATTCAAAAACTTCATTTTCTAACATGTAAAAAAGTACTAAAGTAGAATCAATTATTTAGTATAGCATGCAAAAATTATTAACATTAGTTTTAATTTAAAAATATTTAAAATGTTTTAATATATCATTGAATTGTATTATTAACATATCACCTCATTAAATTAAATATATTTGTTTAATTTATAGATATTTCTAAACAATAATCACACAATATTTGTCCAATATATTCATCCCACTTACAGTAACATTTTATTTTTATTCATTATGCTTTACATTTTATTTAAATGTTGTTGTGAATAAATTATTAAAAGTTTAAATTAATTTTATTAACAAATTAGGTTTAATATTACATTTTAAAAGGGACCATACTACCTGTCCGGTACCCTATTGATCTTGAGCTATAAATACCTGTGCATACATATACAAACACATAGGGCCCGAAATGTTCTTGGCGGAATTGGTCCCACCCTCGCTTTTTCGGCAGTCTTCCCACCAGCTGACTTGGTGGTCTGCCCACCCTATTTAGATGTTGGTGTTTTCACTTTTCATTGTACTTTTACAGAATAAGTTGTTATGGATTTATTAGCTGACTTTGGAATATAGGTTACATATTATGTTCTCTTGCCTTAGGTCACTGTGAACAGCACTATCGTCAGACTGAAGATAAAGCATTGCAAGCAGGTAAAAAAAGGAATGCAAGCCTTCTCTGTTCATGATTCCCAGGATCTGGAGCAGCATCCCTAATGACAACAAATCAACACCAACTCTTCAACAATTCAGAAAAAATCTGAAGACACACCTCTTCAAGAAGCACTAGCCCTAACCTGGAAGTCTATCCTTGACTTTCACACAATAACTGGATCTTGCCTGGGACCATACTACCTGTCCGGTACCCTATTGATCTTGAGCTATAAATACCTGTGCATACGTATACAAACACATAGGGCCCGAAATGTTCTTGGCGGAATTGGTCCCACCCTCGCTTTTTCGGAAGTCTTCCCACCAGCTGACTTGGTGGTCTGCCCACCCTATTTAGATGTTGGTTACTGCATAGACAACAAACCGCTGCGGTCCTGCCATCACCTCTGCGTCGACAGCGGGACAAACAAAATCTGCTGTCAGAGGGAGTACTGCCAGTTTTTCTGCTAGCCCAATCACGGTGTGCCTTCCTGCACGTGTGACTGTGGCAATCAAACGTAGACACCTGAGTTGGTGGAATGGAAGGGATATAAGGCTGAAACTCAAATTTTCTCACTTTCACACATTCTGCTTTGCCATGGATCTGATCTGCCAAGTCCTGCCGCTGTTGCTGCCGGTTGGTGTTGAAGAAAACCAACATCGTCATGGACATAATCGATGGTAAGCTCACTCCTACCTGTTATCCATTGACTTGACTTTCAACATTTGCACAGGATTTGTGCATTTGGAAATCGCTCATACAAACAATAGCAAATAGCATACCAATCTGGAATGCAAATGTCTGTAATGTTAACATCTTAGAAATGTAAAGACTCACACCTATATTAACACACTGTATGTATGAACTTGGTTCAAGCGATCTTCCCAAAAATTGACATTTCCACAAAAAATTGAATATCCAAATTAAAATCTGAAAGTCACCATACAAGTGTATATAAAGAAAGGTAGAAAATTCCAACATTAAAAACATATGCAACACACATTATCGAGATAACTGCAATATTACATGTAAAATGTACATGATACAGAAATTGCACTAGAAAATGTGTTATCTTTACCTTAGAAGTAAACAGTCATATGAATGTTTATCTCAAATTAGTAGTAATCACAACACATATATACATGTAACATTTCCTCTAGTCTAGAGTAATTTGTGTACTGTTTCTAATATCAGTAGTCACAATTGAATTTTAAAGGTGGTATTTATATGTGCTCATAGTGATCAGAGATCAGGGTGAAACAAACACACCTATAGTAACACATCCCCCAAAATATTTCTATATCAAATAGTTAGTGTAAGTGGCCATTAGTATGATGAATGCCTGCATCTAAATTAAAATAACCATCACATATAAAGGTTAAGCATTGTATGCACTAAACAAAGAAGACATTAACCAAATCAGGTGCACCACCTGCTTTCATGGGAAAGACAAATAAGTACTTCCCATTTTACTAAGAAACATTGTTAGGAAAAAAAAAGAATGCCAGGACAAACCTTGGTGAAATGAAAACTAGGTATTTATTCATACCAATGAGTTTCTTAGGAATCAAAGTATTCAAATGGCAGTCCATTCCTAGTGTCATAAGTCCTAGGGACTGTTGTGCTGTGGCACTCAGCTTGCCTCCTACATAATTGCCAAAGGGGACCACCTCAGAAAGGGGCTCCTCACGAGCAGAGCAGGCACCTTCAATATTTTACATTTAAGTGGGGGTTTAGTGTTTGGGAGTGGTGTCCTTGGGTTTGGGAGGGGTGCCCTTGCATTTGGGAGGGATGTCCTTTGGTTTGGAAGGGGGGGTTGTGGTTTTGGGAGGTGTGCTCCAGGGTTTTTTAGGGGTAGGTTGAGATTTTGAAGTGGTGAATGACCATTTGAAAGTGGTAGACTGGGATGTGGAAGGGGTGGTTTCGGGTGTGGGAGGGGTTAAGGCAAGGGAAATACTCAAATCCTCAATGGAAAATTTAGTAGGCTGTTGGGGAAGGAGTCAGGCTTGGGACGTAGAGGGAGTGGCAGTGTCTGATGTACATGTGTGTGTTGAAGGTGCAGGTGCCTGTGGGTCAGGTATGTGGTATGCTTGTTTGGGTGTGTTTTTTGTTATAGGTGTCTACTGTTTGTGTGCTTGTGAGCATCTGAGTTTTTGGGGTGTGTATTCTAAGCTACTTTTTTGTGTATGTGTGTGCTGTGGAGGTGCTGATTGTGGTAATGGTGCTTGTGGAGGGTGTTGTGCATGTATGCGTAGTGGAGGTTGTGCTGTCTGTCGGTGTGCTGTGGTGGGTGTGGCGCATGTGTATTGTGGTGGGTGTGCTTTCTCTTGGTATGCTGTATGTCAGAGTGCTGCATGTTTGGGCGGTTGTGAGTCTTCTGTCTGTTGGTGTGCTGTCTGTGGGTGTGCTACATGTGTTTGTGGTGGTGGGTGTGCTATCTTTTGGTGTGCTGGTTGTGGGTGTCGTGCATGTGTGTGCTCGGGATGTGCTGTCTGTCAATATGCTGGTGGTGGGTATGGTGCATGCTAGTGTGGTGTTGGATGTGCTGTCTGTGGGTGTGGCGCATCTGTGTGGGGTGGTGGATCTACTATCTGTATGTTTCGATGAGTGCTTAAGTTGATTTTTGTTGTGCTTCTGTTTGTGTGTGTGTTAGCTGCTTGCGTCTGTTTGAGTAGGTGCATGAAAAAGTGTGCAAGTGTGCTTTGGACAGGGCTGGGAATACAGAATTGGGATAGGGATGGGGAAGGTGAATGGGCAGGAGGTGGGGCAGAAGGTTAAAATGGCTGAGAGGCTGGAATGACCACTGTAGGAGAGACATACCACGGTGTATGCCTCCCAGGTAAGATACAGTTTTTTGCATATGGCAGCTAACCCCCTGGATGGCATTCAGCAGGGGAGTCTGGCCTACAGCCATGCCCGAAGATGGTCAATAGCCTCCACATTCAGCGCAGCTGGGGAGACTGGGGCAGGGAGTAGGTGCCTGCTGCAAATGATATCCCAGTCCTTTTAGTGGACCTGGGTGGGCCAACTGGGAGGAGGGGAGCAAGAGGGAAGGTGGAAATGTCACTCTAGGTGGCAGACAAGGATGTATGTGTAACATGAGCAGTACAGATTTCGCCTGCTACAAGCCTCTCAAACTTTGGTTCTACCTTAGCATAAATACATGCATGTAGGCAACAATTTGAGAAGACACTTGGTCACATTGATGTAATTTACCAAGATATATCGTATTTCATGTATAATTTTGTCTATTATCCATTATTATGTCTCTTCAAGAACTGTTGCATACCTCAGAATGGTTGGCCTTTGTTTTACAGATTAGTGAACTGATGTGACCAAAAAGCATGTACACCAACACCTTTGTATTGTGTGTTCACAAGGCCCTAAAATCTCCAGACTTATCATCATCAATAAGTTAAATTGTACTCAATGTCTGTCAACATATACTGCAATGTTGTAACAATATTGGCATAAACTTAAAGCAGGTTACCAATGTTTGGACATTTCATGATGGTAACACTCACATCAAGTCAGTAAAGTATACATCAAGTGTTAACCTCCATACATGAATTCTGTGCTGAAGTAGATTAGCAATGTATCACATACTATCTACATACATATGCTGTTGTAAACAGTCTGAAAGTAATATTTGGGGAGACTGACAAATGACTACTACAACATAATGAAATGCATAGCACTTGTCACATTTTTAAAACACTTCAGAACAGACAAAAAGCATAATCACAGTTGACTCCTAAATATCTATATGGATGTCAACTTTGGTGTATCTTTGTGAAATGATTTCACCAAACATGCTGGCTTTCCCTGTAGTCAAAACATTGAATAACATCAAACTAATCATTACATACAATGAATCATATTGTATCATTTACTTCAAAGAAAGAAATGTCAATCACAGTATGCAACATAGTACACCTTCATGCATTTCAGAGTTTGGCCTGAATCTGAGTTTTCCTGATGGGATACTCTTACATATATGTGATGACACATTCCATCTTCCAAAGTACCATCATATTTCCTATTTGACTCCATCATTGATAGTTCATCTGGACATGACAAAGGACATTGAGGAATGGTTTGTTCTATTTGGTACTCTGTCACCATTGTGCACACATTCCTGTCTCTGTTTTATGAAAACACTACGATATAGCAATAATTTGGCCAAAAGAAGACTGCTTTACCCACACATTTTTGAAGCAGTAAGACATTATGCTAATCTATCACTGTTTAACATGAATGAAACAGTATTTCCAATGAGGAACACATTTTGGATATGTCTTGATACTAATATGTAGCCATCAATTCTGCAGTCCCTAGTCATGTTGGATCACATGCTCACTCTGTACAGAATCCCAACTTACCAATGTGATGGTTGGTATAGTCACTGTATCATAAGTGTCTTGTATGCTATGTCACCTGCAAAAGGGCTAACAAGACATCATCCAAATCAGTAAAGGAACATCATGCCTGACACAAGAATGACAGTTGCCTGTTTATTACAACTGTTCCCCATTACATCAAACAACATTATGTGTATGTGGAGGTTAGGTCTGCTCAAAACAGTCCATTGGTTGGGGACAGGAAGCAGGTGGGATCATAATCTTTTGAGTTGGGTAACAATAAACATCTGTTATTCAGTTCCAAGATGCCCAAAAGTGAACGTGCGATTTACAAATACACATGTTTTCTTATGTTATAATCCTAAAACATTTGTTATTCAGCACCAAGATACCCAAGGGTGAACGTGCGCTTTACATATACACATTTTATGTTATGTTATAATCCTAAAAAAATAGTTAAAGCACATCATCATACACATTGTACAAAACATACACCTTCAAAAACTCTTGAATGTTGATGGCAAAAATCTTGGCTGCAAAAAAAAATGGGTCTTGTAAAATGTGTAACTTACCCCCTTGTTGCACCTGTTGGGCCCTCAACTGACCATCAAGCTCGGGATAGGCCACCACAAGAATGCAAGCCATTAAGGGGTCAGTGTTCGGTGCATGCCCCTCACACATTGGGAGGACCTCCTGAACAGGACTTCTGTGATCTTCTGGGTCCAACGTCTTAGGTCCGCCCACCTGTTGAGGCAATGGATGCTGCGCTGCCTGTAGACCCCCAGGGTCCACACCTTCTTACTGATGTTGCACTTTTGATGGGCGTGGACCTGTATGGATACATGAAAGGAAAGAACAAACAATGGTATTGAGACTTTTTGTTTATCTGTATTTCTGTCATCAAATTGCCTACAGCTATTAGTAGCATAGCTCATAAGTTACCATACAATGTGTGTATTGTCACATGCTGCCCTACATCAATATCCGCAAACACACTTTAATGGTGACCTGTTGCCCATTCTCATCCCATGTCATGGTCTCAACTAACGATACCAGGCCTGTAACATCATCTAGCACAGGAGCTCAAACATAATTTGTGATGTGACCTACTCTGATTAGTGCTAAAGATTGATCTGATTTGATTTGATTTAAATTTGTAAGCATAAGAGTGAACAAAGGCATCAAGGTGCTGTAAACGACCATCCAGAGAAACCCTGCTGTGCCAGGAAGGTGTTCTATAGAGAGTACAACCAGGTCTTGAGTGCCTTCCTGAAGGACATCAGCTCAGGCTTTGTGAGAGGGAGTTCCAGAGTCTGCTTGCCGCAGTTGAGAATGCTCTGTCACCCCATTTCTTTCTTTTGTTTCTTGGCACCATGAGCTGGTTTTGATGGTCTGACCGCAGGTTTCTTTCTGAGAGGTACCAACCAAACATAGTTTTTATTCCTACGGGGCAGGGAAGAAGATCTTTCTTCCCCAACTCACTCTCTTCCCAAGCTCAGGTCGACTCTTGTCTTTATTTCCCAGTGGATGAGCTTCAATCATTTGAAGCTCAACCCTGACAAGACAGAGCTTGTCCTCACTGGTGGCCCCTCCAATCCCTGGTCCTCAGTCCATTGGCCCCTTTCTTTTGGCCCTCCACCTTCCCCGGTTCCCTCTGTTCGGACCTTGGGCATCAAGGTCAGCAATGATCTCTCGATGCACACGCACATTAGCTCTGTCGTATCCTCTTGCTTTCTCTCCCTCCGCCTCATCCGTAAGATTTCCCAGTTTTTTTCTGTTGATGCCCTTAAAGTTATCATCACTGCCCTCATTACATCTCGCCTGGATTATGGTAATGGCCTGTATGTAGGCATCCCTGCCTACGAGACCCGTCGTCTCCAGGCCATCCAGAACCAGGCGGCCCGTCTTGTCCTTCGTCTTCCGAAGTTCTCCCACATCACTCCCGCCCTTAAAACCCTTCACTGGCTCCCCGTCCAGTTCAGGTCCCAGTTCAAACTTGCCTGCCTGGCCTTTCGGGCGCAGGCCCGGTCCGCTCCTCTTTTCATCAACTCTCTGATCTCCTCTCATGCCCCTCCCCGCTCCCTCCGTTCTTCCTCCCTTTCTCTCCTTCACGTTCCCCGCTTCCGTAAGTCCCGCACAGGGGGCACCCGCTTCTCTGTGCGCGCTCCCCAGATCTGGAACTCTCTTCCCCTCTCTATCTGTTCCATTCCCATCTTTTCTCACTTTCGGAAAGCCCTTAAAACTTTCTTCTTCCTTCAGGCTTTCCCGAACTAAATCTCTCCCGCACCTGTTAGGCAGATACTGATGTGTTCCTCAGTGCCAGGAAGCCGCTTGGCCACAGAGCGCTTTATAAGTTTCTTTTTCATTTCATTTCATTTCATTTCATTTCATGAAGGGCCTTATGCACAATGCATAGAGATTGAAACATAATGCGCTTTCTAATAGTAATCCAGTGAAAGGCCTCTAGTCCCTTGGTGGCAGACTTGCACCTAGGGATGTCTAGAATTAGTCTGGCAAGCACATTTTTACCACCTGAAGTCTGTACTGAGTGCTCTTATTAGAGTCTAGGTAAAGTGAGTTGCAGTAATCCAGTCTGGACATAACTAGGGCAAGTAAAACCTGCTTACAATCTGACTGCTTATATAATCCGAAAGATTTTCTTACTCATCCTTATGATCCAGATGCAGGTAACTACTGTGCTATTTGCCTCGGCATTAAAGTTGATTTCAGTGTCTAAGAGAACTCCACGGTTCTTATCCTTCTTTACGGGGGTTGGGCAGGTTCCTGGTAATTCTGGCCACCAGCTACTATTCCAGCTGCATGATCCTCTGCCAAAAAGTAGCACCTCGGTTTTTCCCCATTAAATTTCAGAAAGTTTCAGCCCATCCACTCTGCCACTGGTGACATGCATAATGAGACGTTATCTGCTGTGGAGCATGAATTTCTGGGAATTGACACAATAATTTGAGTGTCGTCAGCATATGACACTACCTTCATCCCAAATGCTTGAATTATTGCTGGACGGGGGCCACATAGAAACTAAAGAGTATGGGGCTCAATGAAGAGCCCTGTGGCACTCCACATGGCAGTGAAAAAATCTCTGAGTAGAAGTGCTGTACCTTCAACTTTTGAGATCTCTCAGAAGGGCCAGGGCTTGATAAGAAATAGCCAAACCTTGGAGATGTTCCAACAGCAGCAAAGGAGAGATGGTATCAAATGCTGCTGATAGATCCAAGAGTATCGGAGCCACACCCTGTCCTTCATTCACTAGCCGCTTAATGCAGACTGTGGCTGAGATCAGTGCGGTTTCTATTTCATGATATTTTCTAAAACCGAAAATAGAATTATTCAGCCAACGCTGCTGTTCTGCAATATCCATCAGATGGATATTAAGGTGCTTCTTTAGAATCTTTGCTAGACAGGGAAGCAGAGAGATTGGACAATAGTTTTTACAGTCTGTAATATACAGATTAGATTTCTTTAGGAGGGGCATAATAATTTCCTCCTTTCAACTCTGTGGGTAAGACCAGAAATTATCACTTTATTCATAGTAAATTCTTTATTGTGTGGGTAATAAAAATCGTTGTCAACAAAACATCTTCACAATCACA
This sequence comes from Lissotriton helveticus, assembly GCF_964261635.1. Taxonomy (NCBI): domain Eukaryota; kingdom Metazoa; phylum Chordata; class Amphibia; order Caudata; family Salamandridae; genus Lissotriton; species Lissotriton helveticus. The sequence continues at coordinate 238,453,124 of NC_136059.1, forward strand.
TAATATATAAAAACAGAGAACTCTGTACTGCAAATGTTATTGCCAGTTAAACCAATACATTCATAAATATATCTTAAAATCAAACATATATGCAATAAAAACTAATTCCAAGATAAAACAAATGAATGTTTTATTAAAAACGTAAATGATTACTATAGCAAGATATTGCACATATTGCGAATTAAAGTATCAACATGCATAATTAGTTATTCCATAGCTCACGGACAATAATAAAGTGCGCCAATTAGGTTTGACGCAAGGGTTGTTTCAATTATTACATTGCTTAATTATTAACAGTGTAGCATATAAACTTTTTCTACTAGTTATTAAACTATTCAGAGGATGGCTGGGGCTCAGGTGAAACAAATTTTGCTATAAATATTAATTCCATTGATGAAACAAAGTTTTATATATTAATTAGTTTTCTTTTTAAAAGGAAACAATAACAGTTACTATAGCAAGATATTACACCTATCACTTTATTCATCAAATTGGAAAGAGGATGGGCTATGGTGCTGGCTGAAGATGAAGAACTGCAGGCGGGCAGGCTTCACGGTATGACCCTGATTTTGTGTTAAGAAGATATTGTTACACCATCTTAGGGGTGAGAGTTGGGAAGACAGATAGTACTTTAGTCTCTTGGACCCAGATGCATGAAAGGAAAATCTGGTTGCAAAGGGGCAGATTCTCAGAATCTGACCCTTTGCGACCGGTATTTTTGCATTTGGGATGCATCATCCCAAATGCAAAAATCGCAATTTAAGGAATCTCTAAATTGAGATTCCTTAAATTGCGATTGCATTTAAGGAATCCCAAATTGAGATTCCTTAAATGCAATGCAACAAAGTAAAAAAATTAGTGATTTCACTAATAGGGGGAGCAAATTACCATGAAGTTGAACTTCATTGTAATTTGCAAAAACTTTGAAAAATGCACTTTTATGCATTTTTCAAAGTTTCAAAGTTTCAAAGTTTCATGTTGCGCACACACATGCCCTTAGGGCATGTGTGTGCGCAACATATGTGCACAGATAAATTTCAGGGGTGCAACAGGGTGTCCTTTGAACACCCCTGCACCCATGAGATTGCATTCTCAATTTGTGATTCGCTAATTGCTAATCGCAAATTGAGAATGTCTTCCCGTTCATTCCTATGGGCCTTTAGGCCCATAGGAATGAATGGGGAGGTATTCCTTAAATGCGACTCGCAATTTGCGAGTCGCAATTATGGAATATTAAGAAATCCCAATTTTTTTTGCGATTTCTTCATGCATAGCATTTTGCTATTCCTTATTAGCGAATCCTTATTTTTCGCTAATAAGGAATCACAAAATGGATGCTTGGTGCATCTGGGGGTTGATCTGTTTGAACGGACATCCCTTGAGATGTTGGTTGAGGCCCTCTGGTTGGGATTGACTGCATAGATGAATTGGGAGTTGCTTCAAACCCTTCAGGGATATCTACGATCTTAGAATGAAAGAAATTTGCTAACTGGTTGCAAAATAGTTGGGAGCCCTCACGCTCTCCAGTGAGCTGCATGATGGAGATCTGTTGCACTACCCTGAAGAGTTCTCTAGCAGATGTGGCATTTAAAATTTTTGTGTGCAGTATTTGGATTTTTCCTCAGTTAAAGCCAGTTTGTATTCCTTAATATGCTTCCTATAGGTGATTTTTTTTTGCTCTTCTGTTTTTTTCTCCATGAACGTTCTTGACGGTGACATGCACGCTTGAGCGTTCTGAGCCTGTCATTATACCACGGTGCTGATGGAGAGAGTCTTTTTTGAGAAATGGCCCTAAGGGGGGCTAACTTGTTGGCTGCCCTCTCCAGCCAATATGCAAATGCCCCCGCCTCCATATCTAAGTCCTCTGGGATTTCAAAAGGTATGCTATTTAATGTTCTAGACAGAGCTTCGGCAGATACCTCTTCCAAATTCTGGACCTAATCGTGATGTGAGGGGTTGACTGCCCCTGACTGAAGACGGGTATGGTAAAGAAAAGGCTAACACACTGTGGTTAGACCAACTAATGGGGTGACTGATTAATAGCCAGCCTATTATCATTAGAAAAAATACCTTCCAGTGTGTGACCCACCCTGTAAGTAGGGGCGGATACCAACTGCGTCATACTTTGATTTGAGAGAGCTTCTGTAAGAGAGCGTGAGTCTTGGTGATCAGATTCTTTGAGATGGAAATGAAAACTACCCAAGATGGTCAAGCATTTACTAGCTAAGAAAGTTTCCAATAGGACTTTAAGCACCTTTGGAAAAGGGGATCTGGGTCCTATAGATCAGCACACCTCCAAATGAGCAAGTGGCTGTTAGAATAAGTTTGTAGTGGAGAGCTTCACATATTTTTAGAGCATATCCAGATTCCATCAAGCCTTTACGATGTGATTTGACCACAATAGCCAGACCCCCACGCAGCTGCACAGCCCTGTCTTCCCGCAGTATTGAGTAATTAGACAGAATAGCATGTACTATGTCAGGACCGGATGCTTCATTAGCCCAGTTTTCAGTGACAACGACCCGGTCAGGTTCTAATGCTGCAAAGAAAACCGCAAATTCAAATTTATGTTTTATAAGGGAGTGTGAGTTTATGAGGAAACCATTATATTTCTTTTCACAGGTAGGGACAGTGTTCCTTATATTTGAGTTCGGTATAGAGGTCATATGTACCTAGGTATTCTTTTGAAGGTAAGTCATATGGAAACCACATGAGGCATAATCACATCACTATTGGTCAACAAGGTCCAGGAAAAGGACCAAGATCCAGGAGGGGATCTCCCATCTCCCTCTATGCTTTAGTAACAAATCTCTGGTGTAACTGATCATTAATTCCTTTTCCCCCTCACGAGGACCAGGGGTCCGTGTGCTGGGGCAGTCCGGAGGCAGACAGATGCAGACGGGCTTGCCTTTGGTGTAGCTTTGGCGCGCCAGCAGCGCGCCTGCTGCATGCATCGGCTGTTTGTCTGCATACACAATGCCTTTTTAATGTAGTTGAGACACTAGAGCCCTGGGTGACAGTGTTCTCCCCTCCCTGGAAGTGCTACCAAGTCCTGCTTCCCTCCACAGCAATAATGCGACTGGCTCGTGGCGGAACAGCGAAGCAGAAAATGACCCAAACAACAAGACTGGCAAGAATGAAAAGGTAAGTAAAATAATAAAAAACCTCTATTTACAATGTCGAAAATCATGCGTACTGCTGGTATGTGCGTGCTGCTGGCCATTGGGAAGCGAGTGTACCGGACGGTTTGTGAACTACTGAAGTCTAAACATTAATCATTAAGGCACAGTGAATAGTGGCCACTGTGAATAAGGGGCCTGAAGTTTGGACATCACATTCCTTGAAATGTTAGCCCATTGAAAAGAAGTGTTATTTCGAGAAAGCACACCTCAAATTTTGACCTGCAAGGGATATCTGTTCTTAAAAGATGTTCCTCAGTGCATCTGTTGTATGACCCTGTGACTCAGGCCCAGCCTGGCCCATGAGTATGAATGAGCGTTGGAAAGAAAAACTGACTGCAGGATGTTAGAGAGGCAATGGCATAGATCCTATTTAGATGAAGGTAAGTTACAACTGAAAATGGCATTAAACAACTATAAAAAGGAAATTACAAAAGCGGAAGAAAGCTACTATACGAGAACTGGTACACAGACATAATTTCGACCTCACAAATATCGACATACACAAATATCGAGTCAAAAATATAGACTAGACAAAATATCGACCAGACATAATATCGACTACAAAAATATCGATTACTATCGATATTAATAGCAAAAATATCGATTCAAAAATATAGACTAGACATAATATCGAGTAGATAGAATATAGACAACAAAAATATGTCAAATTAGGTGTTTTATAATTTGTAATAATTGTGTAATATAAATTTATTTATTTATTTATTTTTTGATATTTATAGAGCGCATGCAAAGGCCCGTAGGCGTCTCGGCGCTGAGTATCTGAGTATTTACCCTGAAGAAACTAAGATGGTCTACTGATTATCCTGGCATTCTGGTAGAAATTAGTTAGCTCATAATACATATACACAGGCCCCTTTAAATTTTCTGAAAGATAAATATCCACTTGACACGTACAGTTGTTAACAACGGTGTTATTTTTAGTTATGCATTCAGAACACGGGAGTTTTGTTCCATAGGTACCTGTGTAATCAAACGTTTGTTCTTGAATGTTGTTGGAGGAGTAGTATAGTCCAACTCCAATACCAATAAACAGAGATCCAAAGATAAAAAAAATAGGAATAACTATGCCAGCTGAAAGAAGTGGCTGCCAGGCCGGAAGCCTCTGTTGTGTGAATGCAGTGTTATCAGGTCTGTTTTTCAGCAGTTCTTCAGTCTTCTTGCTTGACATGTCTGGACACAATTCCAGCTCAGGCAATGAGAACTCATTCAGGACACCAACCTAGCCAGGAAGTAACCTGCTTCCTGGTTACTCAGGAGTACAAATCTGTAGCGGGTTGTGGGTTTATAGGGGAATAGGGTGGGAAGTAATTTAAATATAATTATATAAATATGTAATATAATAGTAATTGTTAATTAATTAATAATTGTTAATTAATTACATTATAATTGGTAATTAATAATAATTGAATAATTGATAAATCATTACTTTTTACTATATTTTTTTTAGCGGGTTGTGGGTTTATAGGGGAATAGAGTGGGAAGTAATTTAAATATAATTATATAAATATGTAATATAATAGTTATTGTTAATTAATAATTGTTAATTAATTTAATTATAATTGGTAATTAATAATAATTGAAAAATTGATAAATCATTACTTTTTACTCTATTTTTTTTTTAGCGGGTTGTGGGTTTATAGGGGAATAGGGTGGGAAGTAATTTAAATATAATTATATAAATATGTAATATAATAGTAATTGTTAATTAATTAATAATTGTTAATTAATTACATTATAATTGGTAATTAATAATAATTGAATAATTGATAAATCATTACTTTTTACTATATTTTTTTTTTTAGCCGGTTGTGGGTTTATAGGGGAATAGGGTGGGAAGTAATTTAAATTTAATTAATTACATATGTAAATTAATAATAATTGTTAATTAATTATTATTTGGTAAATAATTAAAATATAATTGGTAATTATAAATATTTAAAGAATAAATAAATAATAATTAGTAAATTAATTTCTGTAGTGGGTTGTGAGTTTATAGGGGGATAGGGTGGGGAGTAATTTAATAATAACTAATTAAATATGTTAATTAATTAAATTTATTAATTAATTAATAATTGACCATTAAATAAAATTTACTTAGTTAATAAAAGTAATTGGTTTTGGAAATTAAATGTAAGTTTTGGGTTTTTGGGTAAAGGGGTATTTTTAGGGTTCAGGGTCAGTTTTGGGTTTTTGGGTAAAGGGGTATTTTTTGGGTTCAGGGTCAGTTTTTAGTTTTTGGGTAAAGGGGTATTTTTAGGGTTCAGGGTCAGTTTTTGGTTTTTAGGTAAAGGGGTATTTTTAGGGTTCAGGGTCAATTTTTAGTTTTTGGGTAAAGGGGTATTTTTAGGGTTCAGGGTCAGTTTTGGGTTTTTGGGTAAAGGGGTATTTTTAGGGTTCAGGGTCAGTTTTGGGTTTTTGGGTAAAGGGGTATTTTTTGGGTTCAGGGTCAGTTTTTAGTTTTTGGGTAAAGGGGCATTTTTAGGGTTCAGGGTTAGTTTTTGTTTTTTAGGTAAAGGGGTATTTTTAGGGTTCAGGGTCAGTTTTTAGTTTTTGGGTAAAGGGGTATTTTTAGGGTTCAGGGTCAGTTTTGGGTTTTTGGGTAAAGGGGTATTTTTAGGGTTCAGGGTCAGTTTTGGGTTTTTGGGTAAAGGGGTATTTTTGGGATTCAGGGTCAGTTTTTCGTTTTTGGGTAAAGGGGTATTTTTAGGGTTCAGGGTCAGTTTTTGTTTTTTAGGTAAAGGGGTATTTTTAGGGTTCAGGGTCAGTTTTTAGTTTTTGGGTAAAGGGGTATTTTTAGGGTTCAGGGTCAGTTTTTGTTTTTTAGGTAAAGGGGTATTTTTAGGGTTCAGGGTCAGTTTTTAGTTTTTGGGTAAAGGGGTATTTTTAGGGTTCAGGGTCAGTTTTGGGTTTTTGGGTAAAGGGGTATTTTTAGGGTTCGGGTCAGTTTTGGGTTTTTGGGTAAAGGGGTATTTTTTGGGTTCAGGGTCAGTTTTTCGTTTTTGGGTAAAGGGGTATTTTTAGGGTTCAGGGTCAGTTTTTGGTTTTTAGGTAAAGGGGTATTTTTAGGGTTCAGGGTCAGTTTTTAGTTTTTGGGTAAAGGGGTATTTTTAGGGTTCAGGGTCAGTTTTTGGTTTTTAGGTAAAGGGGTATTTTTAGGGTTCAGGGGCAGTTTTGGGTTTTTGGGTAAAGGGGTATTTTTAGGGTTCAGGGTCAGTTTTTAGTTTTTGGGTAAAGGGGTATTTTTAGGGTTCAGGGTCAGTTTTTAGTTTTTGGGTAAAGGGGTATTTTTAGGGTTCAGGGTCAGTTTTTAGTTTTTGGGTAAAGGGGTATTTTTAGGGTTCAGGGTCAGTTTTTAGTTTTTGGGTAAAGGGGTATTTTTAGGGTTCAGGGTCAGTTTTGGGTTTTTGGGGTACAGGGGTACAGTGTAAAAATAAAGTAAAATTAAATTAATTTAATGAAATTAAATTAAATTATATTATATTAATATGTTTATTTAATCATATGTTTATATATATATATATAGATATATATATATATATATATATATATATATATATATATATATATATGTATTATTTTTGGTGCTATAATTTTTTTGTTTATATTTTAATATATTTATTAATATTACATTTATTTAATAATTATTTCTAAGTTTATATTAAATATATTTATATATATTATTTTTAACTTAATTTTAAGACATTTAAAAAAATCGATATTTTTACTGTCTATATTTTTGTAAGTCGATATTTTGGAGTCGATATTTTGGTACTTACCTGTTTGAAGATAGGCTGTCGATATTTTGTATTTCGATATTTTTGACTCGATATTTGTGTATGTCGATTTTTTGATTTCGATATTCTGTCAGTGATTCACGAGAACTATCACCAAAGCAGTTCAAAAAGAGTATTTGACATAGTGAAAGAGTTAACGCACACAGTCTTTGTAAAGCAATCAGTAGTACCATCACAAGAACTGTGCAATAATTAAGCCAACTGTTTTCGCAATAACCTTGATCGGATCCTAAATGGCTTTAAAAGGGACAGCAATCCTGAGCAGGCAAAGAACTTTTGAACTATGGTGTACCAATGAGCCTTACTCTAACGACTATTGATGACATGCAGTGGGAAGGGCCTCACAGTAAGCTGGATAGAGTGGAGTTGTCAAAAGAGGAAGAGTTCATTCCACTAGCTATGTCAATCTCATCCGGCTCCCTGCCAAACCCAATTCCACCAAGGATCTGGTAAGATAGAGAGACTGAAAATGATTACCCATGTTTAAATGATATCGACTCACAGGTGGATTCTGACATATCAATCACCGAGGGAGATAAAAGCGAGAGTATTCCTGTGCGAACCAGGGGCCAGAAAGCGAAAAGAAAAATGAAGCATCTAAATACTGAGTCGCCATTAAAAACAAATAGAACTAAAGGAGGGCGCAAGCGTAATCGGAGGGCTCCTGCCCCCGTAGAACAGGAAAGGTGTAAGGGCAAAGACGAAATTATGGCAGCTACAAGTTTACCTTCAGAAGTCATTGTAGCATCAGGGAATGAGGCATTTTGGGGGAGGATGGAGACACTACTGTCCACACTCTTAGGTCCAATTAATCAGCAAATATTATATTTGGATAAAAGGCTGAAAGTATTGGATGATCATGTATTAAAACTGGGCATAGGGCAGACATCTATCCATAAAGCTGATAATGGGACACTAAGTCCTACTAAGGCCAAAAATAGTGGTCCCAATACTAACACTAATTTAAAAACAGTTGGCAATAATAAACCGATTCCAACTGTGCCTACACCTAGCACTAGTAAAGATCAATCCTTACCAAAACAGGCCCCTAATTTGAACTCAACCAAAACAAGAAGCGTGCTAAGGACGGACCCTAAAAAAGATATAAGCAAAAGGGCTCCAATCCATCAATCTAATAACAATCCCCAAAATTACCCCACAGTTCAACTGGAATCCAACACATCAAGTTACAGGAAGAAGATGCCTACCCGCATCAATCTTCCCCCTGAATGTGGGGCATATGTGTTGGTTTTGGTGAATGTCCCTAAACTAAAGAATAATCAAGAGGAAAACTACATAACCCTTAATAATAGGATTCTCCACTGGCTATCCACTAACTGTAATTTCCCAATGGAAGGAGCAAGGGAGATTATCAAAACACAAAGAGTCGGGTGGGTGGGTCCATTGAGAAAAAAGTTTGAGGGAGACTGCGTTGTAATCAACTTTAGCTCCCCACAATGGGCCCAAAAAACCCTTGCCAATGCACCACTACCCTCGCCCTGGGAATTTAATACGACCTTGCTTCCCCTTGGTTATTTTTACAGACATCTAGCTCCAACTCCTAATCCCATGTTTAATTCGGCCGCACAATCTCAGGAGCGAAATCTTGGAATCAGGGATTTATATCCATCCCACCAACTGAACCAAGATTTCAATCCTATGAACGGCCAAGCCCAGAGCTATCAGGCTAAACCCATGGGACATCTAACACCCTATTCACACTTCCCCACTATGCCTCACCATAACTACAGCGAGAGGCCACACTTTAGCCCCAATGTAAATCCCAATCCAGGATATAATGAGTTGAGGCCTATATATAATATTCCAATTTACAATCGATTTGAATATGCCTTCTCAAATTTAGAGGAACAGGATTGACTGGGGATTAAGGGAAGTAGTGATGAACGCCGAGATGTAAGTGCCGATATTGAAGAACATGCACCCACGGTGTCAGTTATCACAAATCGGGAAATATCGGCACAAAGCTTTACTATTACATCTGCAAATATAGAAGAGGCTGTATCTCTGACTTCCATTACTCCTATGCAGAGCACAGCTAAGAGTACTAGAAGCAAATTAATTAGACATACCAAACATTGCGATCTATCTATTCTTAGCTGGAATGTTGCAGGACTGGAGTCAAGATTGACTAACCCAGAATGGATTCAGATACTGGAGGGCAAAGACATTATTATGTTCCAGGAGACCTGGGCCGTGGAGAACCTCTATATTGAAGGGTACCAGTGTTTTAGTGTGACAGCATCCAAACCACATTTTGGACGTGCAGTGGGAGGTCTGTTCCTTTGCATTAAGACATTGGCCGGTGGTACAATTACAGATCTCTCAAGAGGACATCCAAACATTCAGATTTTAGAGTTCAAGCGAAAGACCCGGATTTATTTAATCAACTTTTATAATAACGATTTTTGTTTTGTTCCTAACAAAAACTTTGAAGCACTATCCAAGACTTTACAGGACCTTGAAGCCAGCTTTGCAACTGGGGAGGAAACATGGATTCTTATTGGGGGAGATTTTAATGCAAAAATTGTCAGCAATTGCAGCACTGAGGAGAGGAATCAATCAGACCTGGCTGAACGCAGGGGTATCGAACTAGCTAACATCCTAACTGAGTATAATTTAAGTAATGTTATGGATGTATGCTACACTCCCAGCGAATTCTATGCCCCTACGTTTAGAGGGCGGGACTGTTTTTCTACAATTGATTTTATTTTTACATCACCTCGATTATTAGACTGTGTGATAAAATCTACAGTAATAGAAACCTCGTTCGGTGACCATAATCCCCTCAATGTGATGTTAAAACTAGGTTGCAACAAGGATTATGAAAAAATAGATGGGGCGAGAGACATTACACCTACAGGCGATGGCCTGCGCCTTAAATGGAGGGGAGTTGATAGCGGGGCTGTTCTAGAAAGTGTAATTAGGGCACACCCCAACTTAATTACTTCCTGCTTAACTATGGATGAGAATTACCACCGAATAATCGACGATTTCGGTAAACTGTGTTTAGCAATAAAAGCTTCTTTGTCAGTCCCACTTCCAAAAGAGCGGAAAGAACCTAGGTGGTTTGACTCTGCCTGCTCACTAGCAAATAGGGAGCTGCGCAGGGTATTAGCCAGCAAACCTAGGTGCTTAGCAGAGGTTCAAGCAGCCAGGAAATTTTATAAATTAAAGATAGCCGAAAGGCAGGCCACATTATTAACAGAGCAATGGGAGTCGTTAGTTCGGAGCGCCAATTTGAGAAACAGCGGACTTTTTTGGTCAGCTGTCAAAAAAACGCGTGAAATGGGCAAACAACTAACCCCAATTAGCTGAAATATAACCAGCAACTCTTGGGAGGCCCATTTCTCCAAAATATATGCTGCCCCAGCCGAAGATACACCTGGCTCCTCTTGTGGCCAGCCCCACGGTCTAAAAATAGATCTGCACGAGGTGGTGACAGCCATCAAAGAGAGCCTCGGAAACAAGGCGCCAGGTCCTGATGGCCTGCCCATAGATATAATGAAGCATAGTCCAGATCTATGGGCACCAATCCTCCTTAATGTTTTTAATAGCCTCCCTACAGTCCCTATGCCCAATACCTGGGCCACTAGCATTTTAGTCCCAATCTTTAAGAAAGGGGAGAGATCGGACCCAGTGAATTATCGCCCGATCTCTCTTCTGGATAACACTTTGAAAATTTTGGGACGAGTAACTTATAACAGGGTAGTAGAATGGACCGAAGATACGGGCCTATTGGACCCGTGCCAGATGGGATTCAGAAGCAGGGTGGGGACCGTCGAGCAATGTTTGAATCTGAAATTGACCATTGATAAATATAATATTGCCCGATCGTCCCCTATCTACCTTGCATTCATGGATCTCTCATCCGCTTTTGACCTAGTGAACAGATCTAAACTATGGGCAATTCTTTTGAACTACGGACTGGATGAGGCCCTTGTTAATTTCCTGGCATACCTCCACACCGACCTCAAAGCGCAAGTTCGGATTGGGGCGGGTGGTGAAGTATCGGGACCCATTAAAATAGGCAGAGGGGTAAGACAGGGGTGCGTTTTAGCACCCCTGTTGTTTATCATTTACATCAACGGCCTGGCCAAAGCCTTAAAACAAGTGACTAGTGATGTACCAACTATCCAGGGGCTCCCATTGCCGGTTTTATTATACTGTGGTAAATAAATAAATAATACCTCTATTTTTGACTGGACATAACAATAACAGATAGCTCAATAAATAAGAGTCAAGATTCGAGGTAGTAGGAGTTTGCAGGTTTTAATACAGCATAAAGGACAGGAACAGGACAACCTGCACGGGCAAGATCTGGGATGGCTAGCCAACAGGGGGGCCCCGACAGCTGTCGGGCAGGAGCTGGAATGAGCGCGCTGGCTTTTAATAACAATACACAAGTATATATACTAAAACAATTGCATTACAGTACATACAATAGGCGGAACAGTGGGTGGGGCCTGTAACAGTCGCGAAAGATAAGGGTGAAAGTAGGTGTAACAGGAGGCGTGTACATGGACATGTGATGTAGACGTAACAGAATATGTCATAAATGGGGCGGAAACATGGAGGGGGCTACCTAAGGAGCCGGGACCTCTAACCTAATGGTGCGCGCAAACTGACAATGACGTGTTACTAGGAGAAGCTGGGGGCTATGACTTCTGTACTAGGAGCAGAGACTGAAGTCTGGAGAGTCAGGGCGACATGTACCTAAACACTATCTAGTATCTGATGTTTAGAGAACATGTTGATAGAATCCAAAAGTTATCGGGGTAAAGGCTAACAGACACTAAGACTGGTGCATGCATTATTCTACATGTAGTGTGTGTTGAGGAATATTAAATGACCATTAATACAGTATTTCTCTCAAATGGAGACGTAAAGGCTAGACGATGACTGAAACTATTGATGCGATTCAGTAGCTTAGGAATGCAGAGAAGGAGAGCTGGACTGATAACTGGAATCATAACATACTCTTGGCAGACTGGCAGGCAGAGCCAGGCCGAGCCGGGCACTGTGAGGCAGGAAGTAAGTGAAGGGTCAGGGATACAGGTGGGGGCTGTATCGCTCCTCAGCGAGGGTTCAGGAGACAGGAGCTGAATCTGATGTCCGGGCCCTTTTGAGGCCTAGAAACGGGGATTTTACAATGAATTTAACGTGCACACTGAGAAACGTGGCAACGTAGCTTTACATAGGCCTAATACTCGTAGCTTTCACGAGAACTGGAGACTGGCATACTAGAGATGGACACAACTGTAATTGCGTCTTTAATCGATCATGGGGAATACATATGCATATTAATCATGCACATACAACATAGGATGGAGGACACGTAGGGACACAGAACATGGCAAAATTTACTTTTCCACATTCCCTCCTTGTCACTACGTTTCCATCAGGAAACATCAATATTCATGATACCATCTATCATTTCATACAGTATCATTTGCTCGTCTCGAATTTTCTTGGAACGGGATCTAGGACGGGACTTGGGACTAGGAATACAAGAGGTAGCACAAATGCCGCAAATCGCAGGGCCACATTGTATACAGAGGCAGCAACTGAATATGATCGCTACTGCAATACCTAGAAATGACAATATTTTCCATCCCCAGGCAGAAATAATACTCCAAAACCAACCGGACCATGTCCAGGTGCCTGGATTCTGGTGTAACTGATGGGCAATTTTATGAAGTCTGGTTATAGCTGAATAAACAGACGGCGCGTTATTAGGAATGAAAATGCAGCAACTAGATCCGATGACTCTACATGCTCCTCCTCTATCAGCCAGTATGACGTCAAGAACGAGACGATTTTGGAGCACGACAAATCTCATAGCAGATTGCTCTTCGGTTAAGTTACCTAGGGCAGAGGCAGTCTCATTCACTACTGCTTCAAGTGTTCTGGTCAATCTACGTATTAACTTACTATTCTGGATAGGTCCTATAAAGAAGAAGAAACCTCTATTGAAATCTGTATACTGTTCTAGAGCAGTTTCAGTTTGATCGACAATCGGGGACTCAATCTCCCTTCTATGTCTAATGTGTACTAGATGTGTGTTTCTATGATAATCAGATGGGGCTAGAAAAACTGGTGGCAGTAGGAAGGCAATGTAACAGGTTCCCTCCCAATCGAGGGGCAGACGAACATATGCGGTCTGACCACAAACAAAATAAGAATGACGTGAAGCTTTGAAAATAGATTTCCCACTGTCACTATACTTGACAATAGTAGTACAATCACTGTGTCCTACATGTACGGAACCATTATTTCTGACACATAATTCGCCTTTGACTGGTAATACTGAAATAGCAGGTAAGTCTGGAGTAGGATCAGACTGAACATTCAGGACCATGAATTTCGAAGAATAATTACCTAAATTATAAACTTCATTTTCTAGATCTAACCCTGTTCTGTGGGGAAGACCTTGCTTGTCTGGAAAACATGTACTGTTCAGAAGGGACATATCAGTTGAGGATGACGTTAACGTGGACCAGGCTCCACATGAGCCATTATGTGAGAACGGATAAGGAAACAGTGGCAGAACTCCCTTCGGTGTCTGGAAAGGGGGGAGTCGACCACACACCCAACAATTAGTGGCATTGCTGGTCTGGTGTGAATAATGTAACATACGGATAAATGAATTGTTGCGCATAGCAAGACGATAGGATAGTTCGTGAGGAGGCAGATCACTAAACGTGTGCTCTACTGTAGCATTAGAAGACTTATTTACATGAGAAATTGGAAAACATAAATGAAATGCATAACTCGTGCAGGTAACCATCAGGCTGAGAAACAATATAAAACTTAGAAAAACGATACATCGGATTGAGTTTTGACTAACTCTCTCACTATGGGGGTCTATTTCATACATGTCAGATACCTGTCTAACCGTTTCACCTAGGGGAGGACTTAGACAATTAAACTGGCTGACTTATTTTACTAGACCGTAGCTTCAGTTTATACTCCTGCTGCGGAGTTTTCTCTAACAGGGGAGGATTTGAGGCAAAGTCAATTGCGGGACAGTCCTTAAGAATAGTTTCTTGGCAGTCTTTAAAATCTTGACAATCCTTGGAAAAGTTCTTGGAAACAGTTTGTAGTCCGTGAAATTTCTTAACGTGTGACAGATGCACCCACCCCTTCCTGCCTTCCAACTTGACGGCAGTACGGGTGGCCAAGAGGACCAACTTCGGCTCCTTCCAGCGAGGCTCCAGCGGACTTGAACGATCAAAATTCCGGACGAGGACCAAGCTTCCTGGAACGATTTCATGCGGTTTCACCTCGGTATTGTCTGGAAATGCGGCGGCAACCTGTGAACGACAAGAGTGTAGGGCAGACATCAAGGAAGCTAGGTAATCTGTCAGCATATTACTGGAAACATCTGTAATACTTCGGGGTCTAGGTGTACCCCACATATTTGGGGGGCGGCCGAATACGACCTCATAAGGGGACAGACCTGATCTGGAATGTGCGACCATGCGCATATAGAACAGAGCGACTGGCAAGGCAACTAACCAGTCTACACCTTTTTCTTGACAGATTTTGGCAATGCGGATTTTCAAGGTTTGATTATGTCTCTCTACGAGACCGGCTGCTTCTGGATGGCGTACACAATGGAACTTCCACTGGTACCCTAATAAAAGGGAAACGTGCTTCATTAGTTCAGATGAGAATGGCTGGCCGTTATCAGAATACACGACCCTAGGGAGTCCATAACGGGGGAAGAATTCACGAACCAGCTGCTTGGCAGTGGTCGCGGCTGTGTAATCTGGGACTGGATATGCTTCTGTCCACCTGGACAAAGCGCATACAACTACAAGGACATACTTGAAACCTCGACATCGCTCCATCTGAATATAATCCATCTGGAGGACTTCAAAAGGGTGGTCAGGGGGCTGGAATCCACCTTGTTCCACCGGGACACTTTTACCTGGATTGAACTGGCAACATATCATACAGGTACGGACTTTATGCTTGGCTGCAGCTCGTAAATGCTTGTTAAACCAAATGTTCTGGATACTGTCTAACATGGCTTTTTCTCCTAAGTGTGCAGGACTATGTGCGGTATTGATAATGACTTGAACCATTGAGTCGGGGAGAAACCATGTGGCTCTACCCTTCGTCACCCATCCCTGATCTGTCTGGACCCCTCCTTGTTCGGACCATTTCTTGATTTCTTCGGGAGTAGCATGTAACTGGATATCTATGACATCCTGAGTAGGGTCCTTAACTGTCATACAAGTAGTCTGTTCTAGAGTGGATGTCGGTGTCTTGTTAACTGGTATGTCTGGTGTCTGTGCTGTAAGCTTGGCTGTTCGATCTGCTAGATCATTACCTTGGGAAATAATGTCAGTAACTTTCGTATGTGCTTTGCATCTTATGATAGCGATAGCTGTTGGTAAATGTATTGCATCTAACAGAGCTTGAATAAGGAGACCATGCTGAATCTTGGTTCCATGAGAAGTCATGAAACCTCTCTCCTGCCAGAGCACTCCAAAGTAGTGTACGACTCCGAATGCGTAACGTGAATCTGTGTAAATATTAACTTTCAGGTTCTTGGCGTGTATGCAGGCTTGTGTCAGAGCAACTAGCTCTGCTGCTTGAGCAGACAGGGTGTCAATACGATGTGTTTCAATAACTTCAGTGTCAGTAGTCACTGCATACGCGGCTACTAGTTCTCCTGTACTTGTTCTCATACATGAACCATCCACATAAAGTGTCAGGTCAGGATCTGGTAATGGAATATCTGTCAGGTCTTGTCTTGGCTTGGTCATGGTGTTAACTACTTTCACACAGTCATGTGTGACAGGATTTGAAGTAACTGACGGTAACAGTGTAGCAGGATTTAGAACGTTGCAGCGTCTGATTTCTATGTGTGGCTGGAACAGTGTCAGTTCATAACCTGTTAAACGTGCAATTGTCAAGTGCTGAGTCTGTGTTCGGTTTAAAAGAACTTCCACGGAGTGTGGAACTTGTACTGTCAAGGAATGTCCTAATACTATGGAATCACTTTGTCTGATAGCTAGTGCTGTGGCTGCAACTGACTTGAGGCACGCAGGCAGAGCCTGGGCTACTGGATCTAGTGTGCTCGAAAAATAAGCACAGGGCTTGTATTGTCCTGCTTGATCTTGTGTAAGAACAGATAATGCTGTACCATCACGTTCTGTGACAAAAAGTGTAAAAGGCTTACTGTAGTTCGGTGTAGCTAGAACGGGTGCTTGGCATAAAGCTTTCTTTAACTCATTAAAACTAAGTGTATGTTCAGATGTCCAAGGGGGAACAGTCGATACGGCTGCCTCCTGTGTCGTTAACTGTATCAGTGGCTTGGCTAGAAATGCATACTGAGGAATCCATTGTCTGCAATAAGAAGTGAGGCCGATAAAAGCACGTACCTCCTTCTGGGTCTTGGGCTGAGGAAGACTCGCTATTAACTGGATACGGTCAGGTGTCAACTGCCTACCCCACTTGGACAGTAAGTGGCCTAAGTAGATCATTTGCTGGACACAGAATTGAAGCTTCGAAGGGGACACCTTGTGCCCCATCTCGGCTAGGAAATACAGAACTGTAAGTGATGCTCGCTCGCAAGCACGTTCAGAACGGGCTGTGATCAGTAGATCATCGACATACTGGAGCAGGGCAGTGTCAGTTGGCATGTGAATGTTGTCTAGTTGTCTCTTAAGTGCTTGACTGTAAATACTAGGACTTTCTGTGAAACCTTGAGGAGCTCGTGTGAATTTATAGCTCCTTCCATTTAAACAGAAACCGAAAAGGTACTGGCTGTCTGGATGAATTGGAACACTGAAGAATGCGTTTTTGAGGTCTATGACTGTAAAAAATGTAGCCTCAGAATCAATGGCTGTCAATAGAGATGAGATATCTGGGACAACTGGATACTGGGGAATGATACATTTATTGAGTTCTCGAAGATCAATCACTAATCGATATACTGGGGGTGCATTTGGATCAGTACGTTTCATGACTGGAATGATAGGAGAATTACATACATTGGAGTCAGTTTCTACAACTACTCCTTGAGCAATGAGCTCGTCAATAATTTTGGATAAGGCTGCTACAGCCTCAGGTGGCAATCTGTACTGTCTGATTCGTGGTAGCACTACACCTTGCTTGAGAGTCACACGATGGGGTGTGATTTGCATAAAACCAACATCAGTTGGACCTTGCGCCCATAGATGCTGCGGAACATTAGACAATCTCGGATCAAAATCTCGTAAAACATAGTGACCCTTGAAGTCACGTAAAAACAAACGTATCCCCTCTGGGGAACAGCAAATAACTGCACCTAATTCTTTCAGTGTCTTAATGCCTAACAAATTTTCTGGACATGACTTCGTAAGCAATAGATCAGTAGTTCGGGGCAATGGACCCACTTCTAGAGTAACTGGCTTTGATATCTCGTTTACAATAGGCTTTCCTGAAAATCCAAGGGAAACATTTCTAGAGCCTGAGAGCGGAGCCCCTGGAACCTCGTCGTGACTAATGGTAGTCCTACTTGCCCCTGTATCAATCAAAAACTTTCTGTCTTTCCCTAATACTTGACTGTGAACATAGGGACCTTCTTGATCTACAGGAATCTCGATGAGAGGCAAGCCTACCTCCCTCTCTAGGCTGTTTCATGAATACGCTTGATACTCTGGATACTCTGTCTGTGCATACTGGTACATCTGCTGTGTAACATGCTGTGTTGCAGCAATAGGCTGCGGTGCTGTAACTGTCTGTTGTGCATTCTGTGGCTGAGAAGTCTGTGAAACTTGTTCTTGTCTAGGCGGACGTGGTCTTTCTTTAGTTTTACCAGTGGCTATATTGTGTTTCAGAACTGCACACTCGTTTATAAAATGACCTGGCTGTTTACAATAATTGCATGTCCCTTTAACGGGAGCTGCAGGATGACTGGCTTGATTCGGACCCCTCTTCTGACTGTCTTGAGGAACAGATTGTGCAACTAGTACTTTCATTTTCGTGTCTTTCATACGTCTTCTCTCGTGTTCTTGCTCTTCTCTGATTCTATTCTGGTGATACTGGAGCATCTGGAGCATTTGGGACGGGGTACTAGCTTGCCAAGTACTTTCGACTTTCAAAACTTGATTTTTAACTTGTGGACTTGAATTCTCGACTAATTTAGTAACAAAAAGATGAGGGTATGACTCGCTACTCGTCTTCAAACCACTGTTTATTCTAAAACATTTCTCAAATCTGGAATAAAAATCACTAGTGTCTTCGTCTGGTTTCTGTTTACATGCTGAGATTGCATCCCAGTCTTCCTTTTTAGTGGCTAATAATCTAGGCAAAACTTGTATTAATAATTCTGGTAATTCTTTACATTTATCTCCAAGACCGGTACCTGGTACTCGTATCTTATCTTCAGCTTCTAGAGCTGTCCAATCGATCTTTTTCTCTCCCACCTCCCAATCTTTTTCCTTGAGTTTTTCATATATGCCCGCAGGCAACAGGACTTTTAGCATTTTAATAATATCTGGATACGTGTATTCTCCCATACGGAGCATGTCTTTTAATTCACGGTGGAACCCTGCTGGATCTTTGTCGTGACAGGGAATTAATTTCTTCATCTCTAAGAGTTCCATCTTTGTAACTGGGGTGTAAACAAATACTCGTTGCATTTCACCACCCGGTGTCCTAACTGGGTGTACTTCTCGTAACGGATGCTGTCTATCTATATAAAACGGTTTACTTTCTGGAGGTGAGACATGAACAAAATGCGGATTCAGAAACGTTCTATATTTGTGGCGCTGTTCTAGAATGACACTAATTAAATCGGTACCTAAACCTTTCCATCTATACTGGAGTAACTCGTTCAGGACATCATGTAACGGACCTGGATCAGAATGTTGACCCTCATACAGCGTAATGAGGTGCTGGATCATATACATACCCACCAGTCGCTGCTCGGCTGGGGGCAGTTTCAGAAACATTTGTGCCACTATTTCGTCTGGAAAAGTGGTAGAATCAGTAATCCATCGGACTGCTGATCGGGCTAGTTCTTGTTCATGCATAGTACTTAACGCACTATAACCGATTCGTGATTTCAGAATTTGATCGGTAGCTTGAAATACTTGTTCTAGAGAACCTTGTTCTGGTGCTGGAAGATGAAAGACTTTCTTGTGTTCTAGGCGTGAATGTCGGTCTGGAAGTCTAGATTTACCTACATACGCTATTCTGGCGGTAGTCTCGTCGTCTACCTCTTCAGTAGAAGAGTCATTTTCTTTCTCGCTTACTTGTGCTTCTTTGCGTTGTTCGTGTAACCTTATTATTTCTTTACGTATTTTCTTGTACATACTCTCTATACTATTGAGTGTCTTGTGCTTACCCTCGGCTATATTATCACTCCACTTTGTCAGAATTTTCATTTCGGTCGGATCTTTAGTCGGGGAATCTTGTTCCCTAATTAAACAATTGATCAGAAACTTTAATAACATGAACTGGATCTCAGATTTTCTGAGAGACATGACTTCACCAATACTTTCTGGATCTTGTCCTGTACGAATGAAACGATACATTCTGTCTAGAGCTTCTTTCATATTCGGTAGGGTGACCAAATACTCGGACACCTGCCTTATACGTACGGAATATATAACCATACTATCCTCGCCTGGGACTGGATCATAACAGCATTCAGTAAGAAGTCGCCTGATTTCTGCAATGGACTTATATTTAGGCGTACGCTGTAATGCACGTTCATGTAACTCGACTGCTCCTAAACGTCTATTTGGCGGCGGGGTACCAGGAGGACCTCCTCCCGCGGCCCCTAAACTGGAATCGTCGACTGATACTCTTCGTGCTGGCAGAGTGACTGATGTAGCGGGAATTTGTACTACGGGCTGGACCGGGGGTACCGTAGCAGGTACTGCAACAGGTGCCCCGGTGACTGGAGGAGCAGGATTTACATTATTTACAGGAGCTGGCGGAACAGGATTTGCATATTCTGGGACTGTGTCGTCCAAATAGGACGAGAGAAAAATATCAGCTGCGGTCGGTTTGTGACGTAGCTTGGTCGGAACTAAGGGTGGCGGAAAATTACATGGTGCTTCCGGGGTTGCTTTTGGCAAGCCCTCGGCAAGAAGAGGATACATACCCTTAATGAGGGCATTCCTCTGTCTGTCTGACTGTTCGGTTTTAACTCGTTCACCTATTTCGATTAATTCCCTTTCTTGGGTTCTTTCTAAGGATTCTCTACTTAATTCTGACTTTCTGATTTCTTTTTCGGTTCTTTTATGAGATTCTTTGCGCCATAACTCGATGGCATCTTTCTGTGACTGTCTGGCTTTCTTTTTCCATAATACTTCTTCTACTCGCATGATGCACTCGGCATCCCATGTACCCGATACGGGCCATCTATACTTTTCTTCTAACTGTTTGGTGTACTCCACCCACAAATCTAGATATAATATGGCACTTATGCCATGCTTTTGATACATAAAATGACCTGGACTGTCCCTAGGCGGGACAGGAACTGCTTCTTCTAACAGACCTTTTCTAGTTTTTAACTGACGTAGTTTTGAGAGCAGCGGCATGACTGATCTGTAGTCTAGACACAATACAATACACAATGAACACGATGATTACACCACTTTCATACCACGACATTGAAATACATGAATGACATTTAAATTAACAGTTTTGACAAAATATTACCTGGAATACTGAAAACAGAATACATGAATTTCTCGAGAACAGAACGGACTAGAACAGAAACTAGATGCACTGCTAAAACAGTACGAAACTTACCGGTCTCATAAAGAGACACGTCAGGACCCGCATCCACCTAAGTGGACACTTCGTGTTGGATCTGTGTACCCAAACCCACGGACCAGAGACAATGCAATTGACCCTGTCTAGATACTACCCCAGCAACGGTACTCACCGGGCAGCAAGAACGGAAGGCCTCGGACTGGACTGGACTGCTACGATGACGGACGGACGAACTTCGGACTTCTGTTACGGGTGGGCCTCCGGATACCTCGGACCTTGGACTCCCGGCTTGGGCTCTGGTCGGGACTCGCCGCGTTCCTCCACCGCCTCGTCTGGATGCTGGACCGCAACCTCCGTCTCCTCCGTGGGCCTGAGGGATACTTGAAGCAGAAATATCTGCACGTGCACGGTATGGTTCCGTCACGGCTGCAGAGGATCAGGGGGCTTGCGTGGCTTCTCCGGCTCGTGGGGAAAGGGCAAGTCCCTATTCGGGCGCCATTATGTGGTAAATAAATAAATAATACCTCTATTTTTGACTGGACATAACAATAACAGATAGCTCAATAAATAAGAGTCAAGATTCGAGGTAGTAGGAGTTTGCAGGTTTTAATACAGCATAAAGGACAGGAACAGGACAACCTGCACGGGCAAGATCTGGGATGGCTAGCCAACAGGGGGGCCCCGACAGCTGTCGGGCAGGAGCTGGAATGAGCGCGCTGGCTTTTAATAACAATACACAAGTATATATACTAAAACAATTGCATTACAGTACATACAATAGGCGGAACAGTGGGTGGGGCCTGTAACAGTCGCGAAAGATAAGGGTGAAAGTAGGTGTAACAGGAGGCGTGTACATGGACATGTGATGTAGACGTAACAGAATATGTCATAAATGGGGCGGAAACATGGAGGGGGCTACCTAAGGAGCCGGGACCTCTAACCTAGTGGTGCGCGCAAGCTGGCAATGACGTGTAACTAGGGAGAAGCTGGGGGCTATGACTTCTGCGCTAGAAGGAGAGACGAAAGTCTGGAGGGTCAGAGCGACATGTACCTAAACACTATCTAGTATCTGATGTTTAGAGAACATGTTGATAGAATCCAAAAGTTATCAGGGCAAAGGCTAACAGACACTAAGACTGGTGCATGCATTATTCTACATGTAGTGTGTGTTGAGGAATATTAAATGACCATTAATACAGTATTTCTCTCAAATGGAGACGTAAAGGCTAGACGATGACTGAAACTATTGATGCGATTCAGTAGCTTAGGAATGCAGAGAAGGAGAGCTGGACTGATAACTGGAATCATAACATACTCTTGGCAGACTGGCAGGCAGAGCCAGGCCGAGCCGGGCACTGTGAGGCAGGAAGTAAGTGAAGGGTCAGGGATACAGGTGGGGGCTGTATCGCTCCTCAGCGAGGGTTCAGGAGACAGGAGCTGAATCTGATGTCCGGGCCCTTTTGAGGCCTAGAAACGGGGATTTTACAATGAATTTAACGTGCACACTGAGAAACGTGGCAACGTAGCTTTACATAGGCCTAATACTCGTAGCTTTCACGAGAACTGGAGACTGGCATACTAGAGATGGACACAACTGTAATTGCGTCTTTAATCGATCATGGGGAATACATATGCATATTAATCATGCACATACAACATAGGATGGAGGACACGTAGGGACACAGAACATGGCAAAATTTACTTTTCCACAATACGCTGATGACGCGGTCTTGATGGGACGAACACCCAATGCCCTCCGTTTACTTGTTAAAGGCTTTGTTGAATACATGGAGGGCTTAGACCTGCGCGTCAATTTTAAAAAATCTTTTATTATGCCATGTGGCCCCGGAAAACGCAAACTCAACCCTATACATATAGGGACAGATAAATTAGAATCTGTAACTTCATTCCCTTATCTTGGTTTGGTTTTCGCTGCGAACGGCTCAGGGAGTGGGCATAAGGCCCACGCCATGAGCAAGTTCTCGAAAGCCAACAATTCTATCTTGAGTTTGTCCCGACCAAAGAAAATAGGTGCCACTAGAGCTATTTTAAATTTTTTTAACCTACAGTGCATTCCAGTAACCACATACGGGGCTGAGGTTTGGGGATTGGGCAAAAGCTCTGGCATCCAGCGTGAAGAAGCCCGATTCTGTAGGAAAATCCTGGGTGCCCCAATTTCCTCTTCTGAATTTATTTGTCATGAGGAACTCAACCTCCCCTACGTATGTGACTTTATCAGATCTAGACCAGTTCTCTTCTGGTTACGGATCTGGAGAAACGACTCAGCAACTCTAACTCAAAATATAATAAAAGACTGTCTTAAATGTGATCATGGCATGTCAATCCCCTGGCTCGCGGATGTCTTAAAAACTCTGCGCGATGTGAACAGTGAAGATCTTTTTTCCGATCCCCGTAAGATTGAACCTAAAGATAAAATCGAGGTCAGACAAGCACTGTATGCACTTTATAGTTCAGATCGGATGGAAAGAGAAGCTCTCAAATCTACTGTTGTGAATTATCAGAAAAATGATCTAAGCAGGAGCAATCTTGCACAATACCTCACCTTACCCATGACGAACTGGGAGAGATCACTGCTTTTCCGGCTAAGGGCAGGTTCTATAAAAATTTTGCTGGGATTTCCCCTGGGTCATCAGCATACAAAAGATCACAAGCCATGCCCATGTGATGGTATTAGTAAACAGAATGATTTGCACTTTCTATTCTTCTGTAAATTTTATCTAAAATATATAAATTGGTTTTTAACCCCGTATTTTAGGCAACACAGACCCCTCTCGTTAGGGAAATCTTATGCAATGTTATTGTCCCTGGATACAGATGAACTAATTTTTCGCACTAGCACTTTTTTGAGAATTATAACACGTGCACGCAAAACGATGGAAAGCCCTTGAAAATTGTCTTATGAGAAATGCTTCAGTTTTTTTTGAACAATTTATGAATTTTTATATTTGTCTTTGTTGTGTAAATACATGTTTTATTGTGGTACTTTTATGAATTTTATGAAATTCGAATAAAGGTCTTTTGAACTTGAACTTGAACTTGAGAGACTGAACTCTACCCAGACCTACTAAAAATTTGTAAACAATCCCTAGCCACTATAACAGTACCATCAGCCTGTAAGAAAGATGTTACACCTTTATTGAAAAAACCTCTAGCCGATGTCAAGGACCCTAGTGATTACTGTCCAATCTCTCAGGTTCCGTACCCAGTCAAGATTGTAGAATAATATACCAGTAAAATAATAGAAGGCTTTTTAGAATAAAATGATGTACTAGACTCAGAGCAAATGGGCTTTAGACCCGCCCATGGCACAGAAACAGCACTAATCCTGGCACCGGATGAATTGAGGGTGAGGGTTGAGGGTGGTCAGGTAGCAGTCCTGATTTTAATAGACCTATCGGCTGCTTTTGACACAGTCAACCATCAGATCCTACTCAGCAGACTAAAGGAGATAAGTGTGGAGGGCATCTTCTTGAACTGGGTTGACTCCTTCTTATCTGAAAAATGTAAAGCAATCTCTCTTCCTCCCTGTTGGTCAGAGTTCAAATAAATCTCACAGGGAGTGCCAAGGGTCAGCCTTAAGCCCCATTCTTTTTAATATATATCTACGCACACTGCTGATCTTGACTACATCTTTTGCGTTGACATTCGTCAACTTTGCCGACAGTTAAAATTTGGGGTCTCTGGCTGGTAGTGGTATTGAGCCTATCCAAGTAGGGACTCTTCCTTCTAGTAGAAAGAGTATAGTACACCCCTCCGTTTGCCTGTGCTGACCCTCTGGTAGCTTGGAGAAGAACAGTCAGGCAAAACTGCAGAGGCATTGTGTAAAGCATTTGTATATAACTCACAGTAACACAGTGAAAAACACCACAAATGGACACCATACCAGTTTGGAACAATAAAGTATGTTTATCTAAACCAAATAAGACCAAAATGACAAAAATCCAACATACAGATATCAAACTATGGGTTTTAAAAGGTAAAAACAGTTCTGTCCAACTATGGAAGTGTCACTTTTGGCACAAAGTATCTTGGATGCATACAAATCAGCCCCAGGGAGGGTGATGTGTTAGCTCTTTACACGCAGGCAAGGTGATGCGTCGGTTCCTTGCTCCACAGAGGTGATGTGTCGGTTTCTCCCTGCAACGCAGGGGAGGTGATGCACCGGTTCCTTATTAGAGAGGAGTAGATGCGTCGGTTTCTTACTGTGCAGGGAGGTGATCCATCGGTTTCATACTACGACCCCAGCGTTTTTATAGTTTCGCCATACAGGTGCAATGTGTGGAAAATCCAGGCTCGCTGAAGGCGTTGCCGTGGCGGCAAACCAGGTGCTGCGTCAATTTATCCAACTGCTAATCGGCGATGTGTCGATTCTTCTTGCTTGTATGTGGGTGTTGATGTGTCACATCCTTGTGGGACATACTTCTTGTGGTACACCTCTGAAACTTGGTGGTGACATTCCACAAGACACTAGAACAGTGGCTTTGAATGATCCTGTGTTTACAAAATGGAGTGCTGGCATGATTTTGTCTCTTGGAGTTACTGATGTGGACTTCCTTATGTGAGCCAGAAGATCTGGCTCCAGCTGATGAAATGAATCAATGTAAGTTTGCCTATTCAATCTTATTGTTTTGGGCATATCGCCTTCTTCCATGTTGGCATGGTCTTGAACTGGGAATGCGCAAACTGGCACTGAGTATGGATTGTTATGTTAGTGCAAATGTTGACTGACAAGTATTGATCAAATGATATAAGCATATGACTTCATGATTAAATGGTAGGACATATTTGGGATTCATGTTTGGGAACTTGAAATAAACAAAACCTACGTGGAAATAATTAATGCTGACACAATATTTTGATATTCTGTCATTGTCAAGTTATGATGGAATTAAAAAACTTAAATTGATAGAGTTGAGACATACAACACCAGTCTATGATGTTTTGACGTATACATTTATTGTGCCAAACGTGATCAAATTAAAGAGGATGAAAATAACTTAAGCAAATCAAAATGTTAAGAAGTCAGTCATGGTGATTGAATGAATTAATGTATTTAGAATTTATAGAGCGCCTGCAGTAGCATCTTGTCAGGTTCACGAAAGTTAGGACCAGGTGGGCTTCTAGCTCTGTCTACAGAGCCACGTCTTCAGATTTCTGATTGAAACCATACTTGGAGAACCAAATTTGTTTGAAGTTCAATGTCCGAAATACTACTGGCATCAGAAAGGCAAATCTGTCGAGAAAGAGTGAATGATATGCACACACTGGAGGAAATTAGCGTTGAGGTTTCTTGGTGATCTGTAGGAATGTCCCCTGCATCGTGGGAGAGGTGGAGATCCACACTGCAGGTGTTGGGGGGGCTGCAGGTTGTACTTCTAGTGACAAGGCCGCCCTTCCTGTGGGCGATATAGATGGCTCTGATGTTGTAGGACAACAGGAAGAGGTAGATGGTGCTCGGAAAGCCCTGCTCATGTGGGTGTAAATGTCCAGCAGAAACCCCAAGCATTGAGTCCATATCATGGGCCTCCATCTGGTGGTTGCACTCCCTCTGCTCCATCTCCTAGAGCTCGGCGAGTACCTGGTGGTAGGATCCTAAGACTTAGTTGCTGGTGATCTGGGTGTCACTGTCCTCAGTGGACTCAGTATTGTGGCCCACAAACCCCTTCCCATGACCACTAACCCCACTACCCTGTGCCCTTGCTCCAGTGTGTCCCTTCCAACTCGTTCCTGGGTGAACGGTGCTGGTGGTGGTGTGTGGTCACAACATCACCTCGGACTGGGGGCATACGATAGGTGTCACAGTTGACGGGACACAGGAATTGGAGTCTTCAGGTTGCTGAAGTGTTACAGCTGGTGTAGGAGATGTCGGTGTGGGCAAAGGGAGTGTCACTGGAGCTTTTTATCCAGACTAACCAGGAGTAGCAGGCTCCCCAATCCTCTCCAAATCACCAGGACTGCTGTTCTCACTGTAGGCTTGATACTGGGCTGGAATGGAGGTTCCTTCAGTGACTGGAACCTGCCCACATCCTTCACCAGTTTGGCCTTTTGGGAAATGGAGAACATTCTTATTTGAAAAAGTGTGTATTTTACATTCAAATCTTTTGAGACAAACAATGTAGGTACCTAGAAGAGAAAATAGATTATTGTGATGATAGGTTTCAGGGGTACTGAAAATATTAGATATTCCCGTCAAGCCTTCAGTACATAGGATCTGTAAGACCTTCTCTACCCAGGGAATGAATAGTATTGGGGGCCTGGGAGAACTACAACCAGGTGTGTTGGCCTCCATGTGACACTTTGAGGCCAGGTAACACACCCTCTCTCGCAGGTCGTTCCACCTCTTCCTAATATCCTGCTGTGTGAGCAGGTTGTTAGCTACATCATTCACTTTTTCGACTCTTCTAGCTCACATTTGCCTTTTTTGTTAATGGGGTATATTTTGGACTTGGGCTACAAACTATTGTGGCTCTATCTTAGGATTTCATCCACCATGACTGACAATTCTCCCTCGGTAAAATATGAATTTGTGGGGCCTGGCACTGTGCAAAATATCAAAAGATAAGTAAATTATTAACCACAAGATACCAAAAGAAAGGGGATAAAGGGACAGGTGACAAGGAGAATGAAAAAAAAACCTCACTTCACTGGCAGAGCCTCTGGGATCAAAAGTCATGGTGGAGCCGGAATGGCAAAGGATCATGGTCTGAAATGTGGTGTATTTTATAGTCTGGTGTGCAGGTGTTTCCATTTGGCCAATTGACATCAAGTGTGTTCTGCTAGCATCCATCCAACGGCCACAGTGATGGTGCGTTGTTGAGCACAAACCCCAACAGACTCACGCCATCAGGGAACCACTGCTAGTAGACCGCCAGCACAACTGTGAAATCTAAATCGGCTCGGCAGGAACCCGCCACCCTGTCGGTGACAAAGTAGTATTCACCTGCATTGGAATGCCCCATGTTGGCCACCAGAAACACTCTGCCAGCATGGATGGCGATGTAGCCTGCATGCATCTAAAAATGACAGGTGAAAGACCGTCAACTCTGTGTAGTTCAAGGGACCGCAGCTGGGGTGGGATCGTGGTAATACCACCAAGATCGAAATTAAGCCTTCAGTTTGGCCGTCTATAAATTCCTCTGATAATGCTTGTCTAGATATCTTGTGTGTACACATTCAGATTGAGGGGTGAATACAAGGCAAAAAAATTACCTGTTCATCTGTGCCAGGTTTGTCTGTTTCCTAATGTGTAATATGAATCCTATTCTAGGTAAGTCATAGGTGAAATTCAAAGGACACCTGTTTGTAGTCTGTGCTCCATATGAGAATCTAAAAACTATAGTGATCTGATTGGGCAAGAGAACTTTTTTTCCCATTCGTTATCTCAGTCAGGGTGGAATGGTATCGGTCCCATGGGACAAAGTGATTTGATTTGCTCGCCTCAATTTGAACAGAAATGTTACGCCCGCCATTACAGGACTCAGGATCTCAGTCCTCATGTCCTGAAGCTCTTATTGTACAGAATAGGGACGCCCTGATCCCCTAGCACTCATAGGGGGATGTGAAAGGTCCCTCAGGGGGCACAAAATAAAAACATTCATACCATGGTACAAAGAGGTTTCTGCGGGACCCAGTGTAACCCTCCCATGAGGTACCAAGGTACTACAATGGGAGTCATACCGCAGGACCATGCATGCTTCAAAGAGTTAAGCTAGCATGGGGCCTCAGGACTATGGAGGTAACCCTTAAGCACTGTACCGTGGTTATACCACAGTTCCCCAAAACAGGAAAAAAAACAAATAATAAACTTCTGGGTTGCGAATCTGTGTGGGGGGGTGGCTGTCCAAGGGAGGTTAAGTGCATGCAATGTCATCAACACAACACCAGGTGATGCTTGTGGGCCTGAGAGGGGCTAGGAAAAAGGCTTGGCATCTGGCTAGGCCCTGCAGTAAATCCCTCTGTGCATACGGCCAAAGGCTGTGTGCAGTGGGGGAGTTGGATGCTGGCAGGGGGTCAGTAGCAGGCCTGGACAGAGACCAGATCCTATAACAGAAGGCCAAGTCCTGGCAACAGGCACTGCACCTAACTGCTTTTTCCCATTAGGGTATTCTACTCCCACAGGTGGTCAAGTCAACAGTAGGGGGCTGCAACCCATTGCCTACATTATTCCTGTTTTGTTCTTTTTTTTTGGTGTCAAGGGACTGTCGCAGGATCACAGGTGTCTGTCTTAACTTCCTCTGGAGTCCAGCTGGGCCGCATAGGTCGCAATTGCTGCTGCGGCACTCCTGGTGGACTGCAACAGCTAAAACCTTTTCCTTTTTTATTTTGGCCCCTTGAAGAGGTTGCTCTTAGATCCCCTCACATGAGCTAGGGGGTCAGGTTACCCCTGTCCTGTCCCCTTCTGTGTTAATTTAACGAATTTTTCAGGACTTGGTGACCTAATGCCGGGTTCTGTAATGGTGCACGCAACATATCTCCACAAGTTGTGGCCAGCGAATCAGAACACTTAATCCTGTGGGACTGCTGTCTGTACCACAGGATCAGCCAATCAAAATGTTCTATTTTGAATTCTGGTCTAGCAGGACTTCTGTGAGAGTCCTGCAGCACAAGATATGGATATATGTCGACCATAAATATCTCCAAAATGGCTGAACAGATTTTCACCAAATTACAAAAAGCATATTTTCTAAATAAAGCACTAGCTTTCTGCCAATGTTTTGTGTAATTCTGCTGAACCATTGTTTCTGTAGTGTTTTTTTAATAAATCTTTTTGTTGGCAAAAGAAACAAACCCATGACAGCATAAAATAAAGTGACATACTGCATACGTACCATAACAGCATTGAAATGTCCTTGTGGTCCAACATTTCAATCACATTACAGAACATCAATTACAACATTTTGATCAATCATATCACGGAGTCATACCATCTTGTGTAGAGGGATCGAGAAACGGCGCAAACAACATTCCCCTTGCTTTGTTCCAGTCACCCCAGATCTTGGTCCACTTCTGGGGGCAACCCCTCCCTTCATTGACCACCCTCTCTGTCTGCATACACCAGTCCACATCTGTTTCCCAATAACAGGGTTTGGGTATCATGTCGCCCTTCCATGTTCTGGCTATATTACGTTTCGCAACTACATTCCCAATGGAGACCCATATTCATTCTTTAGCTGTCAGGTCAGTCGCTTCCCATATGTTCAAAAGGCAAAGTCGGGGGGGGGGTGACCTTCATAATTTCCCCACAAACTTCCCACATTTTTGCGGTCACTTTCCTCCAATACTGGCATATACTTGGACATTCCCACCACTGGTGTAAATACGTACCCACTTGCCCACATCCCCAGGGACACTGCGAGGAACCCAAAATGTCCATCCAAGCTAACACAACGCATGTATGATAAACTCTGTGAAGGAGTCTAAGCTGGACCAATTTTAGTGCATCGCAACCTCTCAAGGAGATGCCAGTGCTTCCTGACACTCTTCGTCATCTAGATTTCCCACATCCTCCACCCATTTAGAACAGATCTTTCCTAAGACATCTGGGGAGTTATTTAAAATCTTCCTATAGGTCAAGAAGATTACTTTCTCCTTCAAATAGTCATCTAGTAGGCTATTTTCTAAGGGCGAGGCTGCTGGGAGGTCAGTTTCCATGGGGACGGCCTTATACAATGCGCTACGCATCTGCAAGTATCGAAAGGTTTCTCCCGGATTAAGATCGTGCTGACGTTGTAGATCACTAAATGGGACCACCCGGCCCTTCGCCCATAAGTCACCTACCGTTGAGAGCCCAATGAGATCCCACTTGCGAAACCCGGGGCTATGAGCCAGGAGCCCCAGTTGATCAGAGTGAAGAGCGGCAAGGGTAATTTTGTTTTTCCAGCCCAAGGCGGCGGTGGCAGTGTGCCACAGTGCAACCGTGGTTGCCGTCGCGGTGAATACTGGGGCATTCCTCCGCCATCCCATAGAGTGCTTATTGGTAAGAGCCATTTATCATATTGTGCCTATCCATCCTATAAGCAGGTTCATTGATAGGCCAATGTACCCAATGATTATTGACAGCTAGTTGTGATGCCCAGTAGTAACTCCTGAGCGCCAGAAGAGCAATCCCACCATCGTACCAGCTCTTCGTGAGCTTAGTCAAGGAGAAATTGGGGCTTCCGGCGTTCCACAAGAGGGTCCTTTCCTCTGATTCTATGTCCTGAAAGTATTTGGGCGGAACGGGGAAGGGTATATTTTTTAATGCAGTTCGGGGCAGTCATCTTATATAGAGGCACCCTGTCCAATAGCGTAAGGGGCAGCGAATACCAGTGTTGTTCATTGGCCTATAGACGGCGTAGAGGTGGGACCAAAATATTATCATAAAAGGCTGACAGGGTCCGTCGTAAAATAAATTCCCAAATAGCAAAAGCCCTCTGTAACTGTTTTGACACCGCGATGTTCGGGTAGTCTGATCTCAGTCCCAGAAAGAATGTAGATTGAGGACTTATCAAAATTTATTGCATAACCGGAATACTTCTGAACAGGGGTGAATATGTGGAGTTTTCTATGGATGGAGTGATAGGGCCGGGCCAAATACAATAAGATATCATCTGCATAAAGGGAAATTCTATCTTCCCAATCCTGCGTCCAATTCAATCCTCTGATGAGGGAATCCCCCCTGATCCAGATCGCCAGCAGTTCAAGGACCAAAACAAATATCAAAGGCAAGAGCGGATATCCCTGCCCCATCCCCCTATGCAGGGCAAAGGGCGCCGAACGACCCCTATTGACCGTCACTCTTGCCAAGTGTTCTGAGTACAGCAGCCGCACCCAAGACAGAAATTTAGGGCCAAATCAGTTTTGTCCTAACACCGCAAAGAGATAGGGCCATTCTATCAGATCAAACGCCAATTTTGCATCTAGCGACATAATTACTGCGTCTTCTTGTATAGTCTGGGCTCTCCCAGGACCCCATGAAGCCTCGGCAGATTGAGTGCCGTGTTCCTGCCCAGCATAAATCCAGACTGATTAGGATGAACGAACGAGTGTCCAAAATCTTTGCCAATAGTTTCACTTCTGGATTTAATAACGATATTGGCCGATATGACCCACACAACTCTGGAGGCTTGCCCTGTTTGTGAATCACCACCACATTCGCCAGCCTTTGTGCCTCAGGAAGGCGGCCGGTAACGACGCTCTCTTCATGCATATCTATTCAAAAGGGGGCAATGGTATATGCGTTAATTTTAAACAATTCGATTGGGAGACCACATGGTCCCATCGCCCCGATTGTAAGGCACCAATTGCCTTGGTAACCTCTTTTGTGGTCAAATGCAACTTAAGCTCCTCTACCTCTGTGTCATCCAACACAGGGAGTATTAAGGTGGACAACAACTCTCTTGCCTCACCTCCTGTATACACACCCGCAGAGGAGTATATTGCTTGGTAGTATTCTGCAAAGGCCCCTGTTATACTATTCATGTCCTTGAGTCGACCCCCTCCATGACAATCTCTGAAACACACCTGGAGGCCTGCTCACATCGGTCCAGCCACGCCAGAAGCTTACTCGCTTTATCACCTATTTCATAGACTCAACCCTGCGTGGCTCGATAGTAAGCCTTAGCTGCCTCTTCGGCGATATCTCTATATTCCTTCTGCTTGAGGAGCTACTTATTTTTGAGTCTGGGAGTCACTGCAGTCACTAAGTCCTTATCCAGGTGGGTTATTTTGTCTTTTAGGACAAGTAACTGTGCCTACTTTTGTTTCTTATACCTGACAATGGTTTTATATGCCTCCCACAGCATGGAGGCCAAATCCACGGAGCCCACATTTTCTTCAAAATAGTTTTCTGTTGCATCAATAAGTCCCTCCTGAATCTTAGGGAGCCTCAAATACCAGAGGTTAAGCCGCATTTCATTGTTTCTGTATTGTTATCTAGATTTTCCCTATGGAATTTGCACAGACCCCCTCTTTTTTCACCCTTCGCTTAACGGGTCACCGTGAAACTTTTCAGGAAGGGCTAAGGTGGAGTGTTTTATTAGGATAATTTAGTGAAGATTTGTCAAATGATACCAAGGTTTTAAGCAAAACCAAAAACACTCTCGTAATATACTTTAGCTATGGGTTTCAAGTGAAACATGTCTCGGAATCACTCCCAGTGTATTCTAGTTAATGTGATTCATCTTAAAAAGTATGAAATGAAAGTGAAATGTTTAAAATAAATTAACATTTTTTCAAGCTTTGCTCCATTGGAAGAACTGCAAGTTCACTAATAAACACACATTCACACATGTATTACCACAGTGCAAATTCGAGTTTTTACCACTGTAAATCAAAAATTAGATGAAAAAATTACTTTTTACTGCTTTATAGAGTTCAAGTAAGAATTTATTTACATATGGAAACAACTCGTTTAGTAGTCACGAGGATTTTTTATTGTGAATTTACAAAACATGGCTATTAGGTGAGTCCATGTGTAGAGTTATCATGTCATACAATCTGTGAGGCAGTAAACGGTATGAACCACAACAAAAGTCGTGCTATGGAAATATAATGGTCAAATCATCGATATTTGCTTTATCTTATTGATATTTACTTTGTAATATTAACTTTATTCCTGCTAGGAAATAAAGGCATACTCACAAACTCATGTGTCGAAAGCGGCTTTCATTAGCAAAAAAGCACAAATAATAATAATAACATATTATTATAATATATATCAAAAAATAGCACATAAACATAATACCTTCAGAAAATGTGTGAAAAATACACATAACTTTAACACCTTAGGAGCTTGTAAATAAACCTCCCCAGTGCTGCGCTGTCCATTATCCAGTGCTGAACTGGACGTCCAGCGGTCGCACGCAGCACTGGGGAGGTAGTGCCCGTGACGACCGTTGGCCGACGGCAGCACTTAAAGGGTTAAAATCACATTATCAATATATTTAAATACTATGGGGCTTATTTTGATGTCGGATCCCGACGGCCTAATCACGATGCGACAGCTTACTCCCATTTCTCTATGGGAGCTCGTGTTATGGCCAAAAGCTGCCACAAGTGCAGGTATGAACAAGGGTGCACCTAAGGGGCCCAACCTGAGGGCCCTGCTAGGGGCCCCCAAACATGCTATCCAACAGGGTTTTCATGACGGAAATGCCGGCATGGAAACCCTATCGTAATCCAGAAGGCAGTAATGCCTTCCATTTGGATTACGGGCTGGTCTCTGACTGGCAGACGGGCTCCTGGACCCCCTCAGAAGCCACCCAGAATGATCACGAAACATTACCGACCTGAGGTCGGAAGCTTTTTGACACTCATCGTATTCGGTCTTAAATGTTAAATCACAAAACATTTATTATACACATAAAATACATAGGGGTCCATTAGGATGGCGGATGGATCGCCACCGCCATGCAGGTAGTGGCGATCCGTCCGCCATCCCTGGCCGTCCGCCACCTTTCTCCCCCCCATATTACGATGGTGGGGGGGACCGTGGCGGAGGGGAAGACCGCCTGCCGCTTTTCCGCAATGGTCGGCTTGCGACTGCGGCGGAAAAGGCCTGATATAGTGGCGGTGTCTATCAGACACGGCCAGCCATATTAGGATGGCCTGTGAGGAATGCCTTTCCGTGGCGGCAATACCGCTACGGAAAGACATACAGTCTTTGCTTTGGGGGCCCGTTGCGGGCCCCCAGGGTGAAAGGGGGTTGTGGGGGGTGCACATGGGGGGTACCTATGGTACCCCCCAGCATTTCAATGTACTCCATGACAGGCACCGCGCGGTGCCTGTCATGTTGTGCATTGGAATGTACAACGTGCATTTTTTGCATTGCAGCGGTCGGTGCTTCAAGCACCGTCCGCCGCAATGTAAAAAATGCAGGATGCACCCGCCACTGTGGCGGATGCATCCTAATTGGGGGTACGGTTCCTCTGCCCTTGTGGCAGACGGTACCGGCCCCCGACAGGATGGCGGACAAACTTTGTCCGTCCGCCATCCTAATGGACCTCCTAGTATATCAAAACATTATATTAGTATTTTATATGAAGTAATAAATCACCACATTACCATTGAATATTATTCATAAAAAAAAATTGTAAATGGATTCAACAATTTTAAATCATACTCGATGATATGTAACAAAAATGTATATATTTAAAATACGAACAAACATGACACAATAATGTCATTATTAAATAATTAAAGAAAGAAAATGTTATAAATATATACCTAACAAATGTTGGGGGTAAATGCACTGCTTAGGCAGTCAAACAAATACTGGTCGACGTGTTTACATTGCAGGATTCAGATATACAATGCCCACATAATGAAAACACATTAAAACAACTATTTTTTCAAATTTAAATAAAAGATTAAATATCCTGAATTTACAAAAGAAACTGGAATCATTATTAATTAGAAAATGAACAAATATATCAGAATTATAGCATTGATTTTAATGTATTAAATAAAATATAATTAAAGCAGTTGAATTCATCCGTCACACATACATGAATGAAAACTAATAACATCTGTTTTTATAAAAAGTCATTTTATTTTGTACTTAATCAGAACTTTTTTATTAAAAGACACTACTCATGCATTCCCGCAATATAACTCACATCTCCCAAAATATTGAGCTAATTATAAAACAATGAAATATATAAAAGAAGCATAAATAACTCTCTCAAACTTTAATAATTTAACATATTAAACAATTGCCAATTATTAATACATACTTTAAAAATAACAATACCCATCCAAACCACACTATATCACACAATCTATAAAAACTAAATGAAATAGTTGGTTAAAAACATATAGACATATAAACAAATATTTAATGAATTACAATTAATTAAACAAATACATAGCAAAGGAAAAAAGAAACAATTATTCATTTGACATTAATGTGTAATTTACAAATGTGCTAACCACTCCATATACCCAACAGTTTTAGAAAGATCTATATTACTATAATATTATTTAAAAATAATTAAAAGTGCATGTCACAATATTATAAATAATGAAATGAAAATATTATACAATGTAATCAAACAAAGAAAAAAGATAATAAAGTCAATTTTAAGCTTAAAATTATTGTAATAAAGCAAAACAAATCAAATATAATACTCTTCTATATTTTTATCCACAATTTTTTGGAAGTCACAATATTTTGACTGTATTATCATGATTAGATGACAATTGTGAGTCGAAATTTAGGGGGAACACCTGCAGATATGCAGAGTGTAATATGCTATTTATTAACGATAGTGAGTATCAAGAGGCATCATGATCGACCTGGGATGAAGCCTTGAGAGCTTCATGCTGTCCCACTCCTGTCTCAATGTTAGTAATTCTACATGCAGCCTGTGAGACCGTAAACAGTGTTTTTCTTATGTCACTTTTGCTCATTTTACATTTGCTCCACTGTGGTAATAAACCAAAATATCAAATGTGCCCTATAGTTATAAATATATAAATGTATATTTATTAGTACAGTTACCATAAATATTATGAATTATCGACCACATTTTTCTACACAGCTATAGTTTGCTATTTTTTCACATATACACAACTAATGTGCTAATCAGATTTGTTAGGGTATAATATTAAAATCCCGGACAATTTATCTTGGTCTTGATCAGTTCCACAACAACATCTTCTCATATCACTTGTGCAAAAACAGCACAGTAAGGCCTATGATTAGATCTCCCATCTCTGGAAAAACCACTCTCTACTGATTAATGTACAGTCTGTTCATGAAAGATGAATATTCTAATAACAATCATGGATGATCAGTGGCTCTGCACTGCTTGTACTTGCTTTAAACATCTCTAATTTATATAGCCTATATTTCTGAAAGCAAAGCCTGTTTTATCTGATTGGTTCATCCTTAACTACATAATTAAATACTTGTATCTTCTTTTTATTATAGACAAAGTGTGTGGTATAGTATTTCACTAACTCTTTTCAATACACGTTTCCCTCTTTGAAACAAAGAGCCTTGTTTTCATGCTAATTACATCAAAAACATGCAATATTAAAAAACATAATCGGCTTCATGTATTATGTTCCTTATTGCAACGCCAAGGCCTATCTGTTTATCTAGCTATCAAGTATATAAACACATTCAAATAAGAGTAACATACAGTTGAATACAATTTATGATTGCAGGATGATGCTATGCTGCATGAGATGCGACGCCTCAATGGGTCTCAATGCCCCTCTCAATCAATCAAGAAATTAGGGGTTTGTATAGCTTGGCTACCCACCCTTGAGGGTCTCAAGGTGCTGAGGGGGATGAGGGCTGCTGATCCATCAGGGCTCAGGGGTTCAGTCGAAGAGCCAGGTCTTGAGACAGGGTGTTTCAGGTCTTGGCAGCAAGGTGGGAGAAGTATCTTTCTCAGGTTTTGGTCTTGTGGATCCATGGGGCGGTGGCAAAGGTTAGTTGGGCGGAGCAAAGGTGTCTGGCAGGTAGGTGAAATAAGAGGCTGTGGTTCAGGTATGCAGGTCCTGCATAATGGAGAGCTTTGTAAGCTTGTGTGAGGAGCTTGAAGGTGACTATTTTTTTGACTGGAAACCAATGGAGCTCTTGAAGGTGTTCAGTGATACAACTATGGTAATACAATCTTATTAAATTGGTATTATTAAACCAGGCCCAGTTGTTTTCCTCAATAGTGATTATAATATGGAATATGTGAGGCAGTTAGTAGTACATCTTGTGATTTCTCAAAATTGTTCAGCTATGCTATAAAAATACTCAGGATGAGACCTTTTCTCAGAAGTGATAAATGTTTCAATGCCTGGTTATTGATATCTAATAGTATTTGTATTAGGTTACTTGTGCTTTACCTTTACTGAATGAATATATACTTATTTCTTTTTATACAAAATTAAAAGAAAGCAATACAAACTTGATGAATAAGTATCTGTTATGTAAAAGGGTATGCTTAGTGATAAAATGAATCCAATTTCATCATTTTATGTGATATTACGAATCATTGATTAAAGATGTTAAGAAATCCCTGGCCGACATGTAGTAGCAGACAGTCTTAGACAGACTTCAATCCATCAGTAAAATCCCATGCTTTTTAGATCTGACGTAGGGACAGTGTTACCTCTCTTCCATTCTAATGTAATTTAGAAAAATAACAATACTACATATAAAATGATTTCATGTGGCTAGGTTAGTCACAGAAAGAAACACTGGCATTTTACGTGTACACGTTCCTTAAGTTGCCTTCTTTTCTACATGATGGCTTTTGACACACATTTACTTGGCTGACAGTGCAGGACTAGTTTCCCTGAAATCACATTGCTTATAATTCCACTTCATAAGTATACGATCATGACACCTTGAAAATTTTGTTCAAGTCCTGAACATACATTGTGCAAAGGTTGATGTGTGTTATTCTTCCATGAGGCAACATGGCTATCACAAAGACATTAAACAATGTCAGCCCCGCTGAAGCCTCAACACGCAGGCACAGATGATGTTAATATAAATACACACGCATTTCCGTGCTCAAATTATAGGCTCACTCTGCTGTCATTGCGAGGTGTTCGATGTGTCGAATTCTCAGCCTAGTTGATTCCTGTTTACTCTCTGCGTAGAGGGATGTCCAACTTGTGATCAATACGGGGACCTACATACGTTACCTTCAGGTAATGGGGAGTTAGATCATACAGTAGGAGATCCTTGGCAGAACACCTATCATAGTAAACTATGATAGGGAGTGCATAGTAGGAGTACACTATACCCAGTACTTATATTTCCAAATATTCACACTATTTTAGCACAATGGTGGAATTGTTTATCCTTTTCACTGTTCTTATATTGCTTATAACTTTTATCTGCTTCTGCCTATTAATCATTGCAGCGCATATATTTTATACAAGAATCACAATGGTTCAACACATTTTGAAAATCCCCATTTGTCTATTTATTTGGTACCTTTCTGAGTGAGCATGATTCCTTGTGGAGTCAGGGTTGTCATGTTCTGAGGTTGGCCAAACTAATTGCTATCTTACTAGGTTTAGGGATACATTTGGTGGCACTGTGAGCTAGCAGGACTATTGGCCAACATATCCTGAGAAGGTGCATAGAACCATACCATTGTTTATGTTGTCCAACCAACAAATAGTTGTGGATTAGCCCAGTCAATCATTTTGTTGTTGATTTGCTACTCATTTTATAGAGAAGCCTATAGTTAATACATGTAGACTGTCGTATGTCTTCTGCAGGTCCATTATCATTTTCCCTATATAAGCATGAGCACGTTGAAGACAGCCCTCTGCTTTGTGCACCTATTTTGCTTTATGCCACACAGAATCTGCTGTTGTTTTCGCGTTCTGTTCTTTCCAGGGATTTAGTCTGAACACCGTACACAAAGTCAATCAACAATGCCCCCTGTTATTTTGTTCTGGTCAGGCTCTAGCACCTAAACAAAACTCTCAAATGCCGCTGTTATTTGGGAACATGTAATTTTGTCATATAGGTATGCACGTATAAGTAACAACGCACGTGGAGAGGGATATTTCCAGGGAAGAGATCCTGACAACACCTAAGATGTAGAACTTTCATCTGTGTATGCTAAGGTACAGGGTCTGCTGCCAACACTCAGCGATCTTTTGATATATAATCATGTTGCTTCTGTAAAAGGGAGGGTGGTTAGGCAACCCTGTCTTGTGTAACGACAGCTCTTTTTATGATCTATGGTGACTGTGTTTGTGTTAGGCATTTCTTACTTTTTGTGGCATGTATACTGCATATTA
This sequence comes from Lissotriton helveticus, assembly GCF_964261635.1. Classification (NCBI taxonomy): domain Eukaryota; kingdom Metazoa; phylum Chordata; class Amphibia; order Caudata; family Salamandridae; genus Lissotriton; species Lissotriton helveticus. Next base: position 238,492,644 of record NC_136059.1, read on the forward strand.
GAGAACAATCGTTTTGTTTTTTTACGGAGTTTTATATAGCGCCAACTTGACCCGAAGGTATAGGGTATCAGAGCGCTTTACACGGGCACCGGTTGCATTACATGAGGACACATCCATTCGGCACAGGGAGATTAAGTGATTTGCCCAGAATCCCAGGATGTTGAGTGTCCTTGCCAAGACTCGAAACCGGTTTTAAACTTTTCTCATGTCTCTGTCGGATCTTATTGTGGACTAGTACGAATGTGACAGGAAAGGGTGTGTTGTGTAACTGTAATTCCTGAGAGGCGAGAGTGTTGTGTTCTCGGGTGTCTAATCACTTGTTTCTCTGTGGGTAAGTAGGATGGCAAGTGAGACACAATAGCTAGTCGCTCCCGGGTGCATATGTACTAAGGTGGGAGGATGACTCAGTCCCTGCCTATTACGATTCTATGGTCCCAAGCATAGTTCCTTTACTCTGCAGCATCCCTGTAAGAAGATTAGGGAAGTGGGTCAGCTCCTTCATCCAACAGCTTTATGGCTATTTTTATTCACCAGTGGACTTTCTGCAGGACAGCAATTCAGTGCTTTTACTGTCAGGCATTGTGACTGACAGCCTTTGATTTGTTTACAAGTGGCTCTATATTGGGAGAGGTAGAACATTCTGAGACAAATGATCCCGTCTGAGTACCGTGTTCATCCTTCAGGGACTTGCTGTGGTAGAGAGAGAGACAGCAGGTTGGAGAAGGAGACAACAATGCTTCCCCATATGGATGATGGATATTGCATTTACGCCATCGAGCTCTTCATTGCCAAGTTCCCCAAGGTATAGGGGGTGCCTCATATTGATTACTTGCTTAGTTTGCAAAGAACAAGCAGCTTATGTGCCCACCAGATCACAATTGTTCTATGGCTCCCCCAGTATTTGCAAGCAATCACATGCAACAAAGCTACTGACCTACAATAGCTGACCCAGCCCATCTTGGAGTGTTTGTATGTCATAAACGTTGGAAATACCTGCTAATACAACCCCTTTGTAAATGTTAATTTCCTTCTTCATCTGCAACCATATGCTTGAAATTAATGATGAGGCCTGTTTCAAGGAAGATTTTAATGTCTTCATATGAGACAATCTATTGTAATTACCAGGACATAACTCTGCCTACAACTAATGTTCTTTGGCTCCTATGGCATGACAGGATATCTACTTCTTCCTTTAATTGCATCATGAGGCACGTCTAAGCTGTATTTGCTCCAACACACACTTCACAGGTCATTGTTTAAAGCCAGGTCAGTTCTGTTGATCCTCAGCTGCTGTAGCCTTTCTTCTGTTCCTCTATACTCAGCGTTCTCTCTTTGACGACAACTTGGTTCCCTAGAATCATTTTGCTTTGGCGTCATAGATGGACCTGCCTGTTGATTATCTGATGCTCCAAGAAGTATGATAACTGCAGCCTACAAAAAGCAAACAACCCCCGTATTTCCTTGCAATATGTTACTGCCTATATATCTAAAACTTTTGCATTGCTCAGAAGGACTCTGTCTTTTCTTTTGTGCTTCATCACAGCTTTTAGATATCCTGATTTGCATCTCTATAACAAAACGATAAATCAAAAACACATCAAACACAGGTCTCATAGACACGAGAAATATATCATTATATAAAATGTCATCCCCTAACAGATATCCCATATACCCACTCGTTCTTTCATACATTCGCTCATATGCATATGTAAAATACTGCATTTGGGCTACTGTGACGCCGTATTACTGTACATTCATATATTTTCAAAAATAGCATCTGTATGTAGTGCACATCAATTTGTTCATCCAAATTGAAATTGGTATAAACTCAGTTGTAACATTAACATTCAACCTTCATTCGGTGGCTACAAAAGTTTGGTATATCTTTTTAAAGATAATGTATATTTACCCATCCAATTCCTTGGTGTTTTTAGTGTCTTGCACAATTCTGTCAATGCAGTTTCAGCGTGAAACGCCTTAGACCCCAATCTGTATCCAGGTTACCTACAGAGACATAATGTAGAGCCCAGTGGAGTCATGCAAAACAAGACAAAACTAACAATACACTGTACGCATCAACCACCACTGAACTCAAGAAGAGACTACAGAAAATGCAGAACTCAGCGCCTAGACTAATCCTCAACCTGCCCAAATGGACTCACCTTACCACACACTGCAAAGACCTCCACTGGCTCTTTGTCTAGAAAAGATGCTAATTGAAGATACTGACAAGCCTCAGGGGCGTAACACAGGCCCCCGCAGACCCCACATTGCGGGTGGGGGGGGGCTGCTCCAGGGGGGCCCCTCCAGCAACCAAACAAGCACACATCACTGGCCTGGGATGTGATATGTTTAGATTATGTAACTTACGTTACGCTCACTGTGGCGTTATCATTCATTAAATGGTGCGCGGCGCGCAGATGCCTCCGCCCTCCACGGTCTTCCCCCTTAGGGTGGAGCTCGCCATTGTCATGTGCATTGCGGCTGCACAATTAAAAATGCGCTCAAGGACGGCAAGGCATCAATCCGAGACGGCTGTGGGTGCGGCGACTGTAGCCATCAATTAATTATTGCTAGCCCTTGACTAGCTTGGCCCGGTGTTCTGCTGCCCGATCCCTCCACTAACGCTGCAGTAAAGGCCTCAGGTGAGTCTCAGAGGGTGAGGTGGAGTCTGGGCTGGGCAGCATACCGGACCACAAGCAGGGTGGAAGCGGGAGGCAAAGGCAACTTTGTACATCAGGGTTAAAATCAAGGGGTACGTCTCGATTCCTAAATCTGTATAACTAGGGCCCTGGCAGTATGTAAATGTCTGTTTTTTGTGGGGACCGATCTAAATGTACTCTTGGTTGAATATGTGTGACCTGCTCCTCAGTAGCATTGAGTCGGGGCTCCTAACATATTACCCACCTGGCCCTCTTGGGGCTGGGCATTTGTTAGGGACAACGTTTCCATTTCAGGCGATCACATATCACATTAAAAAATTCTTGTAATTTTATGTTCAGGTTTAAAAAAAAAATGCTGTGCTGAGTTTATTACATTTGGAGCAGGCCCGGCCCTCTCCCGGTGACACACACTTGTCTTCCCTGCGTGCATGATTATTCCTATCGGGTCGGTGGACATCTTTGCCTAAAGCGGGCTGATGATCAAGGCGGGACACCCTCTTACTGCTAATAACTCTCTCGGTTCTCCTTTTTTTTTCCAGTGAGTCAGGGGGGATTTACAGGCCCTGGACCCAGATCAACAATTTACAGGTGCTGATCAGGGCTTCTGCAAGGGTTTTGTTCTGCACAATCTTTGCCATTAAGGCCGTCAAAACCCTGCTAACTTCTTTAGGAGCAGCCCCTGGGTTTTAATTTTGTCATCTTTATTTATCACTCGGGATGGGGCTGATGACTGACATTGAACTTGGTCTATGTGTTTTTCAACCAGACCTAATTTTGTGTTAATTGCCTCCCCTTTCCGCAGTAAGGTATGATGTGATAAGATGATGTTGATTGGAGGGCATTTGAAGGGATGCCTTTTTCAGAACCAGCTTTCCTTTTCCCCATTCTGCCTCATTGCTGACAGGGCTATTGCACTAAAAGTACACAGGTGAACACGAAAGCCAGGGACCGTCTCCTAGCGCCCTGAGAATGTTGTTCTCGGCAGTCTGTCTGTCACAGCACAGTCACTGAGCTTGCTCATCTGAATAGATTTACTAAGAACTACATCAGCGTTGGAGAGGTGGATACTCATAGAACCAGCTGTAGGAAAGACAACAGGTGAGTAGGATATACTAGCCGGAGGGAAGTCATATGAAGTACAAGCATTGGGAGGCTTACCAGTTTGGGCAGTAGGTGTTGCTGTGTTGAGCCTTGTGCAGACCAGCATACTAGCTGAGGGTCCCAGGAGGTAGTGCAAACCAAGGTGGTCATCACCAGAAGCACGGGCATAACAAAGACCCCCGGGGTGCGTGGGCCGAGCTCCAGGGGCCGCAAAAGCGCACAGTACACTCACAGAATGGGTCCGTCTGAGCTCTGGGACCTAGTCTTAAAGTTAAACTCGTAGCTCAATGCTCATAAATTACATGGTGCATGCTGTACACTGTGCAGCTGCGTTGTCTTCAACCTGAGGGTGGGGCATGTGTAGAGTGGAAAAGTTTAATGTGATTATTATCACCTGTTTTCCTTAATTTAATTTATCTGCGTCCAGGGATGTGGTCTTTATAAACAACACTGCTTATGTTTTGTACGAATATAAGCAATGGACATTGAAATGGGTGCCTTCTAGGCCCTGTAATCATGTCCTTAACTTCTCAAGCAAAAACACTCATTAATGGGGGGCGTGGCTTGGACGGCAATGTTGGGGGGGCGTGGCTTGGACGGCAATGTGGACGGTCGTCTGAGTCCGTCGGCTCCGCAACCCTGAGGACAAACAAACCCGCCAGACGAGCCAAACAAGCCAAAACCAACATCAAAACACAGAAACAGGTGGGGGAAGACCCGGACAGCTAGGAACAGAACGAGCAAGAGAGGGGCACAGCTGCAGCACAGAGATATTGGCCCCGCCATCCACCACTGGGCAGCAGCAACGGGGAGACAAGATGGCGCCCCGAGATATTGGAAGCCCATAGGAACGACACAGAACAGAGATCGTACCAGGGGACATCACACCTCTCGAGCTGCAGTGGTTAGAACCAAAAAACCCACCAAGCGACAAGGCAGCCAACTACCCGGGAAAAGGAGGTGGTGAAGCGGACTACCCTGGCGAACGACGCAGTTTTCACAGCAAGTACAACGAGTGGCAGGAAGCGACAGAAGAACCCGCTCAACTACAAATCTACCGAGAGGGAGATCCGCCAACCGAGTAAGGGCGGACCGGAAGTGGCTACGGGGAAGAGCGCCATTACCGGAAGTCTTCACCAACCCAGGCAGGAAGTGACGAACCGGAAGCGGAAGGACGGCGTAACCGGAAGCACCGCTCGGCCGACAAGAAAGCGCTGAATCCAGAAGCGCAGGTTGAGCCCCTCCAACACAGCCGTGATACAGGAGGTAAACTGCTGGGAAGAGATGGGGGAGGAGCTCCGATCCCACGAGGCACAGATACCGCAAGCAACAGCACGGCGAAGGAAGGCCAAACCGACCGCATAAGGCGCTGGGTAATGCTGGGTAACCAAAGCCAGCCGGACACCAGAGACAAACACTGAGAGATACTGCGAGCCGGCACTAGACCTAGTCTCACGCTACAGAAGAAGGCGCCCGACAGCGCCGGCCCGGTAATCTCCGAGCAGGCGGAAGGCGCACCTCAGTGGTGAAAGTGTGGGGAGATACAATCAAGGAAGTAACAGTCCATCCGGACAACTCGGTCGCAAGGTACACGGCGCTTGCTAACCAAACCCGCGCAGCCCACGAAAGCGAAGAGGAGCGGAGAGAGAATCAACCCCAAAGAGCCGCAGAAATATACTAAGCCACAAAACCAAGGGGAAAGAAGCGAGACTAAGGGAGAAAAAACACCAGCAGAGGGCACAGACCACAAGTAAACGCCGGCGGGGGGCAGGGGGAGCGAGAGGTGACACCGAGGTGTGGCACGCCAGCAGACATGGCAAGCAGGAGTCCCTAAGCGAGAGACTATACAGTGGCACACCGACAAGGCAGCCTAACATGCCGAACAATACACACTAAGACCCCCACCACAATCGTGCGAGCAATAGCCCGTCGAAAGTGAGACGCAAGAAAAAGAGCGCAGAAGAGCGGCGAGCAGGCGGCCGAACAGCCGCGAACGAGACAGAGCACACGCTGGCAGGGCCAAAGGCAAAGACCAGAACAAGGCACATTAGAGAGCCCAGCAGATATAGAATTCAAGGCACTCACACACCGGCGGCAAAAGCTACAAATCTACCACAGGTGGTCCAAGCAGAGGGGCGACTAGGCAACATTCTATCCAGAAGGGGCATCGGGACGATGGCAGGCAATGAAGGGAAGACGGTGGGTGACCAGAAAAAGCCCAAAATAGACAACCAAGCTTCCCCACTAAAAAACAGAGGTGAAACAGTCACCCTCGAGACCATCCTAAGGAAAATAAACGAAGGCAATGAGGTGGCGAAAGAGACAAAACTCAAAGTTGAGAACATGCAGCTCGAGCTGGCGGCTATAAGAGCAGACCTCCACAACACAAACACAAGAATGGAGGCAGCAGAGAGCCGAATAGGCTCAGTGGAGGACGACACAAGTGAGAACACCAAGGCCATAGCAGAGCTGCAGAAAGCCACCAAAAGCATACAAAAACAGCTAGCGGAGAAGGACGATAGGGCAAGAAGAGGCAACGTAAGGATCCTGGGTGTACCAGAAGGGTCAGAAGATAAGGCGGGCTCGAAGTGCGGCCATGCTAGAGGAGATGATCCCCCAGCTCACAGGCATCACCTTTGAAAGAGGTTTCGAAGTGCAAAAAGCATACAGAGTACCAGCAGGGAAACCAACGACAGGCAAAGGGCCAAGGGCAATAATATGCAACCCGCTCAGATTATGCCAAACAGACGCCATTTTTGCCTTCGCCAGAAAAAATCAAAACCTCACGTGGGAGGGGAGCAAGATCGTGCTCACACAGGACTACTCAAAACCAACTGTAGAGTTAAGAAAGGGATTTCTGGCCCTCAGAGAAGCCCTGCGTAAAAGAGGCGCCACCTTCAGCTTCGTTGCACCCGCCCGGTTTAAAGTAACAGACAAATGGAAAACAATGTTTTTCGAGTGTCCAGGGGACCTACGGAACTACTTGAAAGGACCGCCAGCAGAAGAGATGGAGCAAACCAAGAACCCTGGAGCAGCGAAAAGAAGTGCCTCACCCGACGTGAACAGCCACCTGGAGTAAGATGCAGTACGGACCAAAATTATAAGACAACATATATACCTCAACAGACTTAGGACAGACAAATCTGATCCAGACCCATACAGACACAACAAGGCACACCAGGCCGGTGCGCCGCCACTCGAACAAATAGTTGTGATGCCGCAGGGACAGATGTTGACTGTGTTTTTCTTCTCAACTACCGCAAGGATACACCAAAGGAAGAACAGACTCTACCTCAGGGATGATGCGGGGCAGAGGAACTTTGTCGTCGCGCACCCAATCAGCAAGTATGGGGGGGCGGGGGGAGGGAAGGGAGGGGGGGAGGGGGCTAGGGGAACGGGGGGCGCGGGGAGCATGTACATGGGTCTACTTACTATAACTTTCTCTTTTTTCACTTCTTTTCTCTAGACTCACATCGTGGAGCAGCAAATGTGTGTGTGTACGCAGGCGTAGAGGTACAGACACAGATTCAAACACACCACAGACACGAGAAGAGCACAGAGAAGGGTCATACAAGCCGCGAAATACAGAGACGCACAAATGACAAACAACAACCAGAGCAGCATAACGGCCGACATTAAGATAGTGTCCCTAAACGTCAAGGGCCTGAACAGCCCTGTGAAAAGGAGGAAGGTACTCGAACACCTTAGAAAACAAAAAAGCAACATATATGTGCTCCAAGAAACGAGACTGGAAGCAGCAGACATTAGGCGTATAAGTGCAAACTGGATAGGTGAGGTAGTGGGATCACCTGCGCAGAACAAGAAGAACGGGGTGGTAACAATCATCAGCAGAAACTCCAACATAGCGGTGGTAGACTCACAGGCAGACACCCAAGGAAGAACACTTGTAACCACACTTAGAAGAGGGGGAGAGACATTCCACGTAGCAAACATACACGGCCCCAACTGCGAGGACAAACCATTCTGGGAAGGGGTAGGTGCACAAATACACACCCTACCACTTGACGACCTACTGATCGTTGCAGGAGATATGAACCAAGTTCTTGATCCATCGATCGACAAACACCCACACAGACCTAGCCAGTCAACAAACAACCCCAATGTCCTGAAGAATCTATGCTCCAAATTAAGACTGAAAGATCCATGGCGTCTAAGCAACCCAGATGCCAGAGATTACACATTCTACTCCAACCCACACAACTCATACAGCCGGATAGACTATATCCTAATGTCAGAAACACACACCCACCTCATAGACCACACGGAGATAGGCCCCAGATCAGTATCAGATCACTCAAACATAAGCCTAACACTATCAGGCAAGCACAACGAAAAGCCAACCCGTAGATGGCGGTTCGATGACAGTCTACTCCAACACACCCCAGCGAAGGCTGAGATAGAGGAGGCAATTAAGGAATACCTGCTAATAAATGACACACCAGAGACAAACAGGGAGGTACTATGGGACGCCCTAAAAGCCACCATCAGGGGCACTGTAATGACCATTAAGGGCAGGATAAACAGAGGAAGGAACAAGAGAATTGAAGATCTAGAGAAGGAGATTAAAGAACTGGAGAACAGCCACATAGCCAGAATGGAAGATAGCAACACGCTCACGAACCTCACCAGACGGAAGTACGAACTTAACAGAATACTGAGTGAGAGAGCAGGGACCTGGATTAATAAATACCAGTCTATCAACCTCTGTACTGCAAACAAAGCAGGCAAAAACCTAGCGTCCTACCTAAAGGGGAAACAGAGACAGCACAAGATAGAAGCAATCAAAGACAGACACAGCAAATCCCAGACTGCAAACAAGGACATCCTGGAGGTCTTCAGAGCCTTCTATGAGGGACTATACACCAAAGACGAGACACTTAAGGAGGACGGGGGCAAGGAGCTTCTAGGAAGCATAACCACACCTACACTATCAGACCGAGAACGCGACATCTTAGAGCAGCCCATAACGGAGGATGAGATAGAGAAAGCCACGGCAAGCCTCAAGGACAATAAAGCACCGGGGCCAGATGGCTTCACAGCCGCCTTCTACAAGCAGTACATGCTCACTCTCAAACAGACACTGAAACAAATTTTCGCGGAATGTGTCCAGACTGGACGCATGACACCCTCAATGGCTGAAGCAAACATAATTGTTATACCTAAAGAAGGGAAGGACACAAAGGAGGCGAAGAACTTTAGACCGATCTCCCTAAGAAAAGTAGACGGCAAGATCTACGCAAAGATTCTAGCCAATAGACTCAATGCGTACTTACCCAAACTAATACACAACTCTCAAGTGGGCTACATCAAAAACCGTATGTCCCATGACAAAACGAGACTACTATGCCACATAATAAACCACTCCTCCCAAAGCAGCAACGCAGCTGTCATGATAGCCCTGGACGCCGAGAAGGCTTTCGACAGGGTTTCATGGCCCTTTTTAGACCAATGCATGGGGAAATTCGGGTTAGGGCCCACCTATAGAAGGATGGTGATGGCTCTATACAACAACCCCAAAGCGCGGGTGGTGGTCAACGGAGGCACATCAGACATACTACACCTAGGCAGGGGAACAAGACAAGGCTGCCCACTTTCACCAGCACTCTTCCTATTAGCCATAGAACCGCTCCTCACAATGATCAGAACGAACGAAGACATAGAGGGGATACCAATAGGAGGAGAAACATTCAAGTTAGCGGCATACGCTGATGACGTACTAATAGTCACAGAAGACCCGGAAAGATCAATCAAGGCACTGACTGACACTATCGGGAAATACGCGCAGGTATCAGGGTACAAACTCAATACAGACAAATCAGAGTGCAAACCTTTAAACATCCACACGACAAGAACAGTACTAGGAACGTCTGGACTAACATGACAACAGAAGCCCATAAAATACTTAGGCATCCTCTTTAAAAGAGACCTAAGAACGACACTAGAACATAATGAACAAGCAATAATCAAGAAAATCAAGGATAAAGTAGAAGGGTGGTCTCCCAGATTCACAACGTGGTGGGGAAGGGTAGAAGCGATAAAAATGATGCTCACACCGATGGTCAACTACATGCTAACCATGCTCCCACTCACCAACACAGAAGACTTCCACAGGAGACTGGACAAAATACTGAACAACTTCTTGTGGAGAGGAAAAAAAACCAGAATAAGCCTACACAAGCTCAGACTCTCAAAAGACAAGGGTGGGCTAAACATAACTAATTTCAAACGATTCCACGTAGCCTGTATAGCCAGACAGGGGCTACACTGGCTAGACCCAAGACAGGTATACATCCCAGCATGGCTCACACTCGAGCGAGGACTACTAAAAGGCATGAACCCCATTGCCCTCCTCACCACCACTCGACACCCAGCAGCCAAGGACAACTCAGTCCTAAAGAACACGAAATCAGCTCTTCTAAGTGTTGACAAACTCCTGACAACAAGCATCAAGGGAGGCCAATTAGAATCCATCTGGTATAACCCTAAGTTAAGATACAGGGATAGGGTTCTAGACATGCACGAATGGTACAAACATGGCATCTCCACTGCCCATGACCTTCAAAAGCAAGGCGAGTACACAACATTTGACACCCTCAAGGAAGCTCACAATCTACTAAGCATAGAGCTCTACAACTTCCTGAAAATCAAAGTGGCAATCAGGAAGGCGAACCTTAACAACCAGACACCATCACTCATACATCTGGCAGCCAGTCTCAACACACTAGGACACCAAGTAGCACACCTATACAAAGCACTCCGCCCCAAAAAGACCAAACTCAATGATAAGATTACAAATTTCTGGGGTGGTGCAGCAGGAAAGGAGCTAATAGAGACCGAGAAAGCGGAACTATGGAGATCAACTTCTAGGAAAAAAATAACTGCAACGCTAAACCAGACCAAATACTGGCTAGTGCACAAGGCGTACTGGACACCAGCCCGCCTGGCCTCCATAGGGATCCGAGAGAGTGACGCATGCTGGAACTGTGACAGAGAGAAGGGAGACTTAGAACACCTGCTTCTCAGCTGCCCTAAGATCAGGGGATTCTGGGACAGAATTGGGGCACTTATCAAAGAGATCACTGGAGTAGCCATACACATAGATTTCCCAAGTCTAGTCCTAGGTTTTGCATCCCCGGCCATCACAACGAAAGAGGAACGCGACCTCATTGACCTACTGCTGACGGCTGCAGTCAAAATAGTCCTAAGTAACTGGAAGGACACCTCAAAGGCTGCGCCGAAGGCATGGCTAAACTGGGTCACGTTCCTAAGGGGGGCAGACAACATCACAGCGAAACACACGCCGAAAACTCATAGGCAGTCGAACATGTGGGAACCCCTTGACCTCTACCTATCCTCGCAGAAACCCCCATAGGCACAGATTCTAGACCACCGCAGAGGGTCGCAGAGGGTCGCAGCCTGTGGATCCACGCGCCAACGAAAGGAAACCAACACGATAGGCTCATCCACTCTTTCTTTCTCTACCTCTACTCTCCGCTATCCTCGCTCTCGTCCGGGGCGTGGGTCCAGGACACCAGCCGAGCAAAGCAGAGGGGGCGGCAGAAGATAATGATAAAATGGACTTTGAAACGGACACTCGAAAGAAGTCACGGGAACGACGGTGGCCTACACCCCCCTCCTACCTCCCCCCGGCGCCTATCTCTTTCTCTTTCTCTTTTTCTCTTCCTCCCTTTTTCCTCCACTCATGTATATTCCGTGCTCCATGTAAATATATATTTTTTTACACAATAAAAAATTACAGAAATAAAAAAAAAACACTCATTAATTTCTGAGTGTAAAAGTGTTAAGGTAACCATGTTGTTCCTACTTACATTTCACATGCTTTACTTAATCTTACATTCCTTATGAGTGTTTGCTTTTTCCAGGATATTGTTACTTTTTTCAGGCAGCATATTACTCTTGTCTACTGCATTATTTGAATTGAGTCACATACAGGTGTTTATAGCACGGCACCATTTGATTGTAGCTGAAGGCAGTGCGAGGTTCTCTCAGTGGAGCAGTATGGTTTTCTGTGGGGGAGAGGATGTGGCACTATGGCCAGAGCTGCTAAATTTGGAACTGGGGAACCAGGTTTATCCTTCATGACCAGGTCACCAGACCACTCTTTTGAGGGAGCACATTCCCATGCTAGACCCTAGAAGGCACCCCAAGACCTTGGAGGGCCTGGTGTCATGGTACCAGCAGGTCGACCCTAGTGCTAATAAGTGTGCGTTAACCATGGAGGCCTGGCCACCACAACCCATACTGAAATTCACCTTCAGTCTTGTGGGCAGGCCTACGAAGGAGAACACCTTAGAGCAACAGTGACTCTGTCACTGAGGTCACAGGACCCTTGAAATCAGTCCGCCCCACCAATTGGTACCTCCATTGACCTTGTTTAAGCAGTTGTAGCTGAAACTCACCAGGATCGGCAATGCAGGACTTGCACGTACACCAAACTAAGTTCGTAAACTTCACAGTCTCTCTGCTTTATGCACAAGCACTTTTAACATGTGCTGCCTTCTTTGGGGTCACTGGAATTATACAGCAATGGACGACAAAATTATGCCGCAGTGTTGACTAAATTATGCAGCAAAAAACTTGACTGCAGCGTAATGTGGTATATTTTCTGATACTTTATTATTTTGACTTTTTACACATACTTGTAGTTTTCGCAAAGATTTTGCCTCAGTAGTACCAGTGTAACATACAAAAGAAGCAGTGAGAAAGGTGACCAGTCAAACTTTGCAAAGGGTCCTCCACTTCGCAGCAACCCAAGTCACATTTTTTTAGTAACTTTTGATCCGCTTGAGCTACAAACAATTTATTAGTTATAATCAAATTTTGCAGTAGATGATGTTATATGTGACAAATATGGCAGAACCATAATTATGTGGAATACATTTGCAAACTAGAATATTTCACCATTCATGTTTGAACTGCTCTTGTGGAAAAAGGCAAGAACTTCTTATGACAGATACTGCATGGCTAGGAGACAGATACCTTCTGATTCCACTTTTGAGCGTATGTGGGACATTCTGTGATTGGAAATGTATCCAACTTTGTAAATGTATTTTAATGTCAATAGCTCATGTTAAATATTTTATAAAAATGTGCATCCATTGGTTGAATTAAATGTAATAAGCTGTAACTGGTCAGTGAAGTGCTAAACAATACTAGAAATTGGGATGTTTTGCTCTTTCTGACTACACCTCTAACTCCGCCCTCTGACCCAATTCTCGGGTTATTCTCGCCCTCTGATTCTCCGCCTACAGTTCCCCTGGTTGAGTTCAGTTATGTTCTCTCTTCAATTCTCTGCAGTGGGGGCTCCTTTTATTCAGGGCCCTGGGTTCGATTGCATGCTGTTTGTGCAACTCTAGCCACCACAAGCCTTACACCCATCATAAAATACTTTTGAAAAATGTTGCAGATGTCAGCCTGCGGCCCTCGGAGGCTGTCTGTTTATTGATGCTTCCTTATTGGAGGGTCCGGTGTCTCCGGATGGGGTGTGACACATGAAAAACGTGACAAATGGCTTTTGCAACAGCCAGTCTCCCATTCACCCTGGGTGGGAACTATGAAAGCCGACAAACGACATGACCCAAATGTCTTCAATCCCATGCTTTCACTGGAGGAGCGGTGTTCTGTTAAAACCGCAATGTTAATTTTTCATTGTGCTGAAAATACCCAATGGTGCTTCGCATCCACACATTCAGAGTAAACTGTGCATGCCCTATTTCTTTTATCTGTAACATTTGTATGTATATTAGGCAAAACTCCAGTGATTATTTCTCTACATCAGTGGTGTAACATAAGTCCCCGCAGTGCTGGTGTGCTGAGCTCCAGGGGGGCCCCTCAGCAAAGGTGGTAGGTGGTGGGGAGGGGGCCCCCTCTGTGTACTTTGCAGGGGGGCCCCCTCAAGTTTCGTTATGCCACTGCCAAGCCTACTAAGCCCTTCACGACTTAGTAACAGCATTACTTTGCTCTGCCACCCTCACAATCACATCAACACCGCACATCCACCAAAGAAGAAGCCATTCCTTCTCCTGGACAGGCCTTACCCTTCATCTCCAGACATCACCCTCATTGGAAGAAATCAGGAAGAGACTCAAGACCTGGCTCTTCGACTGAACCCTGCTACCTAGTGCCTGGATATCCTCATGGATGATTAGCAGGGCTATACAAATTCTGATTCTGACTGATGGATGGCAAGTGAATTTAAAAATGGCATACAACGACTAAAATGATCCTTCATCTAAGATGATATCCAACACAAAATTGACCTAAATCTCTTGGAAAGTATGTAGGTCTAGAACAGTTTAAGTTCAATTAAACCGATCCACAGTGAACTTTAATGAAGCTTGGGTCTATAGTCCAACAGCCAAATACCAGAAATAAATGAATGAATAGAACACAAATACAAGCCAACTCATGAGAAGTTGTATCTGCCATTTAAGGTATTTTTTGGGTTAAGGCTTTGGTAAATCCTTCTTTCATCAAACTGATCCCTAATTGTACCGATATAGTACTGCCTTCCACAGAAAATACCAAAAGAAAGAAAGGAAAAAGTCTTATATGCTAAATGAGGGGAGTCTAAAAAATGAAGAGCTACTGCAGCATAAATCTACCTTCTTTCGTACATGGGTGCCAATAAGGAGATAACAATCATTGTCATCCACAGTGTGGGATGGATTGCCTCTTTTGTGAGGGCTTCTATGCTGACTCCTAAAAATAAAAAAGGAAAGGAAACCTAAGTTAACTAGTCCAAGGAATGCGCATGAGTCCACCCACAACAACGGCAACCATCTTAACATGGCATTAAATAAAATGAATTACAAAGGGGAATAACAACTGGATATGAAAATATATATTCTGGCTGCTTTACAAGGGATACCTTAGGAAGGGAATTCCTCTAAATAAAACTCAAGATTTGAAATATGGCTGGCTATGTTTATACTCACTCTCAATAGAGATGTGACCTCATATGCCCTGCCCGATTGGTCCACAGGCCTAAGCTATAACAGCAGCCATCTTGAGATTGTGAAATAGGATAAAGTACTGCCTAGAGATTTATCTAAAGACAATGTTACTTAGTGCATTTCGTCAAGGAAAACATAGGAAGCTGAAAAGAGGGTGATAACCCATAAACGGAATGTAAAGAACTCAGAGAAAGTACACACATCCAAAGTCCAGAAAGCGCTAGTTCATAGCTAAATATGAAATTAATGTAATCAGATAATGGACATAGCTTAACAGATGGATAGGTAAAAAAAATTGGCCTCATTTATATGTCCTTTTAGCCCCATCTAATTGCATTTTACCATGGAATCTCACTGTTTAAACCTAAGTTATGGATTTGAAGAGTTAAGATCCAGAACACTTCTCTTAATTTTCTCATATCTGTCGTATTGTTGCCTTCCATTGGCTACTATCGTTTTTTTTAAAAAGCCATTGTATGTTCTCTGACTGATGCCCATTTTCAAGGTAATGTTTAACCATGGGGACAGCAAGTTTGCAAGCTAATGACTTGTCTTACTTTTTAATTGAGCACCAAATGCCTGGTAATGCATACCAGTTTAAGGTTGCTTTTCTGTTTCTCACACCACTGGAGATGGTCTCTGTCTTAAAATCTTGCTCTATTGTATGATTCTCTAATGATTCTTCAGGGATATCGGTGGGTCAATGACTGAACCTTTATCGGAGTATGTTGACTCATTTTTGTGTCCTATAGTACCCTGCATTACATCTCATATCAAAGGTCACCTGGATACAGTTTGGCGTCTCAAGAAATTATTGCGGTCCTGATGAAGGCTTTTCACGTCAAAAAGTCTGTTTAGAATTGTATAAGCCACTAATAACAATAAGGAATTGGATGGATAAAACGGCATTAACTTTAAAATGATAGACCAAACGTTTGTGGCAACCGAATAAATAAGACTCTTTGATGTTACAACTGAATTCATGCCAATTTCAGTTTGGATGAACAAAGTTCATGTGTGACCAATTTCAGATAAAATTTTTGAAAATATAGGAATGACCAGTAGTACAGAGTTAAATTGGTACAAATGCAGTATAAAGACCCAAGGGTGTGTACATTACGAAGCAGAGGCAAAACCGAATGCCATTCAAAAGGAGGCATTGGATTGGTGTAATGAGGAGAAATACTTTTATTTCTCCTCCTTTTTTCGCTTTCTACAGTGGGTATGAAGATTAAGGGGTAGAATTTATATTAGGGAGTGTTGGAATGTGTGGAAAATGTTGATATGGAATAAAGGCCTTTCAGAGCTTGGGGTTGGGCACTGTGCCTTACTTGTCCCCAATAACGAACGGCTCTAAGTATTAATTGATGTCCAGTCCAAGGAGCTGCAGAACATTAGCACCTATTGAAGGTAGAGAAGTAAATGTTCATGGTGACTCTGGCCCCATACCTTCATTTTTTAACTTCCCAGGTCTGAGTCTTTGAGTGTGCTCAAACCCTCAATTTTAAGGAATGATCTGTGATAGCAGTTGGTTCTTCTTTTGATATATACCCCTAGCTGAGGAATGTAGAGTCTCCATATGTCTCAGTCTCTAGAATCCTTAACCTCGACACAACCATATTCCACCCCAGTACATCCTCTCCCACAGTACCAGTTGAGAGTAAGGCATATTTCTATCCTTGCTCTCTGAAAGGGAGGGTTAGTGCTATGTCAGGGTTGCTAAAAAAAACTAAAGGGCAATACATCTCCATTTATGGCCAAGTGGCGCATCTTTTTACAAAAGCCTACCACCCTTTCTTGGTGGTCTTTCCTAAAGCTATCTCCACCAAATATGGCACATATTTGATACTGTAAATGGGGTGACTGAAGGACAACCCTCTGTGTTAGCACTACTCTCTGGGTGACTGGAGGCAGGGTTTGAAGTGTCCCTGCAAACAGGACACATCTATGAACTGGGAAGATAAGCCGCCAAAGGTATGAAAGGAGGATCTGTTAATTTTTGGAAGATTCCCAAATTCTACCACTCTTTAAATTCGGGATTAGAAATATATTGCACGTAGTAAAGACAGCATTATAGCTGCCTACAAAGCCATACTACCAATGCTTCCCTGATACTGATAATGCTAGATTCAGTAGCTTTTGAGAGGTGAAATTGAGTGTATTGTTAATTCTTCATTGTGTAAATGTCAGATGCTTTATTATTCTTGTGAAAAGAGCCATCATGATTTCCACTTTTAAACTGATAATTCGTTCAGAAGTTGCTCAGCACTCCCTTCATACTTCAACTGTTTTGAACTTTGACAGTTTTGCATTTTAAAGATAAGCTGTTGCTAGATTTGTTTTTGCCAGCAACCAAGATAAATTGCAGAATAAAAGCCTAATTTCAGTTGAGCTAGAATATCTTAAATGATTACGTTCTCTTTTATGGGATACATTTGCATTTTACTTTCAGAGAAATTATATGCATCTTTAAACTTAGAGAATGTCTCCACCTTCTTTTTATTGCACTCTAAGGAGACTTTATTTTTATATTTTCCCAATGACTTCCAATGAATGTTTTGCCTGCTATGCATTTCTTCATGAAGTAGGTGAATTTACAAAAAGTATCAATGTGATGATTCTTTTCAAAACTTGAAGACAACCTCTGTTTCAATGTTGTTTCTCCTCAACACTGAATTGTATTTCTTAAGATTCTTTAAGCCTGATTACCAAACCACAGAGTATTTTAACACCTATAAATTTACATCAACATTTGTAGCACATTTATTATTCTTTTTTTAATTTTCAGAGCATTGTAGGAGTACTTCAGTTAAGCTGAAATGAAACAGCCATACACACTAGAAGTGCCCAGATGCTTAAGCAGTTAAACATACATAATGGTATTTTTGTGTAAAATTAAACATGTTCAAATGGTTCACAAAAGTGCGGTTTCTGCATGCCATTTTGTTTTATTTATAGAGAAAATATTTTTTCTTGCGAAGAAACCTCTTCCCCTACTCTACACTATTTTTACAAGCAATTCCTTCGCAATCCTGCTGTGGATACGGTCTTACTACGACTTGAAACAGTGCATTCCTCCCCATAACTCAGATGGGAATGTGCTATAGTGTCTTTCGATGTTCACCAAGCTTCCATAGCATTCCCAACCCTTCATGCCTACTTCCCACCCCAGGGATGAGATATATAATATTTAAGCATGTCGGTGTAATATTACTTGTGAGTGAACTGATCTCGAAGAGCAAATTCACATTTTGTCATTTGTAATTTTGGCCCTTAAGTTAAGGTTATGTGCACTAACAGATTTGTGAATCATGCCATTTGTTGCCACTCAAACAAAAAAGAAATATAGGCGCTACCTCAATGTGAAAACAGAGGGAAGTTTGGTCCAAAATAAAAACAGGAAAACATCTAGTTCCAACTGATCCTCTAGGTTTCTTTGAAGCAACACCATCTTCCCTTGTCCACTGTCCTTTCTGTGCTCTCTACACATAGGATGGATGTTCTATAGGAATAGACAGGGAAATTGCCAGTTATAACTGATCTGTTGATTTTCTTTTAGCTAGTCAACAGCTTGCTCTGCTACAGGATATTACACGCTTTCAAGCCACAGACGGGAAGTTATATATTGGCAGGCAGACCTTTTCGGCTTTCTTTGCACCCCCTCCACCTCTTTTTGTGCCATGGAATCTGTAGAGTGCTAGTGACAGTAGTAATCAAGACATTTGTGGAGCAGATTTTCACGAGAAAAGCTAAAAACACCTAACTTCAGTACTTAGTTATGAAAACAGGAATTCTTTAGCTTAATAGGCATCTGCTTTAGCAAGACCTTTGACTGAGTTAGATATTTTCAAAGGTAAAACCAAATAGCTATTCCTGATAAAATTCACAGGCTTTCTCTACTGATTTTAATTCAGTGTGATCTAGTTGTTGCCTGAGATGTATGCTTTGTAGAACATTCTAGGTAATAGTCCCTTGCATCACACAATTCTCCCTCCCCTCATCTTAATGGATATCTATAGTCACTCTGGGCATGATTTAGATTTTGGCGGATAGGTTACTCCATCACAATGCTGATGGACATCCCATCTGCCAAAATATAAATCTTATAATATCCTATGGGATTTCAATTTCAGCAGATGGGGATATCTGTCACCATTGTGATGGAGTAACCAGTCCGCCAAGATCTAAATTAGGTTCTGTCAATGTATGGGCCAGACTTCCCTTTGAGAGTGGCTCCAATAAGAAAGCAACATTGTACTACAGCAGGCAATAAGAGATAGATGAGATCTAGGAGGATTGCAGATCTTCCCTCCAGATTCTAACCTTTGCTTGACTTTCCTTTGCACTGGCAGCTGCTGGCTCAGGCTGGAACTTTGTTTGGAGTGACAGGGGCCATAATAATTGTTTTCCATGGATTTATTTCAGCAATTCAGCTAAGCTTATGCAGAAAATTTCTAATTACTCATAACTGGTAAAATAATGTAAGGTAAAGGGAATATTGTCTACACTAATGTTGTGTCAGGTCAGTGTATCAATTATCTGCAAATTTAGGGTCTTATTACGAGTTTTGCAGACAGGGATACTGTTATACCTGTTGCTCAGTCGGTATGAGTGTACTGTGTGGAATGTTGGTGTGGATGGTGAGGCTTAGGAATGTTAGGGTGCCTGGTTGGTGCTGGAGTGTCAGTTGGAGTATGGGCTGAGCAGCAGGAGGCTCCTCCTGGCGGGGCTTACAATAGGGCTTACAATAGAGCTTATCTTAGAAGCTATCCTGAGATCTACGCTAAGAACCTATGAACTTACCAGCAACTAAGAACAATAAACCATCTCATGGAACTTACATTTTGGCTTCCAGACTTTGTTTATTTACAACAGTTATTCCATCACATATTTGATGAATATTTGATGGATAACCGATCTGCCAAATTACAAATCCATAGGATATAATGGAATTGTAGTTGGGGGACTGGATATCCGTAAGGGTTGTGACACATAACCCTTCCCACCACACTTATAATCAAGCCCTAAACTTTAATAGCTATTGAGGTTCAAAGATTAGCAATTAAATGTCACTCAACTTTTATTTAGAAGGTAGGGGCTCCTGCAGCAGAATCTCTGTAGAATGTTCAGTTCAGAAACTGTAGGTTTCTTTTTAAGGTGGAAGTGGGAAAAGGTATTTCTGTCACTCCAGCAGCACATATCCGAACTCTCTTCAACTGCACAGAAGCACTGTGCACAGGCAGTAAATTTGCCAGAGTGAAAATTAAGGCAGTTTAGTATAAAATGTTTGTCAAATTAAAATGGCATATGTGTATGCAGCTTGATCTCCTCATTTTGCCAGAGATTAAAATCAGCAGATCTTCACAGTAAAATAATCTTATTTTCATTTTCCTTTCTGAATTAGAGCCTCATTATGATGGTGGTTGGACTTTTGTACAACCCCCATCCTTTCGTAAATAAGACCGCCCAACTGGCTGTCGGCAGTCCCGCCATAGGCTGTGGTGGCCGTCGCAATGTCTATATTTTGTATGGCGGCAAGTGCTGCAGGCTGCAGCACACACTGCAGTACACAAAATAGATATTACACATATTCCTGCACTATGTGGCAGGCACCATGTTGTGGCTGCCACATGGTGCAGGGACATGTGCAAAACCCAACGCTGAGGGCCAGGGCGTAAGGGCGGGCAGCTACAGACCCCCAATGTCCCTTTTCGCCGGCCTTTTCATGGCAGGTAAACAGCAACGACTGGCAGGGAGGGACATCATAATCCGTACATCGGTGACTGCCACCCATCTGCCCGCCATCCTAATGTTGGAGGTGGGAATCATCATTACGATGACGGGTTGTCGGTGGCGGTCCCATCGTAATCGGGCCTATAGTTTTATTGATATAATTCAGTTGGCCCTGCTACTCGGAAATGTTTAAAGATATTGGACAAACATATTGAATCCAAAATATTTTGTGAAGTGAATATTGTGTAAATATATTATTACTACAAAAAAATTGAGAAACAAAATCGAGAAGGTAAGAATATCAGTTTATATGTATATACTATCATTTTTTTAAATATTGTTTTTAAATTAATGTAAAATATATTACTTATTATATTGAGTTTAGCTGTTTATATTATTAATGTAATTGTTTTAATATATTTTCTACAGTTTGTAATTTTAATGTGTAGTTACATTTCTTTTGACATATATCAGTAATTTATAATTTAGCGGGTTCTTGGGTTTGTAGGGTAGGGGAAATGTTTGGAAAGTTGTTTACATGCTGAAATCTTTTTCTTCTTTTTTACCTTAACTAAGCATTTAGCTGTGATTAACTATAAAACGGTTAACTGATTAATTGTAATGTAGTAGTATGTAGTTCTATGTTGTGATTTCAATGTGTATTTTAGTTTTGTATAGATAAATTAGTAATTTATATATTAGTTGCAGATTGTTGGGCGTGTAGGGCAATATTGTTGAAAGTTATTTAAATTGCAATTTGTAAAACGTTTTCTTATTTTCATTAAATTATGAACTGGATATTAATTATGTACATTTTTAATTGATTATTTGATATTTATTTTGTTGATTGTAATTAATTGATAATTGATAGATTAGTGTATTTCATGATAACATTTGGAAAATGTATGTTATATGTTTATTGAATTTAATTAATTTTTTTATGTTATTATTGTTATATTTGTACCTTATCATTTTTGGAGGGGTTGTGTTGTTTGAGCAGTAGGGAGCAAAGTACCTTTTTTAATGTGCTTATTGTTGCATTATTATTATTTGTTTACATTTAATTGTTTTTTATTTACATAGTATATATTTTCCATATATGTCAAGAATTTTATGCTGTTAATTTGTTTAATGCTAGCTTAAAAATGATTAGTTTTTGAAATTGTGTATGTAACCTTTCCTAAATCCAACACTTTCCATGTTTTTGCATATGTTGGAGTGGGATTAGTAAATCCAACCTTCCCAAAATAGAACACCTTTCCTAATATTCCTTAGATTGAGTCTGAATAGTAAGTTTAACCTCTCCAACGTAAATCTAACCCTCTAAAGTCCAACATTTCCCATACTTTCTGTACTGCGTTTTGACAGAAGTAGGAATAGTAAATCTAATATCTGCAAAGTCCAACAATTTCCCTGCTTTTGCTAAGGTTAGAGTGATAAATAGTAAATATTGCCCCTACACATTCTCTAATGTTGTTCACGTTGGAGTGGAAATAGTAAACTGATTCCTCCAAAGTCCAACTCTTTTCCTGCTTTTGCTTACATTGGTGTGGGAATAATACATGTAAACCCACCATAGTCCAAATGGAGTCAGGTTAGTTACTCTAACTCCTTTGAAGTCCAACACGTTTGATAGTGCAGCTTTATTTTTGATTTTTTGAAATTTTAAGATGTTCATTTATTAATATATTTTTTAATAAAATTTTGAATATTTTTTATTTGGTTTTATATAATTATTTTATATATTTATTTGTTTAGTTCACAGTATGAATGAAAGCTATTTTTAGATACATTTTTATTTTCAGGTTACATCTTTTTTTATTTTTGATACAGAAAGTGTCATTGGTGAATGTGGTGTTCCTGACTTAGCACTGGCTCTAAAGGTTATCCTAGAGGGTTTCAATCAACCCACATCGTTTTGCAGATGTATACACCATAGAAGTATGGCCATTTAGCAGTTTCAGATCACCGACCTCAGCCAACATACCCACACAGTCAGGCTGCCCCACCCCCTTCCATCCATTGCAATCTAGTCTCCTCTGATGATTCTGGTCCTACTCTGGTGGTGCCCTGCCTGTCCCGATCCAGAGTTTTTTTCATTAGTTTGTTTTACTTATTTCTATTTTAGGGAGGCTGGCAACCACTAATTGGACTACTAAACAGCAAACTTAGGGGTCTATTTAGAAATCCAGAAGTGATTCTATGCTTTTGTAATCATGTCAACAGTACATGAGAAACAAACACAGCAGATCCAACAAACCATACCACCAAAAAGTGAAGCACCAGTAAACGTGAGTCACCCCTGGTTAAGGATTCCCATCAAAAGTCTTGTATGGATCAATATTCTCATTTGGTAGTCCTTATCGGGTATCGTGTCTCTTGATCATTGAGACTGGCATACCCCGACAACCAGTTAGGAGTAGCGACCCACAATCACTCGGTACTACCACATGATGTTGATACAATGGGAAGTGCAGTGCAAAAGCAAAAAACGTGGTGATTTAAAACAGGATAGGGAACTTAACACAAACCAGTTTTAATAAACGTTAGCCCCTTCCCCTTTAAAAACAAGAACAGTATAATAGCATCAACGCAGTCCACACAAATAGCTGCGAGGAGACCAACATGTTTCAGCCCCAGTGGGAAAAATTGCCCAGGCTTTCGTCAGGGTCTCTGTTCTACATATATGCTACTGCATTATGAGTGATAAACGTGTGAAAAACTAAACAAAAAAACACACAAGTGAAAACCAGAAAAGGATATAATTCTCCTTCAACTGTATCAACTCCTCTCTTGGGCACCTGGTCGATTTAGTACTGTATGTTGGGAACAAACATACCGGTAAATCACGATCAGTAAACATGGTCTGCTGAAGGAGGTTGCAATATACCTCAATTATTCTTAAATTCATTACTCACCCAGGGTGTCTGGGGAGTGGACCTCACCTCTTCCTGGACCTGGCTCAGGATATATGAGACCCCGCTCTAAAACAACAGAAACCCACTCCGTCACTGCACAGTGTAGAGGAAACAAGTATTACTCTAATCTAACACTGTGAGTTTGACGAAGACACAAGGTCTCCTGTACATAGAGTACTTTAACAACTGTCAGAATACTATCAATACAAACTGCTGTCCACACCCACCACTAACCACTGGCCGAGTGGCCATGGGTGTCATATTCACTAAAGTATACAATCAAGTCAAGGCACACCTGTTGCACCATTAGTAGGGGAGATAGAGATGTGTGTCCTACCTGTCCGTCGTTGTCTCTGGCTCTGAGACTGAGTCAGGGGGAGGCACTGAACATCCATTATTCTCCCTACTTGACTCGTCTTGTCCACCAGATTAAGCCAATCAGTGCAGATGTAGGAGGGGCACAGTGTATTAGCCCTAATTACTCAGCGTCCGCTGATATGCCAAATCGGTTAAGAACCGGGGAGCCAGGTCCGTTTTACCGACTGCCCTCGGTATTTAGACAAACCCTCGATGTTTGGGAAACCCTCGCGCGTACTCTCGCGAGACTCCCGCATCGAGACTACAAAATGACGTCACGCGTCTGGCTATTGTAGTTCAATCATGCCCGGGCCCGGTGTGTTAGCCCTAATTACTCAGCGTCCGCTGAGATGCCAAAGGAATGAAAAACAGTGGGCCAGGTCCATGTTACCGACTGCCCTCAGTATTAGGAAAAGTCCTTGATGTTTAGAAAACCCTCGCGCGTACTCTCGCGAGATTTCCACATCAAAACTACACGATGACGTCACGCGTCTGGCTGTTGTAGTTCCATCCTGCCATTTCCGCCCTGTACATAGATTAGTATTTCGAGGTGGCTGCTAGTCGCTGTCAAGCCCCAAACCTGCAACCTCTCAATGCCTGTTAATTTATAAAATATGAACAGACAATGAAACCCAGTCTGACCACTATAGTTGTGTGCACAAGCCATTATGTAAGGGAAAATGATAAATATAATTGTGAGTAGTTGATCACCTATTCGTGAATGGAAACCGCAAATGCGACAAGGCACACCCGCAAACAACTCCACAATAACAGAAAGAGTCCACACAACAGGAAAATCTGGTGTAGATGTGGCGCTACAAGAGTATTAATATAGCCCAGTTTTCAACTATACACAGGTATTTACAAGTCTGTTAGAGGTGTTGGACAACAGCATTAGTCACAACAGCCCTGTGCAGATCACACTAACATACCTATGTACCTCATATTACGATAGATTGACCCAGGGTATGTCGTCGTTCAATCCTCGTCTGTCTGTGCCCAATTTAAAGACCCACTTTTGTTCACGTAAGAACAGAAATCTAGACACGTCACTCACATGTGGTGGGATGAATGGTTTTTCCAAGACATGCCACTTAAAGTCTGTTTCAGCATGATTGTGTGTAATGAAATGCTTAGTGAGTTTTGAAATGTCCTTTTTGCACCGAAAGGTGCTCCTGTGCTCTTGCATCCTTACGCGCACCTTCCGCGTGGTCATACCCACGTACCGTTCATTGCACGTGCAGGTAATGAGGTAAATTAAGTTTGTACTGTTGCAGTTAGAAAACTGCCGCAGTTCCCAAGGCCGATCAGTCCCAATGTCCACGCTTGTAATTTTGGTAGTCAAAGGACAAACAGAACAGGCTCCGCACGGATGGTGGCCCACCACCGCAGGTAAGTCCCAAAGAGTGCCTACCTCTCTCCTAGGTGTAGCTTTAGGGCGAGTATGAACTAACTGGTCCCTTAGGCTTCTGGAGCGTTTAAATGCAAAGAGTGGAAAAGCAATTTTCTCTTCGGGTGTGCCTTGTCGCATTTGCGGTTTCCATTCACGAATAGGTGATCAACTACTCACAATTATATTTATCATTTTCCCTTACATAATGGCTTGTGCATACAACTATAGTGGTCAGACTGGGTTTCATTGTCTGTTCATATTTTATAAATTAACAGGCATTGAGAGGTTGCAGGTTTGTGGCTTGACAGCGACTAGCAGCCACCTCGAAATACTAATCTATGTACAGGGCGGAAATGGCAGGATTGAACTACAATAGCCAGACGCGTGACGTCATTTTGTAGTCTCGATGCGGGAGTCTCGCGAGAGTACGCGCGAGGGTTTCCCAAACATCGAGGGTTTGTCTAAATACCGAGGGCAGTCGGTAAAACGGACCTGGCTCCCCGGTTCTTAACCGATTTGGCATATCAGCGGACGCTGAGTAATTAGGGCTAATACACTGTGCCCCTCCTACATCTGCACTGATTGGCTTAATCTGGTGGACAAGACGAGTCAAGTAGGGAGAATAATGGATGTTCAGTGCCTCCCCCTGACTCAGTCTCAGAGCCAGAGACAACGACGGACAGGTAGGACACACATCTCTATCTCCCCTACTAATGGTGCAACAGGTGTGCCTTGACTTGATTGTATACTTTAGTGAATATGACACCCATGGCCACTCGGCCAGTGGTTAGTGGTGGGTGTGGACAGCAGTTTGTATTGATAGTATTCTGACAGTTGTTAAAGTACTCTATGTACAGGAGACCTTGTGTCTTCGTCAAACTCACAGTGTTAGATTAGAGTAATACTTGTTTCCTCTACACTGTGCAGTGACGGAGTGGGTTTCTGTTGTTTTAGAGCGGGGTCTCATATATCCTGAGCCAGGTCCAGGAAGAGGTGAGGTCCACTCCCCAGACACCCTGGGTGAGTAATGAATTTAAGAATAATTGAGGTATATTGCAACCTCCTTCAGCAGACCATGTTTACTGATCGTGATTTACCGGTATGTTTGTTCCCAACATACAGTACTAAATCGACCAGGTGCCCAAGAGAGGAGTTGATACAGTTGAAGGAGAATTATATCCTTATCTGGTTTTCACTTGTGTGTTTTTTTGTTTAGTTTTTCACACGTTTATCACTCATAATGCAGTAGCATATATGTAGAACAGAGACCCTGACGAAAGCCTGGGCAATTTTCCCACTGGGGCTGAAACATGTTGGTCTCCTCGCAGCTATTTGTGTGGACTGCGTTGATGCTATTATACTGTTCTTGTTTTTAAAGGGGAAGGGGCTAACGTTTATTAAAACTGGTTTGTGTTAAGTTCCCTATCCTGTTTTAAATCACCACGTTTTTTGCTTTTGCACTGCACTTCCCATTGTATCAACATCATGTGGTAGTACCGAGTGATTGTGGGTCGCTACCCCTAACTGGTTGTCGGGGTATGCCAGTCTCAATGATCAAGAGACACGATACCCGATAAGGACTACCAAATGAGAATATTGATCCATACAAGACTTTTGATGGGAATCCTTAACCAGGGGTGACTCACGTTTACTGGTGCTTCACTTTTTGGTGGTATGTTTTGTTGGATCTGCTGTGTTTGTTTCTCATGTACTGTTGACATGATTACAAAAGCATAGAATCACTTCTGGATTTCTAAATAGACCCCTAAGTTTGCTGTTTAGTAGTCTGTTCCTGTGGGGGATACTACTTAGGCTTGGTCTCTTAAACGTCCCTCCAGCCCTGTAATACTGTGTAGTTATTTCGTCAACCACTAATTGGAACCTGACTGCTTGCTTGTAATTTCTGTGCTTCTGCTAATTTTTTTCAATAAATTTAATATTAGGCCAGCAATGCATTATACATATATCAACAAAAGTGCCATGGATCTTAGTGTTGACAATTTACTTTAACACCTATTGTTCACTGGCACTGATACGCAACAAGATCAGGCAAGCATCAAGTCTCAGATTACGCAGCTACCTGGGGCTCATGTCAACAGCAAACAGTCAACAGAAAAGCCTCTTGAGAGGCTATTGTCCCTATTACCCATAAGCTGGAAACTCTATAACAAATAAACATAGAAGTGCCCAAGACTAGCACATTGTGTCATTGTGTCCACCTGTTGCTGCAGTGAGAACCTCTAGAGTTTAGTCCTTCCCCTGCTGAGTCTCACAGGTATGGCCTTCAGACCTGACTGTGGGTCTCAGCTTGTACCACAGATATTTAATGCAGTAAAAGCAGAGCCTTGTTCAAGGTGAGTTGTTCATCCTGTCCAGGTTTTTTCTTTTTTTCCTGGAACTTGCAGTCCTTATTGTATAATGATACAAACAGGACTACAAATATCCGGCAGGCAAATAAAAACCTGGACTATATGAGCACCACATGAATGAAACAGGGAATCTTGAGCGCTGTGAGTGAAAGTAAATTAAGCTCTAGCAACTCGTCTGAGCAGCCCATAGGCGCACAACTAGTAGGTACATTCAAATCTCTAACCAAGCTATAATTCAAGGTTCAGTTTAAAATTAAATCAAATAAACAATTACACATTACAACTACCTGGATTTCATTTTCACATTACTAGCATTATATTATAGCACAAGAAGAAGAATGTAAATTGGTAACAGCTGCTACTTTTGCTTAAGCCCTAACCATCACTACCAAGTGACCTCATATCCTGTATGTCACCTAGTCACTACTCCTGCCTTTGTACCTAAAAACTTGGCTCCTGGCATACAAAGTCTGAAAGGGCCCAGTGCAGCAGGGGTCTGTTTCTAACCCCCATGATGCAAGGACTAAGTTCAGTGAACCAACACTGAATTAGAAAGTTGGTTGGACTCCTTCCCTATTACAAGCCCACTGTGCAGTCTTGCACAGGCCATCGTTTCAGGTACTATCAGTTCCTGTAGATGAGTTAAGGGGCACAATATTTCATCTAGGAGTAACACACTTAAAATAGCTCTAAGAAATTCGTACATGTACTTTAAAATGTGTATTATAAAATCCTCAATCTAGTGCTTAAAGCATGTATGGTAACCACACAGAATGCAAAAACTTGATAAATATTTCCAACATTTTTTGTGAATTTCTGATAGACATTGTAACCTCCTAAAGCTATTTCTAAGTGCTATGCAAAAGCATGAAATAGCAAAACCTGACTTTTTAATTTTAGAGCTCAGCCGAATACACAAAATATGTGCTCTACGTGAAGGATACCTTCAACACAGCTTCTGGAATTAACACACTGATTGAGAGTGGATGTCTCAGCAATCTGGAGTGACCTCTGGCTATAACTGTGGTGGGAAGGCCTCTCCTAATAATGTTAAAATCCAGGGGTTTATGACCACTGATTCTATCTAATATTACAAAATAAAGCAGGGTTTGAAGAGAGTAAACATAATCTAAGACTAAACTAACATGGCACAAAATAAATTATCTCCATCCAAATGCTGACATTAAGCCTCCATCTTTGTAAACAGCGAGCTTATTCTGTGAGAGGCCATATTGTAATGAGGGCGGTTTCAACTCTCGTAATTCCATGTAGGGCAATAACGTTAAATTTCCCAATAATTATACGTGATTGTGTGAAATTATGCAAGAAGAGTATTTCTGCATTTAGAGCTATTTTCCTAGCACAAAGATGCCTCCTCAGACTCAACATGGATGCGAGAATACATTTTGTGCTAAGAAATATACCTAAATGCAATAGAAAATAAATAGGCCTAATTGTAATGACTGCGCCTCTTAACATGAACAAAAAACTCGCCATAATGATATCAACATTTTTATATATGCTCTAAATACTTTACACTTTCTATTAGGGATAAAGAAAAGGCTAATTGTGGTCAAGGAATGAAAACTGACTGCCTAAATGAGAGCTGTAAAGGTGTTCACGGAAATTCCTAGGATGTCGGTTAAGAGAGACTTATTTTGACCCATGCTCTTTACTAAAAAGCTTTAAACATTATATATTTCATGAATAATCATGTAAAGAAAAAATTGCATACATAGGGGTCTATTAGGATGAAGGGGAGACTCCAGTCTGCCCGCCACTCTAGCGGTGCTGGGACCAGCCGCCAGAGCTATTAGGATGCGACCACCATGGCGGTCGCATCCTGTACATTTAACATTGTGGGGGGTGGTGCTGTATTCAGCACCGCCACAATGTTAAAAGGGAATGTTGTGCATTTGGATGCACAACGTGACAGGCACCGCGTGATGTCTGCCACCTTGTGTATGCAAATGTCGGGGGTACCCACCCACCCACCCTTGGGGCCCACAACGGTCTCCCAAAGGCATTCTCCGCATGCCTTTCCATGGCGGAGTCTCCACCATGGAAAGGCATGAGACTGCCATCAACCTAATATGGATGGGGGTGCCTGGAAGGTACCGCAACCATATTGAAGGTCTTTTCCGCCCGGTAGGAAATCGGGCGGATTGCCTACCGGCGGAAAACTGGCAGACGGTCTTTCCGTCTGCCTGGCTCCCCACCACCATTGTAGTATAGCGGGGGGAAATGTTAGGCGGGCAGATCGCCACTGCCACACGGGCAGTGGCGATCCGCCCGCCATCCTAATAGACCCCTAAGTGTTTGAGTAAAACAATATCTAGAATAGACTTTAATAATATATGAATTTAGATGTAAACACATTTCATATAAAAGCATTTGAATAAAACTTTGTCTATTTATAAAAAGCAAACTGAGCAATATAGTTGTATTCTAACTGGTGTGCCAGGTGCAAAATATAAGAATATAACGTTCTAATCTGTACAATTTATTGTACTTCTCATCATTTCACTTTAGAAAAGTGTAGTCTTGTTTTTACGCCATATGTATTGTGTTACAGTTTCTAGCATGCTATGTACAGTGGGCTGCAAAGTCACAAATGACATTTTAACACTTGGCCGCCATACCTTATTATCATTTCACACTTCCTGCCTTTTCTACTTTACTATTGCTGCTAATGCTTAGCCAGTGTCGTGACGAGGGTCTTGCAACGTGTTTACAATGACAATTCACAAACCTTCCAGTTAATGCAGTAACCTCATAACTACCACAGCAACTACATAAATGTTTTGAATGGTCAGAGTCAAACCCTATCCTATTTTTCTTTAAATATTTAGCAAGTATATGACCTAAACTAGAAATCTTTATTGTATAGTTAATTAAAGCCATTACAATATAAATAAGGCTCCTGGATGTATCGTATTTTTTAAATTTCAGTCTATATTTACCCATATTTATTTTGGGCTTAGTGTAGAAATTGAAGCTGCAATGGGTATATTTCCACATAAATTTTACTGACATGTGTACTCATGCTTGAATGTACAATGGCTTTTAGTCATGTACAGAACAATGCAGTCATTTGAAATCATTTGCATAGTAGAACAGCCTAAAAAGCTGTACTTCTGTAGTTAGTTAAGGGTCAGTAGGAAATCTTTTTTCTTGTTTTAATTTCCCTACCAGTCAGTCTGTACATCGATTGATCTAACCCACATGATTGACAGCTGTGAGAATTGTTCAGAAGAAAACCCTCTTTCTGTATTTTTCCATATTTAAAAATAAATACAGACAGGAAAATAGATTGTTTTCTGTATGCATTTATCCTTAAAAATCAGTAAACATGGAACGCTAGGAGCCTTACAAATAAAACAATTACTACTGCCATGTTTCCCAAAGATTTATCAAGAGCATAATAAACCCTTTCCGGTGATTTAAAAACAGTTTTAAAATTCTGTCCATGTGGCGAGTTTAAAGTTAGATAAGGAATAGTCTATAAGCGGTCCCGAAAAGCATTTATCGTGGATCAGGCTGCATGTGTGTTCATGAGTAGGATAAACTCTAATGTAACCTGTGTGGCATGATGTAAAGGACAATGTGATCCCATGGCAAGTAGTATGTAGAGGGTTGGTGGACTATTTTATTCTAACCTCTTTACCTATGTTCCGGTTCAAGTCCAAGAAGGAAAAGGGAGGGTGCTGATCCAAATTTGGTGAGCCGCAAAGGGTGGCATCGGTCATACACGGACTCTAAAGATGATGGCGTAGGTTATTCGTGTACACAAAAACTTAAAATATATATTTGGAGAATCTAGGAATTAAATAAAAATCTGTACTATCGAAATATTGATTGATAGCGAATGAACAATCAATTATCTTCATTTCATGGAATATCGGTCGAAGAAAGTTTAATTCTTTCACTATCAAAGGACGTGGTCCAGTGATTCTAAGGGATTTTTAGTGAAAGAGGCAGAATCTAAAAGTTGTATTCAATCTCTTATATTTCCAAAGTAAAGTCTATTTTTAAGAAGCAAACAAGCCCAAGCCTTAGCCTTAGAAATTGGATTTTTAGGTTTTTGTGAAATCTCAAAGTCAAACTATTTTTGCTGTGCTGGGTTTCTAGAGGTCTGTGCTGTTTTGCTGCTAGGTTGTGCATATCCAATTCTCTGGATTTTAAAGCGATTATTTTCTCTTGGCTTCACTTGAAAGCTCGATAAGGCATGTTAAGGTCCCATGGTGGAATTGTTTGGAATTTCTATAGTGTCAGTTGATGATAAGTGACCATGTTGTGCGAATGATCTGTGCAAATTCTTTGCTAAGATGGTACTTTAAGTAACCTTCCTCTGCTTTCAATAGCTTGAATTTGAGCAGTGCCCCTTTTTGATCCAGTTTCTGGTTGATTAGATCAAATTCCAGTCTGAATCACCTTTCCCTCATGAATTTAGGCAGCTTGAATATTGATTTATATAGTTTAGATTGGAAACATTTTAACCAATTGCTAAGTTTTTCAGGGAATTCCGAAAGTACCCTTATCAGTGGCTTTAGTGGTGGAAGAAAATTTGCTCTGCTGCTTTTAAAATCAGAATCCTTCTGCCTTTATAACCAGATTTTACACATGTAGTTTATAGGGGCCTGAGGATGAGAATTGGAAGGGCTTGAGATATGCTCATCTCATAATTTTCATCTTAAGGAGTTGATGGTTTCGTTTTTGAAAATGTAATTATTTTGGTCTTTTTTGGTTGGTTTTAAAACGGTTCTGCTTGCAATAATGTTGATAGTTATACAGGGAGAGCTGAAGAACTGTTGAAATATAGTTAAGAATGACATGTCATCTGAAAATCAGTACCAACCCTGCTCCTCATGGGAACAGTCTTTCCCACACTGCCAGGTGGTGGCATGTTGGGCAAAAGAACAATGAGTTAGAATGCTATCCCAATTGATTGTCAATGGTTAGACTTGTTGAAGCATTCCTCCCATCACCTTTTCTGTGTTTGATGTACCGTTCGGAAGGCTGGGTAGCTGGATTATATTGAACTTTGTATTCTAAAGGAAAGGACACCTCCAGCTTTCACATTCCCTGCAGGCATATGATGCTAAATGTTTTGAGGTAATTGATTGCTCAATTTGAAGCCTCAGTTGATTCCAGCCACCTATGTTCCAGGAACAAATAAGAAATTGATGGCTTTGTTTTTTGTGTGCAAGGCTGCCTTTTATTATTTCCTTTCTTCTTAGGGGTTCTGGTGAGTGCAAGCTATGTTGGTATTTTCTGGCAGCCACGACCAGTCTAGCACTATTTGATAAGAGTGTTTTAGCCTGCACTATCAGTCGCACCGGGTATTGACATTTATTAGAATTTCTTTATCATTAAGGGGGGGAGAAAAATGTGCTGATGCAGAATTGGTGGTAGGTACTTTCATTTGGCAGATCTCTGTAATTAGTTTTGTTGTAGTATAGTGGCTCTAGTGGCGTAGAGGCAGACCTGACCATCTATTGTTCATGGTCGTTTTGTGAGAGGTTTTTTTCCGAGTATGTAGAGGATGTAGCAATTTGATCAAGTTTATTTGCTGCTTGAAAAGTCTCGTCAAGTTGATGTGTGAAGGCTTGCTGTTGTCAGAAGCTGATGTAGGAGAGTCTGTGCACACGTTTGTCCATGCCTGTATTGGTGGAAGTGAAGGCCAGTTTCTGATGGCATGTCAAATGTTTTCCAAGGTTGGTGGTGATTGTATCTCATGGTATTCGAGAACTACATCTCATGTGGAGGATGCTGTGGCTGTGGGAGTGCCCAGAGCCAAATTTAGGTGGGTCAACAATTGCTAGTCAATATTAAAGATACCTTTAAATTCTGTATTTATTTTGTCACATTTGCTGCTCTTCAAAGACAGATGTTAAATATCAGGCTAAGCCTTCTGCTGCTTATTGTTTAACACAGAGACATGTTTACAAACTCCTCTCACTTTGCAGTCAGAGAAAGAAAAGTAAAGTGAATTATATGACATCCTGCTGGGGCACATGAGGTATAAGAGGAAAGCTGGGGGTGGGGGGGTATTTTTCCATGTACACAACAACATGGACATACCTAGAAATGAACTGTACACATTCAGCAGTTAGGAAAGTAAAATGCAGTAAGGAAAGTATAAGGAAACACATGTATTTGTAATTCTGATGGAACCAAAGATTTTAGTTGGATCAGAAAAAATCAAGATACTTTCTTGGTGATGCACAATTAATAAATATTCACTGAAACCCAATTACCATGCAGCATCAGTTATGTGCAATATAGTTTTATCAATAACACTGTATGTCTGTGCAAATTTATTTTACAGTTTCAATGGAAAATGCGCTGTCTGCAAATAACAATGCACTACGACACAATGCGTTATAACATCAAAAAATCACCGCCTCATCTCTAATAAAGTTTGGCAGGTCACCCAAGTTTGTTGTACTAAAAAGTGGATTATGGACCTAAAATGTTTGTACAGCACTGCCCTAGTATATGGTATCATTGGTACCCAGAGCCTGTAAATTAATTGCTGCTGATGGGCTGCAGCACTCATTGTACCACCCACTGAAGTAGCACTGTAAAACCGGTTTAAGTCTGCCAATGCTGCCTGGGTGTGTAGATTTAAACATCCTCTTTAATACTTATAGGTCACCCCTTAGCTGGCATTAAAAGCCCATAGGGCACGGTCCATGGTATTGGAAATGTAGGACATTTATATTGAATGTTTTACATGTCCTGGCAGTGTACCACCTCCAACATCTTTTTTCACTGCGCCGATGCTGGCTCTCCAGTATTTTAATGCTGGTTTACACCATTACCTTTAATAAATGTTATATTCACTTTGGGAATAGCTTAAAATGGTTCAAGGACTCATTTTATTAGGTATTATAGTACTATATTAGAAAGTTGTCATTTTCCTGCCTAAAACCAAAAGGCTTTCCTGCCAGTGTCCAGCTGTTACTTGACATATATCCAGTTCTACTTAATAGAATGTTGTTGTTTTGGTGTCATTTTATTTATTAAAATATTTTCTATTTTTCTAAATTGGTTTGCGATTTTTCTTGTGCTGTATTTTCACTTTATTACTGTTTGAGTACTGCACACATACTTTACAAATTGTCTCTAAGTTAAGCCGATCTGCTTTGTGCCAAGCTACCAGAGGGTTAATCACAGACTTCTTTAGTGACTTCAATGGTTCACTCTGACAAGGATTGTGATTGTTATTCGAGTTGGATTTTCACCCCCTCAACTAATACTCCAGTTTCTTACAAGGTGTTTGGAGGCATGACCATGTAAAAACTGTAGAGATTGTGATTGGGAAATAGGAAGTAAGAGAGGTAGCCCTCCATCCTTTTTGCAAGCACAATTCATCCCTGCTTTTTGATGGACTGGGCTGAAGGCAGCTAAAAGGCTTAGTTGAGGATATTCTTTTAGTCATGCCCTTGTTGATGCCCTATTCCCCTATGGAGTAGGGATGGCTTGGAGTTCAACTGCAGTAAATGAAGTCTCTATAAGGCATTGAGTTCTTTCAATTAACCAGTTGTGTTCTTCAGCTGTCCTAATGTCCCCAACAGAAGACCTCCGAGGCAGCACTCTGTGTCAATCACTGACAGATGCCAACAAAGGGCTACAAACTGAGCTAGGGCCACCTTGGCTAGGGAACGGAGTACACTCATGCACTCCCTGATGCCCATCACAACCCCCCTGCCTCTGAGATACTGTTATGCCTGGTAGAAACTCCCTGCTCCCCAGGGTCTGGAACAAGTAGCAGAAAGGGCAAGAAAAATTAGCACATGAAGCTCAAGCATTGACCAGCCCCACCAGAGGCATGAGCACACCCAACCACTTACATGTCTTATCTTACATTTTGGTAGTTTTGCAGCAGGTTACACCATTGGGATAATCGTGAATAGTCATGGTGGGTGTGCTGGGACTCCTTGCTGGGGGTGTTTGGGCATTAACCACACCTGTCATTACTCTCCGAGCAGCACGACGACAGACAGCAAGGCTGCAGGTGGGAAACTCCCCCAACCAGATGTCTGGACCTCAGGAGTGCTAGTATATTCCAGCAGGCTTCTTCAATGCTTTAACAACTATGGTATCAGACGACCATGGCAGAGAGCAAAAGAGAAGTTGTGCACATGGTGGGTCGGTCACACATGATTGGGAGGATAGAGCTGAGGACAAACATCAACGAATCCCTGCTAGCAGTGCTAAACTTGGGTGTGTATCTCCCAGGCTGCCACTCCTGCAGCGCTCCTACCGGACTTCTTCCTGCGAGCAGTTTCCAATGATCTGCATTTGTGTCTATATCAGCGTCACCCCAGTCCTCAGCCATCATTACATGACCTGACTAAGGCTTCAGCGGTAGCTGGTAAAGGCATTAAGGATCCCAGTCATGAGCAATGTACTGTGTCCCCCTATACAGCCTTCTTTTGCCCCCTCCCGTACAGAGGAATGAACCCAAACTGACTCCCTTTGCCAGTAAACCGATATCAAGACAAAGTCATTGTGTGGTAAATGAACCAGTCATATTGACTTCTTCATTTTTTTCTGTAATTTCCATTAGTGTAGCAAATTCTCTAGCTTTCAACTCACTTATTTATACTTTAATTAAATATTCATGTGCTACTTCATTAATTTTTATGTTATTTTTGTTTTCCGTTGTACTGTGTATTATGATAAAACACAAATGTCACCCATGACAGGTGCACTTGCATAACGGTATTTGAATGACATTTATATAGCACCACACCTATTGAGGTGTTGAAATGTTCTATTACTTACCGGTAATCTTCATTACTCTGGGTCCCGTAGTCCTCGACACCTTCATACTTACAAGTGGAGATGCCCATCTCCCGACAGAAAAAAACAAGAGGAATGCTGGGACACTAATACTGCCCCTCCCCCCGGGAGTACATAAGCAGTACTTACCCAGCAGCCCTACTGTACATAACAAGCCCAGACAGGAAGGCCGGCCGCCCGGGAGGGAGGGGGGGCGTATGAAGGTGTCGAGGACTACGGGACCCGGAGTCATGAAGATTACCGGTAAATAATAGAACATTACCCCCAGGTCCCTCCGTCCTCAACACCTTCCTACTTACAAGTGGGGAATACCGAAGCAGAAAACCCGGCCTTCCGCACGTACAAGCACACCCAGGAAACCACAACAAAGCAGCCACCCAAGGGAGCACCGAGAAGGAGGAATGAAGACCGCAGGAAACAGCCGGCCCGCGACCCAGAACAGGACAGCAGGGACAAGGACCGGAGACAAAGAAAAAAAAGGCCAGGGCACCAAGAAAGGAGGCCGCCAACCCGAGAAACCGGCAACCGGGACCCGGACCAGGACACCAAGACCAGCCAAAACAACCCACCGGAGAAGACTACCAAGGCCAGAACCAGCAGGAAGGCATACAGGGCCAGGCAGACCCACCAGGAAGACGAGACAACACGGAAGAAAGCCAAAGAAAGAAACGGCCATAAGAGTGCAGGCACAAGCACCCAGCCCAAAAAGGAAGGAGAAGCACAGGCCAGAAACACGGCCTAACACCCAAAAAGAAAGGACTCAATACCAAGAGGCCCGAGGAGGAAACCCGGCCGAGGAGGTCCAGGAAGCAACAAGCACCCAGGAGCCGAACAGGATCGAGAACCCGACCCAAAAGACAGGGACTGGGAATAACCCCAGAATCCAGCCGAAAGCCCACCAAACAAGGAGAGGCCAACAAGACTGGAAACCAGCCACAAAGAAAACTCAACCAGGTCGGGAACAGAGAAACCGACCACAAGCCCAGAAAACCCCAACCCCAAAGGGATGGAACAAAATGCAGGAGGGGAGCACAGAGCAACCGGGAAACCCCAGCAGCCGCCCAATGAGGCACAGAGGGCAGCACAAAGAAGGCGCCCAAAGACACAGGACCGCCCAGGACCCCCACACCCAGGCCAGGCAAGCAGCAAGGGCAGGAGCAGCGGGAAAAAGAAAGCCCAGGGAGCACAGCACCCAGACCACAACCACAAGGCCCCAACCCAGCAACGCCAGAGATGAGCCAAGCAAAAAAGAGGCCAACAAACCCCAACAGAACCGGGAAGCCAGGACCAGAGCCAAGCAACCCGACCACGCAGGAGGAACAGCAGGCCCAAGCAAACCCAGAAGGAGAGCAGAGGACCAAGCAGCAGGAAACCACAGACAACCCGCAGCCAGGAGGGAGGGACCCGCAGAGGCACGAGCACCACAGAACAGCACCCCAACCAGAGAGGGAGGGGCACCCAAACAGACCCACACCTGGAACAAAGCCCGGTAAAGCAAGGGAGTAAGGCACAAGCCAGGACCACAGAACCAGGAAAGAACCCGGAAAAGGTCGGCTACAAACCCCCAGAGCAGGCCAAAAAGGGAAAGCACCGCCCGAAAACCCAGGAGGCACAGCCCGAGGCCACACACAACCAGCAAGAAGCCGGCATAATCGGAGCCACAGAACCCCACACAGGCCCACAACACCGGGAAAACAAGCCCGGGAAGAGAACCAACAGCAGGAGAAGGCCCACAAGGAACCACCAGGAAGCGGCCCCAACTGCAGAACACCCCGCCAGGACCCAAAGAGAGACCAGCAAGGAAGAAGAGCCCAAAAAGGGAGCCCAACAAACAGGAGTGCCAAGCTCCAGCCGAAACATCAGACAGGCACCCCCCAAGGGAATCAGGTGAGACCAGAACAACTCAGCGAGGCGACAGCATCCAGCAGCCCCAGGAGGCCAGGAAGGCACCAACCCGGCCCGACCAGGCACAAACACCAAGCATACAGCGGAGCACGGGGACAGCACACCACTCCGGAGAACAGGTGGCCTCACAGGACACGGCATCAGCCAGGAGGCCCCAGCCAGGAACAAACCAGGCAGGCACCACAGCAGAAACAGGAGGGGCGGCCAGGAAACACCAGAAGCAACCCAAAGGCAGGCACGGGGAGAGCCAGGGCAGAAGCATCCAGGCTAAGCACACAGAAGGCCCCGGGACAACACCAGAAGCCCCAGCTGGAGCAAAGGGAAGCCCACAGTACCAGGAAGACCCAGACGGGCGCCCAACCAGGCACCAACCAGGCCTGGCCCAACAAAACCGCAGGGAACAGACGAGAACAGGTGCAGGCAGGGCGGAACAGAAAAGAACAGCCGCACCCAAGGCAGCACAAGCCACCCAAGTGCAGGTAGAGGGGACAGAGCACCCCAGAGAGCCCCCGGCACGACTCCGGCAAGCACCCAAGGCCAGGAACCAGGCGCAGCCCAAAGGACTGGAGGAACAGAGCCAGGAACCAGGAGCCCTAAACGCCGACCAACCCCACAGAAGCCAGGTAGCGGAGGTGAAGAACCAGGGCACACAACCGGAGCAAGGCCACAGCAGCCAGCCCGCAGCGGAGGCAAGGCCACCCACGGAGAAGGCAGTCGCTGAAGAAGCGAGAAGCGACCCAAACAGAAGAGTAGCAGAGGGCAAGGCGCGAGCAAGCAGGCAGGGAGATCCCAACAACACAGAGAAAACCCCAGGAGCAAGCAAAAAATGCAGAGCCAGCAAAAAAAAGGAACCAGCCCCCACAGAGGCAACAGGAACCCACACCAACCCCGGAGGGGAAAACCCCCAAGCTCTAGCGGCCAAGAGCAGGGGCACCTCCAAAGTGAGAAGCCCCGTGACATGCCCGCCCCCAGAGAACAGACAAGAGCCGGGGCGGGCAGGCGGCAAGGCAGCAGGCCAGGAACAGAAACGTGACCCCGCAGACCAAAAAGAGGAGCACAGGAACCACAGCGCCCGACCGCCAAGCACCCACCAGACACCCATGCACCGCGGGGGAGGAGCACCAGAGAACACCAGTGCGTCCGAGCACCACAAGCACACAGAAGCACCCGCCACTGAGTACACTCAGGACGCAAGCAGTGCGGGCACCGGAGGCAGCAGCAGGACAACCCAAAAAAGAAGAAGGGGCGAAGCACAGCGCCAAATGCATGCACCCCAAGTAGGGGGCCCCGGCACAAACCACGGCACCCCCAGGAGACAATGATGCCGGAACACGGCACATCCAGAAGGAAAGCCAGCCACCACTTCCAGGACCAGCCCACGAGACACACAGAAGAAGAAAAGGGGGTGAAACAGCCAGAGCGGAGGCCAACAGCACAAGTCCCCCACCCGCACAGGGAATAAACATCACAGACCCAGAGAAGGGCGCAGGAGAAGCCCCAGCCAAGCTCCAGCAGCCATAGAGATCCCAGTACACCGATAGGCGAGGGACAGGGAAAAAAACATGGCACCCCAACGCCCAAGACCACCAGCCATAAGTCCATCCAGCAGCACGCAAAAAAGAAAGGCATCCCAGGGACGCCAACCCCTCGAAACCCAATCGGCCGAGCGCGGAAAGGCCAGGGCCAAATGGGTGGGCTCCAGCCATGTGTGTGTCCAGAAGAACCATCACCGAAGCCCCCCCAACACAGCTACCATGCCCAGGAAGGAGCTGGGGGCCTGCCCGGAGGGCGGAGGGTCCACAGGAAATGAATCGCACAGGACACATCCATACGGAAAGCAGCACAGATAGTAAAGGAAACGGACACCATGAAGGGCATCTAGGAGCTGAACAACAGAAGTGCATTGTTACCCAACACAATGGCATTCATCTGATCGAACTGAGAAGGAGAAGAGGCTGAGTGGACCGGCAGTAACCCAAAAACAACCACAGTTCCCGAGCTAGAAGCCCGGTCCCCAAATCTGCAGCCCCAGCAAAAACGGGACATTACATGCACAGAGCTGATGAAACCCAAATCCCAGGCGTGTCAGAAACAGAGGGGCAAACCCGAGCCCCAGGAAGGGTTAGAGGATCTCCCCCGTAGGACTGGTCTCCCCTCACATCAGAGGGGAGCTCACAAAAAGAGCCACAAGCTAACTATTTCAGCTCCCCCATCGGTTCGGTCTCCCCCTATGGGGCAGAGAAACACAGCAACAACTGCTTCCTTGTTCCCGGCACCGAGGCAGCCCGGGAGAAGGGAGGGGCTGCAGAGGCACAGAGCCGGGCGGTGACAGGATATTGAACAAGCAGGAAGCACAGTGCGTGGCAATAGAGCACAAAACAGAAATCAAATGCTAGGCACGGGGAGTGCTCTTAGAAAGAAAAACCCCGCAAGCGGGACTCACCCAGAGTGGGGGCCAACCCCAGGAACAAGGCCTCCACTCCACCTTCTCCACAGCCAGGAACAGCAGGAGCCCATCCAGCGAGGCACGTCTCCCCGGCCAAGCTCGGGAAGACGAGCCCGTGACCCGGAAGCAACCGGGAACTCTAGCACCAGCCACAAAGGGCCGGGAAGTGCATCATACAGCACACAGCAAAGCCGGGAACATCCTCCCAACACCGGCACCAAGCAGAGACCGACTCCCAGCAAGCCAGGCAGGCCAGGAGGCAGTCCAGGGAACCCTGTGCCTACACAGCCAGGCAGCTGGGCGGGGGGAGAAGAGAAGCACCGCCACTCAAGCCCAGCAGGAGCAGCACCAGCACAACAATCAGTCTGTCGACAGACAGACAGAAAAAAGAACAGGAGGGCTGCTGGGTAAGTACTGCTTATGTACTCCCGGGGGGAGGGGCAGTATTAGTGTCGCAGCCTTCCTCTTGTTTTTTTCTGTCGGGAGATGGGCATCTCCACTTGTAAGTATAAAGGTGTCGAGGACGGAGGGACCTGGGGGTAATGGCAGTAGTGTAAAAACCAGCAGCAATAAAACATCTTCTGTATTATTTACACCTTAGGGCCTCATTTGGATGTCGGTCGGAAAGCCTCTTACCACAGGTCGTAAGCATTCCGACTGACAACCCTGGTTTGACTTCCGACCGTCTACAAGCAATGTAGGTGGTCAGAAGTCAAACTGGCCGGTAATTCTCACTGGCTTCTGACGGACTCAAGGAGCCCATCCGCCAGCCAGAAACTGCAGCATAATCCAAACGGACGGTATTTCGGCTGTCAGGTTCATGAGTTCAGTTTCAGACAGGCTTTTCATGTCAGACATTCCGAAATAAAAAGCCTGTCGGAAAGTGACTCTGGGGGCCCAAAGGAGGGCCCCCTTCTCCCTGCAGCCACCGTTTGGGGATTGAGGGGCCACCTATGGTGCCCACTGTAAATCCCTGCACCATGTGGCACCATCAGGTGCCTGCCACACAGTGCAGGGATTTACACAAACTCCCATTTTTCAATGGGAACATATGCTGTGGGTAGAAAGCACCCGCAGCAAAAGCTCACATAGAGAATTAGGACTAATACGGTGGTCGGAACTGCCAAGCTACAGTCGATTCCTACACTGAAACGTGTCGGGTGGACTCAAGTCTGCCCGACATCGTAAGTAAGGCATAGTGGTCTTTATGTGCCTTTTTTAACTTTCACTTCCTTCATCATTATTACTAACCAAAGAAATTCAAACCCCTGTATCCTGACTACCATTCACCGAGAAGTAAATAACCCCTCTTCTTCCACCACATATTCAACTTCAGAAATTAGCTTTACATCTGATGGCTTGTGTTTTTTAGTTTCAAAGTACCCGGATTCTTTGGGCATACCCCTGGGTGCTATGTGCTTCCTATAACATCACTGATCTGCCTACCAACCCATTTCAGGACAATCACTAATATGTGTCTAGACTAAGTATGGGCGGATCTAGCGGATCTCGCGTACGCGAATTTGCGTATTTACGGATTCGCAATCCGCAAAATCCGCGAACTCTCGCGGATTTGCGGATTTTTGTGTTTTTTGTGTTGGCGAGCGTTCGCGAGGATTTGTGAACCATTTCGCAATTGCGAACTTACTTTTTGGCTCACAACGGCCGCGACTATGTTGTTTCTACGTCTGGTTTATAATCACAGGTTCACAGCACCCTCTGTTTCACCACTGCCACCCTCTGGTACACCCATGCCACCCTCTGGTACATCCTCACTGCCACCCATTAGGTTTGTTTATCACTGTAGATTATGGGGATGAAAAAAAGCAAGCACACCTGCCCTGCTTCAACTGCCATGAATTAATTTGGGGTTGATTAATGTGTCAGTGATTTTGAAACTTCCAGTCTGGCTGGCACCTGCTTCCTTCCTTAACTGTAATTTCCTTTCTGTTGCAGTGAAATTTTTTTTTCACAGGACCTTTATGGTCTACTTGTAGCTATTCTAAGAGCCTGCTGTTTGGGTCATAGCAGGGTCATAGAATAGTTGCAAATAGGCAACTGAACTCTGGAGGGGCCCCTCAGGAAGCACTAGAGTGAATGGTTACTAATGTTAAGTTTGAACTTTTGCACCTGCTGATTGCTTTCAGTTTAGCAAAAATCGTTTTTCTGCAATTTCGCGCCATTTGCGGGGCGCGAATCCGTGCGAGATTGATTTCGGAAGCCGTGAATGCGTGCGAATACACTATTTTTTTTTTTGCGGCGTGTATGTTCGCGTGATTTTGTGCATGTTCGCAAGGCGCTTGTAGCGATACGTTTGCGAAGTTACCCTAACGGTCGTACACGGGCGCGGCCATCTTGTTTGCGTGACGTAATTCCGTTTCCGGCCGCTTATGTGTAATCTCGCAAAGTGTGCTGTTTGCTAGTACAATTTTGCGCGTGATCGCGAGGCAAATCTCGCGCGAACTTACCCATGTGGTCGTGAACGGGCGCGGCCATCTTGTTTCTCATTCATTGCTATGGTTCTGGGCATGCTTTCTGTATCCTCTCTGAATCTCTTCCATCCTTTGCTTGTTTGAAGTTTTTTTGATCTATTTTACTTATTATCTATCCCTCTTTTTTTCTAGCACTATATTTTTGTGTTTTCTGCTACTTTTTGTTAATTTTAAACTACTTTTTTAAACTCTTTCCTTTTCTTCTTCCCTATTCTATTTCTTCTTTATTATTTACATTCATTTCTGCCCAGACCATGGTAAAGGGACCCGGGAAGCACCCTGAGAAGGGGAAGGGTCCCGCACCCCGTGCCCGGCTCCGGTGCGGGCGTTTGAGGGGGGAGCTAGTGATGCCACGGGAGATCTTTAGCGCGGAGGAGGTGGCCGCACTAATATTCCACGTCCAGCGCCGCCTCCCCAAGACCATCCTGGGAGGCGGCAAGATCGCAACCGGCTATGGCATCCGGGAGCGCCGGAAGCGGTGGGAGAAGGTGTGCCGGGCCATGTTTAAGCTCTCTGGGGTCCGGCGCACCTATAACCAGGCCACCCACCGCTGGACGGATGTCATGGACCGGGAACGCGACTTGCTGGACGCGCTCGGCGTAGAGGTACCCGGGCTTGGTGAGTAGTAGTAGCTATTTCTAGCTATTTCATCACTACTCTGTTTTATCCGGCTCTGTTATTTGCAAATCTTTGTTCTTTACCAAGAGCAATAATGCTGCCGATTACATTGTAGGTAAATTATATTTCAAAATCTTCTATGCATTTCAGGTGCACTGCTCTCCTTCTCAGTAGCCTTGCTTGCTACTATGCTTATTTGTTTTGTATTTTGTGTTCATTTCATTGGCCTGAGAAATTATGTATGAGTGTAGTGTAAAGAACTGCGTAATGCTAGACACTAAGGGTCATATTTTCAATTACCGGCGCATCCCTGCAAAGTAGCAGGGATGCAGCAGTAATTGTGCGCCATGCCACCACCACCACCCATGGGCCCAAAACGTCACAGAAGCCTTACGCATCTGTGCCGTTGTGGTATATAAATAAATAATACCGGATCTAGGTTTGACTGGACATAGCAATAACAGATAGCTCAATAAATAGGAGTCAAGATTCGAGGTAGTAGGAGTTTGCAGGTTTAATACAGCATAAAGGACAGGAACAGGACAACCTGCACAGGAATGGGATGGCAGCGCTGCCTGGGACAGGATTGGACTGGCGTAAGGGATCGGCGTAACATTTAATAACAGTGCACAAGCATATATACTAAAACAGTTGCATTGCAATACATACAATAGGCGGAGCAGTGGGTGTGGTCAATAGCAGTCGCGAAAGATAAGGGTGAAAGTGGGTGTAACAGGAGGCGTATACATAGACATGTGATGTAAACGTAACAGAATATGTCATAAATGGGGCGGAAACATGGAGGGGGCTACCTAAGGAGCCGGGACCTCTAACCTAATGGTGCGCGCAAACTGACAATGACGTGTTACTAGGAGAAGCTGGGGGCTATGACTTCTGTACTAGGAGCAGAGACTGAAGTCTGGAGAGTCAGGGCGACATGTACCTAAACACTATCTAGTATCTGATGTTTAGAGAACATGTTGATAGAATCCAAAAGTTATCGGGGTAAAGGCTAACAGACACTAAGACTGGTGCATGCATTATTCTACATGTAGTGCGTGTTGAAGAATATGAAATGACCATTAATACAGTATTTCTCTTACATG
Source organism: Lissotriton helveticus (assembly GCF_964261635.1). Classification (NCBI taxonomy): domain Eukaryota; kingdom Metazoa; phylum Chordata; class Amphibia; order Caudata; family Salamandridae; genus Lissotriton; species Lissotriton helveticus. The sequence goes on from NC_136059.1 coordinate 238,537,556, forward strand.
GAGACGTAAAGGCTAGACGATGACTGAAACTATTGATGCGATTCAGTAGTTTAGGAATGCAGAGAAGGAGGGCTGGACTGATAACTAGAATCATAACATACTCTTGGCAGACTAGCAGGCAGAGCCAGGCTGAACCGGGCACTGTGAGGCAGGAAGTAAGTGAAGGGTCAGGAATACAGGTGGGGGCTGTATCGCTCCTCAGCGAGGGCTCAGGAGACAGGAGCTGAATCTGGTGTCCGGGCCCTTTTGAGGCCTAGAAACGGGGACTTTACAATGAAATAACGTGCACACTGAGAAACGTGGCAACGTAACTTTACATAGGCCTGATATTCATAGTATTCACGAGAACTGGGAACTGGCATACTAGAGATGGACACAACTGTAATTGCGTCTTTAATCAAACATGGGGAATACATATGCATATTAATCATGCACACATAACATAAGATGGGGAACACGTAGGGACACAGAACATGGCAAAATTTACTTTTCCACATTCCCTCCTTGTCACTACGTTTCCATCAGGAAACATCAATATTCATGATACCATCTATCATTTCATACAGTATCATTTGCTCGTCTCGAATTTTCTTGGGACTGGATTTAGAACGGGACTTTGGACTAGGAATACAAGAGGTAGCACAAATGCCACAAATCGCAGGGCCACATTGTATACAAAGGCAACAACTGAATATGATCGCTACTGCAATACCTAGAAAGGACAACACTTTCCATCCCCAGGCGGAAATCATATTCCAGAACCAACCGGACCATGTCCAGGTGCCTGGATCTTGGTGTAACATATGGGCAATTTTATGGAGTCTGGTTATAGCTGAATAAACAGACGGCGCGTTATTAGGAATGAAAATGCAGCAACTAGATCCGATGACTCTACATGCCCCGCCCCTATCGGCCAGTATGACGTCAAGGACGAGACGATTCTGGAGCACGACAATTCTCATAAAGGATTGCTCCTCGGTTAAATTACCTAGAGCAGAAGTAGTCTCAATCACTACTGCTTCAAGTGTTCTGGTTAATCTACGTATCAGTTTACTATTCACAACAGTACCTAAATAGGGAAATACACCTTTATTGATATCTATATATTGTTCTATAGCAGTTTCAGTATAATCGACAATCGGGAGGTCTCTCTTGTGTCTGATATGTACTAGGTGGGAATTCCTATGATAGTCAGGTGGGGCTAGAAAAACTGGTGGCAGTAGGAAGGCAATGTAACAGGTTCCCTCCCAATCGAGGGGCAGACGAACATATGCGGTCTGACCACAAACAAAATAAGAATGACGTGAAGCTTTAAAAATAGATTTCCTACTGTCACTATACTTGACAATAGTAGTACAATCACTATGTCCTACATGTACGGAACCATTCTTTCGGACACATAATTCGCCTTTAACTGGTAGTACTGACATAGCAGGTAAGTCTGGAGTAGTATCAGACTGAACATTCAGGACCATAAAATTCGAAGAATAATTACCTAAATTATAAACTTCATTTTCTAGATCTAACCCTGTTCTGTGGGGAAGACCTTGCTTGTCTGGAAAACATGTACTGTTAAGAAAAGACATATCTGTTGAGGATGACGTTAACGTGGACCATGCTCCACACGAACCATTATGTGAAAATGGATAAGGAAACAGTGGCAGAACTCCCTTCGGTGTCTGGAAAGGGGGGAGTCGACCACACACCCAACAATTAGTGGCATTGCTGGTCTGGTGTGAATAATGTAACATGCGGATAAAGGAATTATTACGCATAGCAAGACGATAAGATAGTTCATGAGGAGGCAGATCACTAAACGTGTGCTCTACTGTAACAATAGAAGACTTATTTACATGAGAAACTGGAAAACACAAATAAAATGCATAACCTGTGCAGGTAATCATGAGGCTGAAAAACAATATGAAACTTAGAAAAACGATACATCGGATTGAGTTTTGACTAACTCTCTCACTATGGGGGTCTATTTTATACATGTCAGAAACCGGTCTAACCGTTTCACCTAGGGGAGGACTTAGACAATCAAACTGGCTGACTTATTTTACTAGACCTTAATTTTTTCTTATACTCCTGTTGCGGAGTTTTCTCTAACAGGGAGGGTTTAGTATCATTGTCTTTTGCGGGACAGTCCTTAAGAATAGTACTTTGGCAATCCTTAAAATCCTCGGAGACGTTCTTGGAAACAGTCTTTAATCCATAAAACTTTTTCACATGTGACAGGTGGACCCAGCCCTTCCTGCCTTCCAGCTTGACGGCAGTACGGGTGGCCAGGAGGACCTGTTTTGGCTCCTTCCAGCGAGGCTCCAGCGGACTTGAACGATCAAAGTTCCTCACAAGAACCAAACTTCCGGGAACGATTTCATGCGGTGCCACCTCGGTATTGTCTGGAAATGCGGCGGCAACCTGTGAACGACAAGAGTGTAGGGCAGACATCAAGGAAGCTAGGTAATCTGTCAGCATATTACTTGAAACATCGGTAATACTTCGGGGTCTAGGTGTACCCCACATGTTAGGGGGGCGGCCGAATACGACCTCGTACGGGGACAGACCTGATCTGGAATGTGCGACCATGCGCATATAAAACAAAGCGACTGGCAGAGCTACTAGCCAGTCCACACCTTTCTCTTTACATATTTTGGCAATGCGGATTTTCAGGGTCTGGTTATGTCTCTCTACGAGACCGGCTGCTTCAGGATGGCGTACACAATGGAACTTCCACCGGTACCCTAACAAAAGGGAGATGTGTTTCATGAGCTCAGATGAGAATGGCTGGCTGTTATCAGAATATACGACCCTAGGGAGTCCGTAGCGGGGAAAGAATTCACGAACCAACTGCTTGGCAGTGGTCGTGGCTGTGTAATCTGGGACTGGATATGCTTCTGTCCATCTGGACAAAGCGCATACAACTACAAGGACATACTTGAAACCTCGACATCGCTCCATCTGAATATAATCCATCTGGAGGACTTCAAAAGGGTGGTCAGGGGGCTGAAATCCACCTTGTTCCACCGGGACACTTTTACCTGGATTGAACTGGCAACATATCATACAGGTACGGACTTTCTGCTTGGCTGCAGCTCGTAAATGCTTGTTGAACCAAATGTTCTGGATACTGTCTAACATAGCTTTTTCTCCTAAATGTGCTGGACTATGTGCGGTATTGATAATGACTTGAACCATAGAGTCGGGGAGAAACCATGTGGCTCTACCCTTCGTTACCCATCCCTGATCTGTCTGGACCCCTCCTTGTTCGGACCATTTCTTGATTTCATCGGGAGTAGCATGTAACTGGATATCTATGACATCTTGAGTAGGGTCCTTAACTGTCATACAGGTAGTGGGAGCTGGAGTATGTGTCTGTGTCGGATTAACTGAAATGTCTGGAGTCTGTGCTGTAAGCTTGGCTGTGCGATCTGCTAGATCATTACCTTGAGAAATAATGTCAGTAACTTTCGTATGTGCTTTGCACTTCATGATAGCAATAGATGTCGGTAAATGTATGGCATCTAACAGAGCTTGAATAAGGAGACCATGCTGAATCTTGGTTCCATGAGAAGTCATGAAACCTCTCTCCTGCCAGAGTACTCCAAAGTCGTGTACGACTCCGAATGCGTAGCGTGAATCTGTATAAACATTAACTTTCAGGTTCTTGGCGTGTATGCAGGCTTGTGTCAGAGCAACTAGCTCTGCTGCTTGAGCAGACAGGGTGTCAATACGATGTGTTTCTATAACTTCAGTGTCAGTAGTCACTGCATACGCGGCTACTAGTTCTCCTGTACTTGTTCTCATACATGAACCATCCACATAAAGTGTCAGGTCGGCATCTGGTAATGGAATATCTGTCAGATCTTGTCTTGGCTTAGTCATAGTGTTAACTACTTCCACACAGTCATGTGTGGCAGGATTCGAATTAACTGACGGTAATAGTGTAGCAGGATTTAGAACGTTGCAGCGTCTGATTTCTATGTGTGGCTGGAACAGTGTCAGTTCATAACCTGTTAAACGTGCAATTGTCAAGTGCTGAGTCTGTGTTCGATTTAAAAGAACTTCCACGGAGTGTGGAACTTGTACTGTCAGGGAATGTCCTAATACTATGGAATCACTTTGTCTGATAGCTAGTGCTGTGGCTGCAACTGACTTGAGGCACGCAGGCAGAGCCTGGGCTACAGGATCTAGTGTGCTCGAAAAATAAGCACAGGGCTTGTATTGTCCTGCTTGATCTTGTGTGAGAACAGATAATGCTGTACCTTCGCGTTCTGTGACGAAAAGTGTAAAAGGCTTACTGTAGTTCGGTGTAGCTAGAACTGGAGCTTGGCATAAGGCTTTCTTCAACTCATTGAAACTAAGTGTATGTTCAGATGTCCAAGGGAGGACAGTCGATGCGGCTGCCTCCTGTGTCGTTAACTGTATTAGTGGTTTAGCTAGAAATGCATACTGAGGAATCCATTGTCTGCAGTAAGAAGTAAGGCCGATAAAAGCACGTACCTCCTTCTGTGTCTTGGGCTGAGGAAGACTCGCTATTAACTGGATACGATCTGGTGTCAACTGCCTACCCCACTTGGACAGCAAGTGGCCTAAATAGATCACTTGCTGGACACAGAATTGAAGCTTCGAAGGGGACACCTTGTGCCCCATCTCGGCAAGGAAATACAAGACTGTAAGTGATGCTCGCTCGCAAGCACGTTCAGAACGGGCTGTGATCAGTAGATCATCGACATACTGGAGCAGGGCAGTATCTGTTGGCATGTGAATGTTGTCTAGTTGTCTCTTAAGTGCTTGACTGTAAATGCTAGGACTTTCTGTGAAACCTTGAGGAGCTCGTGTGAACATATAGCTCCTTCCATTTAAACAAAATCCGAAAAGAAACTGGCTGTCTGGATGAATGGGGACACTGAAAAACGCGTTCTTGAGGTCTATGACTGTAAAAAATGAGGCTTCGGAATCAATGGCTGTCAATAGGGAAGAGATATCTGGGACAACTGGGTACTGGGGAATAATACATTTATTGAGTTCTCGAAGGTCAATCACTAATCGATATACTGGGGGTGCATTTGGATCAGTACGTTTCATGACTGGAATGATCGGAGAATTACATACATTGGAGTCAGTTTCTACAACTACTCCTTGAGCGATGAGCTCGTCAATAATTTTGGATAAGGCTGTTACAGCCTCAGGTGGCAATCTGTACTGTCTGATTCGTGGTAGGACTACACCTGGCTTGAGAGTCACACGATGGGGTGTGATTTGCATAAGACCTACATCAGTTGGACCTTGCGCCCATAGATGCTGCGGAACATTAGACAATCTCGGATCAAAATCTCGTAATACATAGTGACCCTTGAAGTCACGTAGAAACAGTCGTATTCCCTCGGGGGAACAGCAAATAACTGCACCTAATTCTTTCAGTGTTCTAATACCTAACAGATTTTCTGGACATGACTTCGTAAGTAACAGATCAGTAGTGCGGGACAATGGACCTACTTCTAGAGTAACTGGCTTAGATATCTCGTTTACAATAGGCTTTCCTGAAAATCCAAGGGAAACATTTCTAGAGCCTGAGAGCGGAGCCCCTGGAACTTCGTCGTGACTAATGGTGGTCCTACTTGCCCCTGTATCAATCAGAAACTTTCTGTCTTTCCCTAGTACTTGACTGTGAACATAGGGACCTTCTTGATCTACAGGAATCTCGATGAGAGGCAAGCCTACCTCCCTCTCTAGGCTGTTTCATGAGTACTGCTGATACTCTGGATACTCTGTCTGTGCATACTGGTACATCTGCTGTGTAACATGCTGTGTTGCAGCAATAGGCTGCGGTGCTGGAACTGTCTGTTGTGCATTCTGTGGCTGAGAAGTCTGTGAAACTTGTTCTTGTCTAGGCGGACGTGGTCTTTCTTTAGTCTTACCAGTGGCTATATTGTGTTTCAGGACTGCACACTCGTTTATGAAATGACCTGGCTGTTTACAATAATTGCATGTCCCTTTAACGGGAGCTGCAGGATGACTGGCTTGATTCGGACCCCTCTTCTGACTGTCTTGAGGAACAGATTGTGCAACTAGTACTTTCATTTTCGTGTCTTTCATACGTTTTCTCTCGTGTTCTTGCTCTTCTCTGATTCTATTCTGGTGATATTGGAGCATCTGTAACATCTGGGACGGGGTACTAGCTTGCCATGTACTTTCGACTTTCAAAACTCGATTCTTAACTTGTGGACTTGAATTCTCGACTAATTTAGTAACAAAAAGATGAGGGTACGACTCGCTACTCGTCTTCAAGCCACTGTTTATAATAAAACATTTTTCAAATCTAGAATAAAAATCACTAGTGTCTTCGTCTTGTTTCAGTGTACAGGCTGAGATCGCATCCCAGTCTTCCTTTTTAGTGGCTAATAATCTGGGCAAAACTTGTATTAACAATTCAGGTAATTCTTTACATTTCTCTCCAAGACCGGTACCTGGTACTCGTATCTTATCTTCAGCTTCTAGAACTGCCCAATCGATCTTTTTCTCTCCCACCTCCCATTCCTTTTCCTTGAGTTTCTCGTATACCCCTGCGGGCAACAGGACCTTTAGCATTTTAATAATATCTGGATACGTGTATTCTCCCATACGGAGCATGTCTTTTAATTCTCGGTGGAACCCTGCTGGATCTTTGTCATGACAGGGAATTAATTTCTTCATTTCTAAGAGTTCCATCTTGGTAACTGGGGTGTAAACAAATACTCTTTGCATTTCACCATCTGCTGTCCTGACTGGGTGTACTTCTCGTAACGGATTCTGTCTATCTATGTAAAACGGTTTACTTTCTGGAGGTGAAACATGAACAAAATGCGGGTTCAGGAACGTTCTATATTTGTGGCGTTGTTCTAGAATGACACTAATTAAATCGGTACCTAAACCTTTCCATCTATACTGGAGTAACTCGTTCAGGACATCGTGTAACGGACCTGGATCAGAATGTTGACCCTCATACAGAGTAATGAGGTGCTGGATCATATACATACCCACCAGTCGTTGCTTGGCTGGGGGCAGTTTCAGAAACATTTGTGCCACTATTTCGTCTGGAAAAGTGGTAGAATCAGTAATCCATCGGACTGCTGATCGGGCTAGTTCTTGTTCATGCATAGTACTTAATTCACTATAACCGATTCGTGATTTCAGGATTTGATCGGTAGCTTGAAATACTTGTTCTAGAGAACCTTGTTCTGGTGCTGGAAGATGAACAGTTTTCTTGCGTTCTAGGCGTAAATGGCGGTCTGGAAATCTAGATTTTCCTACATACGCTATTCTGGCGGGATTCTCGTTGTCTACCTCTTCAGTAGAAGAGTCATTCTCTTTCTCGCTTACTTGTGCTGCTTTACGTTGTTCGTGTAACTTTATTATTTCCTTACGAATTCTCTTGTACATACTCTCTATACTACTGATAGTTCTGTGTTTACCCTCGGCTATATTATCACTCCACCTTGTCAGGATTCTCATTTCGGCCGGATCTTTGGACGGGTAATCTTGTTCTCTTATTAAACAATTAATCAGAAACTTTAATAGCATGAGTTGGATCTCAGCTTTCCTTTGGGACATGGCTTCGCCAATACTTTCTGGATCATCCCCTGTACGGATGAAACGATATATTCTGTCTAGATCTTCTTTCATATTCGGTAGGGTGTCCAAATACCCGGTCACCCGTCTTACACGGATGGAATATATAACTGTACTATCATCACCTGCAACTGGATCATAGCGGCATTCAGTAAGAGCTCGTCGGATATCTGCAACGGACTTATATTTGGGCGTACGCTGTAACGCACTTTCATGTAACTCGACTAATGTTACACGTTGGTGTGGTGGCGGGGTACCAGGAGGACCTCCTCCTGCGGCCCCTAAACTGGTATCATCGACTGATACTCTTCGTGCTGGCAGAGTGGCGGGAAGTTGTAATGTAGGCTGGACCGGGGGTACCGTAGCAGGTACTCCGGTATCTGGAGGAGCAGGAATTGCATGATTTACAGGGACTGACGGAACAGGATTTGCATATTCCGGAACCGTGTCGTCCAAGTAGGACGAGATGAAAATATCAGCTGCGGTCGGTTTATTACGTAGCTTGGTCGGAACTAATGGTGGCGGAAAATTACTGGATGCCTCCGGGGTCGCTTTTGGCAAGCCCTCGGCAAGAAGAGGATACATACCCTTAATGAGGGCATTTCTCTGTCTGTCTGACTGTTCGGTTTTAACTCGTTCACCTATCTCGATTAATTCCCTTTCTTGGGCTCGTTCTAAGGATTCTCTACTTAATTCTGACTTTCTGATTTCTTTTTCGGTTCTTTTATGAGATTCTTTGCGCCATAACTCGATGGCATCTCTCTGTGACTGTCTGGCTTTCTTTTTCCATAATGCTTCTTCTACTCGCATGATGCACTCGGCATCCCATGTACCCGATACGGGCCATCTATACTTTTCTTCTAACTCTTTGGTGTACTCTACCCATAAATCTAGATACAATATGGCACTTATGCCATGCTTCTGATACATAAAGTGACCTGGACTGTCCCTAGGCGGGACAGGAACTGCTGCTTCTAACAGACCTTTTCTGGTTTTTAACTGACGTAGTTTAGAAAATAAAGGCATGACTGAACTGTAATCTAGACACAATACAATACACAATGAACACGATAAGTACACCACTTTCATACCACGACATTAAAATACATGAAGAACATTTAAAATAACAGTTCGAACAGAACACTACCTGGAATACGGAAAACAGAATACATGAATCTTCTCGAGAAACAGAACTGGCTAGAACAGAAACTAGATGCACTGCTGAAACAGTACGAAACTTACCGGTCTCATAAAGAGACACGTCAGGACCCGCATCCACCGAAGTGGACACTTCGTTTTGGGATCTGTGTACCACCAAACCCCACGGACCAGAGACAATTAGATTGACCCTGTCTAGATACTACCCCAGCAACGGTACTCACCGGGCAGCAAGAACGGAAGGCCTCGGACTGGACTGGACTGCTTCGACGCCGGACGGACGGACTTCGGACTTCTGTTACGGGTGGGCCTCCGGATACCTCGGACCTTGGACTCTCGGCTTGGGCTCTGGTCGGGACTCGCCGCGTTCCTCCACCGCCTCGTCTGGATGCTGGACCGCAACCTCCGTCTCCTCCGTGGGCCTGAGGGATACTTGAAGCAGAAATATCTGCACGTGGCCGGTATGGTTCCGTCACGGCTGCAGAGGGTCAGGGGGCATACGTGGCTTCACCGGCGCGTGGGGAAAGGGCAAGTCCCTGTTCGGGCGCCATTATGTGGTATATAAATAAATAATACCGGATCTAGGTTTGACTGGACATAGCAATAACAGATAGCTCAATAAATAAGAGTCAAGATTCGAGGTAGTAGGAGTTTGCAGGTTTAATACAGCATAAAGGACAGGAACAGGACAACCTGCACAGGAATGGGATGGCAGCGCTGCCTGGGACAGGATTGGACTGGCGTAAGGGATCGGCGTAACATTTAATAACAGTGCACAAGCATATATACTAAAACAGTTGCATTGCAATACATACAATAGGCGGAGCAGTGGGTGTGGTCAATAGCGGTCGCGAAAGATAAGGGTGAAAGTGGGTGTAACAGGAGGCGTATACATAGACATGTGATGTAAACGTAACAGAATATGTCATAAATGGGGCGGAAACATGGAGGGGGCTACCTAAGGAGCCGGGACCTCTAACCTAATGGTGCGCGCAAACTGACAATGACGTGTTACTAGGAGAAGCTGGGGGCTATGACTTCTGTACTAGGAGCAGAGACTGAAGTCTGGAGAGTCAGGGCGACATGTACCTAAACACTATCTAGTATCTGATGTTTAGAGAACATGTTGATAGAATCCAAAAGTTATCGGGGTAAAGGCTAACAGACACTAAGACTGGTGCATGCATTATTCTACATGTAGTGCGTGTTGAAGAATATGAAATGACCATTAATACAGTATTTCTCTTACATGGAGACGTAAAGGCTAGACGATGACTGAAACTATTGATGCGATTCAGTAGTTTAGGAATGCAGAGAAGGAGGGCTGGACTGATAACTAGAATCATAACATACTCTTGGCAGACTAGCAGGCAGAGCCAGGCTGAACCGGGCACTGTGAGGCAGGAAGTAAGTGAAGGGTCAGGAATACAGGTGGGGGCTGTATCGCTCCTCAGCGAGGGCTCAGGAGACAGGAGCTGAATCTGGTGTCCGGGCCCTTTTGAGGCCTAGAAACGGGGACTTTACAATGAAATAACGTGCACACTGAGAAACGTGGCAACGTAACTTTACATAGGCCTGATATTCATAGTATACACGAGAACTGGGAACTGGCATACTAGAGATGGACACAACTGTAATTGCGTCTTTAATCAAACATGGGGAATACATATGCATATTAATCATGCACACATAACATAAGATGGGGAACACGTAGGGACACAGAACATGGCAAAATTTACTTTTCCACACCGTAAAGGCGGCACATTGCTGGAGTTGCGTGCCAACGATGGCGCAGCTCCAGCAATGCTCTGGGGTGCCCTATCTCCCCAATGCTGCATCAAGCCATACGTCGGCTTCAAGCAGGCGCAGTGTTTCAGTCACGCATCATTGTCCTAAAAGTGACTGATTGACATCTTGTAGATTTCCCTCAGCCACTTTTAGGATTCGTTCCTGCGCAGGAACGCCCTCCCTTGCGCCGGAACGCCCCCTGATGGCGCAGGGCTTTACAACGTGATGCATCTCCCATATGCGTCATTTTTTTTTTATATACGCCGCACCATGGCGCCTCTTTTGTTCTGCCGCTGCGTCACAAAAGTCACGCAACAATGGAGTAAAATGAGCCGCAAGGGACTTCTAAATCAGCCCCAACAGACTGAAGTCCAGTACTTCCTTTAGACACATGGCTATAAGAAGAAATAGTGGTAGTGGTCAGTGGATTGATAGTTTGAGTATTCACTGATCTGCAAGCACGATGGACTTTGTCTGTCACTTCGCGTGCAGCGGACTGCTGCCTGCCAGGCCTAGGCAAACCTTTTTAGTAGTCTGTTTAGTGAGTTACATAGGAACTTTCAAAGTCAACGGTCCGCAAATCAGGCAATACGAATAACGTAGTATACCATATGAGCTTGGTCAATATATCCTGTGGAATAGTTGTCTATCTATTTGCTATTTCTCCAAAATATATTGTTATTGTTCTTTTGAAATGTTTGATTTGGTTGACAAATCTCATCCATGTTTTCTGGTCTTTCTTTCTTTCATGTTGTACATCAGCTCCCCCCAAGGGCAAGAGGACACAGGAGGAGGAGGAGGGTGCTGTTCAGGAGGATGCAGGCCAGGATCGGGCAGGCGAGGGCGCCTTTGCTGGCCCCAGTAAGTTTTAATTTTAATATAGAGTACCTATTTTTTCCTAGCGTTCCTCATTCGATTTTTTCTAAATCGTCTTTGATCTTCTTGTAGACTGGATCTAAATTCTTATCCTGCCTCGACTATGACTCCCTGTGGTATTACTAGATTATTCTTATTAGTCTGTCTGTGTAGCTAACTAAGATTGCACATTTGGCAATTCCATTGGACTCCCATTCTAGTCAGCAATAGCTCTATGCACTGAGTGCAGTCCTCTGGGATTGTCCATAATGTCTTTTCAAGTCTTCTAAATGTTTATGCTTTGACAATTGCCAACAATAAACAGGTGAATGACCACCAAGAAAGAATAAGATACTACTTTACTTTTGGTTTAGATAGGAGGACAATCCATTCTACTACTGTTGCAGGGACAAATCTGCACAAACCGAACTATGAACACTAAATAGTGCATTGTTTATCAATTATAATAGGCGCAGGTAGACTTTCTTTCCACATACCTCAGTGATATCAGACTTTGAAGAACCCCCAATCTCCTTACTGACTAGATAGTGTGGCAGAGTCATTTAGCTCCCAAAGTCACCGATGATTGATCCCCAATGATGATTAGATTATCCAACGCAGGACAAGAGTACGGAGTCAGTCAAGAAGTGTCAGAGGCACTCATGCTTGCAAAAATTCCAAAACCTTTAGCTCATCCACTCTAGTCTGGAGGACCAAAAACCACAGAGTCTATTTAAGTTTAAAAGCTTAATTAAAACTAAACACATTTATTAAAATACACTTTGTCATAAAAGTAAAAGTTTAACTGAAAATGGAAAAGTGCTTAGTGCTAACGATTAATTGGACACATTTCTTGTGGTCGAGCTGAGCTCTCACCTGGTTTGAACTTGAGCTTGACCCTGATCGTGTTCTTAGAAGTCAAGCTTCTGTTAGGAGAAAAAGTGGCGTGTGTTAAAAATAAAAAGCAAGCATTCATCAGTTGTGCCAAAAAGTGCAGCAAGACAACAGCCTTCCCTGGAAAAAGGGACATTTTTACTTTAGAGTATACAGTTACAAATTATTATATTGTATTTCGTTTTTTAACATTTCTTTATTCCTCCTAGACCAAATATTATATAGTAGTGAGTGGTGTATTTCTAACATTCTTAAATGTACTTTGTAGGTGTAACATCTGGTGGCGGGGCCAGCGCGGAGGTGGTGGTGTTGGACGAGGACTCTGGGGAGGATGCGGTGCAAGTGCCGGACTTTCCTGTGAGGGTTCACACGGTGGTGGCGGGAAGAGGTAAGTTATATATTCCTTACTTGTTGAGATTGAAGACTGCATAGTGTGCTTTCTGCATGGGTGTATAATTAATCAACCAGGTAGTAGCCTCCTCTAAATGTACTTCGACTTAGCTGTGAAGTTTTTGGTGAGAAGAATCCCAATAAGATCTTAGATGAACTTGATGGATGGGATGAACGAAAAGTGAAACAAGGGTGTAAGTAAGTGAGGAAGGACGAGAAATTTGATGACGGCTTCCAAAGAAGAATGATATGTGTTTGCTTGGTCCCCGAGGTGGCTGGGAAGGAAAGAATATGGTATGGTGCATGGCTGGGTCAATGATGAAGCAAGAATGGGTGGAAGGAGAACAGCCTGGGTGGGTGAAACAGAAACTGTATGTGTGCATATACTTTGAATGGATGGATGCCTGGAGCATGGTATTATCTGACTCTTAGATAGCATATGTGTATCTAGAGAGAGTAGATGGTCACTGGATGAACTAAGTGTTACCTTGAAGAGCATGTAACACCGCACCCGCACGTCCGTTCCAGTGTAGGGAAGGCATAGGGAAGGCAACTGGCAAGGAAAATAAATTGTAAATTTGTCCAATACTACCATGAATAGTAGCAGTAGTTTGTATTGCAACTGCAAGCACAGCATATATCCGGTTATTACGGTGGACACTCCGTACCTCTCTTAATAACTTTAGTTTAGTAGTAGTACGTCATTCATGTGTGGGTGTATCACTGTTCACTCAATAATAAGCAAAGCATCTAAAGTCATCCCATATGTCATCAAATACATCCTATGTGAAGTGATAGATAATCAAATTATTTAGCTTCTTCATTTTCCTTTTCTAGTACTCATTTGCACTGTAGGGTGAAAGGTAAATTAATTAAGCAGCAGCCCTTGTAACAGAGTATTCTCAGTGCCACCCGTAATAGAAAAGTAATAGCTTCACCACCTGCATGTACTGGACCGGTACAGTAACGCAAGTCTGTCTCACTCATCATGGTGTGCGTCTGTTTTTCTCGGGTGCAAGTTCACTGCGCTGGCATTCTGCCGGCTTGCATAAGATAACGTACCAATTTTCCTAAACAAGAGAGAAGAATAAGAATAAGACTGGTGTACTGTCATAGTCGACTGTAATGGAAGTCCATAGTGGTCGTAGAATTTGTTCATTAAACTCCCACTAATGTTAGAGCAAGGATGCAGAAGTGGGAGCCTGGGAGGTTAGATAGATACTGTCCTCAATAGTTATGTACTGTGCTTTCAATTTGCTACTTGTACTGTGACACAACTTTCGGCTCAATCACTTTGTGTTATTAATGTTAAGGAGCATTGGTTACAGACTATGTCTTTCTTTCTTCATATAGTTGCTCCTTCCAAATCGACATCACGGAGGGAGCAGGCTCGAATGGCCCGGCAACGGAGGCTGGATGCCACTGTCGCCGAATATCGGCGGCTGGTGGCCCTGGAGGAGGAGGACACGTAGTCAACCGGTGGAACCACAACATCCTCCACTGGGACAGCTGCATCCTCCTCCGTGCCCCCACGGGCTGCCAGCCAGCGCAGTGCTCCAGTGGTACGGAGCCGGGCTACCAAAGCCAACCGCCACCGCCAAGCAGCAAAGACACCAGCTGCCCCCCACAGGCGCTGCAAGGCACGCCAGCGCCGCCTAGGACTCAGAGTGTCCTACCTGGAGCAGGAGGTCCATAACTATAAGAACTTGGTGGAGGGCCTCCGCTTCGACCATGCCACCCTCCGCAAGGAGTATGATGCCCTGGCCGCTAAATTCACCAGCACCCTCCAGTAGTGTAGTGTCCCTTGCCCTTTTTTTAGAGACTTTTGTGGGGTGGGATTTGGGAGTTGGGTTCTTTTTGGGACTTTTTAAAGACAATCGTTGGGGTTAGGGAGGGTCTTGAGGGAGATTATTTTGTTAGGGCTACATAAATATACTTTTTTAAACTTTATCTGACCATACCTGTTTTTTACTGCTTTTGAGTCTGGTGGGTGGGGGTTTAACAGTAAGTTTGTTTTCCTGAAGAGTCCTAGGACTTTAGTAGTACTACCGTCAATCTCTCGTCTAGTCCTAATACTCCATTATACTACCTCCCACCAAAGGCTTATCTTACCTGTAATTTGTGCTTGAAATTAGGGCTAGGCCCAGGGCTGGCTCCACGGGAAATGGGGATTAAGGTTGGCAATCCTGGGCGGATGAAATGTCCTCATTGCGGTGGTACTAGTGGTGTGACACAGTGGCAGTTGCATGCCTATGGAAAAAAAGAAAACAAAACCTGGTTTGTCCTTACTGTAGCATTACAACGGTTACGGTACGATAGAGAATATAGCAGGTGACAGTACACTAGAACAGTGCCACAATGTAGCCTAACAAATGGTAAAGTATTGCAAGTATAACTAGTACTTGCGTTGAATTTATTTGACATTGGCTCCTACTACTACAAGAAATAGTACTGAAGCTGAGTAAGTCTAGAATATATCATCGGATTCCTTCACCAGCCTGTTGCTATGACCTTATCCTCCCCAGCAAGTGTGTGGAATTATTAATGTCATTTAGTCACACATCAAGCAAAACCACACAGCCCGGGGGAAGAGGGTTAGGGTTTGGAAAATGGATGGGAATGGGGGTTTCTTTTTGGGTAGGTTTTGTTGAGAGAAGAAAAAAAAATCACAGCATGGACAAACAATAATTGCAGATAAAGAAATGGCTGTAGGGATCAATTTAGAAGCAGAGAGAGATCCAAGAAATGCAGTCAGACTCATAGAAGAAAACAATGGATACTGCATCTGTATGTTGTTGGAGTTGTCCTGTTGAATTTGGTAAGTAAGTTGCATGCAGCAAACAATTCCTCTTATTAGCGGCACTCATCCATTCCAGCTGACGCTTCGTCCATCAATGTTGGTGACCACTGACAGAAGACACCCTGTCCACTGCCTGCCTGGCGGATGTTGACTGAAACCCGGCCTGTAATTATTGAAAGGAAAACAGGAAGTGCTATTACAATACCACTGATAAATAAATATAAGGTATGTACGCTGTGTGGTGCAAAAAAGTCACACTTTGATTTTCCTAATAGACAGTACAATATTTTTGAAATTGCGTACTCTGTCTGAGTCACCTTTTGAAGGATAAATAAGTATGGCCAAATTAATTTAGCGGATCTTTCCCCTCAAGCTAGGTGTACTGTAAACTGTGTTTTAGAACAAAATTAGACCTTCCCAGCAATGCTCCCACCAAGACCCTTACTAAAGCCAGTCGCAAAAATGTAGAAGAACCCCAATCAGATCTCAAAAAACGAGGCCTAGCAGAAAAATGCTGACAAAACGTACTTTGAAAGTAAAAGTAGGCCCAAATACCCCCTTACCCACCGTGGATTGTATTCAAACCACTTGCAAGCAAGCAAAAGTATCCATAGCCTGTTGCAAAAATCTAGAACACCCCAAAACACATGCAATCCTGCTGCTAGGGCTAACCCTAACGAACCATAAGTTACAAAAAGTGCCAAAAGGCTTTTCCTTATGGATTTTGTCCAAACCACTTCTATCCGGTATTAGACCTTCCCAGGAATGCCCCAGACCCGCCAACCCACCCGCAAAAAAGCACGCAACAACACCCCCAAACAGCCAAAAAGCAAAATCTCATACTTACAATATCTCTCGGCCTTCGGTCCACACGCGCTGTGCAGCTAGGTCATCATCATAACTCCTGTTTTCCACCACGGATTTCCTGAAAAGCAAATGCAATCAAGATTAGACTGTCGCAGCAGTGCTCCGACAGAGACACCAAAACCCACCCACAAACACCAGGAAGCCCCCCAAACAGGCCCCCGAAAACGCTACATTGAGCAAGATGTCAGAAGAAATAGCAAAAAAAAATTCTGCATGGATTTAGTCCAAACCACTTCTATCCGGTATTCGACCTTCCCAGGAATGCCCCAAGACCCGCCAACCCACCCGCAAAAAGGCACGCGACAGCGACCCCCAAACAGCCAAAAAGCAAAATCCCATACTTACAATATCTCTCGGCCTTCGGTCCAAACGCGCTGTGCAGCTAGGTCATCAATCATCATAACGCCCTGCAATCAAGATTAGACTGTCGCAGCAGTGCTCCCAGACCCCAAAAGTCACCCACAAACACCCAGAACCCCGCCAAAGAGCACCTCAAAGGCAAGCAAGTCAGCAAAAACGGCAAGAAATTTCCGCTTCATATTTGGTCCAAACACTTTTATCCGTTATTAGAGCTTCACAGCAATGGGCCCAGAGCCGTCAACTCACCCGCAAAGAAGTAGAACACCTCCACAAGTGCTGAGTCTTTCTTCATTGGGCGTAATCCAGCCCTCTGCTTTGAGGGAAATAGGAGTCTGGAGGAGGAGGATAGAGGAGCATGTTCTTCTGAACTTGTGAACCTGAGGAATGTAGACTGCGGCACCTTCAAATCAATAAGCAAACAAGTGAAGACAGTTCTGCTGATGGGCTTGTTTTTGTGATTAGGTGATTAAAGTTTGAATTAAATTAACTGTGCAAAACAAAGAAAGACAGACACACAGGAATAAAAGTGAATAAGGACGAAAAAGAAAGTTATTGATTCATTGTCTCATTTTCAGGGCTCGGTGTCAGGGAATAAGAATAAGAGTTCGTCATCATACTCTGTGAATTCAGGCAGGATGAGGTCAGCGTCACCGAACAGAGAACAAATTCCCTCATCTACGTTGCTGTCCTCCTCGTCTTCATGCGGCGTGCTTTCTCATACTTTGTAATCTGGTGGTATGAGGTGCTGATTCATCTTGATCATTGTTAGCCTCTCCACATTTTTGGGCGAGAGGCGGCTCCGTTTGGGAGTTACAATGCCACCAGCAGCACTGAAAACACGTTCAGAAGACACACTTGCGAGTGGGCAAGACAAGTAGTTTATAGCCAGGTTGAAGAGCTGTGGCCACAATTGTTTTTTCCCATGCCAATACTCCAATGGCTCATCATTAAGAAAGACCTCTGTTGAGTCATTCAGATAGTCCTGCACCATCGACTCAAGGTCCTCAACGGTTCCTCCACTTTGCTTACTTTTTGCTGTGCCTGTGACCTTTTTTAGAGAACCATACCCAAGCCAAGATAGCCAATCCTCTTCAGCAGCCAATGTTACTCTTGTGTGTGGTGCAGATGATCCGGTTGCCGGTGTCTTTAACGGCTGAGAGGTCACTTGTGCCACAGCCACAGGTGCAGAAGTGGATTCTTTTGACTGGGATGGCCTGCTGATGCTGATGCTGATGTACTGCCTTCTCCTTCAATATCCTGCCGTTCTTTTTCAAACCTCTTGGCTGACCAGGCTAGCCAACGTTTGTACTTTTTAACATCTTCATCAGCAAAAGGAAAGAATGCTTGGCCTGCCAGCGCCTTTTTGTAGCGTGGATCCAGAATAGTAGCACAAATGTAATGCTTTTCTGAGTTGATCATTTTAAGACGTTCATCACCACGTAGGCGCTCTAATAATTTCTCCGACAAAACAAAAGGGTCTTTGTTTTTTTCATTTTTTTCTAACTCAGAAGACACCGCCTTCAGTTGGTGCTCCAGCATGCACAACAATGAGATAGCTTTTCCCAAATTACAGTCCTCCTTGCTGACTGCACGCGTGAAGACCTCAAAAGGACGAAGCATTTCTGTCAGGCTTTTAACTATTTCCCAGTGCGCCGCATCCATCCTCAGGTCCTTCTGAGCTGTACCCAGTATTAAGAAATAGTGATCGAGTACCGTATACTGCTCATACAGACGCTCAAGCATGTAGAAGGTTGAGTTCCAACGTGTTGCCACCTCCTGGATGAGTGCTTTCACTGGCATTCGACGTTCATGTAGCAGGCTCCTCAGATGCTTCCGGGCCTTAAAAGAATGGCTGAAATGGTTTCACATTTTTCGGCAGGTGGCCATTACCTCGCACGCTGGACTGTCTTTATCACTCAAGAATTTTTGAACTACCAGGTTGATACAGTGCGCCAAACACGGCACTCTGAAATAGTCACCCAGCGCCATGGCCTTAACTACATTGGCGCCATTATCCGTGGAAACATAACCAATCTGGCGTTTTTTTGGGGACAGCCAGTGAAAGACCTTTTTGTTAAACTCGTCCAAAATGTTTCGTGCTGTGTGACTTTTCTCCAAGCCAAACATGGCTAGTGTTGCATGTTTCCGAGCAGCTTTAAAAACTTGGTCTGGGTCAACACCTGCGTTTAGCTTTGCTTTAACCCCTGAAAAAGAGACCCAGTGTGCAGTGATGCACATGTAATCAGCGCCTGCGCCACTGGTCCACATGTCTGTTGTCAGATGTATAGTGTGAACAGCACTCTTCTGCAAAGCTGCCCCAATCACCTCCAGCACATCTTCATGTAGTGCTGGAACCGCAACACTGGCAAAATAGAACCGGCTAGGAACCTTCCATTTAGGGCAGAGCGCTGCCACTAATTCTAGAAAACCTACCGCTTCTACAAAAGAAAAAGGGAGAAGGTCCACAGCTAGCATTTTAGCCAGCTTAGTGTTATACAGACGCGTCAGTGGGTGGTTGCGTTCATATGGCGCGTCTGAACAAAACATGGTTCTAATGTTGCCCTGGACCAAGCATTTACGGGATGATAATGACTTCTTTGACCCAATTATGCTCGCTGGTGAACTTTTTCGCGTTGGTGTCTCACTCGCTCCAACACTCTTAGTGTGCCTCACATGGGGTGTGCTGCTGACAGGGGTACTGGGTGTAAGTGTAGTGTTTGACACGTCTTCTTCCTCCTCGTCATCATCAGATGAAACATCAAAGTTTTTTTGACTTCCAATTCGGGCTTCCTTGATCGCCTTTAGGTGCGCAATCCATTGGACAGTGTGCTGTCTCTCAAGATGACCTCTCTGGCCTCCGGTACCATAGTTGGTACCTGACTTACCACGACTAACTGCAAGCTTACAAAGGGTACAAATGGCGAACTTTTCCCTTTTTGGGCAAACAGTAAAGAAGTCCCAAACTGGGGACTTGAAGTGTCTGTGGGGCCTGGAGGAGGCGGCGATACTGGTGGTGGTGGTCATGCTGCTAATGCCAGATGAAGGGGAGGATCTGGATTGCCCAACTTTTGTACGTTGTGCACTTTCACCGCCACTAATTAAGGTCGAGGTGGATGGAGGTCCCTTCTTGTGAGAAAGAAATATGGAAGCGGTACGAGTTGGTGTACTACTTAACTCCAATGATTGTGGTTTTTCCACTGCCTCCTCGTCGACATCATCATCATCACGCTCAGCAGATTTTCGGGCTAGGGTCAAAATGTCTGTTTGCTGCATGCCCGCTGGGGCTGCAGTGACCTTTATGATAACTGGGTCGTCGTTGTCAGAGTCTTCATCAGCAGCAGTATCCGCCACTTCTTGTTGAGCCTCATCATCACACTCCATAACTCTGAGACTTTGGACGAGCTTCCTTTTATGCTTAACTACCTTTGTCAGATCATGGTGTGCCTCACTCTCAGACGGCAGTGGTGCTGGTTCCCAATTTTGATCCGTATCATCAGAAGGAGGTGTGCTTGAAGAAGATGTAGACACCACCCTTGATCTCTTCCTTGCTAGGGGTGTGGAGGACAATGAATGATCATCAGGAGGAGTGTCTTCCTCAAATGATACCTCGCCTTGATTGTCGATTTCCTGATGTGCCCCTACTTCGGGAGGAACAACTATTGTGGGCACTTGTGACCCTCCATGCACCTCTGCTTGCGCATCTCCTTGCGCTGCCTCTCCTTCCACATGTACTTGGGCTTATACTTGCACATGTGGTTTTTGTTGCGGCTGTGGTTGTTCAACACTCGTCAGATGAGTTACAACAACCTGTGTTGATTGAGGGACATTGCTGCTACTTTCTTGCGATGAGCCAACATCACTGGTCGATGGTGATTGAACAACTAGACTAAGTGCCTCTGCCGCAGTCAAGGGCTTGGACTTAAGTTGGCGTGGTGGTGGTGGTGGCACTGAACCCAATGGAGCGGGGGTGCTGCTCCCAGCTTGGTCCCCAGCAGATTCCGCTGCTGCTGCAGGCGTACTTTTTTTTTTTCGCCCAAAAAAAGGGGCGACGGCACACCAGTCTCCTTGGTAACTTGCTTCTTCTGCTCCTTACTGGCAACTTTCTTGCTAGAGGAGCTACGGGTAACTTTTTTTGGGGCCATCTTCTTCAGAGCAGGTCAGAACAGCAGGCAGCAGTTGCACGAGTTGCAGAGTTGTCTGTGTCCTGACGTGACGTCGCGTGACATTATGCTGCACACACACACCGCTGCAGGACTTCTTCCTGGCACTGATGGTTCTCTTGAGTCTTGTGCACCTAAAAGCAATGGAAGACAGAGGAACATCAGTTCAGTTATACACCCCAAAAAATCGAAAAACACAGAAAAATCAGCACAATCCCATGCCATCCATGATGTTTACATTCAAGACACCACACAGAAAGACTAGGCCCATGCAACACTCAGTACCCCTGGGCATAATGGAAGAAAAGTAGGCAAAATAAGTGCAGGCCTCAGACACTGCCTCTCTTCAAAATGGCCCCTTGCACCCCAAGCACATGTTGCCTGTACCAGCCAGCACTCAAGATGGCCACCACCACCACCCACATGGCCAGTCCAAATCAACAGTACACCCCCAAAAAACAGAAAAACACCCAAAAATCACCACAATCCAATGCCATCCAGGATGTTTACATTAAAGAGAGTGAGACCACACCACAGGCACACTCAGTCCATGCACCACTACCCCTGGGCAAAAGGCCACACCAGCAGCCCCAGAAAACAACAAAAAACACAAAAATCAGCACAATCCCAGCCCATCCATGGCCTCAATGGTGTTTAAATTCAAGAGGACACCCCACAGAAAGACTAGACCCATGCAGCACTCACCACCCCTGGCAAAGGGCCCCACCAGCAGCCCCAAAAAACGACAAAACCCACAAAATTCAGCACAATCCCAGCCCATCCATGGCCTCAATGGTGTTTAAATTCAAGAAGACACCCCACAGAAAGACTAGGGCCATGCAACACTCACTACCCCTGGGGATAATGGATGAAAAGTAGGCAAAATAAGTGCAGGCCTCAGACACTGCCTCTCTTCAAAATGGCCCCTTGCACCCCAAGCACATGTTGCCTGTACCAGCCAGCACTCAAGATGGCCACCACCACCACCCACATGGCCAGTCCACATCAACAGTACACCCCAAAAAAACTGAAAAACACCCAAAAATCACCACAATCCAATGCCATCCAGGATGTTTACATTAAAGAGAGTGAGACCACACCACAGGCACACTCAGTCCATGCACCACTACCCCTGGGCAAAAGGCCACACCAGCAGCCCCAAAAAACGACAAAAAACACAAAAATCAGCACAATCCCAGCCCATCCATGGCCTCAATGGTGTTTAAATTCAAGAGGACACCCCACAGAAAGACTAGGCCCATGCAACACTCACCACCCCTGGGCAAAGGGCCCCACCAGCAGCCCCAAAAAACGACAAAAACCAAAAAATTCAGCACAATCCCAGTCCATCCATGGCCTCAATGGTGTTTAAATTCAAGAAGACACCCCACAGAAAGACTAGGCCCATGCAACACTCACTACCCCTGGGGATAATGGATGAAAAGTAGGCAAAATAAGTGCAGGCCTCAGACACTGCCTCTCTTCAAAATGGCCCCTTGCACCCCAAGCACATGTTGCCTGTACCAGCCAGCACTCAAGATGGCCACCACCACCACCCACATGGCCAGTCCACATCAACAGTACACCCCAAGAAAACAGAAAAACACCCAAAAATCACCACAATCCAATGCCATCCAGGATGTTTACATTAAAGAGAGTGAGACCACACCACAGGCACATTCAGTCCATGCACCACTACCCCTGGGCAAAAGGCCACACCAGCAGCCCCAAAAAACAACAAAAAACACAAAAATCAGCACAATCCCAGCCCATCCATGGCCTCAATGATGTTTAAATTCAAGAGGACACCCCACAGAAAGACTAGGCCCATGCAACACTCACCACCCCTGGGCAAAGGGCCCCACCAGCAGCCCCAAAAAACGACAAAAACCACAAAGTTCAGCACAATCCCAGCCCATCCATGGCCTCAATGGTGTTTAAATTCAAGAAGACACCCCACAGAAAGACTAGGCCCATGCAACACTCACTACCCCTGGGCATAATGGATGAAAAGTAGGCAAAATAAGTGCAGGCCTCAGACACTGCCTCTCTTCAAAATGGCCCCTTGCACCCAAGCATATGTTGCCTGTACCAGCCAGCACTCAAGATGGCCACCACCACCACCCACATGGCCAGTCCACATCAACAGTACACCCCAAAAAAACAGAAAAACACCCAAAAATCGCCACAATCCAATGCCATCCAGGATGTTTACATTAAAGAGAGTGAGACCACACCACAGGCACACTCAGTCCATGCACCACTACCCCTGGGCAAAAGGCCACACCAGCAGCCCCAAAAAAACAACAAAAACACAAAAATCAGCACAATCCCAGCCCATCCATGGCCTCAATGATGTTTAAATTCAAGAAGACACCCCACAGAAAGACTAGGCCCATGCAACACTCACCACCCCTGGGCAAAGGGCCCCACCAGCAGCCCCAAAAAAATGACAAAAACTACAAAAATGAGCACAATCCCAGCCCATCCATGGCCTCAATGGTGTTTAAATTCAACAAAACAGTTGTATCATGCACCCATAACCAACCCTGGTCCTACTGGATACTGTGGCTACCCACAATATATTTTATTTAATGTTCTGAAAAAGTTCCAAAATTGTAGTTGCAACAACTGTAATGCCCCAAACAAACTTACTTGTGAAAGTTGATTTCTAATCCAAAAGTGATCCAAAGAAAGTCAAAAAGGCCTCAAATCCAAATATCCAGCAGCACCCACAAAAAGTAATCCTTCCAGGTCAAGGTCCAAATGAAAGTGACCAGCACATGAAGAAAGCACTGGGAGGAGCCTGCTGGACAGGAACAGGAAGTTGGAGACTGTGGGGCACTTCCTTCCTCCCCCCACCCCCAAAAATGGACTACTTGCAAAAAAAAGGCCATGCAAATGTCAACCTGAGGAGTGATTCTGATAAAAATCATCATTTTCTGAAGGTTTATCCTGTTTGCTGGTGAATTTCTTGTGCAGAATTGCAAAATTTCTATTTCGCGAGTGCGAGATTGTTCCTGTCCGCCGCAACTACGTGTTCGCAATTGCGAACTCTCGCGAGGCGTGCTGTGCAAGGTGGCAAGCCGCGATTATGTATTCGCGGGAGCCAAACTCCCGCGGGATCCCGCAGCAAGATCCAAAATGGCGCAGCACTCGCAAAATATGATCGAGAAAAACAACTCGGCAAACGCTAAATGACGGAAAGTGAACGCCGTGCACCACGCCGCGCGCCGCAATATTGTATCACCAAGCAAAAAATCCGCTGCAAGCGAATTCACGGATTTTCGACAAATTTGCGAGAGTTCGCGGATTGCGAATTTGTCGAAAATCCGAAAAATCCGCGTTCGGAGCGGATTTTACGCCCATGCTTAGTCTAGACTGGCAAACTGTTTTTGTAGCAACAGCAGAGTGAGGCTTCATGCTCCAACAGCATCTTCGTTGGATGATGATACCATGTATGTTACTTGCTTTATGCTGTATCATCTTGTCTCTGCAACAACTCCATATTAGGTGGACCAATATTGCATCATCTCCTCAGCAACATCTCTGGCATCTAGCAACAAACAGACAATTAAATGTGTGGCACGAGACAAGGTGTGGTCATACCATGCTATCATATTATTAGTAACAAGAAATTAGCAGCATACAATTGAAACGTCAGCATGCCCGCTTAGGGCAGGTAATTCAGCAGTTATATGTATAAACAAAAACCTATAGCTATGTTGCAGGCCCCAAACTCAGAAAAGACTGCTTGGGTTAAAGCATTATGAGCTGATATTTTAGTTACTTGCAGAGAGGAATAGGCAACTGCCTTTACAAAGATTATATTTTATTGGTAAGATTGATTGAGCTTGGCGTAAAAAAGGTCAGTGTAAGTTTACCTTCAGAAAGCGTATTCATATAATAAGACTAAACATTAGATGTTCCAGGGCATCACTGTACCGAGACTGCAAAGTTCAGGTCTCGCTACAGACAGCTTTAACTGTCTTGGAGACTTATGTTACCAACATATTAAAAACATATGTGTAATAGTGAGCTTTGGGTCAGGACACTTCAGCCAATGGCATTCATGTGTTTTTATGGTTTTGCCATTGGTGGAGGGTCAGCCTTCAAGGCCATGGAATTTCGTGAACTGATACATTGCCCCACTTTTGTTCCCATTGATGATTGTACTAAGTAGACAGTATGGACTTCTGAAGCAACTTGCATGTATCTTGGAATTCAGAGTTGGTTTTGTTTATGAATTTCCTTGACATTTTACTTAGTGGTTTATTAGTTCTTTGTTCAGAAAGTGCATCTTGCTTGCGTTTTTGGTAGGATGAGGTTGTTCACTAATCACTCTTGCAAGTACATTCTCCTTTACTATTTTTGTTCGCAAAATAAAGATGCACATGCCACTCTGAAAATACTGGACTATCATCCAAAGTGTTTACTATACAACGTTTTGCTTTGCATGCCTTTTAAATCCACCACTTAAAAGGCAAAGGCCATCTCCTGACTCCTTTTTTTAACACTCTTATTTAAGGGTCAGCCTAACACTTCTAATTGTGTCTGTTTAACAAAGGGGTCAATATAGTATTTTCCTTTTTAGGACATCTGGAATCAACACGCGCAAAAGCACAAAATTATTACACACACTTAACCTAACATAAAAATCTGACCAAGCAGCTTTGCTATTTAATATTTGAGAAAAGTAGGCCTGTTGACTTTGTCAGTGTTTGTTTTATACGCCTGAAATAGAGGTAGAGTAAATTCAAAGTTTCAACGATTGTGACAAATCATAAAATGGGGAATACAAGGCAGCAAGATAGACAGGTTCAGAGTTGTGAGGGACTACTCTTTTGAGATTTTTTTCAGAACAAGAAGGAAAACCTGGGGATCTCGAGCAGAGAGGAGCAAAGAGAAGAAATAAAGACTGGCTGAAATAAGAGGCAAGCTGATATAATGACCGAGTAGATAAGGAGCTGTGCTAAGAACCTGCAGAGAAAGTCCCTTGGGCTAGAAAAAATACCAGGCAACAAACGTGCTTATGCAGGTCATTACAATATAAAACTTGACAAGAGACATTAAAATAACAGTTTTTTTTAGATTATATAGGGATGCCAACAATCTTTCAAAATTGACAACCAAGTAACTGAGGTGTATATTACCTTGAGGAATTGTGTAAGGAAGCTCCAGGGTGGTTTTATTCTCTCTTTGTAGACTTACTAATACCAAGCTAAAGATGTCCCTCTGGTTAAATAGTAGATCATTATGTATAGGGAAAAAATATAGAAGAGCAATCTAGCAGAGGAAAAGGGGGGTTGCAGACATGTTTGGAAGGAGTAAGTGGGCTCTTGTAAGCAAAAAGATGCGTATACTTTTTAGACAGCAGGTAATTCCAGCAAGCTTGCCAGGCCATGGTGCAGGACATGGGCCAGAACACCATCCCAGAAGAGTGGGCTGCACACTTTAAAAGCATCCCAAGATTATAATTGTGGTTGTCCTTATGCACCTTTTTGTTAAGGTGTTGATGTTTTTAATTTGGACCCAGTTGGGGAATTGGTCACAAACATGGAGAAAGAAGAAGGGGGGGCACTAGTTTTGGGCTGTAGGGTTATGTTGTGCTTCATTATAAACTTTTGCAAAGTTCAAATTAAAATGTATATAAGCACTATAAATAAGTCAGTGTGCTTATACTTTTTAATTTTATTATTGCTTTTTGTACATAACATACATACAATGTTACAAGAACCAAACAGTGCAGGCATAAATATGGAATCATGTTGTACAGTACAGCATTCCACATCAATTCACAGTGTGGTCAGTTGGTGAATAACAGTTCAGTCTTTTGGTGATGCAGCTACACAGTGATAGGTTTGAATGTAATCAGATAGAGGTATCCAGAAGTTTCTAGGCCTCGAGCCAGAAGGTAGTCCTTCCTCATAGGTCTACGAGGTGTCCCTGCAGTATGCCATGTCTCGAAGCCACTGTTTAACGGTAGGATAACTTTTGTCCACCCAATGCATTGATACACTCCTTTTAGCTAAAAGCAATGCAATTACAGAAAATTAGCGTTTAAGGGATATCAGACTGGACACTAATCCAAGGAGACAAACCCGGATCGTACATTTTATCTGTATCTCCAGCATTGTACTAAGCAGGTTTATGACATTTTCCCAGTATACTCCAATATCAGGGAAATTGCCACGCTAGGTGGAGAAAATCTGCATTGTCGGTGCCACATCATTGGCAGTGTGCATCTGTTCGAAGCCTGAATTTATGTAGATTTAGCGGGGTATAGTATGTTTGATGCAGATATTTATAATGTATAACTTGTAAATTACCATTCGGAGTGAGCATGTCAGTTAGGGAGCAGCAGATATGCCATTCCTCCTCAGTAAGGTGTGTGTCTAGATGTGTATTCCACCTGTCAAGCGCTTTAGATGCCTTTCCCCCTATATACGCCTGAATCAAGGTGTACAGCTTCTTAACAAGGTGTACATTATGCGGATTTTGGATGATCATTTGCAAAGCCTGTAGGGTGGATGGTTTATGTGGAAACGTTGGGTATAATCTTTTGATAGCTCCTTGTAATCTATGGTATGGTCTAAAACGCAGTGTGGGGTTGCTTATATAGTCAAGTTTACCAAGGTCTATGAAGATGCCATCGTCGAATAGATCTTCCATCTTGTCTATTCCCACTTTCTGAAGTAGTTCCATTCCCACCTTGTCTTGTGTGACAGATAACTCTGGATGTTGTTGCAGTGGTAGTGCTGGTGTGTATAGCTGCAATTTATTTTCTAGTTTACCGATCTTCTGTCAGGCCAGATTGGTAGTGCAGATCGTATTTATCTTGTGTTTGCCTACATGTGTGCGTAAGTGTGGTAGGATATTGTGTAGTGGTATTGAGTATGCATCACCATCCTCAACTGTCGTGTGTGGTCGATTCCTAATTGGATGGTACCAGTAATGCGCATAGTGCACTTGTGCACACAGGTAGTACAGTAGCAGATCGGGAACTTTGAAGAAGCACTCTGAATAGGGCAGAGTTAATGTATAGAGGTCAATACGCGCTTGTTTACCAGCCCATATAAGTCACGTAAGCATGGATGACAACCTACGAAATACAGTCAACGGCGGTGAAATAGGAATATTGTTGAAGAGGTAAAGAAGTTTAGGCAGTATAACCATCTTAACAACAGCCATGCGATCTGCCAGTGATAGTGGCAGTTTAATCACCTCTCTACTTTATCCTCTAGCTTACTAATGACTGCACCATAGTTTTAACGCACAACCACCTCAGGGTTTCGGTGATACCAGGTCCCCAAGTATTTAATGGAATCTGTCTGCCATTCCAATGGGAACTCCATCGGACAGGATCTGGTAGCGTCAGATAAAGGTAGGATTGTCGATTTGCTCCAATTTATTTGGAGTCCTGAGTGTCCTCTGAATTTAATATATTCCCTAATTAGGGGGGATAGGTTAACCGTGGTACCCCAGAGTCCGTATGCACCCTTGATATCTCTTTTGAACTGCATGAGGTGGTGGCTCCACACAACAAGAGTTCCGGTAACAGGGCACCCGATTCTGATGGGGTTCCCTTAGATCTATTTAAAGGATAATATAGGGTTCTGGACACCTTTGTTGACTGATGATGCAAATGCAGCTTGTGTGTCCAGGCTTCATCAGTCATGGAGATCTGAAATCATAGTCCTTGTCTTCAAAAATTATAGAGACCCCTTTTGCTATCGCCCAATATCTCTCCTGGATTCGACTGTGAAAATAGCAGGCAGCAGTGTGTTGGTGGAGGCTCCCACAATGGACCCCTGAGTGCTGTTTTTTCTCAGGGAGTGCAGTTTTTTCTCAGGGAAGCAGTACAGATTAAGGACAGGTATGGGGACCGTTGAACAGTGTCTGAATGTCTGTTTACTTATTTTTAAATACATTGTGGTTAACGCACTCCTTTTTATATAGCCTTTATGCACCTTACGTGGGCATTTGATAGCGTCAACCTATCCAAGCTGTGGGTTATTTTAAGTGATTATGGTATTGACCCTGGGTTGGTGAGTTTTTAGTGTTTGCTACACTTTGATTCATTAGCTTCAGAGTGTTTTTGGAACTGAAGGGGAATTTACGAATCCTTTTGATTACGTCCTGGGACATGACACGGA
Source organism: Lissotriton helveticus (assembly GCF_964261635.1). Classification (NCBI taxonomy): domain Eukaryota; kingdom Metazoa; phylum Chordata; class Amphibia; order Caudata; family Salamandridae; genus Lissotriton; species Lissotriton helveticus. The sequence goes on from NC_136059.1 coordinate 238,566,595, forward strand.
TGTTTCATAGCACCAATTTTGTTGTTATTGTAAACAAATGGATTTCATGCTTGAAGATGGGCAGGACATGCCTGTGGTCTATAACAGACCTGTACCTGTCATCTTATATGTAGATGAGGCAGTTATCATGGCTAGAACCCCTAAATGCTTGAGGAAATGACTCAAATCGTTATCCATTTTATGGAGCGGTTTATCCTGGAGACAAACTTCACGAAATCATCACCATAACCTGCGGTCACAAAACCTTGAAGTGCAGTTTTTTTACTATTAAGGGGAAATGATTAGAGAGGACCCACATTTTGTCCTTAAATGGGGGTAACTTTTGACACTAACTGCACTTGAGGACCATTGTCTCCTTGCAAGAAAAGAGCCTTTTGCTTGTGCGCTGGGTACTATATTTTCCAGGCACTAATCTAGGGAAAAAGCCTATTATCCCTCTTTTGGAAATGTATAAAAACAAGAACTAACCCTTACTAACGCTTGGGCCCCAATTTGGGAGTACTGCAATTTTATCTCATTACAAACTAAAGAAAAACGTGGCTGCAGACTCATTTTGGGTCTACCTCTGAGCTCTTCTAGTTATGCTATGCTGAAAGAAATGGGGATAGGCTTTATACAGAATAGTATTAACCTCGCACTTCTTCTACTTTGGCTCTAGGCTCTATGTTCTATGTTCTTAATATCGCACATGACTCATCCCCATAGGGTATCTTGGCGCTGCTCTGTCATTATCCATGAAGAGAAACTCTAGAACAACCATGGTTTCAGCAGGTTTTTTGAAGTTGTTGAAGTTAGCACAGGAACTGATATACTGGGGGAGAGTGTACCAATGAAACGGCGCTACATAGGAAAAAGTCCAACCACCAAATGTAACTATACGTATGCGGGTAATCTGTAGCAAGGCTTTATTCAACAATCTAAACTGACTGGTGAGCCTGTAAAGCCTCAATGTTTGCTGCTGCAAATACACAGGCTGAGCCTTATACAGGGCCTTATGGGTTACACAGCACAATTAAAAAACTACGGGGCTTATTTACAAGCCCCTTGCACCACTTGTGCGTCGCTTTTCGAATAATAAATGTGATGCACCAGCCGCGCAAGGGCTTGTAAATAAGCCCCTATAGGTTTCTCTATTTGCAACCAGTGCAGAGTTTTAAGAATAGGAACTGGAGGTGACTGGTTTGGCATGTTGCATATTAGTCTGGTAGTGGTATTTTGCACCAACTGCAATTTGGCCCCCAACGAAGAGTTCGCTGCCACTAACAATGCATTGCTATAATCTAGATGACTTATTATCAGCGTTTTCCTGGAGGTGGAAGTCAACCTAGGAAAAACCTTTTTTAGAAATTTCATTGTGGAAAAGCAAATGCCACTGGTTTAGTTGACCTGTTCTCTCAAAGAAAACTCCAGGTCCATTTTTACTTGTAAATTGTTCACTGCCTGCTTAGGAAGGGGCGCACGACCGAGATCGGAGGACCACCCATCTCCATTTTGGGCAACAAATTTGCAGTACTGGACAAGGATAACAAAAGGATTGTCTCTCTTGTGACTTTGGTTATACCATCCCCTGGTTTCAGAGCATTAAAAATACTTCTGAGAGTTGAGGCGGACCGTGTCTTTTTTCCACTACAGATATTTTAAACGCTAGAGATAAAATTATGGTAAATTGTGATTTCATGAATGCTAAATGAGGTGAGCAGAAAAAGGAGGAACTTTTAAAACAATCTGTTTAAAATTATATTTTGGTACAGATGACCTTAGGTCCGAAGCCCTATATTGGGTGTGTTAGCCTCACTTAGGAAAGTATGCATCTGAAAAGGTTCAGAATAGGCTCACTTAGGTGGCAGCTATGTTTCCTGCTGGGACAATTTAGTACAGAATCTATTTGCCTTTGTCCCTGTGATTTGATTTTGTGATTTCTATAGCGCCCGAATCACCCCCATCGGGGTATCTCAGCGCTGTGAACTGCCAACCGAGGAGGGTTTAGAACAGTGTCGTTTTTAACAGTTTTCTGAAGGCTAAGAAGTTGGAACATTGACACATCTGGGAAGGGAGCTGGTTCCAGTACCGCGGAACGAGGTGGGAGAATGCTTTACCGCCCATGCGGGCTAGTTTGAAACGTGGAACCTGGAGGAATCTCTGCATACCTTGCTTCATTTTTATGATTTTTTGTAAGTTTTATGTGCCCTTTTTAGGGAGACATATTTCCCTAATTATAAAGAAGATGGGGTTTGGTACCTGCTATATTTACTTATGCTTCCCTTTATAGAGGTTTGTGCAAATGTAGGCTTGCTTTTCAAATAAGCAGTTAGGAACAGTTTGCCCTTTTAAGTGGCCTTATTGTGTTAATGGTCTCCAAATCACTGATGTGATTTTATTTTTATTGAATAGCTTAATGTATTATTTATGTTTTCAATTCTATTCTTTTATGATAATTTTTTTACGGGTAGATAAGGGAAGAATTGAATTGAACTGAATTGAATTGAATTGCCTACCTAATAATAAAAAAATAATGTTATGTAACGCTCTATCTACAGCAGCGTCAGGGTACAGTTTCCCTAATTAATTACCCTAAAGGTGTTCGAGGGTTGTTTGGGGGGTTCCCTAGCCTTCTATTTGTAAATCTGTATTTTACTGCCCCTTGGAGTGAAATGTGTAGCAGTATAAAACACGTAAATATGAGTTTGTGGTAATCAAACGGTTCTACGCTGTCCTTATTGAACACACAAGCAGCTAATTTTGTGGACAAAGATTATTTAGAAACCACTTTTATTAATTAGCCAAGCACCATGTGGGCAGATAAATCCCTGTATGTCAGGCAGCATGTGTTCCTTCTCAGACATCAAGGTCAATGTAGTGCAAGTTCCTTTACAAGATAATTTGTTTCCTATAAATATCTCTCTTTTACTCAAAGTTAATGTTTTATTTAATAGGTTCTAATCTTCAAGTTGAAACAAGACAGTCTGTTTCATTTTCCAATAGGTTTCCGAATTAATGCATGTATGAGTCACCCTGAATAGCTTAGCAATTAGCAATTAGACTGTTGTAGTTCTGAGCAGGCAACATTATTGCAATCAGATTTTATATTGAAGCTGAAACTGAATGCATTCTTTTTTTTCATGTGGTTGATAACTTGGTAATTCTTAAAATATAGTATGGTAAATTCAACCACCAATTGTATTGTTTTAATTAGTGCAGCCTGTTTACCTTAAAGAAGGGGCTAATTATGCAAATCAGTTGCATGGTACTCAATTTCATATTATGAAGTTGATACACCTGCAGTGATTCAGGGTACAATTTTTCAATGTTACTAATTTAGAAGGTTCAAATCAATGTTACAGTGTGCTATACATGCTAGTGCCTTTCATTCAATTGTATGCATGAATATAAATATGTAAGCGGGAGAAAATAAATGTTACCAAATATCTTTCAATGTTTAAACAAGATAACCCAACAGGTTAATATCCCTGATGAATAAATTAGTAGATGTCATGAGGCTTAAGACAAAGGACTATTTTGCACATTTCATATTGTCAATTGAATTACATTTCATAATTGATTACTTGGTGATTAATACAATTTCAATTAGAATGATGGACCAAAATAAATAGTATAATGTATTAATCAAAACATTGTTTGCTTGGAAAGTATCCCCTACTAGAGAGGATATGGGAGTATAAATGCAGGGACTCTGTATGCTGCTCTTCTTGTGGCTAAAAGAAAAATCCAATGGCATTCCATAAATCTCATTAAGGGCATTCTCCAATTTTTGACTGCAGACAGAAAACTCTGTGGTTTCAGAAAAAATAGTGACAGATCCCACAACTCATTAATCACATAAAACACAAGAATCATACATACTGACTGAGTGAGACAATGAACCCAGATGCCATTGGTCAGAGAGAATTAGGTCAGAGATTATAAGTAAATATGTGTAGAGATTGCAGATGTTTGGCTACCAGCATTCCTCCGTATATTTACTTCTACTATCAGTTAAACCCCTCAAAATGGAAATAACTGTGCGAGACAGAAAATACCAGCTGGAATTCGGCATGTTTTCCCTTCTTCAATGGGGTTTAATGTACATGATGGAGCGAGATTTAGAAATATATTTATTTCAGCTCGCAAAGTCGCAAAGTTAAACTTCCATAATAAATAATAATATTAATTATGTGTGCAGTGAAAAATACTAATCAACCTAGATTAAACTTACAGATCATTACACGCGGGAAACTAATATATGTGCTCATATATGTGCATTATGTGCAAAGTGCTTGCATGTGAGAAATAATAAACTAATCCTGTCTATTGTGCTGTCAGAATTAAATGCGGCTGTTTTCATTAATAACATGTGCTTATTTCTATCTGCTCATGTTTTGTCTTTCGTTTTAAACGTTGCACAAATCTGTTTGTTGCTTTATTTGCTTCTGCTAGGTAACTTAGATTAATGGGTTAATAATTAGCAAAGGTGGGTGGGTAACAGAATGATTTCTAATTTTTGCATTAATTATTCTTTTGTGTTTGTTTGAATACTAGTTACTGAGAAAGAGGCTTGAGGCCTAGCACATCTTTGTTATGCAGTTGGCAAAATCCTGCTCAGAGGAAGCAAGAGCCCAGTGTGGAAAGTTTCTGCTGTATTGAAGGAGAAAAAGTACAAACTTAATTGAACAATTAACTATTCGTGCTTTTGGTCGGATTGACCAAGGTCAGGAACCGGCAGAGAGATTGTCAAGCTAAGGAAGTCACGGACTGACTATTTCAGATGTTGCAAATTGGAGGAAGCTACGTGACATGAGAATAAGGGACAATAGACTCTAAGAGAGAGTCAGAAGTGGGCTTCGAAAATGTGATGACTTAATGTGGTCTGATGTTTGTCAGCCAATCAAAATTCTGAATGACAGGGAAAAGTATTCATTTTAGTTAGATTAGTTAGAAAGAAAGGTATAAAAACTGACCCCTTTGGAGGGAGGGGGTTCTTCTCACTTTCCGAATCCAGAAGGGCGTGACGTGCTGTCGGACACTTTGGAGCACGTAAGGATTAATAGGGCTTAATGACTTTTACTCTTTATTTCTTTAGGTAAAGTGAGTTTTAGATAGGGAAATAGAGTTTAGGTGATGGAAAATGTGTTTATTCTTCTTTATATATGCTATTTGATTCTGCTTGAAAACTGTCTGACTAAATTGCAAATTCTCAAACCATGCTGCTTGAATAATAAAGATTCTAATAAAAATGCACTTTTCTTTGAATAAATAGTTAATAAATAAGATTTTTGATAATACAAGCTGGCCTTGTTATTTCAAGATTTTAGTTACCATCAGCAGATCCAATCGCCTGTGTGGCTTAATTAAATGGAAAATTATTAAACTATGGTAAAGTCATTACACCGCAGTTGTATATAAATGTATATATAGTTTGTAAATAGGGTTTATTAATTAGGTCACATGATTCAGTTGCTCAAAAATATGTCTTTATTAGTTTATGGGCCTTGTGAATGATTTATGATTAATGGTGAGTATTGTAGAGTTGGGTAGTGTTGCTATGACACATTTTCTATAGGGGCGCTGGATCAATTTCTCTGGTAGCAGAGTTACGGTTGCTATGTAACTGACATGCTACATGGTAATTACATAGGATCGATGTTTAACATATGTTGAGTTTGTTCACATGTTATATGTAGTCAAAAGGTTTTTTTCCAGCAGTGTGAAAATTCCTAGCTTGCCGCGGCATTTGAGTGGTGTAACAAGAAGTAAAGTTACACAGTGCATTTGTTCTGTTTCAAAATAGTGGTATTATTATCACTAGTGTTGTGGGCGTACAACACAAGTTTAGGGATTTTAGGTGTGCTAGGTAGAATGTATAGTGAGGATTTTCTATAAAATTGTAGCTTTCGAGTATAGGGACTAAGCCTGCTTTAAAACTCACTGTGAAGAGAGTAATAGAATGTATTCAAACTTGAGTGAAGGGTAAGTTAGCGTCGTCTATTCTTACTGGCAAATGTGGATTTCTATGGTTGGTTAAAGTCCTGCCAAGATTTCATGTATATGTGGTTAGGGAAATTTTCCATTTGAAAGTGCGTGAATGATTTTGTAATTCCGTTCGAGTCAAACTTTGAATTGCTACTTTATGTGCATTCAGAGGGAAACGAGTTCGTTATTACCTGTTAGAAGGGTAGAGTAGTCATACTTTATCAACAAATGTATATTCTGTGAGAATAACGTCGTCTATTCCACGCAAAAGAATACTTGTATGATTGTAAAAGCTGTCACTTTATTTAGCGAAGCAGACAAATGGTTTGTTTTTCTGTTGTCATTAATAAAAATTTATTGAAAAAAATCTTAAAATGGCGCTGTGAATAGATTTTGTGAAGGAGGGGTGAGCACTAGGAGTGAGACGCGAGAAGCTGCAGCGGCTGTGTACGTCACAGGTCCGTGCTGTGATTGGCTAACATTAACCCTGGGCGTCCGATTCGGCTACGCCCACGGAGTAGGCGTAGTGTTGCCTTCTACGCATTTTGCGTAGACAGCGTAGCCGGCAACACTACGCCCACTCCGTGAGCGTAGCCGAGTCGGCCGCCACCTGCCTCCCTCCCGCCCTCCCCTAGATACATTATTTAAGCAGCTAGCCTGAAAAATACAATTAAAAAGCACTTACCTTGTCCGGCGCTCGTCCAGGGGCTCCCTCATTGAATAGCGTTGTTTCCTGGATACCAATGCGCATGCGCGGGCGGCCGCGCATGCGCATTTCTCGGGAGAAATGCGCATGTGCGGCCGCCCGCGCATGCGCATTGGTATCCAGGAAACGACACTATTCAATGAGGGAGCCCCGGACGAGCGCCGGACAAGGTAAGTGCTTTTTAATTGTATTTTTCAGGCTAGCTGCTTAAATAATGAATGTAGGGGAGAGCGGGAGGGAGGTGCGTAGTGGGGCTACGCGGAGTGCGGGAGTGGGCGTAGCTTCTCGCCCTCTCCGCGTAGCTCCGCGGAGCCCCACTACGCCCACTACGCCCAGGCTTAGCTAACATACGTCACAGCTAGCGCACTGATTGGCTCACGTGATTTTGACGAGCTGTTAGCTGATTGGTTCTTCTGAAAAGCAAACAATTCTATTGGTTGAGCAGGGTGGTGACGTAGCTTAACCTGATTGGCTTGTTGGTGTGTTTCGCGAACGGATTGGCTGAATTAGCGGAACAACCAGGAAACATTTATGAACATTCTAAATTAAACGAATTTGATTAAAACATGAGTTATTATTACAGAAAAGAAGCTTACATTGCTTCAGAAATTGAAAAATGTACTTTCAGAAAATTATGACTCGAGGTGGAAAGTTACTTCATAAGTATAAAACACCTGCAACCTATATGGAAGGTGAATATGGTTATCATACTTGCCTTTGGTTTGATGTATGGATGGATTATACCAAAAATGATGGGGTTTTAGCTTGGCCGGAAGATGGCTCATTTAATATGAGAATTTTGAAAAACTTGAGAGTAAAAATTATGGCTCTTGTGCCGAGACCTAGACCTACACAATTTGAAGCTTTAGTTGAATGGGAGGATGAAATGTTTGAATTACAACCAGAAAGCTGTGGTATAAAAAGACCTCCAAAATCATCAAATTTTAAAAGAGAAAGTCACGAGGATAGAATGTGACGATGGAGACAGGCAGACATGTGTGATGGTCTTTACCCAGTGAGAGAAATGATTACTGAAATACCAGGTCAAAAGAATGTTCAAAAGAAAAATAACGTTGAAGAAAGTGATTTAGAAGATCCAATTTTAGAAGAAATTTACATGACAAATAAAAAACAGACTCCCTTAAAACCAGCTTGTTCATGGTCTACTCCGATGGTTTCTACAGGAACCACACCAAGTGCACCTCCATTAAATGAAGAATCACCCAGATTATATCCGAATAATTCTGAATCTTTTAAAACTCCTGAAAGGTTAGAGACGAGAAATAATTCTAGTGTATTTGGGGAAAGTCGAAATTTTCCTGAAACTCCAGTTTCTAAAAATGAGACTCCTTCCAGAAGTTTAATAGGTGCTGACAGAGATGATGAAGCTCAAAGTACTTCAGAATATTTACGATCAAAAGAAGAATTAATTCGACAGTTAACTAAAGGCATGGAAGCAGTAACAGTTCCAGTAACGATTGGTCCTGTTCAGCCTGTTTTTGATCAAGGAGAAATTAAACAGCCAGGTTTAACAATTCCATTAAATGCAGAAATTCAAAAGGTGGCTGAAAAATTTTACTCAGAATTACCTGAAATTCATCGAGAGAAAACTATGATGCCTGATTTTACTTTTAATCCAAATTCTTCATGTAGAACACCAATGGGTGCAGAATCAGATATTGAATCCCCAGAAAAGAGTGTTGAAAAAACAGATTCACCCTCAAAGCTTGATGTTGCAAGACTAAAAGCAGATTTAGAGGAATTAATTATTGGCACAATTGGTCCTGACAGTTTGAAGCATTATCAAGATGATGAATTGCTATTCATTTGCAAAAGTGTACAGTGGAAAACGAAAAACAAATATGATCAATTAGAAGAATTGGTTACAGAATTAGAGATTGATTTGAGCAGGCAGAAGAATTTGGCAAAACATTACAGATTGGATTTCACTGAAAAAGACATTGATAATTTCAATGCAATGTGAACAATTATGCATATAAAAGATTTGATTGTGTACATTAAAAAAATTGGGTGACTGGAGAGTGAAGTGGACCTAGAGAAAGGAGGAAGAAAAAAGAGAAAGGATGGCTAATCAATACCCAATGAGAGAAATTGCAGGTGGTGGTTATGTTCATGTTCCCTGGTCTAGGCAAGACATTTTGTTGTTCACCAATGATTTTCCTCGGCTGAGAGAAAAGCCCGTAGAATGGTATCGACAGGTGGAAAGGTTCATTAAAGTGTCAAAAGTTCTGTGGATTGATCTTGATGGATTCTTTGACATTGTTGTCCCATCAGATCTTTGGACAGAATGTAAAATTGCTGTAAGTTGGCCAAAAGTGGAACCAGCTCGAGATGCAGTGACAGGTGCTCCATCATCAGAGGTCATGGGATTGTATGACAAAGTAATCTACTGGTTGAAGAAAATATTCCTCCAAAAGAAGTTGATTGGGTTAAAATTGACAGAACAAATCAGGAGCCAAAGGAATCTGTTCATTCATTTTATGAAAGATTACTGTTGGTTTTCAAACAGTACAGTGGCTATGAAAAATTAAATGAAAAGGACATGAGCCACTTTATTTACAGATTCGTTTATGGTTTCAGACCTGAAATTGGTGAAATGATTAGAAATAATATTGTTGGTTGGCAATCACTCTCAGTTGACGACATATTGCGAAAAGCAAAATACTGCAGTGACGGGATTGATTCCAGACAAAAGAAATTAAAGGAGAAGGCAATGTGGGCACAGGTGAAGGTAGCTGAACAGCAGATTGCAAATTTGGAGAATAAAAATGTAAATTTTAGTCAGAATCAGGGTCAAGGAAAATTTAAAGGTAATTTTAATAAGCCAAAATGTAATGTTAATATTGAGGAGCTGAAACAAAAATTGCCTTGTTTTAATTGCGGTGAAATTGGACACTGGAAGCGCGAGTGTAAAAATCCGCCCAGAAATTTAAAAAATGCATCATTAAATCCACAGATACAGAATGATGTAAATCTGCAGCAACAGCTACAGCGACAACTAAATGAGTTGAATCTGCAGCAACAGCTACAGCGACAGTTAGCAAATCAGCAGAGTAAAGTTCCACAGCCTCCTCTTCCTAACTGTGGAGGTGGTCAAAGGTATAATTCGGAAACAGAATTCAGCGGAGGTGATCAGGTAACCAGACCAAAAAGAGTGAATGTGCCAAATGTTTCTGGACAGTTTTTGATGACAGAAAATGGAGGAAGTGATTCAGAGGATTGAATGATGTAGAAAGCACTTTTCTTGTGGACACTGGTGCTACCCGTTCTACTGTTAGATCAGTGGAAATTGAAAACCTGCCTCCCTCTGGTGACATCATCCATGTAGTTTGGCGTTGCTAATCAGCAAATTAAAACAGATTTGACAGAGCCTGTGAAGGTAGAAATTGGCAAATTCAAAGACAAACACAGATTTGTAGTTTGCAATAGCAGTCCTGTAAACTTGCTAGGAAGAGACATCCTATGCAAGATGAACTGCAAAATATATTGTTCACCGGAGGGTATTGAGCTACAGACTTTTGAGGAAGATGGGCTTTACAAGTTAACAATGTTGATGGTTGAAGCAGAGGAAAGTAAATTGTTTCCTGTATTTGACAAAGATAATCTTCCAGATGAATTGAAAAAGAAAGTCAAAACTGAAATTTGGGATTTAACAGGAAGTGAGATGGGCTTGATGAGACATGTTGATCCTGTCAAAATCACAGTGAAACAAGGAATAGAATTTCCAAACATTCCTCAGTACAAAATGAAAGCAAAAACAATTGAAGGTGTCATTCCTGTAATTGAGAAATTCATAAAACAAGGTGTTCTAAAAGAAATTGAAAGCAGTCCTTGTAATTCACCAATTATGGGGATCAAAAAGCCAAACGGAACGTACAGAATAGTTCAAGATCTGAGAAGGCTTAACCAGAAAGTTGTTCCATGTTGTCCAGTTGTTCCGAATCCAGCAGTGATTCTTTACCAAATTCCGCATGATGCAGAATGGTATACTGTCATTGACCTTTGCAATGCGTTCTTTACTGTTCCATTGCATCCAGATAGCCAGCAAATCTTTGCGTTCAGGTTCCAAGGTCGCACACTAGCATGGTGTCCTATTCCTCAAGGGTATACAGAGAGTCCATCTATTTTTAATCAGTTGTTAAAGAAATCTTTGGAGAATTTAAATTTGCCAGGAAAATCGACATTGGTTCAATACATTGATGATTTACTCGTTGCAGCAGAAACACGAGATAATTGTGTCACAGATACGATCACTCTTTTGAATCACTTGGCAGATGAGGGACATAAAGTGTCACCTGCAAAATTACAGTTTTGTAAACAAGAGGTAAAATACCTTGGTCACAGAATTGCAAAAGGAATCAGACAAGTGACAAAAGAAAGAATTAAAATGATTCAGGGAATGCAACCTCCAAAAACACAGAGACAGGTCAGAATGTTTTTAGGAATGGTTGGTTATTGTCGTCAATGGATTAGTGGATTTTCGGTAATTGCAAAGCCACTACAGAGACTGACAAAATCAGATATAAAAGATCCAATTGTTCTCACAGAAATTGAAATGGAAGCTTTTGAGAAGCTAAAAAGAAGCTTGTGTGAAGCACCTGTTTAGGCATGCCAGATTACGACAAGGATTTTGAGCTGTATTGCAGTGAAAGGGAAGGATGTGCATTGTCTGTGTTAATTCAGAGACATGGAAAACTGAGAAACCCAATTGCATACTTCTCAGCAGTACTTGATCCTGTTGCAAAAGCACTACCAGGCTGCTTAAAAGCAGTAGCTGCAACAAGTGTGAGTCTTGAGCAAAGTGAGGGAATCATCATGGGATTTCCTGTAAAGGTTTATGTTCCCCATTCAGTTGAAATTTTGCTTACCAGAGGTAAAACGCAACACCTAATAAGTAACAGGCTTACCAAATATGAAAACATTATTCTGGGATCAGATAATGTCTCAATAGCTAGGTGTGCAAATTTAAATCCTTCTACATTATTGCCTGATGGTACAGAAACTGAAATCAGAAATGAAAATGATATTGACCGTGAGTGCTTAGATGTTTTGGAATATTGTACTAAGCCTAGGCAGGACATTAAAGATGTTCCTTTGCCTGAATCAGATTTTGTCTACTTTGTTGATGGTTCTTGTTTAAGAACAGAAGAGGGTTTTCTGAGAGCAGCATATTCTGTCTGTACAGTTGCTACGGTGATTGAAGCATCATGTCTCGAAGGAGTTCGTTCAGCTCAAGTAGCAGAATTGATTGCTTTGATTCGCACTTGTGAAAAAGCAATGCATTTGAAAATCACCATAATAACTGACAGCCAGTACGGATATGGAGTTGTGCATGATTATGGACAGCTTTGGTCCCAAAGAGGTTATTTAACTTCTGCAGGTACTCCCATCAGAAATGCAAAATTGATTAAAAGATTAATTGATGGCATTCAATTACCAGAAAAGATTGCTGTTGTAAAATGTTCAGCTCACAAAAAAGGTGAGGATTTCATTACCAAAGGAAATGCCTACGCAGATGAGATGGCAAAATATTGCGCAAGAAACAATTTTGCAATTAATCGGGAAAAGAATGATGAACATGTCTTGAACTCACTTGTGCTAACATCAGTAGTGGAAACATGGCAGGGAGTTAAAGATTTACAAGACGAATCAAGTGATGAGGAGAAAAACACATGGTTGAAATCAGAATGTAGACAGCGAGATGAGGATGGAGTCTGGACTTACAAAGATGGCAGAACAGTTTTACCAAATAGCATGATTGCTGACATGGCTAGGATGTATCATGGTCAGGCACATATTGGAAGAGATTCCATGATCAGACTTTTTAGGGAGACTTGGTTCAATCCAAAGTTCAGAATTATTGCAGAGTCTCTATGTCAACGGTGTTTGGTTTGCCAACAAATGAACCCCAACAGAAAAACAGTTGTGAGCATGGGAACTATAGGACGGAAGGGTGGTCCTTTTACCAGGCTACAAATGGATTTCATTGAAATGCCACCACATAATAAATTACATTATGTCCTTGTGATAATCTGTCTGTTTTCGAGATGGGTTGAAGCGTTTCCCACACGTCACAATGATTCAATCACTGTTGCAAAATTGCCTTTAAGGGAGATTATACCAAGGTACGGTTTCCCGGTGACTGTGGAAAGTGATCGTGGAAAGCATTTTGAAAACAGAATGTTAAAATTGATTTGTGAAGCTTTAAACATTGAGCAGAAATTGCATTGTGCAAACAGACCAGACGCATCAGGTGTTGTAGAACAAGTGAATGGAACAATAAAGAACAGAATTGGGGAAATGTGCCTAGCTACAGGTATGAAGTGGACATATGCCCTTCCACTTGTTTTGATGTCTCTGAGAAGTACACCTGATAAAATGACAGGTTTAAGTCCACATGATATTCTTATGGGCAGAGTTATGAGACAGGCTTTTATTCCTGTAGGGAGATTGATGACTATTAATGATAGCGTCATTTTGGAGTACTGCAGGAATTTATCTGATGTCGTGACTTCTGTGTCCAATCAGGTGGGAACTGAAGTGGAAACAAGAGAAAAAGCGCAAGCACATGATCTGTTACCAGGTGACTGGGTCAGGACAAAAGTTCATTGAAGAAGAAACTGTCTAGTACCCAGGTGGCAGAAAGCAAGACAAGTTATTCTTGTTACAACAAATGCAGTGAAGTGCAAGGGTTTGAAGAGGTGGATACACGCAAGTCATACCATTCGTGTACCTACACCTGAAAATTCTAATGAAGAGATTGACACCACTGCTGATTTACATTCTGAAGAAGAACCTGAAAGAAATCCAGATCCTGAAGATCGACACGAAAGTCGATGTTTAGAGAGTTTGAATGGAAAACAAGTCTTGAATGAAAAAGATTTGGAAATTGTGACATTAGACTCAGAAATTGATGAAGATCTGCTAGAAAAAGAAGCAGAAGAAGAGTCTAATCAAGTTGTGAATCAAGATCAGGAGAGTATTGAAAAGCAGAAAAGAAGCTCTGAAAGCAGGAACAGGAATTCTGAAACTGGGAAGTTAAAGGTAATTGAAGAAGAAGAAGAAAACGAATTACCAAGTACCAGCTATAAAGATGATGTTCCTAACGGAGTGAAGCTGCCGAGTAAAGAAGTACCTGAATCCAGAATTCAAATTTCTGACAGTGAAACTGATGAGAGTGATGAAGATTCTCAAATAAGAAATTTCAGAAAAAGAGCTTGGAGAATAGAATGAAATGTGACTGAGCCAAAGAAGAAATTACCGAGAAAAGGTGATAACTGGCCAAAGGAAAATGAGAGCCTGAAATTCAAGTTGATACACAGTTCAAAGGAGCAAATCAACGAGATATCAAGTCAAAAGGATCCTGAAAAGAAAACTGATCCAGGAAAGAAAATAGAGGTCATTAATAGAAGGGCAAAAAGAATTGTAAAACCAAACCAGAAATATAAGTCACCTGAATGGACTTATATCATTATTCCACCTGTAGTGGAGATCAATAGTAGCAGTCAGGAAGAAATAGATGACAATAGTGACAACGATTGAAGTATTTTCTGTTTAAATTTTGGGTTTTCGTTTTTGGCATAAGGCTGAAGAAATTGTGTTAGGTGACACAAGGTCGAAGAAATTGTGTTAGTTGGAAAACAAATTGTGACATAAGGTCGAAGAAAAGTTGTTAGAAGGTGGGGTTTTCTAAAAAAAAAAAAAAAATTAAAATAGGGGGTTGTTAGAATTTAGAAAATTTAGACATTTAAAATTTTTTATTTTTGTTTTTTCTCTGCAAAGCTTTGTTAAAAGAGTGAAAATGCCTTACGTTTTTGTAAATAACAGTTCAAGATGCTCCATCTTTAAAAGATGCTGTAAGATGTCTTTGATTTGCGTGGTTCTAATAATCTTATTATGGTTAGTTCTAGCTGTCATTTTCCCTTTTGGAATAGATAAAGAAATGTATAAGGTCAATATGACAAGCAAAGCTTCAGTTAAACAAGATAAACATAGTGCAACAGGCAAAACTAACAGAGTTATTGATCATAATCCTGAGATTCATCAGGATAGATCTGTTGGTGATTTTTCTAGCAATACTTTTTCAAGACTCCTGGCTGAATATGTTAAGGTCATGGAGGTGAAAGATTGTTACATTTGTGTGAAATTGCCTGCTTCTGTTTCGGAGGGAGTTACCTATAATATGCTTCCTCTTACTTATGGCATAACCTGCAGTGTGATAGCTAGCTTATTTTAACAAACTGGTCGTTTAGAATATTATTATTCTAATTATGATGAGATCTTTGCAAACCTGAAAATTGAGAAAAGTCTAAATAAGCACAAGCAAGCCAACAGATGAGGGAATTCTTTATTGTGACAAATGAACTTACCTATGAGTATGCTTTTAGAAATAATTTGACATGTAAATTGAGATCTGAAGAAAAGTCTTTCTTGAATTTAGTTGAGGAGAGAAGAGCGATTTATAGAAATGAAATGAAGAAATGAAATGAATAAATGAAATGCTTAAACAGACCAAATCAAAATTCTGGCAGAAAGAAGACGAAAAACTAAATGGCAAATCTTTTGAAAATGCTGCTATTCATATAGATAAACCAATTAGTGGTAAATTGTGTATTAGGAGAGACAATACTTTATTTGACAACTATTTTGTGGGTGCGAGTCATTGTGAGGACACTTATCAAATCATGGGGGGTTGGGCATTCAAAGGTGGCAAAGACCCAATTTTTCCTGGGATTTATTTTGTTTGTGGAGATAAAGCTTACTACAACCTCCCAGATCACTGGTATGGGATCTGTTTTGTAGGATTCGTTTTTCCAAAAATATTTCATGTTGACAGAAATGCAGAAGGTTCATTTGAAATCAGCAAACATTTGAACAGATACAAAAGAGAAAGTTTCTCAGAAATTTTGGGAGACATCTTTGAAGCAGTGATACCTTTAGTGGGTATAACCCTGAATGCAGGAAGAATCCGAAAATCAGGAATTGGCTAAGGAAGACACATCAGCACATGGACACTTGAAGGCATGGAAAGTCGAAGTGGGTGAAATAAATCAGTTACAACTGAGAAACAAGGACATGGAAACATTGAAATAGGGAGACACAGAGCCAGGAAGAAACACAAATCGGGAGACACTCTGCCTGAGGTCAGTGAAACAAAATTAGTCACTGACAGAAGATTAGAAACACATGTGGGTAGGCAAATTCTTAACAACAGAAGAGGAAAGCTCAAGGGAGCCTGTTAAGTCCCTGACACTACAAACAACACCTTCAAAGCTCACACGGACAGTGTGCTGCAGGTTAACATTAGTGAACATCCTCATGCTTTATTTTGAGAGTTATTTACATAGAGTTGTCTTAGATTGATGCTCGTATGGCACAAAGCAATGCAATACAACGCAAAGCATTGCATTGATTTCCTAACCATTATAAAAGCTTGTGGAATCAAAGCAATATCACACAAAATGTGCCCCTTAGTAAGTTTAGGTGTTCTAGTCTAATGGCTCACACAAGCAAGGTTATGTAGACGACTGCAAGATCCACAGTCTCCCCCCAATCCACATAGCACTGCCGCAGTAAAAACGCACACCCTACAGGTCACATCACCCTCACCTACTTGCCCCCCTGTGGTATCCATCCATTGAAAAACCCACAAACTGCATTTATAAGACCCTAATCGAATGCTACAAGAACTGTTGAATGTTGGGCGAAATAAATCCTATGTAGCTTAGTATCATCAATCAACTTCCAACTGGATTTACAAAGTACGGCTAATAATCCTCAAGGGTATCAGGGGGCTGAGATCTGCTCTGCTCTGGTGGCATCAGTTGAATAGTTATGTCTTGAGTTCCCTTCTGAATTTCTGTAGGGAGGGTGAGGTCCAATGATGGAGGGGGAGGCTGCTCCAGGACTTTGCAGCGAGGTTGGAGAAGGAACATCTTTCCCAGTTGCTTTGGCGGATGCAGGGGATGTGAGAGCGATCTAGAGGAAGGTGGAGCGTAGGAGTATGGAGGGTTGGGGAAGCTCAGGCGGTGGTTGATGTATGCTGGTTTTTGATTATGCAGGGCTTTGTGGGTGTGGGTCAAAATCTTGAATTGGCATCTCTCGTGGACAGGGAGCCAGTGGAGTTTTTCAATTGAGGGGTGATGTGGATCTATCTGGAGAGGTCGAGGATGAGTCTGGCTGCTGAGTTCTGAATGGTCTGCAGTCTTTTCAGGAGGTGTGAGGGGATTCCTGTGTAGAGTGCATTGCTGTCCAAGCAGCTGATGACAAGGGCTTGAGTGATGGTGCATCTGGGAGCCATTTGAAAATCTTTTGGAGCATGCGCAGGGTGAGGAAGCAGGCAGAGGAGACTGCATTGATCTGGTTCCTTATGGTGAGTTTGCTGTCCATAATGATGCCGAGGTTATGGCCATGGTCCATGGGGGTAAGAGAGGGTCCAATTTTCAGCAGGCCACCAGGAGTCATTCCACTGGCAGGTGTTGTACCCAAAGATCAGTACTTCTGTCTTGTCTGTGTTAAGCTGAAGGCAGTTGGTTTGTATCCAGTCGGCGACTCTGGTCATGCACATGTGGAAGGTGGCCCTTGTGTTGGATGGGTCTTCAGATAAAGAGCAGATGAGCTGAGTATCCTGTGCGTAGGAGATGATGTTCAGTCCATAGTTTCTGACGATGTTGGTGAGGAGGGTCGTTTAGGAGTTGAAAAGAGTGGGGCTGAGGGATGAACCTTTAGGGATTCTGCAGATGATGATCTGATGTTCCGAGGTGAATGGTGGAAGGCGGATTCTCTGTGTTCTTCTGGTGAGGAAGGATGTGATCCATTTGAGAGCGTCCTCTGGGATTCCGATCTGATGAAGCATCTTGATCAGGTTGTGGTAGGAATCAGTGTTGAAGGCAGCTGAGAAGTTGAGGAGGATCAAGGCAGCCACTTCTTCCCAGTCAAGGAGGGTTCTGATGTCATTAGTGGCAGTGATCAAGACGGTTTCAGTGCAGTGGTTTGTGCAGAATCTGGTTTGGTATTCATCCAGGAGATTGTTGTTTTGTAGTTATTCTGTGAGTTGGCCGTTAATGGCTTTTTCAAGGACTTTTGCAGGAAAGTGGAGCAGGGAAATGGGCCAGTAGTTCTTGAGCTTGTAGTGGTCAGCGGACAGTTTCCTGAGGAGGCGTTTGGCCACAGTGAGTTTCAACTCCTCTGGGAAAGTGGTGAGGTGGCAGATTTGTTGAAGATGGCTGTGAGCTTTCCGCTGATGTTCCCTGTCACCGAGGTTGAACATGTGGTGAGCACAGGGGGACTAGGGTGCTCCAGAGTGGATGGAGAGCATGATGTCTGTGGTGCTCTGTGTGGTGAGCAGGTCCCATGTGGTGATCCGGTGGTTGCGGATAGTGACTGTGGGATCAAGGAGGCTGATGATGTCGATGGCAGCGGGTTGGCGGTTCAAAGTGTTTCTAGATGGTGGAGTATAATTACACATATAAATAAAGTTTGTCTCTTTTATCATTCATATGATGTGTTATCCTCCTAGGAATAGCTAGTCACTGAAACTTGGAACAAAGGCAAGAAGATCTGTGTATTGCACTCGATCTATCAAACTCCTGGTGACAATCTGGTCTTCATAGAGCAAATCATGGAGGTCATTCGCTCGAGCTTGGATCAACTCTGCCACATATTCCACAGAGACTTTACCCTTCATTGGAATGACACGAATGATCCTATTGTCTGTTCCTTTAAAACTTTCTTCTCTGACCTTAACCTCTCACAGTTCTGTATTGGTCCTACACACAATAAAGGCGCCACTCTTGACCTTTTCAGTGCCAAAGACAACATCATACAAATAGGCGACATCTTACCCTTTGACTGGTCTGATCATTTTCAAATTCCCTTCCTCATCTTAGATAAGGGCTTGGGTAGGCAGGGTCAACTCCATAAAGTGAAACAACTGACTTGCAATATGAGAGACCTCAACATCAATATGCTAACTTCAATCACCAAAAATAGACTACAGCGCACCCTAATATGACCAACCTTGACGATCTCTCTGATCATTACATTAACACGTTGTCTAACATTCTTGATTCTATTGCACCGAAGCAGCTCAAAAGGATTCCCGTCAAACTTTCCAAACCGTGGTTTAATGGTTCCCTAAATGATGAACGGCGCAATCTTGGACTCTCTGAGAGACTGCAGAGAAACACGCCCTCCACCACAAATCTCACTCGCTTAGAAAAGTGAGGAGCCATCCTCCTGGCGAAAATAGACCACTTCAGAACTCAATTGGATGGAGCCAAAAATAGACACAACAAACTCTTTGAAATCATTAAGGAACAATCTAACCAGTCTTCCAACCAGATCTCTACTGTGATATTCCTGCTCCCTAGTGGTGATGATTTCACATCTCACTTCTCTGAAATGACAAGGAAAATAGAGTTGGAGATACTACCTGTCACCCCAACTTTGTTACCTAAGACACTTCCCGCAGGATCAGTGGAGCTGGCAGAATCAACAATATATTCGCCTTTGGGCTGCACTCTCAAAAACAATGCCTCGGAGCTCCTTCACAGATTTCACGGAGCTCCTTCACAACATGGCATCCCTTAAAACCTCCAACAATGTTGATGATCCTTTACCCGCTAAGCTTTATAAAGATTTAAACTCAGCCATTCTCCCTCGTTGGTCCAGGATGATTCATGAATCCCTCTTACAGGAAAAGTTTCCGGCTTGCCTAATGGTTGGGCAAGATACTCCCATTCCTAAGAAGCCCAATGCTGACCTATCAGATCCAAACAACTTCCGACCTATAACCAGCAGTATGACTCTAGCTAAATTGCTTGAAAAATGCGTCCATTCGCAGCTCTGCAACCACATTGACAAATATCAACTACTGTATGTGGATGACACGCAACTGTACCTGAAGATCTTCTCTCAAGAGGACATAAAAACATTAAATGCTGCATATGCACAAACCCAACAATGGTTAGCTCAGAACCATATCCTACTAAATACTCTCAAAACTGAATTTCTTTTGATCTCCCCACCCAATCACTCGGCTCCTACCCTTGACTGGATTAAACACCTCACTGCTCTGAACTGCACCCCTCATGTTTTAGACTCTGCCAAATCTTTAGGTATCACCTTGGATAAACACTTAAACATTCAAGCCCACATCAGTGCTACTGCTAGGGGAGCCAATTTCAAACTTAACACACTGAAGTAAATCAAACCTTTCCTCCCTTCCCAAAGACCTTGGGGGGGGGGAGAGGGAGAAAATCCCAGATTATCTCTAGATTGGAATATGTGATGGTGACCCTTGCTGGACTTCCCAAAGATAGCTTGCCCCACTCAGAGCTATCCTGTATGCTTTGGCTAGACTCATAACAGGCTCGAGAAAGTATGACCACATTTCCCCCAACCTTCTGCGTCAAAATTGCCTAGGTTTTTTGAGGGGCATATCAACAAGGGCCTTATCTCCGCTTTTTTAGCTTTAGAAAGCCAAAAAAGTGGAGATAAAACTATTGCCCTATTTACATGTGGGTGCTAATATGCATTAACGCATGTTAGCACCCGTTTTCCCGATGCCTCGCTTTGCATCTCTAATGAGATGCAAAGTTGGCGTCACTGGGTAGTACTGCATGTAAATTATCGCTGCTCAGACGTGAGTCCCTTGCTCACTTTGCCACTGGAATCAAGCAAGCCTGGCTGAAGACGGCTGTAATGCCAGAAACCGGTCCTAGGAAGCTTGATTCCAGTCCAGGGAAGGCATGGCTTGGCAGTTCGGGCTGGACTGCTCCCATGAGACACAGGGTCAGACTGATTTGCATATGGCCATGTCTGAACTGGGGTGGCAGAGTGGGCTAAAGAACGGTGATGGATTAAACCGAGATCTGTTGACTGGGTGTGAGTTTTTGATTGGTTCAGATTCTCTGTCCATCACCACCCCCTTTTGTACCGCTTTGTTCGCCATAAGTTGGCAGGGTATGCTCAGACGTGAGTCCCTTGCTCACTTTGCCACTGGATTCAAGTAAGCCTGGCTGAAGATGGCTGTAATGCCAGATACCGGTCCTAGGAAGCTTGATTCCGGTCCAGGGAAGGCATGGCTTGGCAGTTCGGGCTGGACTGTTCCCATGAGGCACAGGGTCAGACTGATTTGCATATGGCCATGTCTGAACTGGGGTGGCAG
Organism: Lissotriton helveticus; assembly: GCF_964261635.1. NCBI lineage: Eukaryota > Metazoa > Chordata > Amphibia > Caudata > Salamandridae > Lissotriton > Lissotriton helveticus. Next base: position 238,587,459 of record NC_136059.1, read on the forward strand.
AATGGGCTAAAGAACGGTGATGGATTAAACCCAGATCTGTTGACTGGGTGTGAGTGTTTGATTGGTTCAGATTCTCTGTCCATCACCACCCCCTTTTGTACCGATACGACCACAGGGTCGTATCAGCAAGGTTATCGCCATTTTCCATGGAACATCACTGGAAAACCAGCGATGTTCCATGGAAAACACCGATATCACTGGATTAATTATCACTATTGCCCTATGCGTTGTTGATACAGCGCTAGCATGGCAATAATTTCCAGCGATAGCCAGCGAAAATAGATTTCATGCTAAGCTCGGCCAGCGATAATTATCGCTGCAGCTTGATAATATGCGCCTGAGTTCTCCCATTCTAAGTAAAATGGGAGGGTCTTTCCCTGGGTACAGTGGTCGTGGAAGGATAAGCAAGTGTTTTGTGACAGCAAGAAACATTGCTATCTTTATACTCCTGGACACGTAGGATTTAGATCGACTCTTAAAGTAACTCTTAGAGTAACATACTTCCACAAAAATCCAGTTTCCTGTGGCCGTACTGCCAGAATGCTCACACGTTCTTTTGGCTCCAAAAAAGAGAAATGTATTCTTTGTGTCATGTGCCATGTGCTTCAGTTACCGATGTTTATTAGTCGTAAATAGTTTTACTGCAATTAACTAATTCTATTCACAGCAATAGCGGAAAAGAAGAAACTGTAGATTTTCTCATCCTGATTACAACTACCATCCTTAGTTAATGGTAAAGACAACATGTTATCATAAAACTGAACAAAACTACAGCCCTATATGCAGAGACATACATATGGCACAGAATCCAACTACTATAAGTCAGATATCGGGGAAAACAAGCAGTGTAATTCAGCAAAAAGAAAAATGCAGGAAGAAGTAAAACAAGCATTTGGGTTTGGCGTTCTAATGGAAATGTGTTTTACTTATGAAGATTACCTTAGAAATGCCCTTAAGTAATGTCTCAGGGCTGCCGAGAACTGCAGCTGAAACGTAAGATATTGTCGCATGAAAAGGCCAGTAGATCTTGTATTTTGCCTGACAGAACACCAAGTCAAATAACCCAGCAAAGTCTTGGTCTCTGTGTACACACCAATACCACTATCATGGCCCAAGTTAGTATGATTGATGTCCAGGTGTTTCTGAACAACTTCTGCTTTGAAAGGAAATAGATTGTGCCCAATTCACTGGGACTGTCCTGGCATAAGAATATGGTATAGTAGGAAAACTGAGATTACTTCTGTAAAAGAGTTCTGTACTTTGTTTTGTTTCTGGCAGAATGTGCCACAAGGCCTCTTTTTCATTATATGGCTGAAAACTTTGTGAATATAGAGTAAACCAATTATCAGCTAAGAACACCATTTGGTTTTGCACATTGCACACAAAGCAGGTGTAAGGATAATGCAGCAGAAATCAGGGTTTTGTTGACCGTAGGCAAACCCTGTCTGTGGTGCAAGGTATTGTTAACTTTGAAGCAAGACCAGCTGTGGGCCTGATGTAATACAAAGATTGGTTAGTGTTTGCTTGCTTACTCCACGTCTTCTACTTCAACATGTTCTGGATGTCGCTTTTGAGCTTCATGATAGAGGTGAGGCATCTGGAGTAGGAGCCCTCAAGCCGCAGAAGGACAATGCCATCCTCAAAGCCCGTATAGATCACGTCCCCGCCATCCTCCTGCACTGTGGGCCTTGCGAGACCGCAAAGAGAGGATGGAAAGTGATTCAAAGGTAGGACGACCAGGAAAATGTCTCGCCATAGGCACTAGCCTGCCAAGGACTAATAATAACTGATCTTTCACACAGTACTAATCTCCAAAGTTTAGAGGTGCCTAGGGCAGGTGTTACCACTACAGTTTATTAAAAAATATCGCAAATGAGCAGCAATAGCAAAACAATCCTCAATAAAATAACAAATTAATTCAAAGTGTGAATATATGCTTGGTATTTTCAGACATTACTATTTTTAATGAAATCCCAAGCTCTCCTGTGACGTTATGCAGCAGTGACGTATGACCACTGGATCAACTTCATCTAAGGATATGAAGTATTTCTCAAACCACAAAGTTAAAATTGGTCTTATTGGAGTTTGCTGCTTCACTGAAGATAAATTGGGGCTATGGAAATACAAAACAGATACTACTAACATTAGTATAGTGCCTGCACAGACACCCCTCAGCTGTTGAGAGTTGTCGGGCATAAGCAGAGATATATCAGGCAAGTTCACATGCGTTGCTGTTCCCAGAACATGCAACATAGCAAACTTTCTTGGCCAGCCAAATCAGACATGTCACATGTGTTGTTTTATGCTTGTACTGCACATAACTCAAAATGTCAATGCACCTTACAGCCAGGGCAGCCATGGCCTATCATATTAGATCATGTAATATATTGCCATATTATAGCCCTAGTCTAATAATATATTGCATAGTGTTGTTATGCAAGTGGTTTTGTTGGATGGAATCAGTAAAATGGTCTTATGCCGAAAATACCCAGCCCACGCGGAGTAAAATCACAAAAAAGAGTCTAATGTATGAGAAATATATATATATATATATTCCTGTCTGCTCTGTGACAAAATAGCCCTTAATCGTGAAAAATCCTAAGTTATGGAGTGGGTTCATTAGTGATTGCTGGAGGGGGAGAGGAATAACTAATGCTTTAAAGAAAAATACTAGTTGGCAGGCAGTGCAGTCAAAATAAAACAGCAAATGTAGTGACTGCTGTTATTAACTACTTTGGTCGTTCTTTACAAAAGCCTTCAGATGCCCTTTCTCTCACGAGTAGGCCTAAATCATTTAATAACTATCAATACGTGAACTGGCAAGGGAGTTAACAGCTGTGCCTATATCATGCTTAGTGGAGCAGCAGGAAGGAGTGCCTGGTGCTGAAATGTGGGAACGGACACAGCAAGACACCCTCCGGTGCAGGGGGCAAGGTCACAGTGCTGTGGTATCACACCGAGAGGCCGGATGGTACCACGGAATCCAACTTCACTCCTGAGAATCAAACAAAGTTAAGGTGGGCGCATCGGAGGGATTCCGAGAATGTTTCCTGTCCGGCGCCACAGCTGGTGGGGGCTGCCTAAAGTTGGGAAGTAGAACAAGGGTGTTAAAACTTTTGAAACAAGCTTGAAGGGAACAAAAGTTTTCCAAGCGACGGGCGAGCAGAATGCACCCCCCACTGAACTCATCCTACGTCCCCGGGCCCCTGCTTACTGTAGGCTGCCTATCGGTCTCAGTTTCCCCCCAAATGCAACACTGAGATTTTGGGTGAGCTTGCCCGCACCACCGCCTCGCTCCTCCAGCCGTGGTGCTGATCGCGCTTCCGCTGTGCTCCCGGCCCTTACCCCGCATGCTGATCAACCGTGGACAGCACCTCTCCCGGACCAAGTACCGGCGGCCCCCCTTTCGCCCCCCACCCAGAGTGTGCTCCCATCCCCTGGCAGGTCGCTGCACACCGGGTCCAACTCCTCTCAGCTCTCCAAAAACTCCGGCCGACACGCTCTCCACCAGTGTGCGACGTCCCCCTGCGTTTCAATGTGCACAAGCTCAGAACGCTCCTCAGTCTTGCCCCTCTTTGCTTTGTTCTAATTGCACATGCTCTCTCGGTCATGTGTGAGAGGAACAAAACACAACTTAAGTTAGAAAGAGCCATTTTGTAGGGGGGCGTGGATAGCGTCCACGGGAGATGGCGGCTCCGTAGAACTCCTGGAGACGGCGGCGCCACCGAGGGATTTGTTATGTCCACTGCGTGAAGAGAACCGGTAAAACTTGCAGCCCAGGCGTCAGAAACCAGGCAGATCCGGGAGGCGTGCTTCTAGATGCGGTGGACACGCTAATGGGCTTGAAATCAGCCGTTTCTTCTCCCGGCATCTAATGGCGCCCGCCATTTTATATACGCTGGCAACCTGAGGTGACTCTCTTTCCCCTTTGCTCGACGTACTACTGTGCTTCTGCGTTATTGTGTATTTAACCACAACATGCAGAGTTATGCATAGCTCCTGAACAGCTTTGAACCAGAAAGCAATTTAACTGGCTATGTTTCACCGCTTTTGAAAAAGAACTCTTCTTTCTTCACTTCAGTTATTAGCAGCCATTTTGGATCCAGGGAGCCTACGTATATAGACTCCTCATGAATATTGTTTGCTTAATTTATTAGCTCATGTATTTTGGCCTGCATTTATTATCCTACATGTTTTTTCCAATGTTATAGTTGAAGGCTTTTCACTATGGGGTGGTCTTTTTCTAGTCAATGTCGAGTTGTGGGTCATTATATTATTGCTATAATGTACGCTTTTCACAATAGAGGTTTCGTCATCATTTTAAAGGCCTTACAGGTGTTTTTCCCCCTGTGAATTATTTATTTAATCCTGTGTTTCCTGATGCTGTTATTTATTATAACTCTTCGTTCTTGAGCGGATAACCTTCTCAGTCCTGCATGCACTTGTTCTCTTCATTAAGCTAGTGAGGGTTTTAAGCACTTACCTCTACTGGCCTGCAAAAGAAAGTGTATCTCCCTAGCTTATTTTTTTCTTCAGATTAGTCTATTTGCATATCTCATTTATATGGGCAGACTGAAAACAGCTAAATTATTGGTGTCTCCGGCAAACCATTCTTCTATTCCTCGTGCTCGCCTTTACGCTCGCAGCCTAAAAATGGAGGACTCTCTGGCCTCTTCTCTCAAGGGTACTTCTACCTCCTCCGCTACAACCACCAAGGTTTCAGCTAAGCAGTTGAAAAACGATCCGCCATCGCCTCCAAAGCATTCTTCCTCTGTCTCAATGGATATTCTCTTGGAAGAAATACGGGTGTTATGCCCATTTGTGGAGGAGACTAATTCGTAGATACAAGTCTCGACTGAGGGATGGTCGAAAATGGAAGGGAGAATCACAGCAGTAGAACAAAGTGTGGACTCTTTGAGTTTGACTAACGCTCTGGTGGAAGCCCTTCAATCACATGTTGCATCTTGTCAGAAGCAGATTGAAAACCTTGAAAGTAGAAGGAATAATTTAAGAATTTACGGAAGGTTCAAAAGGGTCGGATTCTATAGCTTTCTTCAAATCTTTTTTGCTGACAGTGCTCAAGTTGCAGGACACAACCGTCTTGAACATTCAACGCGCTCACAGGCTAGGCCCCTTATATTCCTCGCCATCTGCTCAACACAAATCACAAGGTGTGAAACTTTATTTTTTGGAGTACACCAATCTTCTCAAGGTACTGGCTGCAGTTCGCTCGCTAAAATGGATTTCATCATCTGGAAACCAACTTTACTTCTGACAGGATTACGCAAAACCTACAGCGGATAGAAGAAAAGAGTTTTTGTCTATGAGACCTGCTTTGTGCTCTATCTGGCGCAGTTTGGCTTATTTCACCCTTGCTTGTTCAAAGTAGCCTTGAACAATAGTACCGTTACTTACGATGACCCGGTGAAGCTTAAAAGCTTTCTGAACTCTCATTGCCCTGACAGAATGGAATTTTCTAGATCCCGCCCTTGATGGTTACCCTCTTGCAGGATTTTAATGAGCAAATTTAAATTGTTACTCCGTTGATGCTGCTTTTGTAGCTCATTGACTATCCATTAGTGTCTATATTGTTATGATCTATTTAACGTGATTTATTGTTAGTTTTTTTTAAAGTGGATTCACACTTATAAAGTTCTTTTTTTTCATTTACTTGTTTATAACACTGCAATTGGTTAATTAACTTTTCCTTCCTTACAGGCTCCTCTTCACGTTGTCCTTCCCTCATGTTTGTGATTATTCTTCCCGAAGTTGTGCCGTCTTATCCTGTGGAGTCTGGACGCGTCATCGGTCCATGTGGCCTCTCCCTCCCCTCTCTCTTTATGTTTCGGACTCCTTCGAGGTATAGTTTTTTCTTTTCTTCTTTCTCCCTTTTCTCATTGATGCCTTTACCCTTCTTTACTCATCCATTGTCATCTGTCTTTAACTTGTATCTGCAAATGTCATTTCTTTCTATCTTTCGCTCTATATCTTTCCTATCATCTTTCTTTCCTTGACATATCCCTTGTTCATGTTGCCTATCTCGATACTGCTTATAATGTTTTCCTTTTTTGCATATTCCATTTGTTACCTGCAAGTCCTTTTTACCGCTCTTGTCTGTATTTCCTCTTTAAAAAATGGTTTGTAATTCATCTAGTTAGTCTGGCTTCTGGTTTATACTCCTTTATTTGCATTTTCTTATGGCTATTTATTTCAAAACCTGTGCTACAAAAAGTTGTTCCTGTTGAAATGTCCTCTTATTCTACATATGTCTTTAAACATTGTCTCTTTGAATGAGAAAGGTCTTCATTCCCCCATTATTAGACAACGGGTCATGACCCACTTGACCAAGCTTGGTGCAGATATAGCATGTTTACAGGAGTCTCACCTCACAGCAGAAGAATCTATTAAATTGAAGAGAGGCTGGGTTGGGGAGGGTTTCTATTCACCAGGTGATGGCAAAAGGAATGGACTTCTTACCCGTTGTCGAAAATCACTCTCTGTTAAAGTATTATCACAAAGCTCTGATGAAAATGGTAGGTGGTTATATACTAAGCTTCTGATTGATAAAGTTCCAATATCACAGTTAAATGTTTATGCACCGACTACTGGCAAACCTTCCTTTTGGTCCACCTTAGCACGTCAACTTGCACATTGCATTGATGAAAATGTCATACTCACAGGGGATTATAAACAAGTACATGACCCCTTTCTTGACTGCAACTCTATGGTCTCCTCTGTTCCTCACAAAGCCCACAAATCATTTTTACAAACTATCAAACAATACAAGCTTATTGATGCCTGGAGATTATGTAATCCTACTACGGAAGAATACACTTATTATTCTCCAGCTCACCATACTCAGTCAGTCCAGATTGGACTATTTTTTCATTTCTCACAACATATCAATGTCATTAATGACATCAGAGATTGGATCTATCCTAATCTCTGATCATGCGCCCATCACTATGCAATTAGACATTTTACGGAGACCCTGCACTCCACGGAAGTGGATCTTCAACAACTCCCTTCTCTCAGACAAGACTTTTGTATCTTCTTTCACTACATTTTTTAATAAATATTTCTTATTCAACCAAACTGATGACCTTCCCTTTCACATGATTTGGGACACCTTCAAGGCAACAGCCAGGGATTTTATTATTGGATATGTCTCTACATAACGTAAAAAGTCAAAAGAGCTTGCCGTCTCTCTTCTGGATAGGATAAAAAGAATTGAACATTCTTTTTATTCTTCTAGATCAAAAGATAGCTTGTCAGAACTTATTAACGTTAAATTTCAATTTAATAAAGAATCAACGAATAACGCTTCTACTTACCTCCTGAAGTCCAGTGCAAAGTTTTATGGTGGGCAGAATTAAGCTGGTAAGGTCTTAGCAAATTACTTGAAAGTTAAACATAATGAACACATTTCTTAATTTTGATCAAACGCTCTATACCTCAGAAGCATCTCCTACAGAACAACATATCTCTTGGTTCTTGTCTGACATAATTCAATCCCCCTCAGCTCAACCCGACCTTTCCAATGTAGAACTTGATCTTTCACAAAAAGCACTACATGCTCCACTCTTGGCACTTAAAAAAGAGAAAGCCCCTGGCCCGGATGGGTTTACAGTTGAATTTTTTAAACATTTTTTCCTCCTTAGTAATTCCAAAATTGTATTTATTGTTACATTCTTTTGTGTCCTCGGGTAAATCTTCTGGTACTTTCTCTGAAGCTCTCATATACCTTATTCCCAAAGAGGGAAGAGACTTGAAATACTGTAAGAACTATCAACCAATTTCTCTTGTTAATGTTGATTATAAAATCTTCTCTAAATCTTTAGCTTCTCGATTGGATTCACACATTTCTGACTTGTTGGGATTTGAACAATCGGGTTTCGTTAAAGAACGATATATCACAGATAACACCTGTTTGTCCTTTGATATTTTATCCAAATCCTCTCATGTTACACATTCTTTGGCTGCTATAGCACAGGACGCTGAGAAAGTGTTTGATAGAGTGGAATGGCTGTATCTTTTCCAAACCCTCAAGTGGTTTGGCTTTGGACATAAGATAATTTCCTTAATTTTGCTTCTATATTCTAGTCCAAAAGCAGAAGTGAACGCCAATGGTATGTCCTCCTCTTTTTTTATCCTGGGGAGAGGTGTCAGCCAAGGCTGTCCCTTGTCTCCGTTTCTTTTTAACCTAGCCTTAGAACCATTTCTTTTGCAGCTTTGCCAGAACAAAGACATTCAGGGTTTTAATTTTAATGACACTCACATTAAATTGGCAGCATATGCGAATGATATATTGTTATCTTTATCCCAACCCCAAACCTCCATTCATGCATTTCTAAATGAAGTTGATTCCTTTGATCTGTCTCCGGATATAAATTAAATAAAGATAAATGTGAAATATTACCCCAGACAAAGTACACATTTAAAGATGACTTCACCCTTTCATCCTTTGCATGGTGTCCCAATATATTAAGTACTTGGGCCTACATTTCACTTCCTACATCTCAAATACAGTTTCCAGATGCATGGATAACTGAAAACAGAGATTATCAACTTTACATGCTAAATGGCATCTTTTATACTTATCCTGGTGGGGTTGTCTTAAAAATTATGCTGTGCCCCATAGTTCTTTATACGATATCTAATATTCCAATATTCATTTCTTTAAAAAAAATAATAAACTCTTTGTTATCCTCTTTCCTTTGGTGTAATAAAAAATCTTGTATGTCCATGTCCAAATTGATTCGCTCAAAATCAGAGGGATGTGTTAATTTCCCTAACTTCCCTCTATATTAAAAATCTTTTTTGCTCCGACAATCATCTAGACGGCTTTCACAATCCTCTTCACATCACCCCCTGTGGACTAAACTTGAGCTCTCCTTTCTATCTCCTTTTTCTTTTCAGGAATATCTCTCTTTCTCGCAAAAACAACAGTATCTGTCGACCCCCATAATTAAGCATACATCTAGGATACTGCAACCTGCGTGCCCCAACGATTTAGATGGAACTCTTCTCTCCAAATCTATGATATGGCATAATAATTTGATATTGATACCCGATAAGCCTCTTTACTGGAAAATGTGGAGGCAAAAGAGTCTAATATGGATTCACCAATTATATCAACAGGACCAATTCATGTCCTTTCCGCAGATTAAAAGTCTATTTGGGTTACCATCATCCTTCCACTCTAAATACATACATCTAAAGCAAGCTATTCTTGATGCATACACTCACTGCTCATTACCCACCTCCTTTAGTACTCAGCTTACTATTCTGATTGATAAACTACATTCCCATAACAAAGTAATTCCAAAGCTTCTGCCATTTATAATTCTTTACAAGTTTCATTCACCCCAAGGGACAAATCCAAGACAGAACTCTCATGGGGGCAAGATTTGACTTTTGAATGGTCAATTGCTTTTTGGAATAAAATATGGAATAGGATCAGGAAATCCGCAAGAGCTGCTAACACTATGCAAACACTTTTTAAAATGTATAATAGGCTGTTACTCTCTCCAGTTGCCCTACATAAACAACATGCTTGTGTCTCGGACTCTTGTTGGACATGTTCCTCTCCTCACGCAGACCTTCACCATTTACTTTTTACATGTCCACCCGTTTATGCTTTTTGGAAAAAGGTCTGGACCCAAATCAACTAAATGTTTCATTCCCAATTTCTTTTTTCCATTTCTAACATATTTCTAGGTAGTTTATCTCCGATATGGTTGGATCAATCCTCCAATATAAAAATCATAGACCTTTTATTGCCTGTTGCCTTTCAACAAATTACTACAAATTGCAGAGACCTCGCCAAATTATCTTATCAAGCTTGGTGGTATGCTGTTTGTTATAATCACAGACTAGATACAGCTTTTGTATACACAAAGAGGTAAACGAGAAAGCTCTAACGTGGAAGTCAATGCACAGCCTTCTAGTATAGTAATCCGAATATATTGGCACAGGTTCATAACTCCCAAAATGAGTGAAATCAACCTGGCAACTTTTCACTGTTGGGCATTTAGCATGAGTTGCAATGCTGAATGTAAACCTATTCCCAGCGGTCACGTTGAATGTATGCCATTAGAACAAGCAGTCATTATTGTCCTGGATGCTTCGAAAGTGAAAGCGCATATGGGGCGCTAAACGTAAGCTAAGCACGTCGTTCCTGCAGTAAGAATAAAGAAAATAATGTTTACAAGACTAAATAACCGGTATCGTGTAACATCCGAAGTAAAGTGGCCAGTAGCCGTGGGAGGCTACAAATGAAGACATGGCGGTATTAAGGAGGGACTATTAATGAATCAGAAGCCAGCATTTACGAAGGACAAAGACACAAGACAATGAAAAATATCGGAAGGTGAGTGGGCGGGGCATCTCTCTGTACTGTACTACAACAGATCATCACCAGAGCAGTGCTTGTGCTGGCTCAGGCTCCACCTAAAAAGGACCGGAAGCATGGAAACAGAAGTGGAAGACAGTAAGAGAGTGGGTGAGTAAGGTAAGGCGGGAAGGGAAAGGAATTAATTTTTAAGATAAAGAGGGTATTAAGAAAGAAACCAGGCGTCCTCAAAAACATGTAGTACAGTTAAGCATATAAGCACTATGGAGATGGGGAGTATAATCAAATGAAATAACGCAGCCTGAAATAAGGTAAGCAATGCATGGAATATACATTGAAGAAATTAATATACAACAGCACCATGGTACAGAAGGAAAACAACATTCTCTGCAGTAAAGGGTCACTATAGAAGCATGATGGGCTCCTACATCTTAAAGGGGTCTTAGATCTCTAGTTCACCCACTAAAGATGTGTATGTATGAAGTGCAGTAAGAAAAGTATGAGAAATTATAATTGTCTTGCGTTCATGTGGTAGGGAACTCAGGGCCAGATTCACAAAGGCAAACTTACAATTTCTGGAAGGTTACATTTCTTTCCTATTCACAAAGGTATTTTAGGAGTAGTAGCTTTACAATTGCGTAGTGTCTGCACTCTTGGCGAACACTCATAGCAGTAGCCTCGAGGGAGTTGGGTCATGTGAGGGTCGGAGCAGCCCATATTAATCTTTGGCCGACCCAAATGGGTGGTAAAGCATTTAACGAAATATAGCCTTTTCTAAACAAAGTACATTCACATTTGAATAAATACAATGGAATCTATACAATAGCCATAGGCACTGTAAATAGAGATTCATTAGTTTGCGTACTGCAGCACACCCAAAATAACCAAGCTGAAGTTCTGAAGGTGAAAGAGCAATGAAAAGACTTCTGACAAAATTCTGTTTATTCTATTAACATGGAGATGTTGTTTACTTTTCTTTTTCTGACTGCAAAGTGATAGAACATTGTAAAGGGAATTATCTGATAATCTTGCTGTTGTACTGGGAGTGCCAAAAAGAAAGGATGTCATGTGTTTCTAATACACAGCAAAATGTAAAATAGGGCAAATGAAGCACATTTCATTTTGTAATAATGAATGTGTGATGAAAACATGGAGTTTAATAGGATCAAAACAAATCTTGGAGATGCGCAAATTATAAATATTGTATCTTATTGCAGCATTTGTGTAGCGCTTGCTCTAAGTGGGGCACTGAAGCGCTTGCCCACATGGGCAGCAAGCTACACCATATAGGGTGTGTGGTTGGAAGAGTGTTGTCTTTGTCTTGTGATACTATGTGGGAAATGTTTCCATGTCATGTGTGATGACCACCGAAGTGTGGTAATCGTGATATGGGATGCAGCGTGTAGCAGTGTGGTGGATGATGAGGAGTGGGAGACATAGACGCAGAGTATATGGTTTTTCAATATGCTGGCAGCTTTGAACAGCTCTGCATGTCACTTTATGTTGTTTTGCATGATTGAAGTATGCCCTTCTTGTACTGCACTGGGTTATCCAACCAGAATTTGTGTGTATGGTTGTGAGCCTGAGCTGGAATGGTTGGAGTTAGAGAGAAGTAGAGAGATATACTCAGATGGGCATTGTTACTATCAGCCCAGAACTGAGTGTCATTGTGAGATGTAAAGAAGTGGCCATAGTGAATAGATATTTTGAATCTGCAGTGATGGTCTAGAATAAAGTCCTTTGATTAATCAGCTGTATGTGGCAGATCTCTCCACTTATTAGATTCCTTTTGATTTGGTTGAAGCTGGTTTATTGGATGCACACTATCGGTGATGCACAACCCTTGTAGCAAATATGTCTTATGTGAATGTAAGGGGTGTAAGTTACATTTGACTGCTGACAATTGAGTGTTATGGCATTAGTATTTCTGTGGGACAAAAATGTAAAATGTGAAATTGCATAACTATATATTACCCTGGCAAACTGTAGGGCAGCCTTCCTTAACTTACTTGCCTATAGAACGTAGTTGCTGGTTGGGTTGTTTTCAGTCTGTGGATTGTAAACTGAAGATTCATTCTGAGGGTATGACTTTCTTTTCGGGTTCTGTTGTTGGGATGTGGGGTGGTGTAGTTGACATTGCCATATTTTAAACTGTCTTTTGATATGCTAATGAATGCTTTGGATGCTGCATAGTCGTGAGTTCCATAACTTGGCAGCTCATACTGAGAAAGCATTACCTCCTACAGATTTCTTATGGTTAGGTGGTATGATGATAAGTGGTACAAGTCCTGAGTGCATGTCCTGTTTTTTATAAGGCTTGGATTTAACTTGTGTGTATAGCCGTCATTTTCCCTAGAAAACTCCGTGTACAATGCAAAGTTTCCTGAACATTGCTCTTTAAGCTATATGTAGCCAGTGGAGTCATTGCAAGACTGGAGCCCTGGTTCTCTTGGATGAAGGTGGAGATGAAGTCTTGCAGCAGCATTTTGGATAATTTGAACTTTGCACCTGATGAATTTAGGTAATTTTTGGCTTAATGCTGCCTTGTAAATATCATTTCCTTTCTAACAGTTTTCTGCGTTAAAGGGGCATGCAATGGGTGTAGCTGGGGGCATTCTCAGCAACATCCAAGGCTTTTTGACCCTGACCCAAATTTACAATTAATTGTAACTCTGAGGCAGCGCTAAAAACGTACGCCTCCCAGGGCGTGAGAGAGCCACAACGAGGAGAAATGTATTTATTTCTCGGTGTTTTTCTGTGTGTTGCATTCTGCAGCACACATATCAAGAGGAAAGAGCCTCTTGTGATCGGTTTTGTGCAGGGAAGTTTCCCTTCCCGCACAAAAACAATCCTCTCCTTATCGCAGGCACACTTGCACCATGGTGCAAAGGTGCCCGCGTTGGCACACAGCAGACTATTGTGCCCAGCGCAGGTGAAAAGGTCAGGAATGTGCTGTATCTGATAGATACCATGTATTCCTGCCATTTTCTTTTGTCGTAGGGCAGTGCAGCAGGAAGGCCTGTGACGCTGCGCTACTGCAAAATCTCATAAATGAGGCCCCAAATACTTGGTGAACATTCATGTAATCTTTTTTTTATTTGGAGACGTGTGGGAACGCTGAGTGGTAGGAATTGTATGGATCCTCACAGACTCTAACATTTTCCTTCACAGAATTATGAGAACAATCCGTGTTTAGGCAAGATGTGGTGTTTCAGGGCCTTCTGAATAAGAAAAGGTATTGGGATCCACACAAGCTACACCACCCCACACTACAATAGGTAGCTTTTTTCAGAAATGTCTAGGCCAGGCAGGTTTCCCCAGGAGACGAGCAAGACCAGATCTAAATATCACAGCTACCCACATTGCCAAAATGTTTCGATTTGCCAAATTTTGATGTTTCTGTGTTGTGTTTGGGGACTTTCCTTGCACGTGCAATAGCCCAGCCACTAAAGTGTACTACAATTGGAGAGGAGGAGGAACGCTGTGTGGTAGGACATTTGTGTATCTCCGCAGATTCCATTAGCTTGGTCTGCTTTTACTTTGCTTGGAAAAGGTTATTTTATTTGTTTGCTCTGTACGCTAAAAAGTGTTGCGATTTAATGTGCAAAATGGGAATGGGGGTGAATTAATTTTTAAAACTTTGAAGGGAATTGATTTGGGTTCCGGCAATTTTGGGGGGAATTTAGTTGTGTTGGGGCACTTTTTGCTTGGCTACTCGGGGTGGATGACCTACACGCTACTGCGGCTTACCCAGGCACAGTTGAATCGGGCAGCGGCCATTCTGGACGTGACACGCGTTTTCGCGGTCAGCGGTCCAGCTGTCCTCACGCAGCATACCGGCATTAGCCACACCCTATAAGAATGTGCTTGGGGAGAACGCAGAGCGGGCGAGCGCAGCGGGCGCGCTAAGGCAAGCCCATCTGCGCCCGTCAGTGCTAAGTCAGTGCTCAGGGCGAGGCATTCTGCTAGTTATGCCCAGGATAACTGTAATAGCAGGATCATCCAGTATTCGAGCGCTGATCTTATGGCACATAGTCCTCCCGCTTGCGCTTTTCATAGGAGCAACCAGCTAGGTCCTATCAGTAGCACTGGCTGCTCTGACTGTGGGTTCCATTTCATCACAAATCTACCCACCAACATTATGACTACTGGTGCGGTTCCTCAGGGCACCATTAAGGCTTGCCTCATGAATGTTAGATCTATGAGGAAGCACTTTATCGAAATAGCAGATCTGATTACTGATAATCAGTTAGATCTCCTTTTCATCACGGAGACCTGGCTTGATACCTTCTCCAATCCAATTGTTGCGATGTCTACCCCACTGGGCTACAAAATTATTCGTTTGGACTGCCCAGTTGGGAGAGGCGGGGGCCTGGCTGTACTCTACAGAGAAGGCTGGTCTCTCTGCAGCGAACACTCCACTTTGTGGGTGGGGGTTGGAGGGGGTGTGGCTCTTGACTTTTGCGTGCAGATATCTCCGCATTTCACCTTAGGAGGGTCTTTGTTATACCGACCTCCGGGGCCAGCTACGGTATTTCTAGATTCTGTTGGGGATGCTTTGGCAGAGAGATCTCTTTGGTTTTCAAACTATCTGCTGCTGGGCGATTTCTGCATCTGGATGTCATAGACTCCGTGGACTCGGCTGCTTTTCTTGAGGCGCTTCAGATGACTCAGCTTTCCCAATGGGTGGTACACCCGACCCACCAAGGGGGCCAGATTCTTGACCCCATTTGTGCTAATTTCCAGATACTGGTAAGGTAGCCGTTACAGGTCGCTTGGTCGGACCATTTCTCCATATTTTTTCTTGGGTGGTGCAACGCCCGGTGCGAGAGGCCACTTACTATCGTCCCCCCACTGCCAGCAAACTGGATGCGGCGGCAACTTAGCGGCTGTTTGGATGCGGGGCGGCCCCTCCTTCTTGGCAGTTTGGACGAGAATGTGGCTAGCTTTGCTAATTGGATTGCTGATTCGGTCAGTGCCCTCTCCATGCCAGTGCATGGTAAGCTTAGGAGAGAGTCACCCTCCAAGCCATGGTTTAATCGGATGTATGACGTTACACCGCATGCTATTACAACGCATGCCTTTATGACGCAAGTTTTACAACGACTTGCGTTGGGGGGCGCTGGATAGTGAATAGTTTAATTTACTATTCCAACTCCAGTCCCCGTGGATAGTAGGGAAGGTGTTTGATAGTAAATTAAAACTATTCCCTATTCTAGAGCGCCCCCCAGCGCAAGTCGTTGTAAAACTTGCGATGTAATGGTTGCGTCGTAAAGGTACTTCGTTGTAACAGTTGCGTTGTAAAGGATGTTTCCCGTTTAATCCAGAGCTGAGAACACTGAAACAGGCCTGTAAGGTGCTTGAAAGAGCCCGGCGCTCTAGTGGCTATTGTCCTCTAGCCAAACAGGCACTTAGAGCTAAACAGAAGCTTTATTATTCATCTATTGGCTTGGCTAAGGGCTGTTATTTTTCAGCTCGTATTGAGAGGGCTAATAATAATTCCAAAGAATTATTTGCCATTGTACAGAATTTTGTGGCTCCCAAGGACAAGGCGGCGGTGATTCCATTCTCTGTTGCCTGGTGTAATACCTTGGCTAATTGTTTTCAGGAAAAAATAGCCTTTATACAACAATCTTTTCTGGATGGGCCCAAGCTAATTCTGCCTGGTTCGACAGAGCTACAGGATAGTGAGCGAGGTAGCACCTTTTCGGGCTTCAGTCCGGTGAAGCTAACTCCGTCACTCAGAATTCTTAAAGCACTTAAATCCCGCTCGCCGAAAGATCCGTGTGCCGCGAGGCTCCTTGCGGAGGTGGCTGACACTATTAACTTTGAGGTCAATCTAGTGATTAATCAGTCACTCCGCGAGGCTAGGGTCCCGTTGCCATGGAAGCAAGCACTTATTCTGCCCCTCCTTAAGAAGCCATCCCTTGACCCTCTGTCACTGGCCAATTATCGGCCTATCTCACTTCTGCCACGTTTAGCCAAAGTCTGCGAGAAGGTCGTGACTTCTCAGCTTACCAACTTTGTGGAGGTGGCTGGCCTGCTACATCCGGCGCAATCTGGGTTCCGTGCGGCTCATAGCACGGATTCTGCGCTGTTGGAGGTCACAGAGGCGATCCGTGACTGCCTGGATGCCGGCGGGAGAGTCGCTTTGGTCATGCTCGATCTCTCGACGGCATTCGATACGGTGCCCCATTTGCTTCTTCTGGATCGCCTAATGGCAATCGGCATTTCGGGCTCGGCTATGAGTTGGATCCGATCTTTCCTGGAGGGCAGATCTCAGTAGGTGTGGCTGCCTCCCTGTGCGTCTGCGCCGTTGCATTTGTCTACTGACGTTCCGCAGGGGTCATCCCTTAGCCCTCTTCTGTTTAACATCTACCTGACTCCGCTGGTTTACCTTGCGGAGTCTTTGGGGGCTAAGGTGATGGCCTACGCTGATGAAACACAACTCCTGTTCTCCTGGAAGAGGGGAGAAGACTCGGTTGAGGCCGTGCAACATTGTCTTGCCGAGGTGTTTCATTGGCTGGCAGGCGCTCAGTTGAAGTGCAATGAAGAAAAATCGGAGATTCTCCTTTCCGACGCATTCCCTGTGGATTTCAGGGACAGAATGTGGCCTGCAGACTTCCCTCAGCCAATGGCGAGCAAGGGCTCCGCCAAAAACCTTGGGGTGTGGTTTGATGAAGATCTGAAGTTCACATCCCAGATAAATAAAACTGACAGGGACATGCTTCGGGACCATGAAAACCTTGAAGAAATTTCTTCCTCTTCTAAGGAGACTGTGGTTCGGGCATTGATCTTATCCCGCCTGGACTACGCCAACGTTCTCCTGGTGGGTATTCCTGCTTATCTGACTAGGAAATTGCAAGTGGTCCAAAACGCGGCCGCTAGACTGCTATTGGGACTGCCTTCCAATCAGAGTGTTCGCATCCATTTACGCACCCTGCATTGGCTGCCTGTGGAGTTGCGTTTTAAATTCAAAATGCTATCCATTGTTAAGCGCACGCTGTATGGGCTTGGTCCTAGTTATTTACAGAAGAGATGTGCCTTTTATAAACCATCGCGGCACCTGCGGTCTTCGGATCAGTTGCTTATGCAGAACCCCGGGTTCAATCGCCAGATGCTAGGCGGAAATTCTTTCGCCCGCAACGCTGGTTTGGCCTGGAATCAGTTACCGCTGGCTCTGAGGAGTGTCTCTGACCCACTGCTTTTTAAAAAACAACTAAAAACGCTGCTCTTTTAAGATTGATTCGGAGTGTGATTATTTGGACTTTCGTGTGTTAGCGCCGGGACACTTTTAGTAGCTGTGCGCTGTACAAATGAAATATAACATAACATAACATAACTTTTCTACAGCTGTGAGATCAGCACGCTGAGTGTGCAATGCAATACAGAAAAAATAAATTCAAACTCTAGACTAGAGGGAAGAATTTATCTTGTGTCCAACTTAGATTTTGGAAAAGAAGATGATTCTGGTGTTTTTTCACCAGAAATGGTTTATTTTCGAGTACAGTGGATGACCCCTCAAAGTAAACCTCACTGTGAATGTAGTGTGGTGGACGTCACCAGGTTGTCCTATGCCCTAAAGTAGTTAAAACTCACCAAATCTATACAGCCTGATCTTCCACACAGCAACAATGGACAAGAAGCTGCAGGAATATAATGGACACGGTGCACTGGCTTCCTCGTTCCATGGTAGTAGGAGGCTGCTCCCGTTCTGGAAGACCTCAGAGATGGTAGTCTTCCCGAACTGGAGAACAGTGAGAAGCACACTGGCCAAAGAAAGGTGGCAACTGCTGCTCAAGGCCATGCATTACAAGCGAATGTTTCAGTTGCCATATATTGTCTATGGAGAAGAGGGATAGGGAGAGAAAAAAAAATACTGAGAAATACAGAGAAGCTAGAGAGATGGTGTTCTAGAAAAGCAAAAAAGGAGAGAAGGAGAGTAAATAGAAAATGCAAGATAGAGCAGGAGAGACAGGAAGGGGAACATATATTTCTAAGGCAGAGAGAAAGAGGTAGTGGAGTAAAGGATGAGAGAGTGAGTGGGGACAGAGATTACAAGATGATTAGAGAACAAAGAAAGCAAAATAGATCCCAAAGGAACAAAATAGGAGCTTGATACACATGAAGAGAAGGTGCTTGGAGATTGTAAGAGGAATTTATAGCTTATCATGTTTTTGTCAATGCAGCTAGCCCAATGTGCTTTCAATGCCCAATGTGCATATATTTTCTAAAAAAATCTTAGAGTAATCAGCAAATCACCTTGCATAGTGGTCTTTGAAGTCCTATTAAAGTCTAACCCTTGTTACTTGATCAATATTTTTTTTACAAATTGCAGAGCAATGGCACCTCCTTGTTATTTGTTACTACATGATCTTGGTGAGAAGTGCTGATGCCTTCCCTTTTCATGCATATCAGCCATGTCAACACTTGCTGGTATAGTCGCTGGAAAGTACAGCCTACTTGCTGAGAATTCCAAGCTCTGTTGGGTAGCAGATGTTGCTTTCCAGTGTACACTTAAATATGGCAGTGTTTTAACTGTTTCAGAGGTAGGTAGCTTTTTCCATATAGGGCCCCTTGCTTCTAGTCAGGTTAAGGGGGATGCACTTCTAAAATATCCCCTGCTTTATATTTTTTCTTTAGTAGAGTAGCACCAGGGATCTTTATTCCAATTTTTAGGGCACGAAACATGTCAACCGAGAGTTACGGTGGCACATTATAGCCTAGTCAGTAACACACAACCTACTGGTTATTTATTCTGTCAGGGGAACCCATATATTGCTCCTATCTCTCTTGGTATACCCTAGCCAGTTTTATCATTCACTCACTCACTCACCTTTCCTTACGAACCCTCAATCTCACACCCTCACTCAAAATACAGAGTTACCAAAAGAACTCCACTAAAGTGACCCTTTGGGTGACGCGTAGGGCAATGCAGTGCCGGTCCGACGATGAGCTACGCCCGATGATGAAGCATGACATCCCTCAGGATTTGTGAGGGCATCAAGAAACAAGACTTGCATTTGCCCCTAGTCTGTGAGATTCAGATCTAGGTTTCTCATTGTTCCTACTTCTACTTCTTCTTTTTTTTGTCTGTGGACAACTATTGTGCCCACTTTGGAACATCTACCCACCGTTTGGCTTGAGATTACTACATGGAGTGCAGGTACTGGACCATAACAAGCTCCTAGTTCCCCTTCCATTTTTGAAACGTATAAGATGTTATAAACAAAAAACTCCCCATCTGTCCTGTGGGAACAGGTAGCCTTGCAATAGTGAAAAACAAAATTGGCAGTAATTCACTATCAGAACAGGCCACACACACCAGGGCATGTCCTACCTTGTACATATACTGCACCTGCCCACAGGGGTACCTTGGGTCTACCTTAGGGGTGACTGACATTTAAGAAAAGGGAAGGTCAGGGCCTGGCAAGTGGGTGCACTTGCCAAATCGACATGGCAGTACTAGACTGCACACAGGCTCTGCAATGGCAGGCCATAGTCGCCTTTTACAGGCTGCTTCTGTGGGTGGCACAATCAGTGCAGCAGCCCACTAGCAGCATTTGATTTACAGGCCCTGGGCTCACGCAGTGCACTGTACTAGGGTCTGACTAGTAAATCAAATATGCCAATCATGAAATCATTAATCCATAATAAAAATGTAAAAAGGGGGCACTTGCACTTTGGCACTGAACAGCCGTGGCAAAGTGCCCAGAGCATCTAGACCAGCAAAACGAAGTCCAAGACACAGCTAAAACACAGGGTAGACCCACACGAATGGTGCTAGGTCTAACACATTCCATTTCTAGCACACATGAGAAGTTTCCATGCTTTCTATGTTCGTCACAGAGAAATGTGCATGCGCGCCTAAGCAATGTTAGGTACCTAAAGGGTGCCACATCAAGGATCCAATGCAAGAAGTCTACTGCATACAAAAGAGAGGACATTTGTCCATAATTTTGGAAGTTGAGGTCTACAAAGCATCCAAATATGAGGTGTCATACAAGCATCATCAAAGCAAAAAGTTATTACAGGATGCTATATGCAAACCAGAAAACCACCATTCAGTGCCTATCTATGGCTCCTCTAACTGTAGATGGAACTAGTTTTCTCAGTCAGGCCACAGGCCTCAAATGCACCTCTCCCAATTACCATGGCTACTTGTCTTGTTGGTCGATGCCTGCTGAAGGTCTTCTTTTGTACAGCACCTTTCCCACAACATGCCAGTATGTCAATGTCAAATCCTTTCACGTCCAGGCAGTTTTGATCAAATGTAACTGAATTATCCATCTTATAGTGAAATTCATTGTGGGACCCTCCCAACTTCCCCATGAAATGGCATATACATTCCATTTAGTTTCACCATTGTGACAGTGGACTGCTCCCTTTCCCTGTGCAGCTCTGCAACGTAGCTGCTACCCCCTCTGGTCAGGAAATCGAGTACCTTCTCCACCCATAGGCTCCCGCCTGCGCTTTATCCCCGGTGGTCAAGTGGTAGAGTGTCACTGCTCTGCTGCTGGACTGCCCTCTGTCTCTCTTTGTTTGTTTCCTTTATTTCCTCTGTGCACTTGTCTTTCTTTTCCTCCTTTTTGTCGAGATGCGAACCCCTGCAGCCCACCCCCTCCAGTGAGCCTTTCAGGCTCCTCGTTTTTCCCACCTCCCAGCTGGCCACCCCTGCACACTATTTAATGGCGGCTACCCATCGGGCACACCAAAGGCAAGCCCATCTGCACCCATCCGTGCCTGGACTGCCCCAGTGGAATGGACCTTCCACTGATACGATGCCAGCATCCTCCTCGCCCTTGCCGCCTGTGACTTCGCATCACCAAAGGACACCTAAGGTCCCTTCTCCTTCCACAACTGCTGCTACACGCTGACCCAGATCCTTACTCCAGCTTCCCTTGCTGCCCAATCGATCAACAGTGGACCAAACCAGCTCAGCTGCATCCTCCTCAACATGCGTTCTATCCATAAACACACACTAAATTCTGGGACCTCCTAGACTGTCTATCCTGACATCGCCTTCTTCACAGAAACCTGGACAAACCCAAGCTCCAGCCCAGACTTCGCCACCGCCATCCCCGATGGTTACAAGATCACCCACAAGGACTGTGCAAACTGACCAGGAGAAGGCATCGCCATTGTTCACAAAAACACCCTTCGCCTGACCACCCACTCGGATGACTCAATACTCCTATGGAACACCTCCACTTTCGGATCCAGACCAACCCCAAAAACACCCTCTATGGCAACCTCAACTTCCAACTGGACATCCTCAATGACCAGAACACGGCATCCCTTCTGGAGAACTTCACCAACGTAGGACTCAAGCAGCTACAACCCATACAGCAGTCCACAAGCTCGACCTAGTCATTTCTGCCAGTGAAAACATCACCTACAGCCACACCACCGACCTCCTCAGACCGACCATCATTGCGTGCACTTTGCCTTCACCAAACCCATCATACAGCATCGCCCTTAATGTCTTCCCAGCCGAAGCTGGAACAATGTAACAGAGTAACAGCTAAATGCCTCCATCAGCACTACCACACCACAGACAGACTCTGATGCCAATACGGCAAAGATATGGAGGAACAACAAAACCAAACTTTAAAGCCTTGATTACCACACGCCACCTCCTCCTCAAAGCCACTGAGAAAACGGCCCTTCAGGACAGAATAAACACCAACGCAAACAACAGTAAAGAACTCTTTGCCAGCGTCAAGGAGTTTGCAAGGCCCAACACCGGGACCACAGACATCCTACCCTCCCAAGACTTCCCATTGCTCCGAAAACTTCAGAATATTGAAAACATGTCAGCCAGACTGGTCCTCAACATCCCTCGCTGCAGCCACATCTCCAAACACCTCAGAGAACTCAACTGGCTCAACAGGAGGATCACCTTCAAGCTCCTCATGCATACCTACAAAGCCATCCACGATGCAGGACCAGTATACCTGAACCACCCAGCTGGCCCTAGCCACCGCCACTCGGACAAGAACCGGAGGAAGATCCTTCTCCTACCTCACCGCCAAAACTTGTAACACCCAGCAGACCCAACTCAGACAATCCTCATCGCTGACCGAATTCAGGAAGGACCTCAAGACCTGGCACTTCAACTGAACACCATAGCGCAGATGGATCAGCAGCCTCCTCCCCAGTGTCTTGAGACCCTCACAGGTGAGTAGCCATGCTTTATATACCCTTATTGATTGATTGAATGATTGTTGCATCCCTTGCATGTTTGAAACACAGTATTTCCACTATTTTCCCAAAATGTCCTCGATGGACAAGCTCCAAGCTCTTTTGAAATTCTTTTTAAATTACTGGCAAGTTAAATTAATACTTCACTTAAAAGGTTGGACAGAATTAGGAAACTCCAAACTTTATGAATCAGATCAAGTTTCCTGACTTTACTTGAGGTAAGGTTCATCCCTTCAGGTTTTCCATGTGTGATGATTTCCTGATGCAGAATGTCCAAGGTAGGACATCATCCAGCAAAAGTTTTTTGAATATCGAGGCTTGACACCCATCACCTCAGGTAGGAGCTCGGGAGGCAGGGCTCTGAGCTGAGGCAAGTTGAAGTTTTTAAGACAAAGAACTTAATAAGCTTTACATTTCACAAAGCTTGAACAGTTTAGAAAATGCAGTTTAGAAAAGTTGCAAGTCAGCTTTACACCCATCTACTGTAAATCCCATCTAATCGATAAGATTTAATGTTAGATTGTGGAAAGATGATTGAGTGTGCTTTGACATTTACCTTAAACAATCCATGTATTCCTTCACATAGAATCACATGGTGGGCACCAGGAATATCAAAACCAGAATTTCAATGGCATAGAATATTAAGGGCAGAATCCAAAATATTGATAGGTAAGTTACTGCTTCAGGTACTTTGTCACTGGGTAGGGATTACAACAGAAGCATAACAGGCTCTGCTGCCCTACTCATGCATTTATGGGTCATAGAATGATATTGCGAGTGCACTCTTATTACATATGTATGCCTCATGGCACAGGCACAAACGTCAAGAGAAGAGCCCTTCCAAAGTGCATAGTTGGTGCAAACTCTAGAGAAAGTGTCTGGGATAGGAGTGTGCAGACACCCAGATAGCTTAGGGTATATATTCCTATCTCTGCCTTGTTTAGCACTGGGCAGTTGCCCAAAAAATATGGGGTTGTTGTCAAGAGGCATGCTTTCAAAAATAGTGAAGACTGATACAACATATTTACTATGAAAACCTACCATCATGGAGAATGTCATCTTTGGTAGCCATCTTTGAATAATATTATACCTTTCATAGGGTTTAAACTGTGTATTAAAAATGCAGACAACGTCAAACCATATTTACAAGGTTTCTTACCATCTTTGGACAGCATATTTATTAGTAGTCATCACAGTAAGACGAAATCATATAATTCTAAGATGGCCACGGTGGTCATCCGTTCAGGTGTTTTCTATCTGGTCCTCATTCAACATGTCATGTTCCGCGGCACCTACAGATCTCGGGCTGTCAAAAAGAACAAAAGACTACAATTCCCGGCATGCCTTGCGTACGTCGCGTACAACGCGAGTTGCGCGCGCATGCCAGGAAATAAAGGAGAGAAGCCGACGGCGGTGAAACGCCGATAATTCCGTTTTGGCAGGGACGTTTCTGGAGCTCAGGAGCTTTAGCGGTAGGACGACTTGTTGTCCCAAGTCCACCGAACCGTGAGTAGTCTGGCAGTTGGCGGTGTGAGGCGTTGGTTCCATCGATCCCAACAGCACACCGGCCGGCATTTCTTACGAGAGGAAACTTCACTCGGCTGAGTGTTTCCCGAAGTTTCCTAACCTTTGTCTTTGTTCCTGAACGTTGTTTGGCATTGCAGGGTTTTGAGCTAAGGAGACCTGGTGTACGTGCAGTGCCAAGCGCAATCTCAAAGTGTATATATTTGTATATATTTGATTCAAATGCGATGGGACTCACTTGAAACTGACCACTGAGCCTCGCTACGAATAATCCATGAAGGAGTAAACTCTTGATTCTTCAGGTGCATGCATACTTAAGAATTACTGCAACGTAGTGTGATTTCAACACTGAGTTCACCTCTTAAGGAGCTATTTCTCTGTTCTTCTCTGGGAGGTCCCGTGAGGAGCAGAATTCATTGTTCTTTCGTTCTTTCATTTCTACAGGAGACAGGAGGGGTATTGAGAAAGGGAATTGAGGTTTACCCATACAAATTGACAAGATGCACTATTTATGGTGTGTGTAGTGTACCTTTTGATCTACAACAGAAATTACTGTTCCCATTTATCAGCAGACATTGAATGGTGTACGTTTTGTCTTTTCAGCTGGGTAGAGTTCCTCTTACCTCCTCCAAAACACTGTCTCCACTTGGATTAGATCTTTGTGTATTTTCCTTTACAGGTATTACTCATCTACGGTGGGGGTGTTATTTGTTAAGGGACGTTTAAAGCAGAATTCCCTATTTAGAGTGAGGGAGATAGGGTGTTCTAAACTCTTGTTATTTGTCGTTACAGATCTCCCTCCCTGCTGTCCCCTTCCTTTCCCGCGCCTCGCTGTACCATCTCGATTGTTCGTTTCATTGCATATTGAGCACTGAGGTGGTTCGGTAGGGACGGGTATTGGACTCTCAACACAGCCCCGAGGAAGCCTGAAGCCGAGCCTGACACAACACTTGTATATTAAACCAGGCCAAGATCTATCTGTGTAGAAGGGTTTTCCTTATTACTTCTTTACAGAAATGTCTTCCATGGTGAAAGAGAAATCGAGGAGCCATTGAGATGGCTGGGAAGAAATGAGGGAGTCTGGGAACAATTGAGGTGCTGTTCGCATAGTTCTAAGAGGAGGGAGATTCTCCTTTCTCAACAACCTCTATGCAATCCACAGCAGACATCAAACCTGGGTGATGGCCTCCTGAAAAATAACGAAGCCACTTAACCCTCATCTGGAAGGTGAACTTTTAAGAACAGTCTAAAGACTAAGAATATACCTACAGTACCTCAGTTATGGGTGGCTTAATTAAAAGCTGTACATTTGGGTTTATTTATATGAGTTTGTTGGGTCGAGATCCATTCCTTTACCAATTTTATGTGTTACATTTGGCTTGTAGGATTTGTCCTTATTTAACAATACAATTGTGTCCTCTTACAGGCCATGTGCTTCTGAAATTCTTAGGAGTTTGGTTACCTCTGGTGCAATGCGCAACAGATCTAACATAAAGAAATCCCAGTGTCAGCAGATGTCTGCTAGTATTGTATTTGACATGTCTGCTTGTCATAAATCTTTAGCTGTAACAGTTTTTTACTTTTTCACAGTGTTTGTCCAGATTGGCTGGGTTCACAACATTTTTCTTGCCCACAAATTCACAAATCATGTTTCTTATGGTCAGTCGGTCTTTTTGAGTTACATGGATTTGTAGTTTTGCATCTTCATAACACTAAGTTTCAGTTTTGGCTCGGTTGTGACAGGGCACACTCAAATGTGCTTAGCTGGATTGATTACAACTATGAGATTCTGTGTTTGAGTGAGCAAATCTTAAAAATACTTTTGTTTATGTCTGGCGTTGCTACAGTGGGGTTATGTTTATAGATCGTAATTTTACAGTCATGGAGCGTTTGATTTTATTGAAATTGGCACAGAATTGTGTTGCTTAATCACATTAGTCAGGCTGTTTTTCAGAACTATTCTTTACATTTGCCTTCATTTTATTTGTTTTCCAAGTAGAAAATTTGAACTAAGATACTGGGTCATTTTCTTTGTGTGAGTCTTCCTCATCCCAAATCCTTACAAAGTGAGGATGTGCCGAGGACACAGGTCATCGGAAGAAGAATGACCTGAATGGCCTGAAAAAGTGTACCTAAGGACTCAGCGTAAAAACGACAGCCACTTGACATAAGTTTCTGAAAGATCATATGTGATTCCTCTTCTAAAGGTCAATTAATAAAATGCCAGGTAATCTCAAGCATATGTCTGAATTCATCAGTTAGTCAAAATTTCATATATTCATTTATATACATTCACGCACAGATTGCACGTGCCCGGAAGTAGATGCTCCGTGTGCGTGGCACACAGGAAGCTGGCTGTGGCTGCAGGGGCCCTGGGGCCCCACCCACAGCCCCCTATGTTGAGCATGTTGGGTTCCGATGAGTAGGCACCAGGCCACCCATCTTGAAATACTGTGGGCCCTGGGAGACGGGGTCCCCGTAGCTGAAAATGGCTTGGGGAGGGATTCCGGGTGGCCCCTCTACCCTTAGAAAAATTACACAGCCCTGAGGGATGGGGTTCCCAGGGACTTTTTAAAGTTTGGAGAGAGGGGCCACATGACTTCCCTCCCCATTTTTGGTAGTTTTGGCCCCAGAGGTGGCACCCCTCCCCTTTAAAAAAAAGACACTAGGGGATGGGGTCACCAGGGTCTATAGAGGCTCGTTGAAGAGGGCCACGTTGCCCCCTTCCTTTTAAATAAAAAAAGGCCTAAAAAGGCTCAGAGAAGGGACCATGTGCCTACCTCCCATTTAAAATATATATGGCCCTGGGACATGGAGTACACAAAGCCAAATAAGGCTCAGGAAGGAGGACTGCATGGCCCCCTCCCCTTTAACAAATAAGTCCCAGGGTGTTGGGTCTCCAGGGCTAATAAAACTAAGGGAGTGGGACCATGTGATGCCTCTCCTCTTAAAAAAGAAAGGCCCTGGAGATGGGGTCTACAGGACCTAATGAGTCACTGGAGCGGAACCATGTGGCACCTGCCCTTTTTTGGTATTGCCTCAGGGGGTGGGGTTACCATGGCTTAATAAACCTCAGGGAGTGGGGCAACATGGGCTCCCTCCCCTTTTATATAAAAAAGGGCCCTGGGGAATGGGGTCCCAATGGCCTAATAAGGCTCGGGGAGCGGGCTGCGTGGCCCCCCTCATCTTTAGAAAAATAGGAACCTGGGTGATTGGGTCACCAGGGCCTAATTAGGCTTGAGAATGGTGGCCTTGTGGCCCCTCTCCCCTCTAAAATACATAGGGCCTGGGGGATAGGGTTCTCAGAGTATAAAGAGGCCTTAGGGTGTTAGGGCCACCTGCTGTCACTCCCCTTTAAAAAGAAAGGACCTGGGAATGGGATACCCAGGGTCTAATGAGGCTCGAGGAGGGGGCAGCACAGCACCCTCCTGTTTTTTATTGTTATCGCCTCGGGGAAGGGATCCTTGGGGTCCAATAAGGCTCAGGTAGGGGCCCGTGTAGCCAGCTCCCCTTTTTTCTTGTATTTAACCCAGTATGGGATGCCTGGGTCCCGAATGCCAACCTAATGCTGTGCACAGCAAAGGCCTGCACAGTGTGGGGTTGGCTGCCGGCTGTGGATTTTACCTCTTGGCCAGGAGGTTGTCTATACATATTGAAATAAAATATTACTTTATGCTAAGAAAGCCATACAAATTCATTTAAAAAATCATGGGTTCATATACATATCCAAAATACACACTTTATCTATCAGAGAGTAAAATGAGCCACTTCTATATGACATCAGCTGGAGTAGCTAATTTTACTCTCTGATATTGAGAGTGTGTTCTTTGAATTTATTAGGGTTGTGCCCTGAATAAGCCCCGACCCACTTGGATGGGCGATTTCATGTTAGGTTTACTTGGAAACATATATGGTATGAATGCCTGCCAGCTGTAATTAGAAGTCAATTGGTATGAGTGAGCCGTGGGACCAGTGAGAGCGGCTACTTGGAGGCATGTGTAGTTCCTGGTTCCTTGCCCTCCTTTTGTATGATGTTACAGCCAGGGTTTACAGGGCCTTTGTATCCTGCATGGCATCGATGGAAGCAGGGATTTTGAATGCTGGTGGAGACTTGTTGAAAGGAAGGAAGCCTTTAAAAACAATCTATGAATAAGTGGAAACTAATTAGAAAGTAGTAAGTAATACACAAACACAGCCCAATATGAAATTTAATTCGGGAGGCATGATGGTGTTTTCGACTTTTGTGAACCTAAGGAGACACAATGATTATATCGACATATGATTCAGAATTGAATAGCTAGGCAATGAAGGGATATGAAAGCATTCATGATCACAACAATACGGAGTGATGAGACAACTGAAATGTATGGTATTTGATAAAATTATACTATGACAATGAACAATACTCAACCGGTTATTTGTCCCTATAATGCAGGGGACCTTGTGAAGTTTTGTAACCCTTATAAAATAAACAAGTAGTTATTTCCTAATGGAGGATATTCGTCCATGAAAGGGCTGTCTGTTCCTGGAAATGAGCAACTGGTTTTTAATTTAATTCACTTTTGTTCAGAACATCACAAATCTGTTTAATCGAGGCATGCGGCTTCACCCACGATACTAGCAGTGCACTAATTGCAATAAGAAACTATCCTCCAGATGCATCAAGCCCTGATTCTGCGAATTTTAATTTGCGAAAAATACCAAATAGCAAATTAGAATTAGCAGAATGGGATGCATAAAAAAAGCGTTTTAAAAATGCGATTCGCAGTCAGCCGCAATCGCCGAATGCGAATTTTGCTAAATCGTTAATAAATCGCAGAATCTCCTGTTTCCCATGTTGAAATTGCGATTTCGTAATTACCGAAATCGCAAATTGCGATCTCGCAAATTGCGAGATCGCAAAAACAGGAAGTCGCATTTCGAGCACAATGATGACATCACAACCAGGAAGTAGGCAGTTCCCTCACTCATTCTGAACACAAACACAGAGCTGGAGAGAGGAAGAGGCACAGCACTGAGCTCCATCAGACACACCCTGAAGCCCCACAACAGGACATATATCCAACTTCAGAATGTCCCAGGATGCAGCAGGAACCAGTGCAACAGGAAGGAAAAAAAAATAAATTTTCTGAACAGAAGCTGGAATTTCTGATCCAGGGAGTCAGCAGGGACCATGATAGGCTTTTTGGGAAGCAATCCAGGAAGGTGCCTGAAGCAGACAAAAGGCGCATTTGGCAGCGCATCAGGACGAAGGTAAACTCAGTAGGAGTGACCCAGCGCTCAATAGATGAGCTGAAGAAGAGGTGGTATGACCTCAGAGGCAGTGCAAAGAGCGCATAGCAGAGAGGCTGGGGGAGCAACATGCCACGGGTGGAGGAGAGCCCACAGTTGCGGACAACACCCCACTCGAGGACCTTGTTGAGGATACCATCAACCCAGCAGCCTGCGTGGGGGTCACTCAGCTGGACACCTCCCGACCCACACAACAATCCCAAGGTAAGAGCCATGCAACTGCGACCCTGTCCCCTAACAATGCCCATGCCCGCAGAGCTAGCCATTTGATAACCCCAGTAATCCAGTCCATGCACATCAGAAACGCCATATTGCATTGTGGGACCTGTAGTGTGACAATAGTTCCCTGATAGCCACACACAGCCAGACCTGTCAAGTGAAACATATCCCTAAAGACAGTCAGGGAATGCAAGCCTGCATGCATGTTGCAACATCCCATGTGCACGATTCGTATCATTAATCATGCACCCATTTACATCACAGGTGCTGCAGAACCACAGAGCACAGACAGCGAGGCACTCCAAATTGAGGAGACCCCAGAGGAGATGGAGGGAGAGAGCCATCCTGCCCCACAACCTGGACCGTCACACACACCAGCACCAGTACCACCAACTCCCCATGCGGACAGGGCCACCCCTGCAGCCACAAGAGTAGTGCAACCACCCCATGCGTCACGCATGGCAGTGGAACAGGCCACACCACCACACAGGAGGCAGACACGGCGCACAGCCACTGTAGCCTCCTGCGGTCACAGTCAAGCGGCCGGTTGAGGCAGCAGCGCAACGTGGCAACACAAGCTGACAGGGGGCAATATGCCCAAGATCCAGGGCTTGGTATCGAGCGGCGGATGCTAGCTGTCCACCAAAAGCAGGCACGGCACATGGCAGCCATGCAGCTGCAGCTGTACAAGACAGCACGAAATGTGAACCAGCTCACAGAAAGTGTGCAGGAGTTGACGGCTGCAGTGAGGGGGAACAGCCAAATAATGGTGTCGCAGCAGGACATCAGCCGCCGCCGCCACCGCCAGCTGCTGATCCGGCTATCAGCATATACCAGGTCAAACCACCTGATCAGGAATGCAACATGCCAACTGTCACGCCGGCCCCTGGCAATGCAGATACAAATGGTGCAATGCTGCCAAGATGTTGCTAGGGCGTTGGAACAGGTCACAACCGCTGTCCAAAATCAGCAGGCGTGTGGCAATGGCCATGCAAGGGGGGGGTGATGATGCCAGTGAGGGCACATCCAGTCTGAGCTGCCTGTCCCTGCCGGTGGTACCAGAACGATGACGCAGTACCAGGACCAGTGCAGCATAACGGCCCGATACTGGGGAGTTGGATGTGGAGAGGTGACAGGGTGCATCCGGCCGGAGGCGCCAATGATTGACTGGACATTAGCAGCAGTGCCATGCTGAAGTACCAAGCACGCCTGCTTCGCAATCATGGGGCTGTATGACGTAATACAGTTTACATGTTTTTTGACCAAAAAAAGTAAATGAAAGATCTTGTTCACATAATTATAAGAATTTATTTCAAACGTAAATCCTACTCATGTCATCATTTCATTTGGCATGCATGAGTGCAGTGTTGTGTGAGGGGTATGGGTGCACTAGAAATAATTCAGTGTGATGTGGTTGCGGCTCCTGTGTTCTTCAGCAGGATTCTCCCCGCGTGCATGACGCACATGTGCAGGTGGGCAGTTGTCCCCCTCCGACTCACTGCCAGAGATCTCCACAGGTATCCTCCGCTAGGTTGCAATATTGTGGAGTATGGCACACACGGCCACGATGCGGCAACAGACCTCAGGCTGGTATTTGAGGGCCCCACCAGTCTTGTGTAGGATGCGGAATCGGCTCTTTAACATCCCAAATGTCCGCTCAATTACATTTCTTGTGTGAATTTGCGCAGCATTGTAACGCCGTTCCTGTGGTGTAGCAGAGTTGAGGTATGGGGTGAGGAGGTACTCACGGAGGCCGTAGGCGCTGTCATCTGAAGGATAGGAGCAGGGGGTCAGTACCTATTATGCGCAGCTACATGGTCTTGACATACTGTATGTGGGCATGTCAACTTACCTAGGAGATGTCCTTCGCCAAAGTCATCCCTGGCCAAGCGGGTGTGTATGCCGCTGTGCCTGAAGATGAACGAATCATGCGTGCTGCCCGGGTATTGTGCTACTATGTCGGTGATGATTGTCTTAGCATTGCAGACCATCTGTATGTTGAGTGAGTGTTAGGACTTGCGGTTCGGGTACATGTATTCTGTCTCAGAGGGTGGGCAGATGTGGATGTGGGTACAGTCAATGCATCCAATTACATGGGGGGATTCCACAGTGTTATAGAAGTCAAGCTTTGTTCGGTTTAAGTCCTGTTGGGCGGTTGGGAAGGTTATGTAGTGGTATATCCGGGTCAGCATGGCGTCCAGGAAACTCCGTAGGCAGCGTGACAGTGTGCTATGGGAGATCCCCCCTGCATATGCAACTATCCCCTGGAAGCTTCTGGAGGCCAGGAGGTGCAGGCAGCACAGGACCTGGACATGGGTGGGCGCGGCATTGGTCCTCCTTGTTGGGTGCTGCATCAGGGGGTCAAGGTCTCGGATGAGCTTGGTTATCATTGCCCCATTCATCCTGTATTTGGAGTATATCTCCTCTTCAGTCTGGCCCAGGAGTGTTATCCGCAGGCGGAAGATGCGTTCCTGGATCCTGCGTTGGTTCCGGGCTGCAGCCTGGAGCCTCAGCCGCCTTGCCACAATGTGTAGACCTGGCATTGTGAATGTCCTCATGCTCCTACTGTGTCTCCTTAAGTGTGTTTGTTCTGCTCCACCCATTTTTCTTGTTTGAATTTTTTTTTTCCCAATTGAACTTCATGGTTACCACTTGGTTTGACTTCTCCTTAAATTGCGACTCGCATTTAGCGATTTTTGGGTTTTTCGCAATTTGCGATGTTTGATAAAGTCCACATTTGTAAAGCGCACAATCACCCGTAAGGGTCTCTAGGCGCTGGGGGGCCGTCGGGAAGATTAAGCGAGCTATTGCCCAGAGTCACATGGTGCTGGGCTGACCTGCCGCCGGAGCCGGGGATCGAACCGTGGTCCCCAGATTCCAGCGTCAGTCGCCCTGGCCGCGGCGCCACACCTTGATGAATTGAATTTGCGATTTATTTGCGAATTCGCAAATTAATTCGCAGAATTAGTGGAAATTCGCGGTTACAGATTCGCTGAGGGGATTCCACATTGATTCTGCATATTTATGTTTGCCAATTCGCAATTTACTGTTTTTTACCTTGATGAATTGCGGGAGCCGTTATTGCGATCGCAATAGCTGTTTCGCAGCTATTGCGACCGCAATTTAGGTTGATGAATGTATGCCTATGAACTTAATGGAGATTAAAGCCACACGGAAATCTAACATTAGCAAGGATTTGGTGAATGTTAACACTTTCAGTTTTTAGTTCTGAATTGTTTATGCAAAACATTTCACGGCTGTATAGATTTTAGTGTGTTTTATCCAGTGTATTATGCCCTCAGAGTCTTTCTTTGCTGTTCTTGTGGAAGATTTAAAACTGAAGTGACCACTCCTTGCATCATGTGATTAAGACCTGTTAGGGTTGAAACGTGTTATGAAGTTTACGCTGGAATAAAATACTTCTGTATGACATCAGCTGAAGTGGCTTGTTTTACTCACTGTTATTAAGGGTGTGTTCTTGTCGAGGGCAACTTATTTTGATTAATTAATATGGCCTGTACAGCCGTAAGAGTGCACCACTGTGCAAATCAGCGGGCCATGTGAGACTTTGATTTATAGCCACTTTTGGGATGATAGGCCCAGGAGAACGTACAGCGAGACCAGGAATGTACTTTTGATTCACCCACTTTGGTTTGGACACTTTGAATTTTTAAATGTCGAACTTGGGGCAAACTATTTGGGATAAATATGTGAACTTCAGGTGCCTGCAAGTCATTTATCAGTACTGTAATTGTTCATTCAGTTATGGACAAACGACCTGTAAATTGTGAAGAAATACCCTTCTGGATTGCCCAAAAAATAGGGCATTATGAAGCTATGTTTTTCCTTCACTGGACCACAAGACAAGCACAACATTGGGCCATGTGTTAAGCCTCTAGCAGGTTGTTATACCTGGGGGACAACTTTTGCCACAGTCTACACTCTTAGTCATGGTGCTCTCTACATGGCTGTTCTACCGAGCGTCCTCAAACAGATACAGAATGAGCATGGAGCAGGTCCTACCCTCGATTTGAGGATTAAACTTGTAGTACATTTTCCAATTGTCTCCAAAATGATTCTTTCTAATGTTAGAGGTGAAGCAGCACCTTTGGCAATACATCAGTGGCTTGCCGCGTTGGCAGTTGCCGACTGTGAACACGAGTTGCTGGTCATTATTGCTAACCTATATACTTCTTTGGGACTCAATAGTTTGGAAACCAGACATTCGGTACCATTGCTTCGCAAGCCTAGTGCTGACAAGAATGCAAGCACTATCCATGAGTTTCCTAAGAAGCCATGGGACAAATCTAAACAACATCAAAAGCGTAGGCAACGCGGATAAACCCAACCCCGGAATATTCTGCAAGGCGATAAAGATTTTTGTGATTGCACAACACATTTAACCCCTGACAGGTATCAGATTCCTGACCCGCTTTCTCCTTGTTCCTTTCAGGACTCAGCGGACCAACAGTACAACACAAAAGAGCGATCTGATATCGCAGACAAGGAGATTATGTGCAACCGAAAGGGGAAACACAACGCTCGGCTGATGTGAAGCTAAAGAAAGAGGATAGACCTCCTCCTTATAACGTCACTTTTCAAAAAAAGAAAAGTTGCAGCGTTAACAACAAAATATGCCACAGACTGTGAGAATCCTACTCCTGAACAGGAGTTGGGCAGTGACTCTCCTGAACAGTGAGGCAGAGGTCACCATAGTATGTTGGAATCTCCACCAGTTTCTGGTTGCGAAAGCAACTGAAACATTTATTACAGTTGAAACCACAGATACCCACCTAACCTCACCTGACATACTATATCTTTAAGAAATTCAAATTGAAGGTGATGTTAAATGTGCCATTAAAGGAATCTTATGGGACAATTCAACTACATCGTACGATATTCTCTTGGTGGAGATCAATTGGCCCCCACCTTTTGTTCTTGCATGCCACCAGGGAGAGTATGTCATTCTCCCTATTTTTTTAACTTTGTGCCTGACTAAGTCAAACAAGCTTATGCTTCTGAATGAACCCTTGCTTTAGCTCCTGCACTTTATCGTACCCATACAGATTGGGATAAGAACTTTCCTTACCATGTTATTCTTTACAGTCTACACCCTAGGTACAACCACAGTATCCTATCCAACGGAATGCTAAAGTACCTGTTAATGAAATCCTTTCCCAACTGGAGTACCAGGGGGTAATTAAACCCAGCATTTCTCAAATTAACAGCACTCTTTTTCCTGTTCTTAAAAGAGATAATTCATTGTACACACACTTTTGCAGTACAAAATACGCGTAGTACAGCACTCATTAATAATGTGGTCTGCAAAAAAAAATAAGACTTTTCCATCATTTTTTCCAGCCACAATTTAGCTCCAGACAGCTGCAACTGGTCTGCGTTTATCTCCCTCAGTTTTCAGAGGCTCTAGGCCCTGCTTCCTATAGACTACAAGAACAGTCTTGTGGTCTTAGCAGTGCGAATTATGTCGATTCTTCATGAAATCGA
Source organism: Lissotriton helveticus (assembly GCF_964261635.1). NCBI lineage: Eukaryota > Metazoa > Chordata > Amphibia > Caudata > Salamandridae > Lissotriton > Lissotriton helveticus. The sequence continues at coordinate 238,622,557 of NC_136059.1, forward strand.
CCCTGAAGCTCTGTCCCATGTGGATGATATTTACTTAACGGACAACAAATGAAATCCTCTTATAGCTAGTATGGACCGCATAATATCTCGGTTTGCGGACCATGGTTACAAGTTTAACTTAAAGAAATCTTATAGTGCATTTTTAGAATATGAATTAGCAAATGAGGGAAAATGCATTGCCCCTCATTTTCTGGGTAAGTGTGCTCAATTCTAGCCTCAGGGTATGCTTAAAAATTGCGTTCTCTGCTGGGATTTTTTATTTTGGCAGGACTTACATATCTGACTATGCCCAACTTATTAAGCTTCTTTATGCCTTAATATGCCTTGGTTTTTCTGCTTCCTGCTGGATATCTGAGCATACTGAAATACTCCGATCTTTACATGCTGACTTGCTTGAAACACCCTATTTACATACACATGTCAATACTACGCACTTAGTCATCCGGGTCTTGCCGAGTGTGATTGGACTTACTTATTCACCTTTATTAAAGGCATATAGGCCTCATTTGTATTCTTCTGCAGAACTGCATTTCGCTTTTACTGAAAAAAATGCTAACTGCTGTAAAAATGGCCATCTTTAAGGAACATCCTTGTTTAGGGTGGATCTGCACACCCGTAATCAATTGTAAGGGTAAGGTTGTGTATGTTTTGAAAAAATCTTAGCGTGCTTTCTAGAATGAGGGATGTGTGCCTGACTCCCTCCTAATTAACAAGCATTTAAATACAAGCCCAGGGAAGCCCTGGACTGCTAGAAGCACAGCTGTTGGGCATTAAGCCTTTGAAAACTCAATGAGGTTTTAATATATATACACAGAGTTCAACGTGCACATTTATTTGTCAAAAGATAGCATCTTTTCTCATAAACAATTAGCGTCAAAAATGTATTTACACATGTATCAATGAACATTCGTAATCAATGTTAAACAAAAGGCACATGAAAATATTAACAAGTCATATTTTCAATTCCTATTAATTGGTAATAACCACAACTCAATGATTGTTATTCAAAATCAATAACCAACATCCCAATGCATTTCGGGTTACGTAATGAACCCTTCTTCAGGGGATTAATTATATACAATCAAAAGTACACTATTCCATAGGTGAATGGTCTCTCGAAGTGCAGATTCGACAGGATCTAAAAAACAGTAACATACCAAACTGTATTGAGTTCTCTCATGTATACAACTATTCATCACAAAAAAAAAAAAAAAAAAAAACGCTCAGGAGTAACACTGAGGGAAAAGAGCCAAACAGGCAAACCACCAAGAAAAACCACCAAGAAAAAGCACCCGTGTCTCAAAAATCGATCAATAAGTGTTAAATACAAGAAATCATGTCAACTATTTTATTAGAAAGAATAGGGAATCAAAGATGCTGCGCTCTCATAGGTGAGGAAAAAACAACTTGAGTTATCGTAAGAGAAAAGAAAACATGTTAGTGACGATGTCGCCAAGTGAATGAGAGTGGTAGATTATCTCCCCTTAAGTGTGAAAACGTTACATGAACGTAAAGAATACGTACAGTCATTAAGCAGCTCCGTGCTCATCCACTAACTTATCCAGCGTAAATACCCTTGTCGTCTACCAAACCCTAAACAACAGGTGAACGGAAACCATTCTCAATTATAGTGCAGTAAGTTACAAATACATGCTCAAATGTAGTACCAGTTACTGGCTTACCGCCAAATCCAGACGAGACCACATTCTGTATATGAAAAAAAAAACTCATAGTGAGTTTAAAACTGATGGACTAAAAACCTTACCGGGTGAAACCGTAATGATTACAGCTTGTGAACCGACCTTCCGCCTCCAGCAACGGCGCCCTGTGTGATATTTTATTTTTTACTTATACATTTTTTATCAGTAGTACACTCTCAGTCTTTAAACAGACGCTTTAATTATCCAGCAGTTCTTGAGCTGCATATGGTTTATTTTGGCGCACTTTAACCACCACGAATGGAGAAGATACACTTAGTTTGGTGACATAAGTCCTCTTTTAGTGTTTAGTAAAGCTGTATTCATTTGGCGAGTTCCGCACCACGTGATCTGATGGGCGGACTCGCAATATTGGATTCACAGAGGGCGCCGTTGCTGGAGGCGGAAGGTCGGTTCACAAGCTGTAATCATTACGGTTTCACCCGGTAAGGTTTTTAGTCCATCAGTTTTAAACTCACTATGAGTTTTTTTTTTCATATACAGAATGTTGCTGGGATACCATTTTTGAACTGCGTGTGGTCTCGTCTGGATTTGGCGGTAAGCCAGTAACTGGTACTACATTTGAGCATGTATTTGTAACTTACTGAACTATAATTGAGAATGGTTTCCGTTCACCTGTTGTTTAGGGTTTGGTAGACGACAAGGGTATTTACGCTGGATAAGTTAGTGGATGAGCACGGAGCTGCTTAATGACTGTACGTATTCTTTACGTTCATGTAACGTTTTCACACTTAAGGGGAGATAATCTACCACTCTCATTCACTTGGCGACATCGTCACTAACATGTTTTCTTTTCTCTTACGATAACTCAAGTTGTTTTTTCCTCACTTATGAGAGCGCAGCATCTTTGATTCCCTATTCTTTCTAATAAAATAGTTGACATGATTTCTTGTATTTAACACTTATTGATCGATTTTTGAGACACGGGTGCTTTTTCTTGGTGGTTTTTCTTGGTGGTTTGCCTGTTTGGCTCTTTTCCCTCAGTGTTACTCCTGAGCGTTTTTTTTTTTTTTTTTTTTTTTTTTTGTGATGAATAGTTGTATACATGAGAGAACTCAATACAGTTTGGTATGTTACTGTTTTTTAGATCCTGTCGAATCTGCACTTCGAGAGACCATTCACCTATGGAATAGTGTACTTTTGATTGTATATAATTAATCCCCTGAAGAAGGGTTCATTACGTAACCCGAAATGCATTGGGATGTTGGTTATTGATTTTGAATAACAATCATTGAGTTGTGGTTATTACCAATTAATAGGAATTGAAAATATGACTTGTTAATATTTTCATGTGCCTTTTGTTTAACATTGATTACGAATGTTCATTGATACATGTGTAAATACATTTTTGACGCTAATTGTTTATGAGAAAAGATGCTATCTTTTGACAAATAAATGTGCACGTTGAACTCTGTATATATATATTAAAACCTCATTGAGTTTTCAAAGGCTTAATGCCCAACATCTTTAAGGAACAGCCACTTGCTCAAGGTGAACACATTATTGTTCTTTCTCCTGTACCCGCCTCAGAGGCTGTTATGAAAGCCAGTGTTCCTAATGCAAAAGCTCCCCACCTTTGTTGGATAAAATGGGTTAATCCTTCAACAGCCATGGATGTCGACTTTGTCTCCGACCCTTCTTTCCAAACACAAGAAGGTTTAAAATATGTACATGTTTATCCTTTGCCTCCTTCAGTTCTACCTCTTGACCAATATAAGTCCATCATTTGAGATGTGAGGTCATAAGCAGTGCATTGCGGGGGAGTGATTTATAGTTAGCTCAGCTAACTATAACTGCTGAATGTCTCTGTTTTTGTTTTTGTTTTTCTGTTGTAAAACTTGAGACTAACTATAACGTCTCTGTAACCATAGGTTTTTTTCAGTGAATTTATAAGGTTTTTGAAAATCCATTTCCTAACCATAATATCCCTGTAAGCTTTGTTTTTTTCAGTGAAGAGATCTATCTATCTATCTATCTATCTATCTATCTATCTATCTATCTATCTATCTATCTATCTATCTATCTATCTATCTATCTATCTATCTATCTATCTATCTATCTATCTATCTATCTATCTATCTATCTATCTCTCTATCCATGCATACATATATATTGGAGATTGGGTATTAGAGAACTAAACTATATATATTACCTACTGGTGGTCGCCAGCAGGTAGTGATAGTTAGGACCACGTTTCCATAGGAAAATTGCAACAATCTATTCCCAATAACTTTGGCACCCAATGACATACCTTCTCAAACTTTTCAAAAATCGTGAGGCGCTCCAGTCAGCTCCTATCCTGAAAATTTCACGGTGATTCGGGAAGGGGGGCCGAGAAAAAAGGGGAGTCCCAAAACGTGTTTTCTCCATGTTCATTTCCATAGGAAACTTTAGACAAGGCTACAGCCCAAACTGCTGAACGGAATTACACCAAATTTAGCAAAAAGGTAGTACTTGGTTCAGAAAGAACTCTTTTTGTTAAATGGTGTAAATCCATTCATTAGTTGCTGAGAAAATAAAAATTAAACAAATATCAATTTATAGAGGCACGCAGGATCCGCGCACCCTCCCATTCACGAGCTTCATGCTTATTGGCAGTCAATACTCCAAACCAGGAAGTGTTGACAGCCTTCTAGTGCCTCTGTAGAACCGAGGCACAAGAAAACAGAAAAACTAAGGCGCAAAACAAGAAAAGGGGACAGGGTTGAAACACCCTGACCCCCCCAGGCCTGCTTAGGGGGTTCCCAAGGACCCCCAGGGCCCAAAAAAAGCATTTGTTTTAACAAACAATTGTGTGATCTGGCCGTGGGCCAGGTCCCGGGGGCAGAGAAAAAAAATGTGGGGGGCCCTAATCCCCCCCACACTGCCCCGCGGACCGCAATCCCCCGGGGCTTTGATTTTTTATGATGGTGGGGCATCCAAGCCCCCCCCGCTGCCCGGGGACTGCCACCCCCGCTGCCCCGGGCACCGCCACCCCCCTGGGGCTCCTATTTTTTTAATTATTCTGTGTGGGGGGTTCGAGCCCCCCTACACGTCCCGGGGATCGCCACCTCCCCAAGATTCTAATTATCAAAATTGGGGCTTTGCAAATGGTGGAAGGCCCTTGATGGCCCTGGGGTCCGCCACCCCCCCCGGGCCGGCTCCTGCAGTGTCCCGGGGGGTCCCACTGCTGTTTGCAATGACAGAGCTGGAGCTGCTACCGCCCTGTCATTGTAAACTCTGCTTTGCTTTATTGAAGCGAGAGCAGGTGCCCCAGTAGCCATAGGGATAGCCACCTCCCCGGGGCTTATCTAGAAAATAGTGCGTGGGGGATCCCACCCCCGCACTCTGCCCCAGGGACCACCACCTCCCTGGGGCTTCATTATAAAAGGGCGGGCCTCATGGGCCCCCCGAGCCCCAGGGACCACCACCTTCCTGGGGCTATAATAAAAATTTGGGTCCGAGGATCACCACCTCCCCAGGGCATTTAGAATTGAAATGCGGGGTGTTAAATAGTTGGGAGGGTGACCGAGTGGCCCCCCTCCAGTAGCCCTTGATGGGCATGAGGACCGCCACCCCCAAGGGCCAGCTCCTGCAGTGTCCTACCCCCGGGACACTGCTGTTTGCTATGGTAGGGCGGGAGCCGTACAGTTCGAGCCTTGTCATAGCAAATCCTGCTTTGCTTCATTGAAGCGAGAGCAGGGAAACCTGCTCTTATTGCAATGAAGCAAAGCAGAATTGCTTTTCCACAAGGGGAGATGCATGTCAGAATTTGACTTCTCCCCTGTGACGGAAGCCGGGGGTTAGGCTCGAGATCACAGCTGTCATTTTAAAAATACGCCACGCTTTTCTTTTTTGTTTCACTTGCTCACTTTTTAAAAAACAAAAAGTTCCTACTGCTGATACGATATTTGCCCCATCTTGAACCCAGCTCCTCGCGTAGCAGACTACGTGCTCACGCGGTAGGAGACAGGGGTGGACACCATCTTGGGTGGACGCCAAGGACAGCGTTCTAGCTGCTGGCTGCTTCCCACGCTCCTTCCCCTCCTATAAAATGACCTCTACTACTCGACAGCGCAGCGTGCAGGCGCTGCGGGCGTGCCGGTGGCGTGCCGAAGGCGCGCCAAAGGCAAGCCCAACTGCGCCCGTCTGCGCCAGTCCATCACCGAGCGCCAGGACCCCTGGTCATTTTTCCTCAGACCGCCACACCAAGAGAGCCTACAACCGTGAGTTGTTGCTGAGTCTGAAGAGAAGGATGGAGGAGAATTGCATTTGTATAACACCGGACAAGAACATGCTGACTGGACCTATCTCTTGCCCAGCATGCTTTTCTTGCCCACCTGCAATTTTATGTAGACCTATCAGGGCATTCATTAGGTCCTGCTACATCAGGGGGATAGGGAGGAGAATACAATCAACTGTATACTCATTAATGCCAGGTCCCTGGTCAAACATAGCACGGAATGCGCAGAACTGATTCAGGACAAAAATGCCAAAATCGCATTTATTACGGAGACCTGGACAGACGCGGCATCGGGACCGGATCTAGTTAATGCAACGCCTGCAGGCTACCTTAGCCGTGTTCTGGATAGAACCGGTAAAAGAGGGGGTGGGCTTGCTATCATCTATCATGCCTCTATCCAGGGATCATTCCAGGCGGTGTCCTCACAGACGTGTGAGGCACTGGGATTTAAGCTTTTAATATCAAATCACCAAACCTTCCAGGGCTGCCTCATGTATAGACCATTTAGGTCCAGGTCGCAGTTCCTCGAAACGGTGGGCACCTTCGTGGAGGAGGCCCTGTGTACCAAATCCTTTACCGCTCTAGGAGATTTTAATTTCCATTTAGAAGGGGGCTCAGACCCGGACACTTTAGCTCTGCTTGAAGCAATGCAGGGGGCAGGACTGACTCAGGTAGTAAGGGGAGCCACACATACAGTAGGGCATACTTTGGATGGCATCTTTACAAACAACCCGGACTTACATTTCATGCATACAGAGTCCATGGCCTGGTCAGATCACTTAGTTGTGCTTTTTAACATCCAAACACCCCAGCTGGTCAGGGCCAGGCAGGATAGGAAGTCATCCAAGCTGTATAGACCATGGAAAGAGCTTGATGGAAGGGCACTGGATGATCGGCTTACATCCTCTATGTTTACTCTGCCTGTAGATGTAAATGAAGCTGCAGAGAAGCACACCGACTGGATAGAACGAGCATGTACTATTTTAGCGCAGCCCAAACGCTGTAGCCCCACTCGCACAGTACCATCTGCTCCCTGGTTCACCCATGAGTTACGAGACCATAAGGTGATCTGTAAAAAACTAGAGTGCGTTTGGCATACAGATTACCTTCAGGCAGATAAAATCAAGCTCAAAGCCAGTCAAAGGATCTATAAAGAAATGATCAGGAAGGCCAAAAGCACATATTTCACTGATCGGATTGAGGGAGCTAAGAACTCTACTAGAGAACTCTTTGACACCATCACCTGTTTGGTCACTCCCAAGTCAGTAATTGTTCCTCCAAGTTTGGAACTTTGTGAGACTCTCGCCAAGTTCTTTTTAAATAAAGTGGAACTGATTTTCTCGGCATTGGAACATCAAGTGGGGTTGACTCTTCTTGAAGGGACACACAGGACCACTTTGGTCAATCCACACGAGGCGAAACTCTCTGGGTTCCGTCCTGTGAACTCGGAAGAGATAAAAAAACTGCTCCAGGCAACTAAATCAGGCTCGCCTCAAGATCCCTGTCCAGCCTCAGTGGCACAGTTGGCAGCTGTCCCCATATTGTGTACTCTTGCGGATTTCTTCAACCAGATGCTTGACATCGGAGAATATCCTACATGCTGGAAACGAGTGTCGATTGCCCCACTGCTTAAAAAACCGACACTCAATATCTCAGACCCCAATAGCTACCGGCCCATAGCTAGGCTACCACTGCCAGCTAAACTTATCGAGAAAGTCATGAATGCACAGCTTTGTGCCTTTCTCATGTCCTCTCAGTGCTTGGACATAGCCCAACACGGGTTTAGGGAAGGCCACAGCACAGAGACTGCCCTGATCAAATCCACGGAAGATATTAGGAAGGCGCTGGATGCAGGAGGACGGGCAGCTCTAGTACTCCTCGATCTTTCCGCGGCCTTCGACACTGTCCATCATAGTATTTTGGTGGATCGTTTAAAAGGCTGTGGAATCCAGGGGACAGCCCTGAGCATATTGAAATCCTTCCTTGCCGATAGGGTTCAGGTGGTGGCCCCGGGAGATTTTGAATCTAGACCTTTCAAACTCCCAGGGGGGGGGTCCCACAGGGCTCCTCCCTAAGCCCCACCCTTTTTAACATTTATGTTTCTTCCCTCGCCCCGGTGATTCGGTCATTTGGATTTGAATTACCATCTTACGCAGATGATACACAGATTGTGGTATCTCTGCTGCCGGGGAGAGAAGAAGGAATTGTAGTGTAGTTCCTATAGTCCCAATAGGCTCTGCGCATTGGAATAATATCTTCAGTAGTGTAGACGTAGGACTGAGGTAAACTAGGTCTCTACTGACTATATTAGACTTACGTTTTTTGCCAGCTAGCTCAGAGTTCACTAGAAACTTTCTCGAATAAGCGAGGAGGAGTTTAACCTCCCTGGATAGACAAGAAGGGATTTAGTTTCTGACAACCATAAAACATGACAACTTTGCTCTCCCTGAATAAGAGTATATCTCTAGAGTCGTGTGAAAACAAAAGACAGCTATTTCACTCAGTCAAAGGTGCGTACTTAGTTTCACCAGATTGCAGAGAAAAAGAGAGACGGGCGTTTTCAATAAAAGGTGTTATTTATTGAGCAGTCTCTTTCCTCATACAAGAGAAATGAATTGCTACAATTGCAATACTTATATTTAAGTAAAGTGCATACAGTAAAATCAGGATTATGAAATAATACTGTAAAAGCATTGATATGGTTTCTTAGCCATATGATACTTTAAAATGGATAAAATAGATACATACATATATACATTGACTAATCGTACTCAACTGGTGCTTCTAACTACGCCTACCCCGGTGTACCTGACCTAAGCCTAATACGTGGGAAGGAGTAAGTAAGTAGCAGTTTAAGTTAAGTTTGTTTTGCCAAGAATCTGACTCAAGAATTCTCTGTAAGGGTTTAGTCAGTTCAGTACCTGGGTATTAGAAGGCAGGAGGGCTGGAATCTCTCTCTCAGGACTCGGTATCCCAGTCACCCGCAAGGGTAGGCTGGAAACGCCGGAGGCTGGATTTCTCGGCAAGAGAAAAGACAGCATCTTTCTCAGCGCGTCAAAAGGGAGGGGCAGCGTCCGTGGGCTCTTCGGAAGTAGATAGCTGCTCTGCTCCAGGATTACCACCGTGTGTTTGCTTAAGGCAACGTTGGTGTATTTATACCTGAAAGGTGCCGGGTTTGACGTAAGGCTGGACATAATGTGGAAAATGACTAAAATTAGGTATATATAAGCGGCGTTCATTTATGTTCACCACAGCCACTGTTGAAAGTAAAGTGAAAATCGTGAAACAGTGGCCACGCCATCTTGTCCCTTTTAGGCCCCATCATGCACGTAAGTGGCAGCCATTTTGTGTGTCATGGCCTCTCTGCCCACTGCCAATAGCCTGCGCGTCTCTCCCCCCTCACTCCCCGGCCTCGCAAGCATTCCCCCGCGCCCCGACAGCCCCCGGTCTCTCCTGCTTGGGCCATAAACGCACCTCTAACGCGACCCTGTCTCCGAGCCACATCCCGTGCTGAACCCCCTCGCTCTTTCATCTCATTCAAAGAACAGGCCCTTTTGATAACCTCTTCCTCCCAGCCCGATTGTCCGGCCTGATCCCAGGCCATCACCTAGCCCAACAGATGCAGTTTATTGCCCCCTACAGTAGGACCTCGCCTCACATCAAAGGAGCGGGGATTAATCAATGCCTTCACACCCCTAGATCCGACCGATCGCCCACATTCCTGTTCCCAGCGGAATGTCCAGCTGCGCGATAGCCATCATGCTGAGAGTTGGATGGGGACCTCTACTGTAGATATGTGTGAGAACGGGCCTGAACCGGGGATTCCAAAGATGCCTTTTTGAACTTCAAAGCAATACCACGGATGTCATAAATGTAATAAAGTCATAAACTTGTGTATAAGAGGCCAGGCCTCAGAGATGCGGTTAGAGCACCTCAAGAAGATACCCTGTTGTCTGATTTGACGTGTTCTGCTCCGTCGGAATAAACTCCTGTTTCCTGCCTTCCTGTCTCCAGCGCCTGCCTCTTTGTTTGGTAATATCGGATGGTATGAGAGGCGGCTAACGCCGGGCAAACACTGAAGGTTCTTGGTCGACATCGGCCCTACCTTTTCACAATTGGCGTCCCAAACGTGGGGCCCATCAGCGACACGTGGATCCAGTGGGAGAGGTCCCAACGACAGAGTGAACGACTGCAACGATCGGGAAGTGCACCTGCCCGATAGACCCTTGTCTGGCAGCCGATCATCCTTACTTCATTAGTTCCGAGCAGACCTCTCTCGAGTGATCTACGGTCCTGACTGGGAACCATCAGGAGTGCCACAGCAATTACGGAGAATAGAGGACGATCAGGTGCTGGAAGCGGAAGACAAGAAACTGTCCATGCGGTCCGGGTAAGGTCGTGTAACACGACAAATTGCGAATTGATTGTTTGATTGTTTGAAAATACTAGTATTACTCATTTGATTGTTTCTGAGAGATTCTCTGTCTGCAAACAGGGAAGAATAGGAGTATTCTCTCTTTGCAGATAGTGAAGGGTAGGTAACGCAGGCCTTTGCCCCCTTTGTAATCCGTCGTGCCTGCTTCCCTCTCCATTTGATTGATTGTTATCCAAGTATTTACTGTTTTGGAATTGGTTCTCTTTGGATCATTCTCTATTTGCAAACAAGCACAGAGTCGCAATACTCTGTTTAGTCTTTGCAGATAGTGAAGGATAGGTAACGCAGGCTTTTGCCCCCGATGTAATCCGTCGTGCCTATTTTTATCCCTCATTTGATTGATTGTTTATCCGAACATTGATTGTTCGGAATTGGTTCTCTTTGGGTTATTCTCTATTCACAAATAAGCACAGAGTCGCAATACTCTGTTTAGTCTTTGCGGATAGTGAAGGATAGGTAGTGCAGACTTTTGTCCCCTTTGTAACCCGTCATGCCTATCTTCTCCCCATTGTTCAGTAGTTGGTTCAGCCCGGACCGTTATTAGAGGTAGATCATCCGGCTACACCGGAGGACACCCCTAATAAAAAGGACATGTATATAAAAATACGGATTAGCCGCTGTATCGTGCTAGCAAACTATAACATAAAAATCGTTAGGAAAAACAAAAGGAATCGAGCAAAATCAGTAGCCCACTGATGGGATCTTTTTGACCCCGCTAAAATACAAACATTAGGAACAACCCCTCATGAGAAATATGAAACTGGTGAGAAGAGCCGAGCTCGACGCCATGATGGCCGCAAGACAGCTCGGCTCCGCCGCCCACCCCGCCCAAATAACGACAAACCCTATGCAAATATTATAAATATATACAACACTCCAGCAAAGTAATATGTTAAAACGTTTTATTATACAAATATTTACATGGTAGCCGTCTGCAACATCAATCCCAATGCATTCGCCGTCTGCTTGACGCTGTTCCTGTCCCTCCTTCCTTAAAGTAGCAATGTTGGGCTACTTTGGGCTACTTTTTAGTTGGCTTTGGGCTATAGAAAGTCTACAAAAGCCATCAGCCGGCGAGGTAGTGTCGGTGGAGGACCGTTGTGCGAATAGGCCGGAGGCAACACCACGCGCCGAGGCCCGTTCCCAGATCGTCCAGAGGTGGTGTCCAGCAAGTTGTGTGCGGGGGATGCCCTGCTGATGGATCTCCCCCCTTTGTTGCCTGGTTCAGCCATTTTGTATATCTACGCCAGGAGATGGCGTGGGGCACTCGCGGAGAGGCGGCGCGGACGGCCCGCGCTCTCTCCCCCCCACCTGGTGGAGATTCCTCTCCCGCACTAAGACTGCCATTAGCGTTCCACTCAACGAGCCCCCACGGTTGACTGGCCGGGGGACCCGTTCCGGTGGCTGTGGTGAAGGACAGCTGCGGGAGGGGGGGGACTCTCAAGATGGCGGCCGGCTCCCCGGATTTGGGCCTGGTCCACTAGGATGGCTCTGGGCTACCATGGAACTCGGATGCTTGCCTGCTCGGGCATGAGCCCCACTCTTGTAGACGTCCTCTCAGTTTTAAAGATTCTACGAGAGTCGTTGGCCCTCGACTCCCACGGGCTTCCAGTGGGGGCAACCGCCACTGTTGCTCGACTATCCCCCATGGATATGCCGCTGCCCCGGGTGACCGCCGCCTTATCCACATCTGGTGCCGTAGTAAAGACTGATTCAGCGCATCTGTGGAGGGATACGCCTGCTGTCCCGCTCTCCGGAGTGGCCACAACGTTGTCACAAGATGGTGGTGCTCTCATGCTGACACCAGCTTTTGTCCGAATTACTAAGAGACACTGTAGACTGCCAACTCGATCAGCTCCGGTGGGACCTCAGCGTGACCCGGTAGGGAAGATTTTGCCTTCCTCGCCTTTAAGTCGCGGTTCATGCCGCCTGTCCTTTCTGCTGGCGTTAACGGAATTTTTTGAACTGCCGAAAGGGATTCTGGTCCGGCCGCTAGTTATTGGAGGCATTTGAACTATACTCTGGACCCGCCTGGCCTCGACCAAAATGGCGCCAGTATGGGCGGGACTTGCAACTCCTTATGACGATTCTAGTTACTTAGCCTTGATGTTATGGGGGATGTATGCGGTCTTTGTGCACATGGCGGGTGGGGAAGGGTACTGACTGGGCATGCGGACAACCCTATTGATGTCGGGTTTTTTACTGTTGATTATTGTATTATTAAAGCTCCGAAGTAATGTTACTCATGATACTCGCCCATGGTGTGCGTATGGACGATTTTATTGTAACTGATCCTGTTATACTTTCAATTATAAAATCAACCTTCACTGATCCTGCAACCGTTTGTCACGTTTAGTTTTTTCAATTAAAATGGCTCGCTCGTTACGTACTCCTATACTACAGTGTAATCTCTCCTTACCTCATGCGTTTCCCTTTTTCCCCGTGGCCGGCCTGTATGGTTGGAGGCCCGTATTTGAATGCTGACATTTTTACAATCAAAGTTTTGAAAGAAAAATATATATGGAACTAGCATCATAACAGTCATTTAGATTGATAGGGTTTTTTTTTTTTAAATACCATGCTCTGCGAACAGGAACGACCCTATACCACCGTAAACCATTTCTTTTCCTCGAATGAAAACATGAATCCGTCACCCCCCACCTTATACTGAATACCCCTGGCCTTTGACCCTCTCCTACACGCGGTCTGTACTACCGCCCTCGGGCGATCTATGTAATGAACAGACTACCATTGGTCATCTTTGCCGCACTACCAGTTCCTCTGGGCTTCAATGCCGAGACACAAGGGACTGCATCCCAGAGAGATAAGTCAAGTACGTGGTAGGTAAAAACATTTTCGTGTTTATGCGCGCTGATGTGCTTTGAACGCTGCCCCCCCCTCTTTTTCTTTTTTGCAGGTTACATCGGAATTTCAGCTGAAGTATGGAGAAGACCTAAAACCGCACCGTGTTCCACGCGAGGAAAATAGGCTAGCTCTGTGAGACGGTACATTATATGTAGCAGCTATCTCTGGGAGCGTGAAAAATTGTATGGTATGAATGTGCGCATGGGCCCTGATTTGTACGGTATGAATGCGTATGTGTGGCGCACGTCTGGGTCAATAAAAGAATGCTTTTTGTATGATTGAGGCGTTGATCGAACGGTTAATGGGATAGGAAAATTAAGCCCGAACATGGTACCTACATGTGACAGACGAATAAAAATATAGCACTTTCCTTACTTAGGAACGACTCTCTATGGAGCTAGCGAATGGGAGAGTGGCCTACACCAGATACTTGAAGGCTTATTTCAGTACGACGAACCCAACCCCAACCGATATCCCAAATGTACACCCAAAATAATGCGCACCAGTGAGTCAATTTATGTGCTGACTAAATAAGAAAAGTTAAGAGTACCCCGGGTTGAGGTTCATCCAAAATCCCCCTCAGCCCAGATATTAGGGATATTGTTATTTTTTAGATTTACCCCTTCTTCTTCCACCCTCATAGAAAAGTCAGCATTGTACCATCGCACGTCCGACTGACACCCCTCCTTTACCTCAGCTTGGATCATCATTTGCTAGATGTCGGAAGACCCCACCGTGAGTATAAGCGCGACTGGACTAGTGTCCGACCAATTAAAAAGGAGTAAGTATTTTTGAAGCGAGGTTACCAACAAAAATTGTCTACTATTAGGAAGGAAGGAGAACAAAGAGCTCGACCCCCAAAATGAATTAAAGGGAATACTGAGAATACGCAACATGCATGACAAAGTCCTTTTGCCCAAAATAGCTCTGTGTTCTGTCTTAGGATTCCGTACTTGATGTATGTACTGTCGCACCCTATCTGGTATTTGTGTGTACGTAAACTATGAATTTATGTTTTCCCTCAGCTTGTGTTTTATACGTGAAACCGACCCGTACTGTTCTATATGTGTGTGCACTGAATAACCTATTATTATACACGTTTCTCTCTCTCTCTCTCTTTATGTTGTACGTGTGCTAATAGCTTATTTGGTGCACACGACGCTCTCTCCCTCTGAGTGCTTCCTTGCTCTGTGGTAAATAAAATATTACCCTGGCATAATTTCTAGACATTAACAATTAGCATGTATCAAATGAGAGGCAGAGAGTCCGTGGTGTCCAAGTTAAAAGGGCTTTATTCCAATAACTCGAGTTAAGGGAGAATCTGTTCCATCACCACTGAGGTTCAGGAAGGGTCTTCTAACATTATTTACAAAGAACAACACATATATACATTTTTTCTTGTACATAGGGAGGAACGCTCCAGGCAGTGCAAGAAAGAAAGAGATAAGAGCATGTGGGCGTGCATGAGGGTGTACACTTGATGAGTCACAGGTGGGTGATAGGTGGGTGGCTACATAGAGGAGGAGTTACATGGCAGGCTGGAACTTTGCCCTACTTGTGCACGCAATTTGAGCATGATGTGCAATTGACGTGTAACTGGGAGGAGAGCTGACTTTCAGTCTAGTAGAGAGAACTTTAGTGTCAAGGCGACCCTGCACGTCTGGTACTAACTGATATCTTAAGTCAGGGGATGTATTATCTGAAGCAAAGGTTGCTCATCACTAGAATCAGAAAAAGCATATATTTCTTCGTTCATTGCGTGGGGGCTGTGAGCTTTCTATGGATGCAAGCACTGTGATTTACTTCAATGGAGACAGAGAGGCTAGGCCCTATCTTCCGCGGACGGGTTCTGTTTACCTTCCTCACTGGGCAGGAATGTGACTCTGTACAGCAGGCAGATAACTGTTATTCATAATACAGTCTTGGCAACCCTTGCTGGGTCTCTTTCGGCTGAGCTAGAAGTATGCGAGGTCAGAGATACGTAACTGCAGCTTTCAGTGTGTCAGGAGTCATGAAAACCCTTAAGTCAGAAAGTGGCTCAGACTGAACCACAAAAAGGGTTCATTACGATATTTATTTAAAAGTGCACAATGCAAATACATGGGCCTTCATGTTAGCTTAACGTTTGGGAAACTTGATGACAGGCACCTTAATGCAGGACGTGATTGCAGAGGCCTTGTGATTCAAGCCACTAAGAGAAATATGCATGGGTGACATGCACATACATGTAACATAGGGTACACGTAGGGGGCATCTTGGTCAGGCAAAATTTAATTTTCCTCATTCCCTCCTTGTCCCCTACTTAACCCTTCAGGATATATCTATATTCATGAGACCGTATAGTTGATCATACAGCATCATTTGTTCGTCCTTAACCCTTTGTATACTTGGATGTGGAACACATGCAGTTGCACACAGGCCGCATATGGCCGGGCCACACTGCAGACAGAGACAGCAACCAAATATCATAAGTAGGATAATTCCTAGGAAGGACAACACTTTCCATCCCCAAGCAGATATCACACCCCAGAGCCAACTGGACCAAGTCCATGTGCCTGGGTCTTGATGTATGCCATGAGCAATCTTGTGGAGCCTTGTTATCGCTGCATACACAGATGGCGCGTTATTTGGGATGAAAACGCAACAACTAGATCGGATCACGCTACAAGCTCCGCCCCTATCCGCCAAGATGACGTCTAGAACGAGGCGATTTTGAAGAACAACAAGTCTCATAGCAGACTGTTCCTGGGTCAAGTTCGCCAGGGCAGATGCAGTCACATTCACTACTGCCTCAAGAGTCCTTGTTAACTTGCGTATCAGTTTACTGTTTTGGACTGGACCTATGAAGAAAAAGAATCCTTTGTTGAAATCTGTATATTGCTCCCAAGCTGTTTCAGTCTGATCAATCCCTGAGGCATCTGTCTCTCTCCTTACTCTAACATGTTCTAGTCGTGAATCTCTATGATAATGGGATGGGGCCAAGAATACAGGTGGCAATATGAATGCTATATAACAAGTCCCACCCCAGTCTAAGGGCAGATGTACATAGGCTGTCTGACCGCAAATGAAATAGGTATGGCGTGATGTTTTGAAAGAAGAAAGTCCTTTATCATTAAACTCTACTACAACTTTACACTCGCTGTGTCCCATATGTACTGAGCCTTTCTTATTAACACATAAATCACCTTTTGCTGGTAGAACGGAAATAAACGGTGGACCTGTATTTTGCTTGGGCTGAACGTTTAACATTATAAAATTAACGGATGCATTTCCCTGCTCGTACTCTTCATTCTCTAGATCGGTTCCCTTCCTTTGGGGAAATCCGTCTTTGTCTGGAAAACATGCTTCATTCATTACTTTATTCAGGTTTCCATATATCCAGCCTCCTGGATAGGCTATGTACTTTCTATCTATTGAGGTCATTAAGGCAAACCATGCTCCACATGAACCATTGTGTGAGAACGGTAGAGGATAGAAGGGCAGAACTCCCTTCGCCCTTTGATAAGGTGGCAGTTCACTAAATGTATGCTCTATGGTGCTGTTACTGGAAGAGTGTATATGTGAGGAAATAGGAAAGAAAACATGTAGTAATAAACTGACACAGATTATAACAATGCACAGAATAAAAAGAATGATCAAAGTAACTATACATCTACTGTGTACTAACTTGCAGTATTTTGCTTTCATCTTGTTTTTCTTACTATTCTCGTCTGTGATCTTATACATGTCAGAAATCTAGTCTAACCGATTCACCACCGAGTGGACTTAAACAAACGTCTGACTTACTAGATCTCAACTTAGACCTATACTCCTGCTGTGGAGTCTTTTCTAGTAAAGGCGGCGCAGGCGGCGCAAGCGGCGCAAAGTCTGTATTGTCTTTAATGTTTTTAGTGTCTGTATCTTTTACTAAAGTACCAGATTGTCCAAAGTGTCTTTTACAGTGCTGAGCGTGGATCCATCCTTTGCGTCCCTCCACCTTCAGCGCGGTCCTTGTTGTAAGAAGCACTAATTTCGGGGTCTTCCAGCGAGTCTCGAGAGGGCTTGAACGATCAAAATTCCGGACACATACAAAATCGCCTGGTGATATGGCATGCTCCTTGACCTGGGTGTTGTCAGGGAAGGCGGCAGCAACCTGTGAACGACAAGAAAGTAGTGCAGACATCAAGGAAGCCAGGTAATCTGTCAGCATGTTACTGTCAACATCAGTTATTCTTTTAGGCATAGGCGTACCCCACATATTTGGCGGTCTATCGAAGACTACTTCATACGGGGATAGGCCTGTTCTGGAATGAGCTACCATTCGCATGTAAAAGAGGGCAACCGGTAAGGCTACCATCCAATCCACGCCTTTTTCTGCACATATCTTAGCAAGTTTTGTTTTGATTGTCTGATTATGTCTTTCCACAAGGCCTGCTGCTTCAGGGTGTCTTACACAATGGAATTTCCAAGTATATCCTAACAGAAGAGACACTTGTTTCATTAATTCAGAGGAGAATGGCTGACCGTTATCGGAATATACGACCCGAGGCAATCCATACCTGGGGAAGTACTCGCGCACTAATTGCCTGGCTGTTGTCACAGCAGTATAATCTGGAACTGGATATGCTTCTGTCCATCTAGATAGTGCACACACAACTACCAAGACATACTTGTAACCTCTACATCTGTTCATTTGGATATAATCCATCTGGAGGACCTCAAAAGGGTGGTCAGGAGGATGAAATCCACCTTGTTCCACCGGAATGCCTTTACCTGGATTGAACTGGCAACAGATCATACATGTTCGTACTTTCTGTTTCGCTGCTGCACGCATGTGCTTGTTAAACCAGATATTCTGTAAGCTGTCTATCTTTGCCTTTTCTCCCAAGTGTGCTGGACTATGTGCTGTGTTTATGATTACTTGTACCATAGAATCTGGAAGAAACCATGTACCTTTTCCCTTAGTCATCCAACCTTGTTCAGTCTGGACCCCTCCTTGATCAGTCCATTTCTTTATCTCATCTGCAGTGGCATGTGTCTGTATGTCGAGTACATCTTGAGTGGGATCCCTGACTGTCATACATGTTGTCAGTAATGGTACCTCTGTCCTTGTCGTGTCTGTTGGTGTCTGGGCTGTCTTGGCTGTAAGTTTAGCTGTTCGGTCTGCCAGGTCATTACCCTGGGAAATGGTGTCTGTAACTTTGGTGTGAGCTTTGCACTTCAGGATAGAAATGGCTGTAGGTAAATGTATTGCTTCCAACAGGGCTTGAATGAGCTGGCCGTGCTGGATCTTGGTCCCATGGGAGGTCAAGAAACCCCTCTCCCTCCATAAGACCCCGAAATCATGAACAACGCCAAAAGCATATTGTGAGTCAGTATAAATGTTTACTTTCAAGTGCTTAGCTCTTATGCAGGCTTGTGTCAGAGCGATGAGCTCTGCTGCTTGTGCTGATAGTGTGTCTATTTTCTGTGTCTCTATGACTTTAGTAGCAGTGGTCACAGCATATGCTGCTACTAATTCTCCTGCACTCGTTCTCATGCATAATCCATCTACATAGAGCGTTAAGTCTGGGTCTGGAAGTGCAATATCTGTCAGGTCTTGTCTTGGTTTCGTCACTATATTCATTACTTCCACACAGTCGTGTGGCGGTGCATTTACTGTACTTGAGGGCAAAAGTGTTGCAGGATTCAGAATATTACAACGTCTGATCTCTATGTGTGGTTGAAATAATGTCAGTTCATATCCTGTCAGTCTTGCTACAGTCAAATGTTGTGTCTGTGTCCTGTTTAAGAGAACCTCCACTGCATGTGGAACCTGTACTGTCAGAGGGTGACCCAACACTATCGAGTCACTTTGTCTGATGGCTAAGGCTGTTGCTGCAACTGATTTCAGGCACGCAGGCAGAGCCTGGGCCACTGGATCTAGTGTACTAGAAAAATAAGCGCAAGGCTTGTGTTTTCCTGCTTGATCTTGTGTGAGGACAGATAACGCTGTTCCATCTCGTTCAGTTACGAAAAGCATAAAAGGTTTACTGTAACTTGGAGTCGCTAAAACTGGCGCTTGACATAATGCTCTTTTTAATTCCTCAAATGCCAAGGTGTGTTCTTGTGTCCAAGGGAGGACAGTCGGAGTGGCTGCCTCCTGTGTAGTTAACTGTATGAATGGTTTGGCTAGATAGGCATACTGGGGAATCCATTGCCTACAGTATGAAGTGAGGCCAATAAATGCACGTACTTCTTTCTGTGTCTTGGGCTGTGAAAGGTTAGCAATGATCTGTATACGTTCTCGTGTTAACTGTCTACCCTCCTTGGAAAGCAAGTGTCCAAGATACACCACTTGCTTTTCACAGAATGGCAACTTTGAAGGGGACACCTTGTGCCCTTTGTCAGCCAGAAAATGTAAAACTGTCAGTGATGCATTCTCGCATTCTGGTTCTGATAGTGCTGTAATCAGGATGTCATCTACGTACTGAAGTAGTGCAGTGTTGGCAGGCATGTGAACACTGTCTAGCTGTCTTTTTAATGCTTGACTGTAAATGCTAGGGCTTTCTGTAAAACCTTGAGGAGCTCTTGTAAAGACAAAGCTACGCCCTTTTAAACTAAATCCAAAAAGGTATTGGCTATCTGGATGAATGGGTACACTAAAGAAAGCATTCTTCAAGTCTATGACAGTGAAGACTGTGGCCTCAGAATCAATAGCAGTCAATAATGAAGAAATGTCTGGCACCACTGGATATTGTGGTACTATACATTTGTTCAATTCTCGTAGGTCAATAATTAGTCGGTACACTGGCAGTACACTAGGGTCAGATCGTTTAAGGATAGGGATGACAGGCGAGTTACATACATTCGAGTCAGTCTCTACCACTACTCCTCGTGCAATAAGTTCGTCAACTAATTTCAATAAGGCTGTTTCGGCGTCAGGTGGTAACTTGTATTGTCTAATACGTGGAAGTACTACTCCTGCTTTGAGTGTGACATGGTGTGGCGTTATGTCCATGTAACCTACGTCAGTCGGTCCTTGTGCCCATAGAGTCTGTGGCACATTCTTGAGTCTGTGGTCAAAATCAGTCAGTACATAATGACCTTTAAAATCACGTAAGAACAGGCGTACTCCTTCTGGAGAGCAGCAGATAACTGCTCCTAGGTCTTTTAATGTCTTCATACCAAGTAAGTTTTCTGGACATGACTTAGTAAGTAGCAAGTCTGTGGTACGTGACAGTGGACCAACCCCGAGGGAAACTGGTTTCGATACTTCATTAACAATAGGCTTTCCTGAAAATCCCAGGGAAACATTCTGTGAGCCTGAGAGAGGTGCCCCTGGAACCTCGTCATGACTGATGGTAGTCCTGCTCGCCCCTGTGTCAATCAGAAATTTTCGGTCTTGTCCTAATACACGACTATGTACATACGGACCCTCTTGATCTACAGGAACCTCAATAAGGGGCAAGCCTACTTCCCTCTCAAGGCTGTTTCATGAGAACTGTTGATATTCTGGATAGTCTGACTGTGTGTACTGATATATTTGTGGTGTGGCATGAACAGGCGGTGGTGGAGGTGGAAAAGTCGCTACTGTCTGCTGTGTGTTCTGTTGCGTGCTATTCTGTCTAGGAGTGTACTGTCGTTCTTTTGTCTTGCCTGTAGCTATATTGTGTTTCAGAATAGTGCAGTCCTTTACAAAGTGACCTGGTTGTTTGCAATAATTACAGTTCCCCTTGACAGGTGTCGTGCTATGTTTGTTTGAATTCGCCGGTACCGTCTGGGCAACCAGCACTTTCATTTTTGTCTCTTTCATGCGTCTCTTTTCATGGTCCTGCTCTTCTCTAATCCTGTTCTGGTGATACTGTAACATCTGTAACATTTGTGAAGGGCTGTTTGCTTGCCAAGTACTCTCAACCTTCAGTACTCTATTCTTGATCTGGGGCAAGGAATTCTCAACTAATTTGCTCACAAAAAGATGTGGAAATGACTCGCTACCTGGCTTAAGGCCACTATTAATAGTAAAGCATTTCTCAAACCTAGAATAGAAATCACTTGTGTCCTCGTCTTGCTTTTGTTTACATGCTGAAATAGCATCCCAGTCTTCCTTTTTAGTAATCAATAATCTCGGCAAAACTTGTATCAGGAATTCAGGTAGTTCTCTAGCTCTTTCCCCAAGACCAACTCCAGGGAGCCTGCCTTTTTCTTCTGTTTCCAATGCATCCCAACTTAACTTTTTATCACCCACTTCCCAGTCTTTTTCCTTAAGCTTTTCATAAATCCCTGCAGGTAACAGTACTTTTAATAACTTCAGAATGTCAGCGTACGTATAATCTCCTATGCGGAGGATGTCTTTTAATTCTCGGTGAAACCCCCCTGGGTCTTTATCATGACAAGGCAACATCTTTTTCATTTCTAGGATTTCTAATTTCGTTAAGGGGGTGTAAACATACACCCGTTGTAACTCATTGGCCGCATTCCTGACGGGATGAACCTCTCGTAGGGGGTTCTGTCTGTCTATGTGTACGTTATGTCTACCGTGGTGTGAGACTGGGGGCATGCATGTAGTCAGAGAATCTATGTACTTATGTCGTTGATCCAGAATAACATTAATTAATTCGGTACCTAAACCTGCCCATCTGTCTAGTAAAATGTCGTCTAGTAATTTATGCAAGTGACCAGGATCAGAATATTGACTCTCATACAACGTTATCAAGTGTTGGACCATGTAAATACCAGCCAAACGCTGTTCGTTAGGTGGAAGGCTTAAGAAAGTCTGAGCCACTATATCACTGCTGTATATATTGGAATTGGACACCCACTGGGTGGCTGACCGGGCCAACTCTATTTCGTGTTGTGTGGGAGGTCGCTCGCTCCCTATCCATTGTTTCAGTGCTTTTTCAGTAGCCTGGAATAGAGCTTCAAGGGAATACCTTTCTTTTATAGCTGGCCCTTGTTTACGGTAATCAAGGCACTTGGGTCTGTCAAACTGTCGCGCTTTTCCTACATAATTAATCTTGCCTTTCGGATCCTGATGATCCTCTACCTCTTCCGCTGATGACTCGCCCTTCTCGTCAGACTCTTTTCTGTGTCTTTCTATTATTTCCTTTCGTATTTTCTTGTACATGGCATCTATCTGTCCCTGTTTATCATGTCTACCGGCATCTATATGCTCGCTCCATTCTATCAAACCTTGTTTTACATCTCCGTCTCCTTCGTCTTGTTGCCTGATCAGGCAGTTAATAATAAAACGTAGGATATGGTTCTTAACCCCTACCTTTCTTTGTGCCATGGCTTGTGCTATACTATCTGGTCCCTCCCCCGTTCTAATGAAACGGTACATTTTATCTAGGTGTTCTTTCATGTCTGGTAATGTCTCTAGATATGCAACGGCTTGTCTTAGCCTACGTGAAATCACGACCATTGAACCTTTTCCTGGTTCTGGATCATATACACAAAATGGAATGGCTACATCTACAGTAGGCACCCCTCCCACTGCCCCGGGACCTACGTCATCTTTTACTAGCTGCTGCTGAAGTTGCTGGAGCTGATCTGCTGGTGGGGGTGGAGGGAAACCTGCATTAACGTAGTCCGGAAGGGAATCGTCTAGATACGAGGAAATGAACGCCTCCGATGCTGTCGGCTTTACTCTACGTTCTCTATATGGTACAGGTGGTGGCGTTCGCGACCTACTGGGTCTCTCTGAGGTGGTCACTCTAGCTAGTTCTTCAGCCAGGACGGGATAAATACCAGTAACGACGGCGTTTCTTTCTCTAACAGTCTGTTCTGTTTTGACCCGTTCCCCCTCCTCCCGTAGTTCTTTTTCTTTGGCTTTTTCCTCTGCTTGTTTAGTTCTCTCTGCTTTATTGAATTCTTTCTCTGTTCTCCTGTGTGACTCTTTGCGCCATAACTCGATGGCATCTTTCTGAGAGGGTCTTGACTTCCTTTTCCATAGCGCTTCCTCTACTCTCATAATGCATTCTGAATCCCATGTTCCTGAGATAGGCCATCTATACTTTTCCTCCAGGTCCTTTGTATAGTCTACCCATAAATCTAAAAACAAGATGGCGTCTAATCCATGCTTATTATACATATAATGACCAGGTGTGTCTCTAGGCGGGATGTTAACTGACTCTTCTAGTATACCTTTTCTGGTCCCTATCTGACGCAATTTTGAAAACAGTGGCATGTTGAAACCAACACAATGGAAATACAATACACAAAAATAGACTGAACCAATCAACAATCATTCACACTAAAACATCATAACATTAAAACAAACATGATCTAAACCAATACAGAGAACTAAACATGTACTTGAAAAACTATATGCACTGGGATACAGTACAACCATACCGGTCTCAAAAATGAGACACGTCTTTACCGTGCCCACGTTTTACCGTGGACCCGTCTTGACCGTGCTCGTGTGAACGAACCCGTCTTTACCGTGCCCACGTTTTACCGTGGACCCGTCTTGACCGTGTTCATATAAAATGAACCCGTCTTGAAACTTTATGCATTCCCCATAGTGGTACTCACCGAGAAGCAAAACTTGAAACTTGAAGGCCTCGGACTTCTACGCATCTACGTCTACGTCTACGCATGCGCCTCGGAACGGGTGGACCTCTGGAAACCTCGGACCTTGCTCTCTCACAGGTCGGGCTCTGGTTGAGACGATCCGCAATCCTCAACGCCTCGTATGGATGCCTGGTCACAGTCCGTCCTCCTCCTGGGCCTGAGGGAGTAACGGGAAATCCCGATGGCGTGTACACTTTAAAGTCCGTCACGGCTGTAGAAGGGGGCAAAGCTGGACCTACAACTCCGGCGCGTGGGGAAAGGGATATGTCCCTATTCGGGCACCAAATTAATGTGGTAAATAAAATATTACCCTGGCATAATTTCTAGGCATTAACAATTAGCATGTATCAAATGAGAGGCAGAGAGTCCGTGGTGTCCAAGTTAAAAGGGCTTTATTCCAATAACTCGAGTTAAGGGAGAATCTGTTCCATCACCACTGAGGTTCAGGAAGGGTCTTCTAACATTATTTACAAAGAACAACACATTTATACATTTTTTCTTGTACATAGGGAGGAACGCTCCAGGCAGTGCAAGAAAGAAAGAGATAAGAGCATGTGGGCGTGCATGAGGGTGTACACTTGATGAGTCACAGGTGGGTGATAGGTGGGTGGCTACATAGAGGAGGAGTTACATGGCAGGCTGGAACTTTGCCCTACTTGTGCACGCAATTTGAGCATGACGTGCAATTGACGTGTAACTGGGAGGAGAGCTGACTTTCAGTCTAGTAGAGAGAACTTTAGTGTCAAGGCGACCCTGCACGTCTGGTACTAACTGATATCTTAAGTCAGGGGATGTATTATCTGAAGCAAAGGTTGCTCATCACTAGAATCAGAAAAAGCATATATTTCTTCGTTCATTGCGTGGGGGCTGTGAGCTTTCTATGGATGCAAGCACTGTGATTTACTTCAATGGAGACAGAGAGGCTAGGCCCTATCTTCCGCGGACGGGTTCTGTTTACCTTCCTCACTGGGCAGGAATGTGACTCTGTACAGCAGGCAGATAACTGTTATTCATAATACAGTCTTGGCAACCCTTGCTGGGTCTCTTTCGGCTGAGCTAGAAGTATGCGAGGTCAGAGATACGTAACTGCAGCTTTCAGTGTGTCAGGAGTCATGAAAACCCTTAAGTCAGAAAGTGGCTCAGACTGAACCACAAAAAGGGTTCATTACGATATTTATTTAAAAGTGCACAATGCAAATACATGGGCCTTCATGTTGGCTTAACGTTTGGGAAACTTGATGACAGGCACCTTAATGCAGGACGTGATTGCAGAGGCCTTGTGATTCAAGCCACTAAGAGAAATATGCATTGGTGACATGCACATACATGTAACATAGGGTACACGTAGGGGGCATCTTGGTCAGGCAAAATTTCATTTTCCTCAGCTCCCTTTTGAATAAATGATGACACTGTACCTCGCCGGCACAGGTATAATTGGCTTTAGACACGACAGTGTTTGAACAAATTGACAGAAACAAAACGATCATATTTTGCCATATTACTACCTCTCCTTTCTGCAAAATGATGGAACTTAATTGGCTGAGAAAGAAAGGACAGGTAAGACGACTAATGTCCCCTAATCTGACCCTTAAAAGGGAACTATATGTCAGTGGCTTTTGTTTTAGTGCTTTAGTAACACCGCCCTCATCATTCGGATTACCAATGCCCATTGCACAAAAGTAGAATGTCCGTAACGTCCCTGTTTTTCCAGAATGGTCCCAGTTCTGTAACCAGCCGTCCCAGAAAATCTTAAAGACTGTAGCTGATGACCTTGTTTTTAAAGATAAATCGTCCAAAAACTGATAAAAGTTAGCCGTTGCTGTCAGAAAAGAAAGAGAATTTTTTTTTTTTTTTTTAAATGCTTAACGTATGTCCTTCCCTGGAAAAAGTAGCTGTAAGCCCATGATAATAAGCGCTTCACACTTTTTTATGAATTAGCAGACCTTGAAGAAAAATATAGCTCAACAGGATTTGTTTTAGAAAAACATGAGTCTCTACTGGAGGAGCCGGTTTGAATTCGATGAACCATGTAATTGTTGGATATCAGACTTCTTGCCATGCTCGCGAATATAACAGGAATAAACACCAGACAGACATGATGTTTGAAAATAGAAAGATACTTGCAGACCTGCACCACAGCAATGATGCATGAGTTAACAGCATACACCGATGTAAGGATTACTAAGCATCCACCCTATCGTGACCAATAAACGTTTCCCCAACTACTTGGGGTTGGGAGAGAAATTAAAGTGTGTAAACATCTTCCCCTGCCAGTTCTCTAAGACTTGTTTTTTTGTACTCATTTAAAGATAACGTGCGGTCGTCGGAGGAGAGGGGCCGGACGTGACGCACAGCCTGGCTGCAGATCGGGGAATATCTATGACCTCGACCAAGGTGGAGCCACAGAGCAAAGAGTTGCGGCACAAGGCACCATTCTCAACGTGGAAAGTGAAGGAAAGAAGGGCTGTCCAGAAGCCCCTGCATGTTGATGAGCTCGTGCCGAAAGTCCCAGCCCATTGTGCCCGATTGATGGGCCCACTTGCTTGAAATTTCTGCCCTCCTTGGTCCGTTTCAGACCTGATCCCACTCCACCCTCTTTTCCCTCGGCCTCCCAAATCACGCCCCCATCACCCCCTTTTTCCATATGGAGTTTTTGAACTTGACTTAAAGAAGAAACACAGCACAAAAGATAGAATAGGGTTTGTCCCGAAAGAAGAACGGAATACGGGTACCCCGACTAAAGTACCTATGGTAGATTAGTTAGGTAACAGGACAAACAGGACTGTGGTCCGAGAGCAAAGAGTGGCCGCACCCTGCAACGCGAAATCTGAATCCGAGCTGGACGCATAGCTCCACCGCCGGTGCTCAACAGTGCCAACGAAAGAAGAAGAACAATGAGAGCCTACCAGTGATGGCTCGCTGTAATAAGACACTGGAAAGACGAACCCTTTTTTTGAACATTGCCACCCCTTGACTGTCCCTTGTATTAAGTTGAATTCCTCTCCCAACCGCTTTGTATTGATTATCACCCAATTGAGCTTTCGAAACCTTACATCGGTCACTTTCAACTGTACATGGATAACTAAGAAGGCGTTAACTCTGTATCTTGATGATTGTAGAACACCAGTTATGCACATGAACATGCTGTCTAGTTTTGACCCCCATGGAGTCCAGACCTCAAGTGATAATAGCCCTTATCCTGCCAGAACATTTTTTTGTATGACATCATGTTTGTATTCGAACGAATCTCCTACATCGTCTAAAGTAATGTCCCCGCCTCCAAGGTCTAACGTATGACGCAGCTAATGTAATTTTGTATGCACTGTCTCCCCGCCCATCACATTGACTACATATGGTTATGTGCGATTCTGTCTGCATTGATAGCAGAATTATTTCCATCTGCCTGTAATGCATATGGGCTACCAAAGCGAATTGTATAACTAATGTCAGCTTGTACATCCTCACCTGTGACATGAACAGGAATGAACTAACTTATGATAAAAACTGGGGACTGTGGAAAATGACTAAAATTAGGTATATATAAGCGGCGTTCATTTATGTTCACCACAGCCACTGTTGAAAGTAAAGTGAAAATCGTGAAACAGTGGCCACGGCATCTTGTCCCTTTTAGGCCCCATCATGCACGTAAGTGGCAGCCATTTTGTGTGTCGTGGCCTCTCTGCCCACTGCCAATAGCCTGCGCGTCTCTCCCCCCTCACTCCCCGGCCTCGCAAGCATTCCCCCGCGCCCGGACAGCCCCCGGTCTCTCCTGCTTGGGCCATAAACGCACCTCTAACGCGACCCTGTCTCCGAGCCACATCCCGTGCTGAACCCCCTCGCTCTTTCATCTCATTCAAAGAACAGGCCCTTTTGATAACCTCTTCCTCCCTGCCCGATTGTCCGGCCTGATCCCAGGCCATCTCCTAGCCCAACAGATGCAGTTTATTGCCCCCTACAGTAGGACCTCGCCTCACATCAAAGGAGCGGGGATTAATCAATGCCTTCACACCCCTAGATCCGACCGATCGCCCACATTCCTGTTCCCAGCGGAATGTCCAGCTGCGCGATAGCCATCATGCTAAGAGTTGGGTGGGGACCTCTACTGTAGATATGTGTGAGAACGGGCCTGAACCGGGGATTCCAAAGATGCCTTTTGAACTTCAAAGCCACGGATGTCATAAATGTAATAAAGTCATAAACTTGTGTATAAGAGGCCAGGCCTCAGAGATGCGGTTAGAGCACCTCGAGAAGATACCCTGTTGTCTGATTTGACGTGTTCTGCTCCGTCGGAATAAACTCCTGTTTCCTGCCTTCCTGTCTCCAGCGCTTGCCTCTTTGTTTGGTAATATCGGATGGTATGAGAGGCGGCTAATGCCGGGCAAACACTGAAGGTTCTTGGTCGACATCGGCCCTACCTTTTCACAATAAGACGTCAATAAAGATGTCACTAAGAACTGGTCGTTCTTACAGTGCTTTACAGGAGTTCTAGGATGAAATCAAAACAAAGCAGCGGGGATTTCCCAGGTTGCTGGAGGCTTGGATTTGTTTAAGAACTCGGTGTGCTTTCTAGGGGGCTGGAGGAATAGGCTTGCTTAATGTGACAGCATGCGCTATGACTGAATTATGAAAAGGGTTTCTATGCCGTTGTGGGGATATTATTGATTTATAACCGGACAAGGGCAAAGAATAGGAATATCGATTCAGGTACCTAGATAAACACACTACACCCACTCCACGAATTCATGTCCATAATTACTAAACTAAGCAATAGTAAACATATCTAACGGAGCATGTGTATACCGATCCACCCCAAAATACATTATTTTGCATCTGAAATGGCATATGCGAAATACACGAAAAATGAGTACAGGTACTGTACGCTTTCAAGCAGTGTAATCATTCATTAAAAAGGATGCATATATATATCAGCATGAATGATTTGCGAAAATTACACATGAAATGGCTCTTGATACAGAAAAGAAAAGTGCGAGACCATTCCATCACATATAAATACAGTTATTTGTAAATATGCTAGAGGCTGAGGTAATATATTGTCTCTAGAGTTCCTAAAAATAGAAGCTCTGTTCTCTAAGAATAGTTCTACTTTAAGCAGAGGATAAGTGCCAAAAAAAAAGGTAAATATTTTGGAATCGGGGAAAAAATAATTTCGTCTTTCAGGGGAAGAAGTCAAAACAGTTCCAAATATTTTCAGAAGCTTTTGTTTCTCAAAGCTGAAGGCCAAATTCAGAGTTCAGGGAACGCTGAGTGCTCGTTTGCTTAAAAGTTATTCTTTTTGTTCAGGGGAGAACATCATATCAGACAGACTTTCAAAAAAGCAGTTTACCGCTTCAGGTGAAAGTTCGACCAAGTTGGAAAATGCCGCAACTGTGCAGTCGTGAGAATGATTGCTATCATCGATAACAGGATCAGCAGTGCTCACAGAAGGTCGTACCTGGTTGATGCTGCTCTCATCTTGCACTTCACTACCCTTCAATCGCAGTGGTGAAGTCTCAACGAATGCCGTCATCAGGATGGGTAACCGCTGGGGACAACACGATGCATGAGCCTTTACTGGACTTAGCAAAGTATCTGTATCCAAAGGTACTTCTGATTGTAGTGTGAGACAGACGTCTAACACGCATTCTTCTCCGCACAGCATACATCTTAACACAGGTAAGATACAGTTCTGCCATATGGGTCTGAATGAAAGAAACCAGGTCATATTCAGATCTCTTAGCCGGGCTAATCTAAGGACTTTAGTCATGCGGTCCCGATAGCGTATAGCTAGGATCGTTTCTTCCATTGTTGCTGGAGTCTTGTCTGTGACATGGCTTGCCATAACGAAGCAGGAGTATCAAAAATAAAATGCCTGCTACGGGTCCCAACAGGAGTGGAAGGCCGCCAAAGAGTGAATGGACAAAATTAGGAAAGATGTCCAGGACTGCTTTGAAAGGTGTCAACAGTCCCGAAAAAATTGTCTTAAATACACTTGCGATACCATTCGTATCAGAAATGTTTAAGATTTCGTTTAGCATTTCTGCGAAGTGTAGGGGGCAATTTGTTGATAAAAGGTTATGTATCTCTGCCGTTGTCCTTACAACTTGGAGATCATACGTTTGTTTGATGACGTCAAGTGCACTGGCGTCTGTAGAAGAACAGACTTCATTCTGCTTAAAGTATCAATTCGAATAGAAGAGATTTTCAAACTAGGCCAAATTTTTCCCTCCCTGTCTGGAGTATCGTTCGGATACAATACTTGCATACAGCAAGTGACCCTGGACGAAACGCTTACCAGATAAGCTTTTCCTGGCACCAAGCCACAACATCTGTGGTCCACTATTAGAATGTAGCTCCCGTTCGAAAGCCGTCTAAAGAATGGCTCTATTTAAGTTGCAGGTGTGCCAAGCTGGTGACATGAAAGGTTATTTGAAGTCCCCTCACAGGCCCCATGTAGATTTATACCCTGACACAGAAGTATACCACTTAGTGATTTTTCACAATTATCACCACTAAGAAATACATTCTGTCCTTTTTCACTATAACATGTGTGAGTTTAAGGTAATTTCCATGATGACTTAATGTATCCTTTACCCAACCTTTCATACTGGCCTGCCTGTATATACTTTTGGCAGTATCGAAATTGGAAAGTCGTAATCGGAATAGTTATTATCCCGTGTATTATCCATTCAATGACAGGTTGTTCTGACATTGTCAATGGTAATCTCTCAAGTTTTTCAATGCTCAGAATTGTTTATTCTGCTCCTTTTTGTGCCAAGCTGATTTGTATATCAGTAAGGCTAAAGATAGAGAATAGTGACGTTGTGTTGATTAAACGCCAAGGCACGTAGCCTGAATGCAGATTTTGTAACGTTCAGCCAAGCTGTACAATAGAACGCAATTGGGACTGACCATGTTGTAACATTAGCATGTCCTGCTCTATTATATCGATTGCAGATGATACAATACTGTCCAGTGAACATATTCTGGAAGACAGAGTCATTAACCCATTGTCCACAACAGAAAGTGATTTTTCCAAATTAATACGGTCAATTTCCCGTCTTTTTTCTGCTGTTCCAATTTGCATTATTTTCCAAGCTTCGTTATAAGCTGCATATATAGAGGCCGCTATGAAACGTTTTTGACGCTGTTTGCGTGGTCCCATAATGAAATCACGCAAGTCAGCACCTTCTTTAAGTAAAGTTAAGTGTTGCTTAATTTCTGCCAGTGTGGATGTATGTAGCCATTCAAGGCAGAGTTTTCCTACACTGTATGTTGTTACTATCCCTGGATGTTGTCGCTGGGAGTATCTAGGGTCTGGCCTGGTCAATTTGAACCCCTGTATTTTGTTCAGGAATCTATCTTGACAGTTATTTGTGTCTGTGGGCCAGATCAACCATTTTTTCCAATCAGGATGTGTTCTGTTTTGGTTTAAAATATGGGATACGTCTATCTCAACATCTGTAGTGCTATTACTGTCAGGTGTTGGCTTTGGAATAGACGGTTTGTTTAAGTCTTTAATTTTGGCTAGGCCAAGACAGGTTGTTTGTTGAATTGTGTCATTCAAAAATATAATTTGTTCTGGGATCATGCAGGCTCTGAATAATGATTCTATACCTTGGACTTGCCAATCTTTAGTACACCAGATGGTTTTTGTCTCAATGTTATTTTTCCAAAAATCAAAACCAAATGTATTAATTTTTTCAAAAAATGATTCTGAATAGATTAATTTTGTATTTGTCAGCATGGTTTTCATTCCTGTCTTATTTAACAATTTGAAAAAAAACGTTTCTGCTTCACTTGTGTTAAACCCTGAGAAGTATGGGAATTTCTCATAAAATGTTTTTGAACTACCTTTTGGTGGAGTTGCACAATGTTCCCATTGATTATAATTTAAAAAAATTCTAGGTTGAGCAGATTTATGCAAATAATCGTTATCATAATGGTTGTAGCAGTACATCTGATCATAATTCGATGAACTTTGTAAATAATCATGTTCTGTAAATTTTGCTGACATAACTAAGTCTGACATCATATCATTAATACTTTCAAAGTCCCATTCATCAGAGAATGTACTCGGTTTTACAAAGTCACTTAATGAAACCTTAAATTGATAAGGATACTTCAAGAGCTCGACCGGGCCATATATATCGTAATCTGTTTTGTCCCATGCTACCCCACCGGGTATTGGATTGGCTGTGAAGTTTACTGAAGAAAGTTCTCTTTTCTCGATGTGTGAAGACTTGTGTGGCTTTAGGACCAGGTTGATTTTCTGGCTTGCTGTGTCCATTGTAACATATTTTCCCACAATGAAGTGTCCCAAGCATAGCACCATGATGAGCCAAAGCAGGAGGAAAAGTACACCTAGCACCACCCAAAATTCAATCCATGGGGAAATCAGATAAGTTTCTTGTAGTTGATGAAAGAGTTCTCTAGTTTTGTCTTTAAAAGTTTTTGTTGTTGTTGGCTGTTCCTCAGGTTCGCTCGGATCCTCAGAAAAGTCATCGAAATTGATGAAGTAGCCTGATGCAGTTCTGTCAATTATTTGAATTGCTTCTGGATTTTTCTTTGTTTTATTAGCATAGTCTGTGGCTACATCGTTGTAGACAGGTGTTTCTTGACGAATTGTTGCAATTTGGGTTTGGGTGTTGATTCACTGTAGGTTTATCAAATGTGATTAGTCTCTCAGTTTGAACCTCTCGATTTGTAGCAAACTTTGGTGTTCTGCTATTTCTTGGGAGTCCACTGGGCCTACTACTTATTATTGGCCACATGATTATGGTTTAACCAGGTCGATGGATACAACTCGGTTCTCCTTTTTACCAGCAAGGGGCGGTAGTACAACTGATCTTGTTCCGTTGACAGCTAAGACAGGTACTGCTTTTCTGTAAGAAGGCCCAAATTCCTTCTTCACCGCGATTTTCTCTCTGACCAGATCCCCAATCTTTGGAATCCAGACAGGCCTTGCTGGGACAGGTGGTTTCTCTTCAGTGGCTGTTGGCTGTTGTTTCAACTTTATGTTGCTCAGGTCTTTTCTTGTTTCATTTAAGTCCTGTAAAATAGCCAAACGATCTTTGATATCAAAGCATTTTCCTTCTACCACTGAAGTCTGACTATCGAGATCCTGGATATGCATTCTAGTCCCGAACAATAGTTCGTACGGACTGAAACCTTTTAGAGAATTTCTTGACAGATTGTTAAGACTACGTTGGACACTTATTAAATGTTTGACCCACCCAACCCCGAACCTAATACCTTTGCCGTTATAGATTGCTTTATGTTTTGGTTTTTTCTTTCCACCATCCCATTTCCCTCAGGAAGGAAGTGATAAGATTCCCGCAATGCAATGCCCATGCTGGTCATGTCCTCCTTATAAGCTCGAGACCTAAAAGCAGGACCCTGGACAGAATGTAGCATGCCAATTGCGTCTATGCCGCTATAGACTCGCAAATCTTTTATAACAGTTCAGACGTCAGCCGAGAGCTGTGGTCTACATTGTAAGTAAAACTAGTCTTAAATAATTATTAAAGGGACGCATTTTTCCTGGGTATTTTGTATTGATATTCTTGTGATATCTAAAAGAAGGGCATTGGTAATACTCCGGGGATTTCGCCACTGCAGTCTCTGTTGCAGTTTTGACAGTAAAGTGCAAATTTGTAGTTTTGCAGGCTCATTCCCGGCCACCAGTATATTGATTGTAATTCTTTCAGAGATTCCTTAATCTTAAGGTGTCTTAGACCCTCACCCATATGTGCGTCTGCTATTAATAAGTTTCTCCTGTTCGTGTTTGGAATTACTCTATCCCCCACTCCAGGGATTTGAGCAAAAGGAACGGAGTTTGAATCGATTACGTATGTATAATTGAGTGGATAGTTGACGGGTAGTGCTGCACAGTCGCCTTTTGATGACGTTTTTACCGCCAGCATCGTTTCCCCGTCGACATATTTTCCTGAACGCTTTTTTGTAGCTACGGAAGCGGGCTTAGTTGCTTCCGCTGTGGCTGTCTCAGCCAATGAATTCCCTGAAATGTGAACGCCATCACGTTCATGACTCAATGAATGTATCACGTGAGTCTTTGGTAGTTCTTTCTGTAAAAGAACTACCTGTTCCCAAAGCGATTTGTGCTTTATTGTGGCACCTGTGTCATCTTTGTAACCGTTTTGAACCCAGTTCTGCAAGTCGTTATTGTATGATTTGACGCAGTAATATGAATCGCACACTATTAGTGTCAGGAATTCGCGATCGGCATTATCTAGCGCCATTTTTAATGCTATTACTTCAGTTTGTTTATCTGAATTATTTTCTACAGAGTGTGATTTTGTTACCAGAGATCTCAATTTACCTCCACGCCACACGTATTTAACAATCTCGCATGTGGCGTTATAGGCTTGTTTTCCCCAAACTGAGGGTTGTGCATGTCCGTCTGTATATATTACACAGGCGTACTGTTGTATGGGCAGAATGTCGATTGGCAGAGGATATTCTCTTTCATATTCTAGATTTTTTAATTTTTTCATTTCCGGGTCAAAATAGTATTTCACTTTGTCTGTAGCAAGAGAATTTTCCCATTGTATCCATTTTGGATTTAATGCCACAGTAGGTAAATTACATGGGCTTGTTAATGCCTCAAAGGCTGATTCTGCTGTTCTAACAGTAATCTGTCTGCCATCAGCTTGGTCTCTTTCTTTTGCTACAGCTGTTTGAACCGCATGAACAATGTTTTCCTTAATACTGAATGTTTTTTCAGCTTCTGTGTACAAATGTGATTTGTATGCTATTGGTACCTTTTCTCCCTCATTAGAGGTTAGGTACGTGAATCCGCATCTTCCTGTGATGACTCGGATTACAAGGTTGCGTGTGTTATCGCGTGTTTGCAATTTTGTTTTAGCTAACATGTCTGTTTGCAATGATCTGAAATTTTCTGTGTGTTTTTGAGTCCAATTGATTGTTTTAAAATCTGGTTTTATTAGTTCATAGAGAGGTTTAACCCTCTCTGCATAATTTAGAATGTAAGTTCTTCCGAAATTCAGGAAACCTAGAATTGATTGTAAGTTTCTCAGCGTTCTTGGTGCTTGGATTACAGCACATTTCTCTAAGAAATTGTCTGCCAGGCTTTTGCCTTCACTTGATAATTCATATCCTAAAAACAGGACAGTTAGATGGGCAATTTGTGACTTTTTAAAGTTGAATTTGTAACCCTCTGCTGCGAACCCAAGTATTATGGTGTTCACTCTTTTCAAGTGAGTATCCAAGTCATCATCTGTTAGATAGATGTCATCGACATAAGATAATGCCTCATCATCATACAGTTGTAGTAACTCTGTTACTCTTGCTGAGAATAATCCTGGGCTGTTCTTGAACCCCTGTGGGAGTCGACAGAATTTATCTGGGAGCTCATTATTGAGAAAGCGGTCAAATACCTGCTTTCAGGTGCTCTGTTTTGACAAAAGAATCCATTAGAGATGTCTAATGTTGTTTTGTATTTTTTCCGCACGATGTTATTCATTAGTGCTGCACTGTGTGAGTTTTGTACTGCAAATGTCTTGCAACATGAGTTAAGGTGTCTGTAGTCCAAAACTAGACGATATGAATCGTCTGGCTTGGAGACAGGAAACAAAGGATTGTTCATTTGTGAGGTGCAAGTTTCAATCACCCCTTGGTATTCAAGTTGATCTAAGCTCTCCCTGACCTGTTTTTTAGCTTCTTGCTTAATTGGGTACTGCCTCTGTGCAGTTGGTTGACATTTTAACTGGATTTTGTGAGGAGGAGAGTCCTCATCCCATCCAACATGGTTTTTATATAATGCAGGAGCTTGGGCTACTGCCCACTTTCTTGCAAGTGTATACTTTTTATGAATTGGAATGTGATTTGAGAAGGCAGGCATAATCATTTCTTCGCCATGAGGGCACTCCCTGACAAACTCCGGTGGCCAGTCTTTTTCAGCTAAAAGAATGTCATAGCCTTTTGAGAGGTTATCCCAAAATAGACCCCTTATTTTCCTAGTCTTATCTCCCTCTATACGTAATGTTATTTCGTATATTTTATGAGGTTTGCTAACTCTGGTATCTGCAGTTTCCACCTGAATGTATTCATTCGTGTCCACTGTCTCCAGATGATTCATCAGGATCTTGCGAGCTATGCACACTTCTGCTGCGCTGTCTAGCATTGTCTGAGCCCATTCTCCGTTTTTCAGCTGTGTCCTCAGGATCTTCGGCATGTTTGATAATTTTAACACTGGCAACCTTCTTTTTTGGAAATTGTAATTTTTTACTTTGATGAGCAGGTTCCTTGTCTTTGGACTTGACGTGCTCTTCCCTGTGTTCTGACCGTCCTCTTCTTTCCGATTTCTGCGAGGAAGTCTGAAAAGATCTAGAGGGACGTGTATCAATATCTTGATATCTATCAGGTTTCTTCAAATTATCCCTATTTCTAAGGTTGTATCTTTTCTCAGAGGGCTCCCTCTGGGGAGACTTGTGTCCTTGGTCCGGAGATCTTTCTCTCCGCCGAGGAGACTTTCCTCTGGACTGGAATCTTTTTTCTTTGGGAGTGGATTGTTTATTTCCATCCCAGCTCTTTTTTGGAGTGTTTAGATTATTTTTAATAAATATTTTTTCAGGATTTTCAGTTAGTTGGGGTTTTACTGGTTTCCCACCCAAACTATCTCTTCCTAGTTCTTCATAGGATTTTTCTATTATTCTGGCCAGTTCAAATGGTTGTTCTGCTATATCTGTTTCTTTCAATTTCTGGAGGAAAGTTATATCCTCCGTCGCCAATTGAACTAACTCTCTATATGCCTTTGTTAATTCTTTTATTTTAACTAAGAGTTTTTCGCTAGACATTTTATTAATGTCAGGTTGTGGTGTGTAGCTGGCTAGAACCGGCCACGTTGCTCCTGGTCTACCTAGTGGACCGAGCCTGGTGATGTGATTATTATGTTTTAGGGCGCCTTTAAACCAGAGCAGGTGCTCTTGGTATTTTAATGGGATTTCCACCTCCTCGAAAGGAGTGTACTCATCCTGTGGTTCCTCTATTTTGTAATAGTGGAATTCATGTGTGACAGCGTTTGCTGCTGGAAAGTTTATCCATGAATAGAATACCTCTGTCTGCCGATATTCATGTGCCTCAATTACGAATATGACTGTACCACCTCTCGATGTTAGTCCATTTTCTATAAGTTTAAGTGTCATAGTTTTTCTTATGCTGACCGGGATGAGTATTGCATCCGGGTCGGACTGCAGGAGACTATTGTCTTCCTCTAGGAGACGAGCTGCTATTCTAGCTGTCTCCCTGTCTCCTTCACCGTCTGACATTTTACTGACAGGAAGGTTTTTTTGTTTGCAGATCAAGTTTTCAAGGAAACAAAGATTAGGTGCACAATATTTTGGAACACTGTATCCTTCAACGTTGAATAAACCAAAAACTATACATAGAAATCTCTTCCTACTAAGTTCCGGCGGATTTTAACCTTTGACCCACTCCAGACGTCTTTGGAGTATTTACGGGAGAAAGGGTCTGTGTGAAAAAGCACGACTGAGTTACTCTAACTTCTTGCGTTAGATTTATCGCCTTACCAAACGTTGGGCGCCATGTAGTGTAGTTCCTATAGTCCCAATAGGCTCTGCGCATTGGAATAATATCTTCAGTAGTGTAGACGTAGGACTGAGGTTAACTAGGTCTCTACTGACTATATTAGACTTAGGTTTTTCACCAGCTAGCTCAAAGTTCACTAGAAACTTTCTCGAATAAGCGAGGAGGAGTTTAACCTCCCTGGATAGACAAGAAGGGATTTAGTTTCTGACAACCATAAAACATGACAACTTTGCTCTCCCTGAATAAGAGTATATCTCTAGAGTCGTGTGAAAACAAAAGACAGCTATTTGACTCAGTCAAAGGTGCGTACTTAGTTTCACCAGATTGCAGAGAAAAAGAGAGACGGGCGTTTTCAATAAAAGGTGTTATTTATTGAGCAGTTTCTTTCCTCATACAAGAGAAATGAATTGCTACAATTGCAATACTTATATTTAAGTAAAGTGCATACAGTAAAAGCAGGATTATGAAATAATACTGTAAAAGCATTGATATGGTTTCTTAGCCATATGATACTTTAAAATGGATAAAATAGATACATACATATATACATTGACTAATCGTACTCAACTGGTGCTTCTAACTACGCCTACCCCGGTGTACCTGACCTAAGCCTAATACGTGGGAAGGAGTAAGTAAGTAGCAGTTTAAGATAAGTTTGTTTTGCCAAGAATCTGACTCAAGCATTCTCTGTAAGGTTTTAGTCAGTTCAGTACCTGGGTATTAGAAGGCAGGAGGGCTGGTATCTCTCTCTCAGGACTCGGTATCCCAGTCACCCGCAAGGGTATGCTGGAAACGCCGGAGGCTGGATTTCTCGGCAAGAGAAAAGACAGCGTCTTTCTCAGCGCGTCAAAAGGGAGGGGCAGCGTCCGTGGGCTCTCGCATCAGCTGGGCTCTTCGGAAGTAGATAGCTGCTCTGCTCCAGGATTACCACCGTGTGTTTGCTTAAGGCAACGTTGGTATATTTATACCTGAAAGGTGCCGGGTTTGACGTAA
Source organism: Lissotriton helveticus (assembly GCF_964261635.1). NCBI lineage: Eukaryota > Metazoa > Chordata > Amphibia > Caudata > Salamandridae > Lissotriton > Lissotriton helveticus. Next base: position 238,660,913 of record NC_136059.1, read on the forward strand.
GGCTGGACATAAGACGTCAATAAAGATGTCACTAAGAACTGGTCGTTCTTACAGTGCTTTACAGGAGTTCTAGGATGAAATCAAAACAAAGCAGCAGGGATTTCCCAGGTTGCTGGAGGCTTGGATTTGTTTAAGAACTCGGTGTGCTTTCTAGGGGGCTGGAGGAATAGGCTTGCTTAATGTGACAGCATGCGCTATGACTGAATTATGAAAAGGGTTTCTATGCCTTTGTGGGGATATTATTGATTTATAATCGGACAAGGGCAAAGAATAGGAATATCGATTCAGGTACCTAGATAAACACACTACAGAATAGCGGCTAGGTTCCAGGACTGCATGACTGCGGTGAGCTCATGGATGGCAGGGAACTGCCTTATTGAACTCCTCTAAAACCGAGGTTCTTCTCTTCGGCGCTGATGTTAGTTTCTGGAGCCCCAAATGGTGGCCCCACGATATGGGAGCCCCACCCATCCTGGCAACGAAGGTAAAGAACCTGGGAGTTCTTATTGACAGCCAAATATCTTTTAAACCCAAAGTCAACGCATTAACCTCCTCCATCTATTGGATTATGAAAACCATTAGGAAAGTTCTCCCCTTCCTTTCAGACAGTAGCAGGAAAACGGTGGTGACAGCACTTGTGCTGTCCCGCCTTGATTACTGCAATAGTCTCTTCCTGCAAGCCCAGCAGGGTCTGCTCAATAAACTACAGATGCTGCAAAATGCAGCTGCTCGATTAATAACTGGCCTGCCCAAGTTTGCACCGGTGGCACAGGACTTGAGAAAAATGCACTGGCTCCTGGTACGTAAGCGGATAATGTTTAAATCACTGTGTATGGTGTACAAGGCAGTGAATGGACTGGGACCATCCTTTCTTCAACAGCACTTTCAACTGTACACGCCAGGCAGACAGTTAAGGTCGGCCAACAAAGGGCTAGTTAAGACTTTTCGGATTAGGAAAGTACGATGGGGAGGCCGTAGCTTCATCTCTGGAGCCTCCACCGTTTGGAATACACTGCCCCTGGCTTTGAAACAAAGTACTAACCTGATGGCCTTTAGGAAAAATATTAAAACCTGGCTCTTTGGCCTTTAGAAACCGACGAACATCTTAGGGGAGGTATCATATCATTCCAGCGCCAGGACACTGCTCGGTAACAGCGCGCTTTACAATGGTATAAATAAATACATAAATAAAATGTCAGCAGCTCCCCTTGTGGAAAAGCAATGCCGGCTCCTGCAGGAGGTGGGGAGCCTGTGGGTCCATGGGGGCATTGGGGCTCCCCCCAGGGTCCACAAAGGAAAGGGCCTGCCCCGTAGGATGGGGTCCCCGGGGCCAGTAGTAACCCGGGAGGGGGGCCACACAGCCCCCCTCCGTCATTAAAATATATATTTGTTAAATAAATAGAGGCACAGCCCTGGGGGGATGGGGTCTCTGGAGCAATAGAGGCCTCAGGAGGGGGGCCACGTAGCCCCTCTCCTTAAAAAATTATTTAAAAAAAATTAAATATGTGTCCATGCCCCTTCCCGTCTTTTTTTATTGTAAAAAACAGGTCAGGCCCTGGGGAATGGGGTCCCCAGGGCCTCAAATATTGTAAAAGAAGTGGGGCCACACAGCCCCCCTTCTAAAAAATATATTTTTTTTTAAACTGCATCGTGCCCTGCCTCCTCCCTGCAGCACTCAGCAAACGCGCCCCCTGGTGCATTGTAAGTTGGCAAATTAATTCCCCTTGAACACTGAGGGTCTTTGGGGGACAACTAGCCCACCAGGTACCTCCAGTATGCGCCAGGGAGCTGCGTTGCAGAGAGGTGGTCCAAGGCCACGGCCCCTTTTTACACCACTCTGCAGCACTGCTCTGTGGCGCTGACTGGAGGTAGCTGGTGGGCTAGTGCAAATGTTCCTTGTGGCGTAACCAGTTTGGTCGAATGCTTTCTGAACAGGATTGTAATCTGCCCATAAGTGTAGTTAACATTTTTTATATATTTAATTCTTTATAAAAAAGGGTTACAGAATACCACAGAAACAAAATTACAAATTCACTGTACTATATTATATTGAAGTAATATGGGGCTGTTACCAACACAATTACGTGTGTATACGATCTTTAAACATTCTCAATATTGATTCTTTTCTATTTACTCTCTGTGAGCAGGCCCTAATTACGAACCCGCTGTTCCCCTGTGGAAGCCCGCAAAGGGGTATACAAGGTATTTTTACATCATTTTGTATCCTTGTGTAGCGCCCCCAATCCATGTGCAAGGCGTCCCATGTAAGCTTTTTTTAAAAACATACCACATATATATGCCTCAACCTTTTTGGTTAACAAGGTGAAAACCCTTTTCTGGACATCCACCTCGCCTTGGACACCTAAGCCCAGAGGCTGGAAAATGGAGTCCCATACACACAACCATACTGCAACGCTCATTATCCATGTGCAAGACGTCCCATGTAAGCTTTAAAACAATACCACATGCATGCGCTTTGACTTTCTTCTTAGCATGGTGAAACCTGCTTACCGGCCATCACTTCTCTATTGACACTGACGCCTAGTGGTTTAAAAACGGAGTCCTGCACACAATCCTATTACCTGTGTTGCATCGCGCCATTACTACCATTTAAAAGCGTGAAAAAGCTGTGTCCAAACTCAGCAACACAAGCTTTACTGACCGTTTCAATTCAATTCAATTCAACGAAATTTGTATAGTGCGCTACTCACCCGTAAGGGTCTCAAGGTGCTGAGGAGGGTGGGGGTAGCTACTGCTCGAACAGCCAGGTCTTGAGTTGTTTCCTGAAGGAGAGATGGTCCAGGGTCAGCCGTAGGTGAGTGGGGAGGGAGTTCCATGTCTTGGCTGCCGGGTAGGAGAAGGCCTTCCGACAGTGGATTTCCGAAATCATGGGACGGATGCGAGGGCGAGGCTGGCGGATCGGAGCTGGTGGGTGGGTGCGTAGAATGTGAGGCGGCTGTTGAGGTACTTCGGGCCCGTGTCGTGGAGAGCCTTGGGTGCATGGGTGAGGACGAGTCTGAACGTGATCCTTTTGTTGATGGGGAGCCAGTGCAGGTCTTTCAGGTGGGCAGAGATGTACTGTGGCGAGGGATGTCCAGGATGAGTCGTGCAGAGGCGTTCTGAATGCGCTGGAGTCTTTTTTGGAGTTTGGCTGTGGTTCCAGCGTAGAGGGTGTTCCCATAGTCCAGACGGCTGGTGACGAGGGCCTTGGTGACCGTCTTCCTGGTTTCGGTGGGGATCCATCGGAAGATCTTTCGGAGCGTGTGCAGGGTGTTGAAGCAGGATGACGAGACGGCGTTGACTTGCTTGGTCATCGTGAGGTAGGAGTCCAGGATGAAGCCTAGGTTGCGTGCGTGGTCCGTTGGCTTGGGTGCGGTGCCCAGGGCAGGGGGCCACCAGGAGTCGTCCCAGGCCGAAGGAGATGGTCCGAGGACGAGGACTTCCGTCTTGTCAGAGTTCAGTTTCAGACGGCTGATCTTCATCCATTCTGCGACGTCTTTCACTCCTTCCTGGAGGTTGGCTTTGGCGGTGGCAGGTTCGTTGGTGAGGGAGAGGATCAGCTGGGTGTTGTCGGCATAGGAGATGATTTTGAGGTTGTGTTGGCGAGCGATGGCTGCGAGACGGCTCATGTAGACGTTGAAGAGGGTGGGGCTGAGTGAGGATCCTTGCAGAACGCCGCAGATGACTTCAGTGGCCGCCGATCGGAACGGGGGGAGGCGGACTCTCTGGGTTCTTCCGGCGAGGAACGAGATGATCCACTCCAGTGCCGCTCCTTGGATTCCGGTGTTGCTGAGGCGCTGTAGCAGGGTGCGGTGGCATACGGTGTCGAAGGCTGCTGAGAGGTCCGCGAGGATGAGAGCAGCAGTTTCCCCGTTGTCGAGCAGGGACCTGATGTCGTCGGTGGCTGCGATGAGGGCGGTCTCGGTGCTGTGGTTTGCTCGGAATCCGGACTGTGAGGGGTCGAGGGATGCGTTGGTCTCGAGGAAGGCGGAGAGGTGTCTGTTGACGGTCCTCTCGATGACTTTGGCTGGGAAGGGGAGGAGCGAGATGGGGTGGAAGTTCTTGAGGTCCGTGGGGCCCACGGTGGGTTTCTTCAGGAGGGCGCTCAGCTCGGCATGTTTCCAGCTCTCCGGGAAGGTGGCGGATGCGAAGGAGCTGTTGACGATGTTCCGGAGTTGGGGTGCGATGATGGAGTCGGCTTTGTTGAAGATGTGGTGTGGACAGGGGTCGGTAGGGGAGCCGGAGTGGATGGTGTTCATCAGGCGGGAGGTGTCTTCGGTGCTGACAGGGGTCCAGGTGCAGAGGGTGGTGGTGGGGGGCGCTGGTTGGGCAGTTGGGCGCATGGTCAGTGCGCCGAAGCTGTTGTGTATGTCGGCGATCTTGCAGTGAAATTACGAGGCGAGTGAGTCGCAGAGGTCTTGCGAGGGTGTGATGTCGGTATTTCAGGCGCTGGGGTTGGAGAGCTCTTTAACGATGCTGAAGAGTTCCTTGCTGTTGTGGGTGTTGTTGTCCAGTCGTTAGTTTTAAAACTGCCATGGTTCTGCCCATTATCAAAAAACCTGGCCTGGACCCTTCCCTCCTTATTAATTTCAGGCCTATCTCTCTCCTCCCCTATTTGGGGAAGATCCTGGAAAGCCATGTCACATCCTGCTTGTCCTCGTATATCGAGGAAAACTGCCTCTTGGCCTCCCATCAGGCAGGTTTCCGTCCGGGCCACTCCACGGAGAATGTGATCACTGCTGTTCTGGACGAACTCAAGGAGAAAGCGGACGCCAACCTTCCTCAAGCCCTGGTGCTTCTCGATTTGTCAGCTGCGTTTGACACGGTCGACCACGCCATTCTTCTCGACCGTGTCAGCGCAGCGGGCATCAGGGGAACAGCACTTTCCTGGCTGGCGTCCTTTCTTCAAGGCAGGTCACAAGCCGTCCATCTTTCAGGCTTCTCCTCTCCCTCCCGCCCAGTCATGTGTGGGGTGCCCCAAGGTTCTTCCCTTTCCCCCTTCTTTTCAATCTCTACATCTATCCTCTTATTTTCTCTCTCCGCGAGCAGGGGGTCTCCGTGTATAACTACGCGGACGACCTCCAGCTCGTTTTCAATCTTTCCACCTCTTCGGATTCTCCTCTTTTTCTTAGCTCCACCTTAGTATTTATCTCGGAATGGATGAGCTCTAACCATCTCAAGCTCAATCCGGATAAGACGGAGCTTGTCCTCACGGGTGGCCCTTCCAATCCTTGGTCCCCGACTTACTGGCCCCCTTCCTTTGGTTCTCCCCCTTCACCGGTTTCCTCTGTTCGTACCTTGGGCATCAAGGTCAGTAATGACCTCACCATGCATGCCCAAGTCAGTTCTGTCGTTTCCTCTTGTTTCTTATCCCTCCGTCTTATCCGGAAAGTATCCCGGTATTTCTCCACGGAGGCTCTTAAATCCATAGTCATGGCCCTCATCACCTCCCGCCTTGACTATGGGAACGGCCTCTACGTGGGCATACCAGCTTTCGAAAGACGACGGTTACAGGCCATTAAAAATCAGGCAGCCCGCCTCATTTTCCACCTTCCCAAATCCTCTCACATCACGCCTGTACTTAAGTCCCTTCACTGGCTCCCTGTGCACTTTAGATCTCTCTTTAAACTGGCCTGCTTAGCCTTCCGGGCTTATTCCAACTCCGCCCCCCTTTTTAGTGCTACCTTGATCACTCCTTATACCCCGGCTCGCACTCTCCGTTCTTCTTCTCTATCTTTGCTCCAAGTACCCCGCTTCCGCAAATCCAGAACAGGGGGCACCCGGTTCTCGGTTCTTGCCCCCCAGTTCTGGAATAGTCTTCCCCTCTCCATTCGCTCCATTCCCACCTACTCCTCTTTTCGCAAAGCCCTGAAAACGTTTCTTTTTGCCCAGGCCTTCCCTTGCTAGCTCTCTCGGATGCTCCGTAGAGTCAGGCACCAGTTCTCAGCGCCAGGAAGCCGCTTGGCCACAGAGCGCTTTAGCAAGTCCCTTTTTCATTCATTCATTGAATGTTGTCTTCTTGGTGGTGCGGATCAGCTGGTGGTGTTTGCTGGTGGCGTTCTTGAGGGCTGTCATGTTTTCTGTTGTCTGGTCGTGGCGCCAGGCTTTCTCGAGGGAGCGGCATATTTTCTTGGAGTTTTTGAGGTCGCTGGTAAACCACGAGGCTTTCCTGCTACCGGGTCTGCTGGGAGGATTCTTCAGTGGTTCGAGTTCGTCGGCCCAGTTGGAGAGCCAGTGTGTGAGGTTGCGGGCTGCTTCTTTGGGGTCCGTCGTGTCCTTTTAGAACCACAGCGCCAAATTAATATGGCCCTCACTCAGATGTCTCTTCTGCCAAAAAACACAATAGAGTCATTGCTAAACAGATATTTCACCAATGTGTGCAGCAAGTAACCTTTCACAACTAAGGACTGAATTTTGACAGTATGCATTCTGCCTTGTACAAGCACAGCAGAGACACCACTGTGCTTGACCCAGTATTGGGTATGTTCCAATATTTCAATATGTTCCTCTTTTTTATTGTTCCTTTATTTAATGTCTTTTATGGTTTTTTTTCAACAAGCTCAAAATAACTTATATTTACAATTAGCATCACTGTAACGTAGTATTGTTATTGGGTATCACAAGAATCATGTACTAATCCTGTACGACTCTGAGTTTTCTCTCTTCTTTCCTGACAGTTATGGGTAACAGTAACCAATAATGATTAAAGAAGAAGGGTAAGTCATTGAACTAACCCTATAAGGCTGCTGATCTAGCAACCTCACTTTCTCTAAGGTCCTGAAGAAAGCCCCCGACGTGGCTGGGCACCGATGGGGCTGAAACATGTCGACCTCTCACATTGACAATCTGGTACCTTAGATTAGAAACTCATATCCATACGTACCACTTTGATTTTACTTTTCCATATCTCCAATTAATTAAAGAAGGTTCCCAATTGGAGAAGTAGGGAATTTTAACTCACCTCACTTTATCTATTTTTTCATCACTGATCTTACTGTATTACCAGTAGGTCTACCTCCAGGTGGAGGATAAAGTAAACACAAAAAAAACCGATGATGATGCAGCCACGTGAATAAAAGGCAGCTAATCAAGATATACCGCCCTACCACCTTTGTACATGAATGAGGGTTTTTTAAGAAGGCCCACTATACCCGACCCTGGTTACAAAGGTACAAGTGATCCATTCTCTCTTGATTATTTGGTAATATAGAGTACTACACTGTATTTTGCATTTTTTATACATAAAAATATAGATTTTTACTATAACTACTGCAGTACTTTCTAGGTACTAATGCAGCTCACCACAAATGTTTTAACAAAAGTATATAGAAAAATAGAAATACATTTCATTACCTATTACTACTTTCATAAAGTAATAATAGATTGGGAAAAATAATACAATCCACTACTTACCTATGTTTAAGGCCCTAACTCAGAACACAGCTAAAGTGTGCTGAAAACTATATGGCTGCCTTTTACATTTTCTAAAGACAGTCATTACCATCGTATACTGCCTTGTCATCAGCATGTACAGCAGTATACCATACAGTTATTGTAGTATGCCATGGCACAATATATAACTAAGTATCTTTACACTTATAACGTTAACACTACATAAACTATTTACACCTACTACCAAAAATTACCATGTGCACCCCATAATCTATATTCCTGCCACTTTACATCTACATCCGTTAACAAAATTACACACAATAGCTGTTTAAACTACCACACTCTACTCTACGCCACTCCACTTCACTATATGCTAATCTACTGTAGGCTACTCCACTTTACACCACTCCACTTTACCTCACTCCACTATATGCCACACCACACTGTTCACTATTATGCTCTATGCCATTCCATTCTACTACACTCCAGCCTATGACACTGCAGTCTATGCCATTCCACTGTACCCACCTCTACTCTATGTCACTCCAGTATAATCTATGGCAGGCGCATGCAACTCTACTCTATACCACTACACTGCTTGCCACACCACTGTATGCCTGTACACTGTTGGACTGTGGACCACTCTACTCCACTCCACTCTATACAACAGCACTCTACACCACACTACTTTACACCACTACACTCTACACTATTTCACTCTTTGCCACTCCATTCTACACCATTGTAGTCAATGCCATGCCATTGTATTCCACTACACTGTACAATACTCCACTCAACACTGTTCGACTCTATGCAGCTTCAGTCTACTCTTTGCTATTCTATTCTATGCCATTACACTGTACACAATTCCACTGTGTTCCACTGTACATCATTAGACTGTACCTCACTCCACTCTATGGCACTCTACTGTACGTTATTCCACTGTATGTCACTCCACTCTATGATATACCACTGTATGCCACTCTACTCTACGCCATTCAGCTGTATGCCACTCTACTCTATGCTACTCCCTGTACAACCCTACGCTCAATGGTGTTCCACTCTACCTCACTCCACTCTTCTCAACTGTATGCTACTCCACTCTACAGCACTATACTCTACAACACTCCACTCTACACTATCACACTGTGCATCACTGCACTCTAACACACTCCACTCTTACCTCACTCCACTCTACGTCACTCCACTATGCACCAGTGCACTCTACACCACACCCATCTTTGCTATTCCACTACACTGTATGCCATTCCACTCTACGCCATTTCATTGTACGCAAATTTACTATACACCACTCCACACTATTTCACTCTATGGTGCTTTGTTTCACTGATGTAGTCACAGTGGTAGCGTTAGCACTGTGAGGTAGCTCCACAGGAGATTCCTGATTGATTGTTATGTAAAGGATATCTTTTTCGAAAGATATGAGTGGATGTGCTAATGAAGTAGTGGCTGTGATTGGAGGGAAGGAAATTTAAAAGAGCAATACTATTAGAAATGGCCTCTTTAGCTTGTGTTCGTGATTGATGGAGCATGGACGCTCTTTTTCTTTGGGTATGTAGATATAGATGGTGATACATGTAAGCATGCTCTTATAGTTAGTATGGTTGGTTTACTTTTTGTTTGTATTTGTCTGGGACTCATGGGATTATTTATATATTTGTTTAATATTGAAAGCTTAGTATCAGATGTGAACGTGGTTGCATTTGCAATGTTACGTGTGTTTTTAATGTTACTGAGATTGGTTGTTTGGTGATATAGACATGCGATACTGATAAGCAGCAGTGCTTCTTTAGAGGGCGTATGACAACGTTTGCTGTGTTCTGCGAGTTTGTAATGTGGATGAGACTTGCTCCTTGGTGGAATAGACACTCAATACTGTTAATCGGTAATGTGTCTCTAGAGGACGTTATAGGTGATGGAATGTAACAGAGTTTATAAGGTGTTTATGGCATGCCGTGGCTTGTCTATTCAGTATATGACGTGCAACATTGACACGTAGTAGTGCACCTGTGGACAAAGTGTGATTAAGCAGTGCTATTTTTTTAAAGGAGGATATAGATTAATCTGGCCGCTGCTAGCTTTTTTAATAATGGACTTATAATATTGATAAGAGAGCGCTTGTCCTTTCTGAAAGGAGGTTGTGTTATTTAATTGCTGTTGGGATATATAGTATATATTGCTGAATGTGTTTTATGTGGGAGTGTATTTAATTGAGTATTCTATTCGTAAATTTTTTGGAATGTGAAGGGTCAGCACAGTTTGAGGTTTGGGTATGTAAATTATTTTTTCTGTGATGATATGAACTGATTTAGAGTCATGTTGTTCCAAGATTTAACAATAGTGGGGTACACACATTTATTAATAGGGAGAGATCGAGGACTCGATACTTTTTATATCAAGGGCGTGATGATATGCAAATGTTCTGCTGCAGGATGAATATGAAGTTGTTAATTGTCAGGAGAAGCATTATGTGATTTATAAATCTCCTGTTTTTGAAATAAACATTAGTAAAGTCCTTGGTTTCTATGCTAATCACCATGAAATACAGGGTGGATATAGTATATGTTAATTTTTTTACGCCAAGAGACGTATATCTTAATTGAATAATTTACTGTCGTCATTGCAATTATGAGTACAGTTGTCTATCATTATGGTGAAATAATGGGATGCCCATTGTGAGTGTCACTTTATATAAATGGTAAGAGGGATTTATGATGTTACAACGCATACTTTTACAACGCATGCCTTTACAATGCATTGTTTAAAACGCAAAATCCTTTACAACGCATTCCACTACAATGTATACCATTACAACAAATTTTCTAAAAACTACCATTACAACGCATTCTACTACAACGCATACTACCTTTACAACGCATACCATTACAACGCATACCATTACATTTCATGTATGGTTAGTATTTGATAGTATAGGGGTAAAAATTACTATTCTAACTCCCGGGGGTGCAACAGTAGGGTAAGTGTTGGATAGTGTGGGGGTCAAAATTACTATTCTAACTCCAGGGGGTGCAACAGTAGGGTAAGTTTTGGATAGTGTAAGGGTACTATGCGTTGTGATGGTATGCGTTGTAATGGTATGCATTGTAATGACTGCGTTGTAGTGACATGCGTTGTGATGGTATGCGTTGTAATGGTATGCGTTGTAATGACTGCGTTGTAATGGCATGCGATGTAATGGATCTTGCGTTGTAAAAGTTTTGTTGTAATAGTAGTGCGTTGTAAAAGTTGCGTTGTAAAGGTTGTTTCCCTGGTAAGAGATTTAGATTAATGGTTGATGCTATTTCCTTCTATAATATTCTTTGATCTAAGTGGAAAATGGTCTTTTTGATAAAATATTTTATTACAGACTTTACATAAGATTTATGTCAGAGATAGTTCAGATTTTTTTAATTAGTAATTTCAGTCCATATGTGGTGTTAGGTGAGCCAAAATGTGTTGTGTGGTATTGTAGTTTTATTTTTAAATAAGATTTTTAATATGTTTCTATTTATTGGGTGTTTTTGCATTTTTCTCACAGTCCTGGTGAAGTCCATTTTATTGGACGAAACATGTTGGCCTGGGCTGAGAATTTTCTATGTAAAGAATACATTTGTTTGTGGAAAACAGATATAGGCTCAAGTATTCTGAATAGACTGAATGAAAAAGTTAATTGAACTACAAATATATGATGGATCTCCGTTGGTTTTAGACCTGTAGACATTTAAGATATATACAGATATTTTATTTTTTAGGGTGCTCCCCTTGGCCGTGTGTTGGTAAGAGGCAGGGCCCCTGACAGTGGGACTTTAAACATTGCAGCACACTGGATTTTTTTAACTTACTGTCATACCTCTCCCGAGGGCGCAGGAACGACGACGACAGGAAAACACACAGCGCGACTGCAGCGAACTACATTTCCGGGTTCGCGACACCGGAAAGGACTACAACTCCCGTGTGGCAATGCGCGGCTCATGCGCACTTCACACGGGTAGTACTTAAGGAATGGCGGCGCCCGCGGAAGCTGTTGATTATTGCTGGCACTAAGCTGAAGCTACTTAGCAAGGTAAGAGCGGCGTTCTCCTGCGCTTGCTTTCTGAAACTAGAGAGGGGAAGCTCAACCCCCCTACTCAGATAACAACAAGATTAGAGTTTGGCGTCTAACACACGCGCAGCGAACGACTAGGACCATCAGAGCCTCCCTGCGCTGTGAGAGGACACCGACAGCGGCACGCAGGCGACAGGCTAATTTAGAGCGTTGGAGAGCGCTCCGAACTATATCCGCTCCTGATACTGACTTTGACCACGGGAGAGCGAGTGTCTTCAACTGCTCTCTCGGTGTGACGAACCTGGGAACCCTTGTGTTCAGCGTGCCGTCAGAACTATACGGCAGGACACTGGAGGGAGCTAGGGACTACACTGAGCTTCCTGCCTAGCGTACTCGTTTGAAAGAGGTTACCTGGCATATGGGCTGACTCTCATTGGACACAGAGCCCCTGGTGAAGCCAACCAGAATACCTGTACCCCTCGTTGGAGAGTGCCAGGACTGGCATTCATGCGGGGGACGGTTTAAGACCCGACAGTCGATTGGCATTTTCGGCCATTGCTGAGTACTTTGCCCTCCGTTGGGGAGTGTCCGGACGGGCACTCATGCGGAGGACGGGTCAAGGAAGTAGAGAACTATAGGGTGGTGTTAACCCTTTGTTGTGCTACTAGGGAGTATTATCCCTTTAATGAAACCTATGTTTTACTAGTAAATTCCTTCAACCCTTTTTACCTTGAACTGAGTCTGCTTTCCTACAGTAACGGAGCACCATAGATAGACTATATGTTACACCCAATCCTGAGGGCAATCAGGGATTACAAAATAATCAACCGTTTAACAATCTAATCAGCCTCCCGGTTGGGTGAATGAACATGTCGGATATGGACGATGTATTGGCGGCCCTACAGGCAGTCCAGAACAAGCTAGCGGCCTCACGGTTGGAGACCGCGGACATACGGGCCAGAATGGAGCATATCCAAAGGAATCCGTTCAACGCTGGTACGCCTGTGGTAACTCAGCCAGCTGCGGTGGTGGTGGAGTTGCCAGTGTCTATACCGCTTGCTACCCCCGAAAGATACAGCGGTGATCCAAGCACGGTGCAAGTATTCCTTACCCAAGTAGCGCTACATTTCTCCTGCAAGCCAAGGTCGTTCCCCACGAACCAGGCGAGAGTCGCCTTTTTGATTTCTTATCTTGCCGGGAACGCAGCACAGTGGGCAGTGCCGCTAGTGAGCAGAGATGATCCCCTCATTCACGACTGGGACACATTCCAGGAGGAATTCATTAAGGTGTTCGATAGGAGAGCCGATTCGTATACAGCAGACAGAGAGCTGCTTGAGTTACGCCAAGGCAATAGCGGGCTGGTACAATATATGAACTCCTTTCGTAGACTGGTGTCGGAAACTAAGTGGCCAGATGAGAAGCGGGCTGCGCTCTTTCATCAAGGCTTGAGTGAAGAGCTGAAGGACGTGGTAGCCCAAATCGACCCCCAACCTGCCACGTGTGAAGCACTCATCAGTTTGGTCCTTCGACTCGACCACAGATTAGGTGAACGCCGAGGGGATCATAAGAAAAAGGAGAAAACCCTGCCGATACACGGGTCTTCTGGAACCACCGAAAACACCCTCCCAGGACGAACCGAGCCCATGGAGGTAGGGGCCATAAGGGCCAGCCTAACAGCCACAGAAAAGGAATCACGCCGCAAGCAAGGCCTGTGCTTGTATTGTGGCAAGAAAGGCCACTTTGTGAGGGAGTGCCCGGTGAAACCGAAAACTAGTCGCTTCAAGGGCCCTAGAACAACAGCAGCGCCTATCGACAACCCTGCGGAAAACTGAAGAGCTCCAGGAAGAAAGAAGGGGATTCCGGGAGTCGTTGTTTAATCCCTTCCGTACATCTGAAAACGCTGCCTAAACCTAGACACATGTTCATAACCATTCACCTACAAGTCAAAGGGGAGTGGTTGCCGGTAGAAGCCATGGTGGACTCGGGTGCCACGGGTCTCTTCATGGATGCAGAAAAGGCGAGAGAACTCGCTCTACAGCTTCTACCGAAGACAGTGTCGGAGGACGTATTTGCAGTAGATGGTAGGCGTCTGGCCTCTGGACCCATCAGTCTGCATACAGGGAGCATCCGAACACGCTACGGGAAAGAACATACGGAAGTCATTGACTTCAATATCATACCTGCCCCCCAATATGGAGTAATATTGGGCTTGCCGTGGCTCCGGAAACACAACCCTTCGATAGACTGGCTATCCCATAGTATAAGCATGACGTCTGGTTACTGTGTCCGCAATTGCGGGGTGTCTGTTTCCGCTCAGGTAGAAAAGCACGCGATACCGCATGTTGTTGCTACAGCAGCAGAAAAACGAGTGGAATTACCCGACGCCTATCTGGCATTCGCCGACGTGTTCAATAGCACACAAGCCGAAGAACTCCCACCGCATCGAATATACGATTGCCAAATAGACTTGGTCCCGGGGGCAACCGTACCGAGCGGGAGACTGTACGCTCTATCTGAACCAGAGAACGTTCACCTGAAGGAATACATCGATACCATGTTACGACTGGGGTTCATACGCCCTTCAAAATCACCGGCCGCCTCTCCCCTGTTCTTCATCCCTAAAGCCAATGGGGAACTTCGCGCTTGTGTGGACTTTCGGGCCCTCAACGCCATCACGGTAAAGAACCGTTATCCCTTGCCGCTTATCAATGTTCTGTTGGAGCAAGTGAAAACGGCCAAAATATACACCAAGCTGGATTTGAAAGGGGCCTATCACCTAGTGCGTATGAGAACAGGGGATGAATGGAAAACGGCATTCAAGACACGATTTGGGCTGTATGAATACCTAGTAATGCCGTATGCCTGTGCAACGCCCTTGCGGCCTTTCAGTTTTTTCTGAATGATGTCCTTCGGGACATGCTGGACGTGTCAGTTGTGGTATATATAGACGATATTTTGGTATATTCCGATAATGAAACAGAACATGTTCAGCATGTTTCTAATGTTCTACAAGTCCTGCGAGAACACCTGCTGTTCTGTAAACTCAGCAAGTGCGACTTCCACGTCACGACAGTGGAGTTCTTGGGAGTGATGTTGAGCCCGGAGGGTCAGACGATGGCAGATCGAAAGGTGAAAGCGATAAACGACTGGCCAACGCCTAGGAACGTCAAAGAAGTACAGAGCTTCATTGGCTTTGCCAACTTTTATAGGCATTTCATCGATGGCTTTTCGGGACTGGTGGCCCCTATCACCCACTTGCTGAGGAAAGCGCATGTCTTTCTATGGACCCCCGAGGCTGAGACGGCCTTTTCTGCGTTAAAGAAGGCCTTCGGGACAGCACCGGTGTTGGCACACCCGAATACGGATCTACCTTTCATAGTGGAGGCGGACGCATCAGACGTGGCTCTGGGAGCCATTTTGTCTCAGCGGCAACAGATCTCTGGTGAATTACACCCTGTGGCATTCATGTCTAGGAAATTGAACGAGGCTGAACGCAACTACCACATAGCAGAGAAGGAGCTACTGGCGATCAAGGATGCCTTCTCGGAATGGAGACATCTGCTGATGGGGGCCAAACATGTGGTCACTGTTTTTACGGATCACCGGAACCTCCAGTTCATGACTGCGGCCAGGCAACTCTCCCCCAAGCAGATGCGGTGGATGCTCTTCTTTTCTGGGTTCGATTTCGCCATCACGTATCGACCCGGAGCGGAGAATCGTAAAGCGGACGCTCTCTCTCGACAGTCCTCGGTGTCTTCGCTCCTTCCTGCACCGGTGGCCTCCATCATCCAACCCGAGCAGGTAATCGGGGCAATCCAACCCGTTACCTTCCTGAAAAGGGTGCTGATAGGAGCTCGAACTCTAGAGTAGCAAACATGGCTACGTCATCACCCTGAGTGGCAAATGCGGGACGGTATCCCTATGAAAGGGAATAGCATGCTGCTACCTAACTTACAACTGCGGAAACAAGCGTTCAAATGGTGCCATGAATCGCCAAGCGCCGGGCATCTGGGATCCGAGAAAACGGGAGAATACATCCTGAGGAATTTCTGGTGGCCAGGTCTTCGCAGGGACGTGGAGGCATGGGTTGCTTTATGTGAGGTATGCGCTTCCATGAAAGCTGATCACAGAAAACCCCAAGGCCTGCTACAGCCTCTTCCGACACCTAATAGGCCATGGGAATGCATTTCTCTGGACTTTGTGGTAGGGCTCCCGGTGGATCAGGGGATGACAACGGTTCTGGTGGTGGTCGACTACCTCACCAAGATGGGTCACTTCATAGCATGCAAGAAAGTACCAACGGCCGTAAACTGGCCTACTTGCTGCTGAAAGAGGTGGTACGGATTCACGGATTGCCCAAAGTCATTGTGTCGGACAGGGGGTCCCAGTTCACGGCACGGTTCTGGAAAACCTGGTGCTCCTCCCTACACGTCAAGTCTGCTCTGTCCACCAGCTACCATCCGCAGACGGATGGCCAAACCGAGAGGCTCAACCAAACACTCAAGCAATACCTCAGGTGTTACATCGATCAGGGGAATGAAGAATGGGTGGAACACCTGTGGCTTGCCGAAATTGCGTACAACAACGCCACGCATAGCTCCACGAAGGTGTCACCGTTTTACGGCAACTATGGTCATCATCCCAGGTTTCTCCCTTTGGCTCATCCAACAAGGGACAGGAGTTTGCCGGAGTCCAACAGGAGAGCGGCCCTTATGAAGGAACTAGTGGGGCGTACTCAAGAGTGTCTGGCCAAGGCCAAGGACAGGTACAAAACCCAAGCGGATAAACACAGGAGGCCGGGTCCGTTGTACAAAGCGGGAGACTATGTATGGGTGTCTTCTCGCAACATGCACTTCAGGAAACATAGCATGTTTCACCCTAAATACATTGGTCCGTTTCGCATCGAGAAGTGCATCAGTCCTGTGAACATGAAACTGTCCTTGCCCACATCCATGCGGATACATCCAGTCTTTCACATATCCCTTTTGAAGCCCTCGGTGTCCTCTAGGCCCCCTACTCCCGTGGTGGTTCATATGGAGGACAACCGGGATTACGAAATAGAGGGTATCCATGATTCAAAGTGGAAAAGAGGCAAGCTGTGGTATCTTGTGGCATGGAAGGGGTACGGTCCGGAGGAGCAGACGTGGGAACCGGTAGCGGGCATCTCTGCGACCCGGTTGCTTGCGGCATTTCACAAGAAGCATCCTGAGAAACCTGGCCCGTCGGTGGGAGACGTGTGAGGAGGGATGTGCTGTCATACCTCTCCCGAGGGCGCAGGAACGACAACGACAGGAAAACACACAGCGCGACTGCAGCGAACTACATTTCCGGGTTCGCGACACCGGAAAGGACTACAACTCCCGTGAGGCAATGCGCGGCTCATGCGCACTTCACACGGGTAGTACTTAAGGAATGGCGGCGCCCGCGGAAGCTGTTGATTATTGCTGGCACTAAGCTGAAGCTACTTAGCAAGGTAAGAGATGGCGTTCTCCTGCGCTTGCTTTCTGAAACTAGAGAGGGGAAGCTCAACCCCCCTACTCAGATAACAACAAGATTATAGTTCGGCGTCTAACACACACGCAGCGAACGACTAGGACCATCAGAGCCTCCCTGCGCTGTGAGAGGACACCGACAGCGGCACGCAGGCGACAGGCTAATTTAGAGCGTTGGAGAGCGCTCCGAACTATATCCGCTCCTGATACTGACTTTGACCACGGAAGAGCGAGTGTCTTCAACTGCTCTCTCGGTGTGATGAACCTGGGAACCCTTGTGTTCAGCGTGCCGTCAGAACTATACGGCAGGACACTGGAGGGAGCTAGGGACTACACTGAGCTTCCTGCCTAGCGTACTTGTTTGGAAGAGGTTACCTGGCATATGGGCTGACTCTCATTGGACACAGAGCCCCTGGTGAAGCCAACCAGAATACCTGTACCCCTCGTTGGAGAGTGCCAGGACTGGCATTCATGCGGGGGACGGTTTAAGACCCGACAGTCGATTGGCATTTTCGGCCATTGCTGAGTACTTTGCCCTCCGTTGGGGAGTGTCCGGACGGGCACTCATGCGGAGGACGGGTCAAGGAAGTAGAGAACTATAGGGTGGTGTTAACCCTTTGTTGTGCTACTAGGGAGTATTATCCCTTTAATGAAACCTATGTTTTACTAGTAAATTCCTTCAACCCTTTTTTCCTTGAACTGAGTCTGCTTTCCTACAGTAACGGAGCACCATAGATAGACTATATGTTACACCCAATCCTGAGGGCAATCAGGGATTACACTTACTGTGAACTCTCACTAGTGGGGTATCTTATGGTCATTACTGTCATTTATTGTGTTTTGCATAAGAAGATGTAGATATAAACATTGACCCATTCCCATAGTTTTTTTTAAAATTAATTTCTTTATTGGACTTTTATATTAAGCATAGAAAAGAAAAAAAAAGAAATATACAATCAATCAAAATAAACAGATCACATAATTAGGTGACATATCATTACCATGCCTGCAGGGTCTCATTGATAAAATAGACCCCAAGAGAGAAACGACCACTTATACTGCTATTCATTCTACCATATTCATAAGCTAGGAAGCCGTGCAGAAAGGCAAGTACCCATTCTCAAAGGCTATGTTGATACAACCTGAGTACCCCAAGTAGGGCTGTTTAGTAAAAAAACAATGGCATTTCAAATATCCTCAATCCTGCTCTTAATGGTCGGCTGCAGGGTGGAAGCAGTTCAAACATCCAAATGGGTATTACAATACACCATAACTTTTTGCCACTCCGCAATTGTAGGTACAGGCCCCCGCATCCATCTCACTGCTAGTCTTTGTTTAGCGAGAAGAAGACCAATGGCAATCAATTTGTGGAAAAAAATTCGTAGTGGCTTTGTATACTCCAGCAATGCCAGCATGGGGGTCCGGAACAAGCGAAAGACCCACAATAACGTTTCACATCTTAAAAATCTGATTCCAAAATTCCTCAACTGGGGGGCACTGCCAAGCTAGGTGGGAAAAAACAGCCCGGCATATCACATCATTCACAGTTATCATTATCCTGCAACCCATATCTATGTAGGCGCTCTGGTGGATTTTGAACCCTGTTCAAGAACTTGAAATGTGCTAACCGGTGTCGGCCATTCAAGGAGACCTTGTGTGTAACCTCACAGCAGTAATACCAATTATCATCCGTGAGCGGCAACCCCATGTCTTCCTGCCAGGCCAGCCATGCCTTCTTGTAAGGGGTCATCCTAGTTTGTAAAGCAGAGGCATATAGGAGATTGGGAACGCAATAGGATGGACAGTGGTAGGATCTCCATTGGTTCAGCCAGCTCATCACCCAGCACAGCACCCATACCATGGCGAGTCCTAAAGAAATCAAATTGCATTAGCGCAGGGGGCATCGTCATACCTGCCAACGCCTCCACCCATGTCACCACCGGGCCTCCTTTAAAGAGATCCGCCATCTCATAAATACACAGATCATTCAGCGAGCGAAGAGTACCACGCTCTGAGCTAAGAGCAAATCACTGACACCACTCTATGCACATGCAGGGTGAATACAATTGTGCACCAGAATACAGTTTGAGAAGAACATGCCAAGCATGGACTGTGGAATTCACCGAATCAAGAACTCCACAATGCCTCGTCAGCTCTTCAGTTAAGAAATGAGGCAAGGGGTCAGGGGTAGCCACCACTTTTTCTATCTGGAGGTGAGGGAGGTTCTGCGGGCCATGGGCCCAACTATGGGCATGTGAGGCCTGCGATATCTGTTAATTAAACTCTAAGTCTGGTGCGCCCGGACCACCCGCAGTATAAGGCAGCATGAGAGTGTCCAATGCAACCCACGGAGTCTTGCCCGCCCATAGCAGGTTAGCCATCAGTGTACATCACGCCCTGAACATAGACCGGGGCACCACTATGGGGATATTAACAAAGTAAAAAAGAAAGCGAGGAAGGATCACCATCTTCATTAATGAAACCCTCCCCACCAGCGAAAGAGGGAGCCGAATCCAGTCGTCTATAGCGTCACCCCGCTTGTCAATCGCCCTACCGTAATTAGCCTTAAGCACTTGGTCTGCAACCTAATGAACTTGAATTCCCAAGTAGCGGATCGGCTCAGATGTCCACTTGAGCGGGAAGTCAAGAGGGATCGTGTTGTGGCTGGTGTCAATGTGAAAATTATGGACTTATCCCAATTGATCTTCAGTCCGAAAGGCCACCAAAGCGTATCACCTCCCAAATCACAGGGCGCAGGTGGTTCTCTGTACCCCCGACATACAAGAGCATGTCGTCCTCATAGGCTGAGACTATTAAGTTATAAGTAGGAAAGCAAAGGCCCCTGTGACCATGGTTTTCCCGCAGCGCCCTAAGCAGGGTCTCAGCGGCTATATCATATTATAGCGGGGATAGGGACACCCCTGCCGAGTGCCTTGTGATATATGAATTGGGGCAGAAACCATGTACCCAGAGTGGACCCGGGCAACAGGCGAATTATAAAGCACCAACAAGAATTGCAAAAAGGCCTCCCCCACTCCCATGCTGCGCAACACGGCATGCAGAAACAACCATTCAATGGAATCGAAGGACTTCTCTGCATCTAAGAAGACCGCCGCTCCCTTCACCTCTTGTCGGAAATGTTGAAGTGCGCCAAACACTGTACAGAGATTACCCAAAAGCATGCGGTACGGAATAAATCCAGCCTGCTCAGGGTCTACCAACTGAGGCAGCAACAGGGAAAGACGGTTGGCCAAAATGTTAGCAAAACTTTTTGTATCCACATTAAGTAATGAAAGTGGGTGAAGAGATGAACACCTTTGGGTGTCCTTATCAGGCTTCATTAACGTGATGATTAGGGCCTCCCGCATGGTAGGTGGCATAATCCCGTCCACTCCCATCTCCTGGAACAGGGTAGCCAGATGGGGGATCAAAATATCACTAAAGCCTTTGTAAAAGGCTACCGTAAGCCCATCCTGTCCTGTAGCACTGCCCTCTCGATTAGAATTCAAGGCCAATCGAATCTCCGCAACTTCTCTAGGGCGCATTAAGAATTCACAGTGCCAAATTTGCAGCCAGGGCAGATCAATATACTCTAGATATTGTAATATATCCTCGTCTTTAGAGGTGACCTTAGAGCTGTATAGCTCTTGGTAATAATCAAGAAACCGATCAGTGATATCCGCAGGTTCTGTTCAAGTAGAACCCCCCTCATCACCCAACGCGGCCACGCCACCAGTCTCCAACCTGCAGCAAGCCATCGCTGCCAGGACCGAACCCGGCCTGTCAGCCTCACCATAGAATCTAGCTGTGGCCTATTTCCCCATATGTTTGACTTCACAATCTGCCTCTATATAGTATTCGTCAATTGTGGATTTTAGTAGATCCTGTAACTCGTGATCACTCACCAGGGCCAGATCAGCTTCCGATTAAGTGATTTGAGATTCCAATAAGACTAGCCTGTCCCTAATAGAGTGAAGAACTCCTGCGTGTTTACTGATGGCAACACAGCATATGTAGGCCTTAAACGACTCCCACACTGTAATGAAAGACTTTACTGAGCCGATATTAATGGCAATAAACTCAGAGATTGCATTGTGGAGCTCAGATTTAAAAACTGTATTTATAGTGAATATGGTGGAAACCTCCACAAGAAAGGAGGAGGATCTTGCGAAGGCACTGTTATGGCCAGCAGAATGGGAGAGTGGTTCGAGAATGACCGTGCAAGCACCAAGCAATCCTGAACCTTAGGCAGTAATGCTTGGGAGATGAGCCAGTAATCTATACGTGTGTGGATATCATGGGGTGCTGGATAATGTGTAAATCTGCCCCCAGCAGTGGATCTACCCCTCCAAACATCAACCATTTACAACCGCAAAGAGATGTCAGCGATGGCCTTAGAAGCGGCAGAGGGGGGCCTATCTAGGGGGCCGATCCTGTAACTCGTGATCACTCACCAGGGCCAGATCAGCTTCCGATTAAGTGATTTGAGATTCCAATAAGACTAGCCTGTCCCTAATAGAGTGAAGAACTCCTGCGTGTTTACTGATGGCAACACAGCATATGTAGGCCTTAAACGACTCCCACACTGTAATGAAAGACTTTACTGAGCCGATATTAATGGCAATAAACTCAGAGATTGCATTGTGGAGCTCAGATTTAAAAACTGTATTCATAGTGAATATGGTGGAAACCTCCACAAGAAAGGAGGAGGATCTTGCGAAGGCACTGTTATGGCCAGCAGAATGGGAGAGTGGTTCGAAAATGACCGTGCAAGCACCAAGCAATCCTGAACCTTAGGCAGTAATGCTTGGGAGATGAGCCAGTAATCTATACGTGTGTGGATATCATGGGGTGCTGGATAATGTGTAAATCTGCCCCCAGCAGTGGATCTACCCCTCCAAACATCAACCATTTACAACCGCAAAGAGATGTCAGCGATGGCCTTAGAAGCGGCAGAGGGGGGCCTATCTAGGGCCTTGTGAGCGGTCCAGAGCAGGATCTTGGACAAAATTAAAATCACCCCCCCAGAGCATCGGTATGGGAGAACAATCTATAAGAAGCTCAAAGATGGACTGGTAAAACTGTGGATCATCATAATTCGGGCCGTAGGAATTAGCAGGCTGACAGGCCTGCGCCGCTGAGCCTGCACCGCAGATCGTCCTGCCACCAGCCCAGCACCGGATTCACGGCGGGAGGGCACATACATCGCGGCTGAAGCTCCAGGAGCCGCTGAGCAGTTACCGCCTGCCTGGGGATTCAACTCACGGCGGGAGGGCACCCACAGCGCGGCTGAAGCTCCGGGAGCCGCTGAGCAGTTACCGCCTGCCTGCTCGAGGGCATCGGAAGGCTGAGAGAGGCCCCCCCCACCCGCCCAAAAGCAGAGATACGGCGGAGACGCTCGAAGGTATCGGTGGGCTGAGAGACCCCCCCCCCTCCGCCCGCTCCACGGCAGAGACGCGGGCTGGTGTGCCGGGTTCCGGGCCAGGGGAGTTTAAGGAGTTCGATCAGCCTTCAGCAGCATAGGAGTCCCAGAGGCATCGAGGGGCAGCGAGGAGTCTGTGGAGACTGCCCCCGGCTGCACCGGAGACTGGAGGCGACCAGAGGTTGTGGCGCCGATGCCCAGAGGAGCGACTGAAGTGAGCCCTGAGTCCAACAAGAGCTGTAGGGGCGACAGAAATCCGGAGCCTGCCCCCATCAGCCGCTTCCCAGTGTAATACAGGCTTGGAGCCCTGATCTAGAATATCTGTAATTGAGATTTGGAGCCCTGATCTAAACATTTGGGAGCACACACACATACATCTGCGAATCGGAAGAGACCGAGAAACTCCTGGATGGAACACTGCTCAGCATAATTTTGATGGCAAGAACACAGATTCTTAAGGTACTTATTTCTCCCACCCGCCTGCTCACTTTTTAAACTTTTTTAACTTTTTTAAACTGCCTCCTTTGTTCAAAATGGCTGGGGCCATAAAACTGTACCAATAAATCTCCTCCGGTACCTCTGATGTCCACGAGGCTCCTCAGACTAACTCCCCCACACAGAGATATGAATTCCTCCCAGCTAGCTTCGAGCACTGCTTGCTCAAAAAGAAAGTGAAATTCCTTCCCTTATGCTCAAAGTAATAGCAGCAGACAGAGGACTATTATCTCTGTATCCCCTTGCATGAGTGGGAAGGGAAGCTACTCCTCCCTGCTATCCAAGCAACAGCAACAAACAGAGGACTACTATCTCTATCTCACATATTTGGCGGCCATTTTTTGACTAGGCTCTCTCTTGGGAGGCCATACTGGACTAGTCATTTTTCTTTTTCTTTTTCATTTTCATTTTCATCATTACCTGAACATGCACTAAGAATCTTTCATTTTACACCTATCTCAGCTACTGAGTACGTTGCTCAGTTATGTATCTACACCTTCTTGTGAAATAATGTCTGCCGCCTATTGCAGTATTATACTTCTACCTGTAGTCTGAACATTTGTAATGCACAGATTGCTACCTCATATATGAAAGAATGTCTGCCTATTATTGCAGTATTATATTGTATTATATTATATTGTATTTTGAACACTGGTAATGCACAGACTACTACCTCAGAGACCTTGGTTTCTAACTAATGCCATTTCTGATTTTTGATTCTTGACTCAAGTACACTATTGTCTTCATCTGTGTCCTGCTCCTATAGTCGTTCCTATTCTGTACATTTCCGCAACCTGCACCCATCCCCGCTTTCCTCTCCTGTTATGCACCGATTGCTATCTCATATATCGCATACTTCTTCTGTATTCCGCACTATTCTACACAGTTCTGCAACCTGCATCCATTCTCACTCTTCTCTCCTGTAATGCACCGATTGCTACCTCATATATGTCTGGCTGCTCTCTAGGGTCACGTCTACCTCTATTTTGAACATTTGTAACACACAGATTGCTACCTCATATATTTTGATTGCTCTCTAGTGTCACTCCTACCTGTATTTTGAACATTGGTATTTCACAGATTGCTACCTCATATTTCTTGGTTGCTAATTAATGTCACTTTGACTTGTGATTTTTGACTCATGTAAATTGCTGTTTGCATTTGTATCCTGCCCCTATATACTATCAGTATTATACCTACACTTACACCTTGTACTTTGGTTGCTAATTAATGACACATTGATTTGTGATTTTTGACTCGTGTAAATTGCTGTTTGCATTTATATCCTGCCCTTATATACTATCAGTATTATACCTACACTTATACCGTGTACTTTGTAATTCACCGTATGTATTTGCTCTATTGCACACTCTTATATCCTGGTGATGCTGGTTGATCACTAGTGCCACTTTTGTAATTTATAACTTACTACTGTGTAACCTACTGTATGCATTTGTTTTTCTGCACATGTGTACCACTATAGTGCATTAGCGCATTCCCCCCATACCCACCTAATCCATCACCGCAACATGGATCCTATCGGCAAACACACATACAGAATCAACTACCCATCATCACTCACCAAAAAAGCCGCCAAACGCTTTAAACACAACTTCCTTAGGTCACACCCTGAAACTCCCTTTGTTGACACCCACTTCTCACCGGTCAATGGATCCTTGAACACTGATATCATCTTCCACACCACACGCAGAGCTCAATGGAGAAAAGCGTTTCTCATCCTACTCACCGTCTCCTCCACCAGAAAATCCCCTCATAGCCTAACTCTCTCCATCACACCATCCCTAGTCTTTCCAGGCAGAGCCACCATCACTATCTACAATAACGGGATTGTCCTAGCACAAGCTACAGACAGGTACCTGGAACTGCTAGACAACTTGTTCCCCACTTTCAAAGAACACCTCTCCAATTCACGAACCAACACTCATATCTCCTCCAGTCCCACCAACCATGACCTCACAGCTACACACTCCTCAATCAGGGGCACACCTACCACCCCTGACCTCCCATCCCCCACCCACAACCCCACTATCCCAATTCAGCTCTCAAGCACAGACACAGATCTCTCCCCCTCATACACCACTCACACCACCGCCCCTTCTACCAACTCGCGAACCTCCACACATACCTTCAACACTCCTATCACACCTACAGCGAGCATTAACACCCCGCTCACCGCTGACAGCACAGCTTCCACCCTTAACACACCAAACCTAGTCCAGCACCAGAATAACACGCACCCCGACAAATGCCCCCCCTTATCCCCCCCATTCTCAGTCCCCATTACCCTCTAACCAACTACGCAGAACATACCTCCTCTCTTAATTTAACTCCCTCTCCCCTCAACAGGATCATCTCCAATGCCGCTTCCCCTCCTACTCTCAGTCCCCACTATCCTCCCTACACCCCCACCACGGCTATCAGTCTCACAGACTACACCCTGACCCCCCCGCCTACCACCAATGCCCTCACTCATACCATCAACGTCCCCCCTACCTCATCCACCAACGTCCTCCCTACCTCATCCACACCCCTCCCACCCAAAAGCTATCGCCTCCCTAACTCCATCCCGCACACCAACACAACGCAGACTTGCTCGAACACCAGCCCTCTCTCCCACCTGCACACGAATTACCTTGTCAGCCAATCACTCCTGACTGCCACCCCCACCTCCTCCCCCACGATGGACTACATCATGGCCACCCTCACTCAGATCAAAGAAGACATACACACCATCAAAGAACTACTCTCTACACACCCTATACACCTCTCACCCACCTCAACCTTCCCTCCCAACTTGTCCCCTACTCCGCCGGCTGACTCCCTCACTCAACACGCCCCACACCGGGCGTCAATCCCTGCTCATAGGCGCAGCAACTGCCCTCGGCCCCCGCATCACCCCTGCAACCTCTCACGCAACTACACCTCCCCGCCCAACTTGTCCCCCACCCTTCCGACTAACTCTCTCACTCAGCTATCCCCCAATCTGACCTCAATCCCAGGTCGTAATCGCAACAACCGCCCTCGTCGCACCCACAACTCTTCTTCTGACCTCAACACACTCACCCTTCTCCGCTCCTATGACCCAGCCCCCCAAAATAACACAACCACCCCACAACATTCCCACGATACATTCAAATCCCCTTAGACCGCCCACACTAAACAGCAGATTCTCCATCCCCAATAACCTTAGAAAAGTCCCTCTCTCTCTAGAAACATCTACCACCCTCAACACACCCCGTCTCAAATGCACTCTTCTCAACTGCAGATCAGCCAAGAAACATTCCGCCGCCATTGCTGACCTCCTCTTATCACGGGACCTTGACCTAATCATCTTGACTGAAACCTGGCTAACTGAATCTTCGACAGCTATAATGGACATCTTGGTTCCTCCCGACTACCACATTATCAGGCTCGACAGAACAGGCAAAATAGGTGGGGGAATCGCATGCATCTACAGGAACAACCTCTCTGTTCAGAAAGTCAATTCCACCTCCCTACCATCCCCAACATCCTGGGAATACATATGCCTTGACATTATTAGTGAGGGCAAACCGATATGCTCGCTTCACAGCATTTACCACCCACCCAGGGACAACCTCACCTTTTCCCAAGAAATAATGGAGTTGATCTCAACTAATTCCGGACGGCAACTCACCCAAATATACCTTGGTGACTTCAACCTCCACTGGAACGATCGCAATGACGCAGTGGTAAATAGTCTTAAAAACGTCCTCGATGCCCTTAACCTCACCCAAATATGTAACAGCCCGACCCACGAGAAAGGTTCTACCCTCGACCTGATCATCTCCAAAGAGGACTCTATCCAACTCGAGTCCATCCAACCCTGTGACTGGTCAGATCATCATATTGTCACATTTTTTATCAATGAAAAAGTCAAAGTTAAACCGGCACAACTCTCCAAGCCCAAAGTCTGGAAAAGAGACTCGAAAAAGCTCAACCCAGGCTCTTTGCCCCCTAACAGTTGCAACCTCCTACTGCCACTGACAGGCGCTACAGACGTCCAAACTCTGACTGACCACTATCTCAACGCTATGACCTCTATAATTAATGAGGCTGCACCTATGGAGCTGAAAAGAGTCTCTACTAAAATCTCCAAACCATGGTACGACGGGAGTCTCAATGAGGATAGACGAGACATGCGAATAGCAGATCGTACGTGGAGATCAGCTCCCTCTGCAATGCACCTAAAAGAGCTGAAGAAAAAGAGAAACGCCTACTTCAGGAAAATAAAACGCTCAAAATCAGACTTCTTCAGCCTCCAACTCGACCAAGCAAAAAACCGCCCGAGAAAACTGTTTGAGCTGATCAGAACACAATCCAAGGAACAACCCCAACCGCTCAACACTAGGCATGAGGCACCCTCCTGTGAAGACTTCGCTGCTTTCTTTATCCAAAAAACTGACAAAATAAAAAGCGATCTCCTCATTGACGCAAGCCTCTATTCCAAACCCCAATGCCTAGCACTCACTGAACCAAAAAACAATGCTACATGGTCAACCTTTGGTACATACTCGGAAGAAGAAATTGGCAAACTGCTCAGCACCCTGAAACCATCCAATCACCTCACGGACCCCCTCCCTGCCTCCGCAGTAAAAGACTTTACCCCTTTGCTTCTCCCTCTCTGGACTAAAATTATCAACAGCTCTCTCCAACAAGGAAGCATACCTGACTCCCTCAAAGTTGGTCAGGTCACACCTCAACTAAAGAAACCTACAGCCGACCCCTCTGATCTCAACAATTACCGTCCCATCACCAATATTCCTACTCTCGCCAAACTGTTGGAAAAATGCGCACAACTACAATTGACCAAACACATTGAGCAATTTGATCTCCTCAACACCCACCAGTCAGGCTTCCGAGCAGGACACAGCACAGAAACTGCTATGACTCACATAATTGACGACGCACTTCAAATGCTAGACCAAAACGACACCTGCCTCCTCATCCTTCTAGATCTCTCTTCAGCATTCGACACCGTTAAACATGAGAATCTACTAGAACTACTAAACACAAGAATGGGTTTATCTGGAACTGTTATCAAGTGGTTCACTTCCTTTCTTCACAACAGGTCGCAGAAATTCAAGAGCAACAACCTGATGTCCTCGCCAATACCTGTAACGCTAGGCGTCCCCCAAGGATCTTCTCTATCCCCAACTTTGTTCAACCTAGTCATGGAACCTCTCACCTCCTTGCTACATGCATCCAACGTAAACTTTCACATGTACGCCGATGACACTCAGCTATATCTCAAGCTACAATCCCCCAAAGACATCTTGCATCTGAACTCAACGATCAGAAGCACCCAATCTTGGCTGGCTGATAACCACCTCAAACTCAACGCTATGAAGACTGAGTTCCTTCTGATCTCACCTCCCACGAAAATATCTACCACACAAACATGGCTTAAGCACCTAACAGCACTCAATGTCCAACCGACCATAGTGGATTCAGCAAAATCCTTAGGCATAACACTTGACACCACCCTCAACATGCAGCAACATATCAGCAAGGCAACAAAGGGAGCGAACTTCCAGATCAATACTCTGAGGAAACTTAAACCCTACCTCCCAGCCAAAGACTTCCAAACAGCAGTACAAGCGCTAGTCATCCCACGTATTGAATACGGCAGCACCGCCCTCTGCGGACTCCCCCTAACTACTACCGCACCACTAAGAGCTTCTCTGAATGCTGCAGCGAGACTCATCACTGGGTCAAAAAAGCATTCCCATATTACCCCTGACTTGAAATCCCTGAATTGGCTGCCTTTTGAAGCCAGAATACATCTGAAAATCGCCTGCATGACACACAAGGCGTTACACCTAAACTCACCCGGCTACCTCGCTCAGAAACTGACAATCTCTGGGGGAATTAGAAACACGAGAGGCACAAACAATCTTCTGCTGAAACCTCGAAGATTCAGGAAGGAAAAAACATACAAGCGCTCCTTCTCAGGATGGGCGCCTAGGATTTGGAACTCACTCCCTCCCGAAACCAGGCTTATCTCTTCCACTACACTCTTTAAAAAAGAAGTAAAAGCTATCCTTATGGCTAAATACACTTGATCTATTATCTAGAACTCTGTTAACACCCTGCACCGATCTGTATTACATGCTTGACCCATTTACTTATTTGTATTAGTTGTCCTATTATTCACGTGATGGGCTTTGTAGCCACCGATTTGTACTGTATGATCTATTGATTTATTGTTTGACTATGTTCCCTCATGTACCCCTCTATGTAAAGCGCTCTGATATCTGTGAAGATCTTGTTTGCGCTATATAAAACTTTGAAAATAAATAAATAAATAAATAAATAACAATAAGGAGATTCAGCTCTTTACTGTAACACCGGGGAAACTACATACCAACAAGCTGGGTCAGTTGCACAGTCTTCTATTTGAAGCCCCGATTTAGGATTAATCCAAGTCGATTCCCCCTAGAGTGGGATGTAAAACATGCAGCGTGGAAAGCTCCCATCAACCCCCCGGCCCGTAAGTAACGCACAGCCCGGGTGGAGGTGCGTCTCCTGAAGCAAAGTAATGTTGACATCCTTCCCTTTTAAATAGGCAAGTATTTTACGCACCTTTCTTTGATCATTCAGGCCTTGGACATTCCAGGTCATGCGGCTCAGCCGCTTATTACGACCCAGACGTTTGTCAGTGCTAGTCATGGAATGAATAAGAACAACTATATCTCCCACCCTGCAATGCCATGTGATTCACCCTGCTCATCAAAGGAGAAAGAAGACATGTGATCTGCAAAAGGAAAATAACCACAAAAAGAAACAAACAAAAAAATCCCCCAATACCACCCCACTCCAATGCCTTGCATACCTCAACGAAGCAAAGGCGAATAGCATCCCACCCGGTCACAAAAAATACATTTAAGAGTTGCATTCCTAACAACCATAAACAACAACAAACCCCCAAAACTACAGACGAAGCAGCGTGTAATGCTGTGGGGTGGATGTTACCCAGCTATACCAAACTAGGTCACCCTCCGCCAAACCACCAACCAACGTTCGTAAAGCTTCAGTCATTACAACCAGTAATATAGAGGAGTTACTTATCCTCCCAGAATCCTGTAACCCCCTGATGTCAGGTATCCAATCAGGACCCTCTGCGCAGAAGAGACCCAAGGAGAAAAAAACAGAAAAAGCAGTCTTAAACAGTTCTTGGTAGGGCGATTTGCCCCTAGAAGCCCACAAGTATAATAACAGCCCCTCCCTACTGAACCTCCCTACACCAGCAGTAGAGTTAGAATACGAGGAGGGGACCCAGGAGTGCCCGACCCCCCCCCCCAACTGCTGCTTAGGCCTGATCAACTTGGTTAGCAGTCGAGGCCATAGCTCGGGTCAAAGCCGATTATCCCGTTCCCTGTAAAATAGCATCGGCCCCAAACCCCAATTGAGAAGCACAGAACTCCCGGATCCAAGTATAGCTTGACGTAGCCCCAAAACTCCGAGCACCATAGAGTTTAGTACCCAATTACGCATCCCACCACACCAAGGCGGGCAACACCCAAGCAGAGAAACTGTAGGTAAAATGCATGCATAGAAAAGCACAGAAACAAATCAACAATAACTCAACAAGGATAGCCAAACGCCATAGAGCAACACTTAGGTACAAACAGTGAACATGCCTACACCCCAACAGTCCCCACTCAGTCATTTTCATCTAGGTTACTAGGCGCATCATCGGCTTCCAGGGCTGTCAGCCTGACCCCTCCTCCATTTGCCAGTTTTGTCCCGGTCTTTGAGAGCTCTCTGAAGGAACTGCGGATACGAGATTATCTGGGGCTTTCCATCAAACAGTACCCTCAGTCGTGCCGGATACAGCATAGCATATTCAAGTTTCTGATCAAGCAGTTTGCGCTTCAAAGGTGCAAATTATCTCCTGGCATCCTGGACCTTAAGGGTAAAGTCTGGGAACAAGGAAAGAGAGGAGCCTTCATATTGCAAGGGACTAGGGGCCAGATGTAGCTGCCCAAAGACCGGTCGGTAACGGCCGATTTCGGCTGTTACCGACCGGTATTTGGGATTTGTAATGTAGGGGGCCATTGATTTACAGAATCGGTAATTTTTCCGATTCGGTAAATATACAGAGTCGGTAAAATACCGAATCGGTAAATTTACCTATTCTGTAAATCATTATGTAGGTGGCACTGTAATCAGTGCCACAGGCCCTTACCGAATCGTTATTTACCATGGAATACTATTCCATGGTAAATAACGAATTCCTGTGTACATGCACATCTGTGCATGTACGCCTGTGCCATGTGGCACACAGACATGCCCTAAGGGCATGTCTGTGTGTCACATGGCACACAAGCCAGTAACAGGGGTGCAACAGGGTGTCAAAGTGACACCCTGTCCCCCTTGTAAATTCGGTATTTTTACCGATTCGGTAATTACCGAATCGGTATCTGCCATTGAATCCTATGGGCTTCAAGGCCCATTGGAACCAATGGCAGATACCGATTCTGTAATTACAGAATCGGTAAATACCGAATCATACCGATTCGGTATTTGTTACTGAATTTCTACCTACATTTGAATTACCGATTCATGAATACCGAATCGGTAAAATTCGGTATTTATGAATCAGTAATTCACATTTACCTACATCTAGGCCCCAGTTCTCTAGCTTTCCGCACTGCACCATCTCTGTCGCGGTAATTGGGGTATTTGGTAATGATGGGCTGGGGTGGTGCGCAAGGCCGACGTCGAAGGCCCAAAGAGCGATTCTTCTCTTCACAACAAACATAGGCGAAAAGGAATCAGCACCCAAGAGCGTCTTGAGAAGTTTCTCAACAAAGGTTTCCATATTGCCCGTGGCGGTAAACTTCGGCAGTACCGTAATGCGTAGATTACTGCACCGCGATCTCACTTCCAAGTCTTCAGCACGGTCCTGCAGGGCCACCAGGGCCTTCTCCACTCGCTTCTGGGCATTGTTGGAGTCAGATTGGGCCTCCTCCGTTTCCGCGATGCGGCGCTTCGCCATATGCAGGCGCTCGGAAAGTTTGTCAACCCTTTCTGACATTCTCTCCATTCTGTAGGCCAAAGTGTCAATTTTGGCATCAATAGCCGACAGACCCTGCTGCATAGATGATATAATTTGTTTAACGTTGCCGACAGGATCCTCCGTAGAATTATCCAGCTCAGACATTGCGGATTTCGCTGTGTCTTCACAGCGCCTGGATCTTCGCTGCTCAAAATTGATCTTCGGCTGTTACTTGTTGGGCTTGCCCATTACAGTACCGCCATACCTCCAACTCCTATCGGCTCCCTCAGACACACGTCCACCAATTCCTGTCTGCTGGGGCTTACAGGTCTGTTGTATGGTGTTTTAGATTACGAATTAATTTTCTGAGAGTCATGCCCTTATATAGGGATAATCCACATAACCCTTATATAGGCATAGAAATCAAGCCCTTATTTAGGCATAGCCCATGCTGCCCAAATATATGCATGGCTACTTCCATCCGTTCATCAACGTCACAATGATTTCTTGGAAAACCAGACTCTTAAGCAGAAGGGACTTACCCTAGCCTGGATATTGATTTCTCCAAGAAACTCATTATTATGCATGAACAACTATTCCTTAGGGGTTCATCCATGACGTTCATATGCCCAACTTTACGTCAAAGCTGGCATTCCTAAACACCTTCAAGGTAAAAATATACCTTCACTTGCTATAGCAAAGCACGGTGTGGTTCGGTGCAGTATGACTGCCTACTTGCCCGACGCAGCTCGTTACAGCAAGTGCCGAAGGAAGCCGACTCTCCAGCTGACGCACTGACAAGAAGCTGTCCTCTGCCGAGAATCCAGCTCCAGTGTTTCTGACCCCCCTTGCGGGGTGTTGGGAAATCGAGTCCGAGGCAGAGATACAAGCCTCCTTCATTCTAAGGTATGGAGCTGATTAGAACCTATAGAAACATTTGGCAATTCTTGGCAGAACTAAAACTTATGCTAAATAACACTTACTTCTTCCCTCATACTAGACCTAGGTTAGGTACATTGGGGTAGGCGTATTTTAGAAGCACCAGTTGTGTATTTTAGCCTGTGTTGTTTATGTATGTATTTTTATATGGCTTAGAAACCATACAATGCTAATACAGTATAATTTATAATACTATTCTCGCTGTACCCATTATACATTCTATTCTGTCTAACGATTGTAGCAGTTCATCTCTCTTGCATAAGAAAGAAGTCTGTTCAATATTGAAACGCCCATCTCTCTATGTCTGTGCAACTCTGTAGAAACAAAGCATGCATGATTGACTGAGTGAACTAGTTATCTATTGTTTCTACGACTCTGAAGCTATTTTCCAGTCCTAGGGAGACAAAGTTGTCATGTTTATGCGGTTGTCAGAAACTAATCCCTTCTTGTGTATTCGAGAAAGTTTCTAGTTATCTCTGAGCTAGCTGGCACTCACAATTAAGTTTAGTATATTCGATAGAGACCTACTGACCTAAGTCCTACGTCATATCTATAGGATATATTATTTCAATGCGCAGAGCCTACTGGGAATATAGGAACTACACTACAGGTCAAGTAAGGCGATTAGCACTCGCCAAGTGCATCAAGCTCAATCTGCAGTGCACCGGGATCAATAGCGACAGTTTTGGGCAGGAGTGGGGCCACCACCTGTACTCTACACTCCTCAAACACTGTCCCCAAATGTTCACCATCAGTCTGTAGGGACCCCCACGCCAAACAGATGAGGCAAAGCAGGTCAGGATATCAGCCCCCACCCAGACAGCACTGACAGATCTGTATTATGTCCTCAGGGGTGCGAGTCCTAGGGCCCGAGGCTGGAGTTAATCGGGGCAGAGGCCAATGCTATGCCGCACCTCCCGGTCACAGGGATTTGAGGGCGTGGGCGTAAGAGAAAATCTCCAGGGTGCCAGTGGTTTAGGAGGAGCAGCGCAGCCCAATCTTCAGCGTACCCTCCGCCCGTCGGGTCTGCGCTTCACAGTATGACGGGGGCGCAAGGCTCACCTCTCACCTGCAGGTCGTCAATGCGGCTCTACCAGCTATCAACAGCGCCGCTGATCCCTAGCAAGGAGTCGCGCCGAGAGAGGCCCTGCGCCCTACAGCCGCCACAATCCAGCCAGAAATCGGCCGATGCACCGCATGACGTCTCGCGTAACGACCACGCTACCAGGCCACGCTACGATGCTTACTGGGCAAAACAGATATCCCGCTGCATTAGAGCTAGGCAGCACTGAAGCACAGCTGCTGAATCAGCAAGCAGAGGGCTACATCTGTGCTGTATCCCCACTCGACATCAAGATGGTAGAAGCATCCAATTCTTGAAGGATAGTTTTGGTGGCTGGCGAAGCTCGATCAAGAAGCAGTCATCATGAAGCCGGGCAAGCTCCGCCCCCAACTACCCTTTCCCATAGTTAAATCTTTCTTGAATTATCTAAATTATTTATTCTGATTACAATATGAGAATCATGCTGATTATTATTATCCCACATCTGCTTTTGCAACCCTTCTCTTTTTGGCTACTTGGGGTAGTTCACACTTAGGCCCCCATATTTTCCTTTTCAGATACGGTGTCCATACCAAATTCGCATCCTTTTTTCCAACATCCCAGGGATTCCAAAGGTAGCCATGGTTTGTGGGTTTGCCTGAAAGGGATTATGGAAATAGTCACAATATAGCACAATTTGTTTTTTTGGGGGGTAAAATAGAAAAATTTGTTCCACAAAAAAGCTGCTGTTTTTTTTCTCCTAAAAATGGCACCAATGAAAGGTTTGCTGTGCTAATGTCACCATTTTTCCGGCATTGAAAAACTATTTTTGTACCACAGTTTTGATATTTTTCTAAGTTGTAGCCATTTATCCGGATTATTTTGCTTTAAACCTACTTCCAGTTTGTGATGGAGACAAGGGTGAAACCCGTGGGTGATCTAGGAAAGCTACAGATTTCTGAAAAGTAGATGCAATTCTAAATTCTTAGCCTTATATTTGGAAGACACAAATGCAGAGAAATACAATTGGCAATAACAAATGTTCTACTATTCTGTTTCCCACATGTTTCTCAATAAATATTGTATCTCACATATGTGGATAAGCCTAATGCCTGTGACAGCAAAGGGCCCAAATACAAAATAGACACATCACATTTTTTCCACTGAAAACTTGAAGAATTCATGAAGAGAGTAGACACTGATGTGGAGTGGGAGGCCCTTCTACACTTTAGGAGTAATGTAAAGGTACAGCCATCCTCCTGATCTGGTTCTGTGTATTCATGGGTTGTGTGCAGAGCAGGGATGTCTGGGTAGGTTGGGGAAGAATATGCAACTGTTGAGGAAGGTGAGACCTAAATTGTGTAGTTAGTATCTTGAATGTGGGTGTGAGGACTTTGACATGAGCGTGTTTGTGTATCTGGAGCCAGTGGGGCTCCCTGAGGTGTGGTGTGATTTGAGTTATTATTATTATTATTATTATGGAGATTTCTAAAGCGCCTGGTTACGCGCACCGGCATGTCCCTGCGCTGTGGTGAGAGACAGTGAGTAGGCCAACAAGCCACTAATCAAGTGTAGAGCAGAATAAGTGGGTTTTAAGAGCTCTACGGAACTTAGCCTCTGAAGGTTCAAGACGCAGCTCCATCGGGAGCCTGTTCCAGCTCTTAGCTGCAAGGTGTCTAAATGATCTGCCTCCCATTCGCACTTTCTTGATCTTGGGAACAACTACCAAGCCAACACCAGTGGATCTGAGTACCCGATTAGGTCTGTAAGGTGTGATGAGGCTCAGTAAGGGGATGGACGCCTTGCCCCCAATAATGCGGTGACATATGCATAGCGCCTTAAAAGCAATCCTCTCCCTGACAGGAAGCCAGTGGAGAGCTTTCAAGGCGGCTTTGGAGGCTGCTCTTTTAGGGAGCCTCAGTACCAGCCGGGCTGCGGCATTCTGTAACACCTGCAGGCGATTCAGACCTTTAACCCAGATAGAGAAGGTTAGCATAATCTAGTCGTGAAGTCACAAGGGCGTGCACCAGCATCCGTCTCGCACCAACAGGAAGCAAATCCAAAGTCTTCCGCAGGTTTTTGAGAACGCCAACACATGTCCCGACCACACGACCAATCTGGGGAGTGAATGAAGGGTCAGAGTCTAACATTACCCCAAGATTTTTAGCCTGCTGACAGGGTACAGGAGTGTTGTCTAGGCATGCCGGCCACCATGCCGATGACCACACAGACGGGTCACACCCCACCACGAGCACCTCAGTTTTGGCACCATTCAACTTCAGGCAGTTGTTAGACATCCAGGAGGCAAGCTCCTGTATGCAGGCACTAAAGTTAGATGCCGCAACCTCGGGCGCTCGCGACAGCGAGATGACCAGTTGAGTGTCATCGGCATATGACACAATTTGCAGGCCATGACTCTCCACGATGTTTGCTACGGGGGCCACTTTAAGGTTAAACAGGGTTGAGCTCAAGGCACTCCTTGATCCAAGTTGATCATACGGGAGTTGTTCTGTATGGGAGGTTGAGGACGAATCTAGCTGCTGAGGTCTGGATGGTTTGTAGTCTTCTAGTGAGCTGCTTGGTGATCTCAATATAGAGGATACTCCTGTACTCCAACTTGCTGGTGACTAGACCGATAGTCACTGTTTTTCTATTGCTTCTTGGAAGACATTTCCATCTTTAGAACATGGAAACGGATGCAGGGATCGCGTTGACTTGTGCAGTCATGTTCAGTTTGCTGTTAATGATTATTCTGAGGTTTCTAGCATGGGTGCTTGGTGTGGGTTTGAGTTTGGCTAGCCACTAGTTGGAGTCCCAGGGTGAGGTTTACTTGCCAAAATGCACTACTTCTGTCTTTTCATTGTTTAGCATGGGACATTTGGCCGTCATCCAGTTAGAGACTTCAGTCATGCAGGTGGTGAACTTGTTTTTTATGTTGGAGGTCTTTTCTGAAGAAGAGTATGAGCTGCATTTAAAGTTCCTACATGTCATGACTTTATCCCAGTGATCTACAAATATGGGTTAATATTCAACAACGCACGGAAGGTGACACATTTGACACTGACATCTGGTCAGACTTGCATGTGGCAAGTCTGAATCCTGGCAACATTTCCTTTACCTGCTAATCTTATGAGATTAGTAAATTTACAACCATAAAATAGTAACAAATGTTACTTTTGAGTACTTAATTGCAACATAAAAAAGGAAGTTATTTATATTACTACAGTATGTAATTAGACTCCATACTGATGCCTAAGTTCATCAGCCATAGTTTGGTACACAGCATCCCCATCCGCATCAAGAATCAAACTGATAAAACTTTTTAGGTCTGGCTTGACAACCCAGTTGTCTGCATACCTATTGATACCAAACACTTAAAATATATAGAGAGAGGGGTTTGGCTCTATCTATAAGAGTATGTCTATCTTATCTCGCCTCATACTATTGGATGTTAATGTATCAAGCTGCCTCCTATGGTAGGCTTGTATTGCAAAACTTAAGGCACTGTTTTACATTTCAAAAGTGCACTAAATCATCATGAATTCAATTCATATTTATATTGTTCACAGTAAGGAATCATTGTCTGTTAAGTTTGTTCAATTCAGCATACTTTTTGAAATGTTTTAGTACGGAATCTTGAGTGAGTCATATGCATGTATACAGATATGTTCACAACAAAGTTACATGCTTAAGGGTACACAATCTAGTAGTTTAAAACAAAGCAAACATTGGCAATAGTTCTGGCTTCAATGTAGAGATGCCTAGAACACAGACACTCACAAATAGTTTGCATGCATTAGCACTTTAAACCGAGACCTTTCGTCTTGCCAATGCTTGTTCACGTCGTGTAGCATTTCCTCCCTGGCAGCTCTAGCCAGTGCACTTTATGCTTGCAGGTTTTTTTTTCTAGCTATAATGACACCAATTAAATTACCTTGCAGCCCGAGTTTAATTTGGCAGGAATGATTATTCCATAAAACAGTTAGGCCTCTAATTGACATGAAGTGCCTGCAAAATATGTCTTTTGCAGGAGCCCCTGTCAGAATCACATTGATATGCTAATACAGACTACACGGCTCTTAGAATCACTTCATACTGAAAGATATTGGGGAATTAAATTATTTCGTTTCAGATGCCTGGAATCCGGTGATCTCTCTACATATGCATCTAAATAAGTGCAACACTTTCGATGGCTAAACAGCTGCGCGAGGGCATCTCCATGGAGACCGCTTGACTCATGACAATTGTGTTTGTCGTGAAGTCATTAGCTGTATGAATTGCACTTTGAGGTTGTCGAGTGCATACTCCAGGAACATTTCAGCAGCGTTTGTGGAGCCTTTTTATTTACCCAATTTAAGCTTTTATGGATTTATAATGCAAGGACTTAATGATCTGTACAGCGCGTTCCTACCCCATCGAACGTTTGTAACAGGGTAAAGATGCTCTTATTTTGCTATTTTTCTGTAATTTTCCCTTTCGTTTGGTTTTCTTCTTATTTGCCCACCTTTCTGAGCTTACTGGGTTGTGATTTAAAGCTCGTTTAAGCAGTTCAAAGAGGTCAATACCTTCAGCAAATATTCAGCAAATATTCATGCAACTCCCCAATTAAATCAAGCACAATTCATAATTATTTTAATTATATTTTTAAATGAGCCAGCTGAGGCCATCTCACTGTACAAAACTGTGTAGACAGCTTATTATGATATCTTAGCCTACTGCTAATTATTAATGAATTAACATGGCTTTTAACAAGCTTAGTTGAAAT
Source organism: Lissotriton helveticus (assembly GCF_964261635.1). NCBI lineage: Eukaryota > Metazoa > Chordata > Amphibia > Caudata > Salamandridae > Lissotriton > Lissotriton helveticus. The sequence goes on from NC_136059.1 coordinate 238,699,569, forward strand.
CCAGCTGTCGAAAATATTCTCAGTAGGTAATATCCTCTTTTTCTAAAGTGCGGATAATCATGGAAGTAGTTGATTGGTCAAAAAGACCACATTTCCGGTAAGACTAGTCCTGTGCAGTATGGTCGACCAATTATGAATTCAGATGCCAGCACCAAGATACAGATATCAGAGCTCACTTGGCATGGATCGGATCTGTGGCACTAGTGTGACAAAGGACAACAAAATGCGTGGGAGAGCGATTCACCATCAGTGGATCACACATGCACCACCCATGCTTTCCCACATCACTGAAAATGGAAAAGTCCAGAATTCACTATTAGTAGGAGCTTGCCATCCCGCACATAGTTGGGAAGTTGAGCCTCTGGTAAATAGAGGCCGGCGTCACGTGCACACAGATCCATGCCAGATGTCCAGACTAGCCATACAGGATACTACATGCAAGCCATTAAATAGGCGGGGGGGTATCAAAAATATCTGGGTGAGTCTGACCATTCTGGACGTACAAAACACCTTGTGCTACAACTGGAATGGGCATCTTACCCACTATACACAAAAGGCATTTGATTATAAATTATAAAACCTCTGTCTTAAGAATTTCAGAGTATTTGGAAATATTTTTTTTTCTCTCTATGGAATATGAAATACAGTGTGGAGGTGCTCGTGCATGAAACACATGATGTTAGCAGCACCGGAAGTGTCACACTTGTATAGCTCTGCAGTGGTCAGAGCTCTCAGCACACTTTGTTATGTTTCATATAGGTATCCCAATATAGGCTCATGTAATCACCTAACCTTTCTCCTATATTCGCTCTACCTTTACACTACATAACAGTTCTTGGGACTGACCTTTTACCTGGTTACAGTACTGCATACAGGACGCAGGGTTTTCCCTAAACACTAGCCTCATCCATGATGCATGAGGATTCTTGAAACCATCATCTCCTGCATTTTAACTATGTTCAAGGGTCATTCCTTCCATCATCCTAAATCCGACATGACACAGCAAGGTAGAACCCCTGAGGGTACCACTTTGGATATATAAACACCATATCTCGCTGAAGCAGTCAGAGGAGAAAAGGACTTCCATGCCGACACACTGACGCGAGAGGCTGAGGTTCCTGCACGCAGACACTCCAGCTTGCAGTGGTCTGACATCCCTTGCGGGGTGTCCATCTCGAAACTAATACGGGGTCCCACAGTTTCTCACTTCAGGTAATGGGGTTGACTTTATCCTAGAGGGATGCTTGGCTTGTGCACCTACATACATGCTAGGTACACTTAGGTACATCTAGTTCGGGTCGCATCATAGGAGTACGCAGTCTACTGCCATGTATTTTATATATTAGCACGATGGTAGAAATCTGCCATCCTTTTACCCCTTTAGTGCTTATAATCATTTATATCTGTTAATTGTTGTTTCAGCACACCAATTTTACACTAGAATGATGCTGGTCCAATAAATACTTACTGAAAAACATACCCACTGTTTATTCTGTGTATCTCTCTGAGACAAAGTGAGCACGAGTGACTGAGCAAAAAGTAATACACTGTTCCCACGAACCTGAGGGATCAGGGTTGTGATGTTCGATAGTTGGCAAGAACTATTCTCTGCTAGGTAAGAGGGGTTCTTAGTGGCACTGTGAGCTAGCTGGTATACAGGCTAACATACCGGGTGGGGGTGCATAGAATCATTGTGGACACCAGTCCTACAGTCTATGTTGTCTAAATGCGCAGATCCTATATAGGTTTATAGGTACTACACCACAACTTAGGTGTTTGAAATTGGGTTACTTTTTGAGGAGGGCGAAACCCTACTCAAGTAACAACCTCAAACTCTGTCAGGGTGAAAAACAAGTACACTCATAATTAACCTGTGCTTAACCCTCTGCTAGCTTGGCACCAGGCTTTACCTAGAGGCTATGAGTAAAGTATTTATGCTCATACCCACTCATGCATTGTGTCTTAATCTTAGTCTATGTGATGCTAACTGTTCCACTAATATACCGTCTGGTACATAGCTCCCCCCCTGGAGGTAACGATCTGAAACGGAGGAGCTCTTCTCTTTTAGAAGGACCCTCACTCACCACTAGTTGGTGACATGCTTCATCATCGGGTCCCCGCTAGGGTGACAGAATATCACCCTAGCGTGCTACAACGCCTGATTACAGCGGAGCAGGATGTGGTGAGTGGAACAGTGCCCAAATTAGAAGTGACTATACGTGATGTGCTAGTGCAATTTTAAAAAATGCGTAGGTTGTAACCTTTACAAAATTTTTTTAATAATGGTCAACCCGCATTAGCTAAAAACAAAGTGAGCGGACTAACCGAGGTTCTGAGTTAAGGAACTGGCTTTTTCAGCTACGTTAGTCCCTAGGAGAAGGGAATTGGCATAGTCCAACCTGGAGAGGATGGCTGCCTGTACTATCGTCTGACGGGTTTGGTTGTCAAAGAAACCAAGGATGGGTCTGAGATTTCTTAAAATACCGAAGCAGGTTGCTGCCACTTTTTTTGTATGTTGAGTGAATTTAAGGGCAGAGTCTACCCAGACTCCCAAATTTTTGACACAGTCCTTGGGTTCCGGTGGTTGACCTAGATCTACTGGCCACCAGTTATCCCCCCAGGCTGTAGTGTTTTTTCCTACCACCAGCACCTCGGTTTTACCAGCATTGAGCTGAAGGTAGTTCTTTGTCATCCAATCTGTGATGTCCACTAGGGTGCGTTGGAATTTTTGGTTACTAAGTCCACTTTCATCATTCAGTGCCACCACCAGCTGAGTGTCGTCAGCGTAGGAAACGAGCGACAGTCCGTGTCTTCTAGCCACCTCCGCCAGGGGCTGAACATACACATTGAACAGGGTGGGGCTAAGAGCAGAGCCCTGGGGTACACCCTGTTCAATGGGACATTCCCTGGAGAGGTGGGGGGGGTGGAGACTCGGAAGGACCGGCCCGAAAGGAAGTCTCTGAACCATTCAAGTGCTAGCCCTGTTATCCCGGCCTCTTTTAGCCTGAGCAACAAAACCTCGTGTGACACCGTGTCGAAGGCAGCACTGAGATCGAGGAGGATCAGTGCTGCCGTTCCACCAGAATCTAGAATGGTGCGGAGATGTTCAGTCACACTTAGTAGAGCTGTCTCAGTGCTATGGCCAGCCCGGAAGCCATGTTGGGACCAGTCTAAGATGTTATTAGATGTCAGATGATTGGTCAGGATGTTGTTGACATGAGCTTCTGCTACCGTGGCTGGCCAAGGGAGGAGGGATATTGGCCTAAAGTTTTCTGGTTTATTGGGGTCAAGTGTGGGCTTTTTGATAATAGGTGATATCCGGGCCTGTTTCCACTTGGAGGGGATTATACCAGTGGAAAAGGATTTGTTAATGATCCCCCGCAAAGGGCCTAGAACGATTTCATCTGCTTCTCTAAAGGTATCAGGTTTGAGAGGGTCTGCTGGTGAGCCGGATTTGATTTTATTACCGATTTTAGAAAAGTCTTCTAGGCTGAGAGGCGGAATGTGAGCGAGGCTGGGTTTATTGGGATCATCAGAGGGAGTGAGTTCTGGGATAGGGGGAAAAGTGCTGTAGATTTTCCGAATTTTTTCTAAGAAGTAGGAGGCCAAATTCTCGCATAGCGTAGGTGAGGAGTTTGGGTTAGCCCTTGTTTTTTTGGAGCTCAGTTCTTTAAGAATTTTGAAGATGGTTTTTGATGCGTTATTGCTGTTTTTAATCTGCGAGGCGTAGTAGGTTGCCCTGGTCTTGCATATGCTCCGGTGGTAAATTTTTTGGGCTTTTGTATATAGGACCTTGAGGGCAGGCTCATAGTCCTTTCTCCAGCATCTTTCAGCTTTTTTGCATTCTTTTTTTAGTGCTGCCAGTTGTTTGTTATACCAGGGACTGGATTCATGAGTACGTGCTTTGATCCATTTAGTGGGGATCAGAGTATCCAGGGCTTGGCTGATCCAGTTGCAGAATTGGTCGTAACCATGATCAGGGTTTTCGCTAAATTGGGGAGGACACATAGAGAGGAGACCGTGGAAGTCCTCCAGGCGGAGCTTCCTCCAGGGTCTTTTCTGGATCTGCTGGGAGGGTACATTAAGCAAGAGGTTTTTACAAGGAATTGACATGGATACTAGATAATGGTCAGTCCAGGTCATGGGGATAGGCATTTCGACCATTGCATTGGTGATGTTCGAAAAGATGGGGTCTAGGAGGTGACCACCTGTGTGCGTGGGGCCCTTTATGAGTTGGTCTAATTGTAGCGCGCCTAAGTCCGCTAATAGAGTGTTAATTTTAGAGTCTCCAGTTTGATCAAAATGAATGTTCAAGTCCCCAATTACAGTGAAGTTGGCGGTATCCGTAATCTGGGAGCAGAGGCTCTTAAGGAGTGAGGCGATACATTTACCATCATTTCCTGGGGGCCTATAAATCAGAAAACCTACCAAGCTGAGCTGAGAATTAATATTAATATTGTAGCGAGTGCATTCGCTATCTGAAATGCAAGCTTTAGTGAGCTGACACGTAAAATTCGCTTTGGTCATCACAGCGATCCCACCGCCTCTGGAATTTCCGTTTAGAGTGTGGATAGTGTAGCCTGTAGGGGTTGCCAGGTTCAGTACAGAGTCTATATCGTCATGGAGCCATGTCTCCGTAAGAAATAATATGTCCAGGGCATGGTTAGTGACCAAGTCGCAGATTTCAGCGTGGTGTTTGGGCATGGATCGGACATTTAAGTGGCCAATTTTAATTTTTGAGCATTCAGCTCTGGCGTGGGGGGTTTGCCGGTGGGGGATTGGAAGGGAGAACCCGCATGAACATACTCGGGGAGAGTGCATGAGGGAGGGGTTGAGGATAGCGCATCCCTGCCTGAGGTGTCGTAAGCTAAGTAACTCAGTTCTAGAGTAGGCGGGCTTACCACAATGACGAGAGGCATGGTGTCTGGCGTCTGGCGCTGCCTCGGCGCTGACGAGCGCAGACGAGCTTGCCTTAAGCGCGCCTTCGACGCGCCCGCTGCGCTCGTCCGCTGCGCTTCCGGCCTTGACTCATGTTTATAGTAGATGTTCGGGCGTCAGAGTGGGGGCGTGGCCAGCCGAGGTGGGCGTGCCTCGTGGCTTCCTTGGATGAGGTAATGGCGGCGGTGGGCCAGCCTTTTTGCCCAAGACAGCAAGTGAATCTGCTGCTCGGCGCTGTAGAGGTGGGTGCCAGGGGTCAGTGCAAAGTATGGCAAACAGTTTAAAAACACAGATACAATTTTTAAAATCGAGTGGTTTCTGAGCCCACACTCCCGGCTTTCCGCCTCAGGAGTCTCTCTGTCAGTAGAGCAGCGCTAGCATACAGCGCGCTCTATTTGTATTACTGGGAGGGGGCGTGGCCAGCCGAGGTGGGCGTGCCTCGTGGCTTCCTTGGACGAGGTAATGGCGGCGGTGGACCAGCGTTTTTGCCCAAGACAGCAAGTGAATCTGCTGCTCGGCGCTGTAGAGGTGGGTGCCAGGGGTCAGTGCAAAGTATGGCAAACAGTTTAAAAACACAGATAAATTTTTTAAAATCGAGTGGTTTCTGAGCCCACACTCCCGGCTTTCCGCCTCAGGAGTCTCTCTGTCAGTAGAGCAGCGCTAGCATACAGCGCGCTCTATTTGTATCACTGGGAGGGGGCGTGGCCAGCCGAGGTGGGCGTGCCTCGTGGCTTCCTTGGACGAGGTAATGACGGCGGTGGACCAGCGTTTTTGCCCAAGACAGCAAGTGAATCTGCTGCTCGGCGCTGTAGAGGTGGGTGCCAGGGGTCAGTGCAAAGTATGGCAAACAGTTTAAAAACACAGATACAATTTTAAAATCGAGTGGTTTCTGAGCCCACACTCCCGGCTTTCCGCCTCAGGAGTCTCTCTGTCAGTAGAGCAGCGCTAGCATACAGCGCGCTCTATTTGTATCACTGGGAGGGGGCGTGGCCAGCCGAGGTGGGCGTGCCTCGTGGCTTCCTTGGACGAGGTAATGGCGGCGGTGGACCAGCGTTTTTGCCCAAGACAGCAAGTGAATCTGCTGCTTGGCGCTGTAGAGGTGGGTGCCAGGAGTCAGTGCAAAGTATGGCAAACAGTTTAAAAACACAGATACAATTTTTAAAATCGAGTGGTTTCTGAGCCCACACTCCCGGCTTTCCGCCTCAGGAGTCTCTCTGTCAGTAGGCGCTGATTCAGCATAGGTTTAGTTTTGCCAAGAATTGCCAAAGGTTTCTCTAGGTTCTAATCAGCTCCATACCTTAGAATAAGAGAGGTCGGTATCTTTTTCCCGGGACTTGATTTCCCAACACCCCGCAAGGGGAGTCAGAAACACTGGAGCTGGATTCTCGGCAGGAGGATGACAGCTTCTGGTCAGTGCGTAAGCTGGGGAGTTGTCTTCCTTCGGTACTTGCTGTGGCGAGGTGCGTCATGCAAGTTGTAGGTAGTCGAACTGCACCTAACCACACCGTGCGTTGCAATAGCAAGTAAAGGTATATCTTTACCTTGAAGGTGTTTAGGAATGCCAGTATTGACATAAGAGTTGAGCATATGAACGTCATGAATGAATCTGTAAGTAATAAATGTTCATGAATAATAACGAGTTTCTTGGAGAAATCAACATTCAAGCAAAGGGATGTCCCTAACGGCTTAAGAGTTTTCCAAGAAATCATTGTGGCGTAGATGAACGGATGTAAGTAGCCATGCCTGTAGTTGGGTAGCATGGACTATGCCTAAATAAGGACTGGGTGTCTATGTCTATATAAGGGCAATGTGAATTGTACCTATATAAGGGCATGAATTGGGAAATGCATACGGAATCTAAATTGAAACACAACAATAGTGCCTGGCAGCACAAAGTACCAACTATGGTTATCTGATTGCCCAAGCTCAGGACAAAGCCACAAGTTCCAGTCGACCACGGTTGAGAGTGGGCCAGATACAGGTACCAAATTAGGCCCGCTGAAAAAAGTACTTTAATTTCTGGTTTGCCGAGCATTGTGGGATCCCACAACAAGAATGTGTCGCACAGTGGTGGTTCCAAGTTGCTGCGGGGCTGCAATGAGTAGACCTATGTCTTCATTGAGGGTGCCATTAATGAGGTGCTTGTGATGCGAAGAACTATGGCGAGAATGTGTTGCGCAGCAGCTGTTCTGAGGAAGTTGTGAGGCTGTGATACAATGTGCTGTATTTTCATTGAGGATGACGTTGCTGAAAGGCTTGGAATGCCAAGTCCTGCATTGAGGATATATCATGCAGTAGTGGCTCCAAGGATGCATCAAGCATCAACAGTTCTGAAGTGGAAGGAAGGTGATAGTTCGCACTGACTTCATTCTGCCCACAGGACCAGAGCTGGGCTGGCAGAGCACCTTCAGGCTCACTTCCAAATATTCAGGACCTGACTGGCAGGACTCAAAGCACACAGAGTCCAGTTGCAGGGTTCACGGTGGATTGAGCCTTTTCTTCCCTAAAAGCACTGGAGGCCAGCCAACTAGCTCTTGGAGTCACTCTGGTGGTCTTTGAAACAAGATGCAGGTCCAGTCCTTCTCACTCAGGCAGCAGCACAGCAGAGTATCAGTCCTTCTTGATGAGCAGCACAGCAGTCCTTCAGAGTCTTTCACAGGTCCAGAGGTGAACAGAAGAACTAGGACTGAAGAGTTCATTATATATTACTAGTGCCCACTATGAGGTGGGAGAAAGTTCTGCAGGTTTCCACCCTGAGAGGTGTCTGGAATTTCCTGTCTCTCTACCCTGACCCCAGCTGGTATGGAGTTACAAACAAATTGTGTCAACCCCTTTGTTAGTGTGCTCAGGCAAAGGCTTTGTGATGTGCAGGTGTGGTAGGTGACAGCTCTGCATCGTGATCAAACCAAAGACGGTCCAACCTGCAAACACCTGTTTCCCCTTTGACTATCTGGCATCAGTACACAAAGACCAGCTGCCAGCTAGATCTAGTCATGTGACCCAGGATACAGACACTAAATGGTTAGGGCAGGAATATGCCAAATTTCGAATTTGCAATTAAAGAGGGATTTAAATCACAATTTCCCAGACACCAAACATGAAATGTTACCTGTTCCTGATCAAAAGCTAACACTTATTGAATATAATAAGGCAACCCAATGTTATCCTATGCGAGAGGTGGACCTCAAAGTAGTAAAAAACAAATTTGTAAGTTGTTCACTACCAGTACATATAAAACTTAAAAGTACATCTCCAACCTTTTAATTACAAAGCACCCTTCTTTATGGGCTGCCTATGGCCTTTCTTAGGGGGTGACTTATACGTAATAAAATGGGGGGGTGTAAGACTTGGCAAGGTGGTTATTTTTGGAAAAATCGAATTGGCAGTTTAATCTTCACTCAGGCTGTAATGGCAGACTTGGGTCATGTTTTAAGGGGCTACGTGAGACGGAGGCACAATGAGTGCTGCAGGCCCACTAGTAGCATTTTAGTTTACAGGTACTGGGTATACGGTATACAACCCTACGAGAGACTCATAAGTAAATTAAATAGGCCAATCAGGTGTAAGCCAATTATATAATGTTTTAGTTACTGAGCACAAGCATTTCAGCACTGGTTAGCAGTGGCAAAGTACACAGAGTTCAAAGGTCAGCAAAACTATTTCAGAAAAATTGGAGAGGTGAAGGCAAAAAGTTTGTGGGTGGCCCTGCAGAGAGGGCCAGGTCTGTAATTAACTATCGGTAAAAACGTTGTCACAGCCTGAAGATTGTGCATAGTAGTTGGCTTTTCTCCTAAGGGTCCTGAAGGGTCTGGACTATGTCCCTGAGACCTGTAATGTCTGCTGCATCACATTGTTCAGGTTGTGAGCACCCAATCAGGATTTACTAGTCTCTATTAAAGTGGCCAATCAGAGTATATTGGGACACCAAGAGTAAAAACTTCACTAACATTTGAAACTAAATTTCTGAAAAAAGCTGAATGTATTTACACAAAAAGTACACTTTCATAGTTAATATCTAGCTTTCTGCCCAATGTGGCGCAATTCAGTTCAGTTGTTATATCTATATCACTGTTAAGGATTCCTATGGGAAATTGCATGAGGAAAATATGTTTAGGGCCCCCCCTTTTTCTCAGCCCTCACTTGACAAATGACCCATCTCATATCCATTTTGGGAGCAAGATGCTAGAAATGGATATTTCACAAATTAAAGGATATTTATGCATAATGTTTGAACTATAGAAAGTCAGATTGCACAGAAAAACCCTTTCTGAATCACTGGCACTATGTGGGTGTTTGGTCAAAAATATTGAATAGAAAATATTGTAATACAAAAATATTGGAGACAGATAAACATGTTTCATGGGAATTAGATACAAAAGCAAGATCAAGGGCACACAATTCACTGGGAATCAATAATTCCGAGGTGCGAGTGACCTGACCAAAAAGTCTGAGCCAGTACCTTCGAGTCCCTGCAAACTGACTCCCATTTTAAGGCCTGCTGTTATTCAAGAGGGCTAGTTCACCCACTACTTTGGAAGTACAACCCTGATGGACTTGAGGCCCAAACCTCTTAAGAGTCAAATTAAAAGTGTCATGGTCTCTGTCATGGCGCTCAACCGCCACCTAATCTATAAGGGAGTGCCATATCTGTGTGGATATAAATATATTATCTGACCAGTGCTTGAACCTGTACTTGATTATTAACAAGTACACTATTGCTTGACTGGGGTCGCTTCATCTGACTTTTATGGACCTTACGTCTGCTTTCGACAGGGTTTATAGAGACAAACTTTGGGATATTCTCTTAGGGATGGGGTGGACCCAAAGATTGTTCACCTATTACAGGATCTATATGCTTTTACCACTGCCTAATACAGCCAGGCAGCCAGCACTGACCACTTTAATATTGGAAGAGGGATACGCCAAGGGTGCATATTTGTCCCTTTCTGATTTTCCCTGTATGTTACTAGACATGAACAAGCCCTGTTGACACAGGGACTGACAGTCTGTGGCTTCTCAATCTTTCCCCATCCTGCTTTATGTGGACAACGCAGTGCTGATGGCAAGGACCGCAAAGGACTTACAAATATTGCTGAACACCTTTGCAGATTTCATTGCAAAGTAAGATTTAGGGGCGATTCCGATGTCGGATGGACCTCAGACAGGAACTGGAACCAAACGACCTATTGCCGTTGGTTCTAGATCTGCAATTAGGATGCAACCGAACTCTGGGGGTCATTAGGATGGCAGACGACTGGAGTCCCACCTCCATCCTGGTGGGAACTGGGACTGTCTGCAATGCATGCGGCGGTCCCGCACACCCGATCAGGACGCGACCACCACCATGGTAGTCGGATCATGAATTTTAACATTGCAGTGGGTGCTGCTGCTAACAGCACCCGCTGCAATGTTAAAATGCCATGTTGTGCATTTCACAGCACTACGTTGAGGCACCACACAGTGACTGCTATGTAGTGCTGTGAAATGTAGGGGGTAATATGGGTACGCCTAAGTGCACCCTCACCTCCCCCCGCAATGGGCCGCCGTCACAAATCCCCACCAGCCTTTAAAGGCAGGCTGTAGCCAGCATCCTAAATTGGTGGATGGTGCCTGCTAGGCACTGCCACCATTTTAGGCTATGTTGTCCATCCGCCAGGCAATCTGTGAGATTGCTTTTGGTGGTCCCGTGCGGACGATCTTTGCTTCTGCTACGGTCCAAGCGCGATTCCCTCAGTGGGAGGGACTATTGGGGAAGGGCCACTACTGCATGGCTGGCAGTGAGAGGCCTTCCACAATCGTAATCGCCCCCTAAGTTCGTATGCAATCCTATACTTAACAATGTGAGCATGCATTCTGAACGGAATGCATGCTGGCATTTTTAAGTTCAGAGGTGCAGTTCATCCCTGCACCATAGGTGCCCCCTAGGCTACAATTTCGGGGTATCGCACCCAAGGGGGCCCTGTTGGTGGCCCCAAAAGACAGTTTCCCACTGCCTTTCTGTTTCAGAAATGCAAGCACAAAAAGGCAGTGGGAAACTGTGAAACTGTCATCGTACTCCCTTGGCTGGAAAGAGCCAGGCAGGGGAGTACTTAAGGGTTTCCGGATGGCAGATGGGCTTTTGGCAGTCATCTGGAAATCCGAGTCAGATTCCTTTCCAACCAACCCCATCAGAATAGCTAGGTCGGAAAGGAATCCAAACAGCAAAATCAGATGGAGGCAAGAGGGCTCCAACCAACGATCGGAGCCCTTCCTGCCCGCATCGGAATCAGTCCCTTAGTAGTAAATCCCACCAAATCTTTGGAGATTGTGGTGGACTCTGGCTCCACTAGGAGTCAAGCCTTCAGTATCTGTAACCACAAAAGTCAAAGCTTTCTCATATTTAGGAGTATTGTTTGACTCCAATATTAACTGGAATCCAATGGTGGCAGGCAAGAAGGTGGAGATATTCAAATCAATTGCCGCTGTTTTCAGTTTTACTATCAGATTGGGACAATACGTCCTTGTTGAAGATATATCAGGCTAAATGTGTCTCCAATGCTTTATACAGGACTTACATTTGGGTCTATGTGTTCGGCAATGGTCTCCAGCTAAATACATGCTTATGGTGTCTACTGTGCGTTCCACAAAGCACTCCATCTTTGTGTGTTCACAAAGAATTGGGTGTTGGGTACATGAGCGATCACTTAGCCCTCCGTCCTCTGTTAAGCTGGATTAGTCCATGGACAAAGAAGGAACTTTGCTTGAACAGATCAATCATAATGGACTGTATCCAGCTTGACGGAGCTCTTAAAATGCCATTGATCAAATATATTAAGAATACACTCATGACACTGGAGTGTGGGAAGCTATTAAATAATCTGGAAAGGGCCTGTAGAGCTGAAAGAATATAGGTAAAGGAAAACTTCCTAGCAAGGAGATCTTTGCATAGAGAGGAGACCGAACAGGTCATATCTACAGTTTGAAGTTTTATATTGTTAAAAAACCCCACACACAGTATTTGCAGCCATATCTCGTTTTTATTGAAAACAATAGGGATTGCTATCTGCTCACTTGGTTCAGGTTCAACCTCCTACATCTGTTTCTAGCTACTACCAAAGGATATTTTAATCATGGGGCCCATGGGATACTGTGGCTGCAAAACTATGTCTTCACAGGACACATTACATTTTTTGATGTTTTGCAGATTTTATGATGAACCTAGACTAGCTTTAATCTTACCACTATTGAAGGATAAGGGTTTTCGCAAAGTCCACACAGCATATATATACCTTCAGCTGCAACCTTATGATCTCACAACGTTTACTGTAACCTTCTTTTTAAGATCTATCACGAAACTAGGAACCTAAGGAACCTATGGAAAGATTCAATTTTAACATCTGTTTTATCCTGTTTATAGTGATTCATGCCTTTTATTTAATGTGTGTAATTATTTGCATTCTTTCGTGGTTGAATAGTAACAAAATAAAGATATTGAATTTAAATATATAATTAATACATCTGTTTTGCTGGAGATGCTTGAAAGATTAGGCGCCATTGCGATCAGAAATTAACATAAGATTACAGCTCTGAGGTGAAGAGAAAGGCCCATCAGCTTGTTAACGACCACCGTGCGCCTTTTAACAGGTTCCAGATCTAACTGAGCAACACCCCAGGTCAATTCTTCTTCCTCTGTTATATTGAGAGAACAGGAACACAAGGGTTAAAATCGCCAGCTGCAATTGCCTGATCATTGTGAGGGAGGGAGTCAATAACATCCTCTAGAGTTTGAAGCGCACACGATGGCCTATTTGCCACATTTGGTCTATTATAGAATTTGAAAATGTAATAAGAAGAACCACACTGCAAAAGCAAGAAAACTATACAAATAACTTAGTTAAAGCCTAGTAATTGTACAAGCTAGTACCTTCCTGATCCATGTAATTATACCAACTGCAGGCCAACTACTACCCTGTGCGATGGCTGGGCAAAAAAAGTTTATATACCCAGATCTATAAACTGGCTCTACACACTAGGATTCCTGAAGCATGCAAAGGTCAAATGAGTCAACACAAATTCTCTAGTGTGGATCAGCCAGTTTAGAATTAAGGCAAGAAATGTTCCGTGACAATATGTTCCCGGTTCCATGCGGTGGCTTTGAATAGGGAACCTTGAGCATCATTCTGCTGGGGGAATTGGCTGTCACATCTCAAGTTAGTCAGTGCCCCTATGCTGGGATGGAATCAGGTTGTTCACAACTGTGGTACTGGGCTCATTGAGTTTCAAGCAGATCTTAGACAATACTGGAGTTGGAAATCGCCGCCCCAGGAGCAAAGGGGTTATCTACTATGCTGTGGAAAACCAGATTTAGCTCAACAGTGTCTAATCCACCCAATGGGGATGGGCTGTGTTTCGCACCAACAGTGTCCTGGCGGATGATGGACGAGCATTCCCTCACATTGTGTAGCCAAAGAATACATTTACATGTTAGTCAGTGAGTTTTGATCTTCTCTAGCCCCTTCTGGTAACATTGGGATATTGTGCATAAGGATGGTAATTCGATTCTCTGCGTTGCGCACCCCAAAAGGGAACAAAGGACTGGCATCTGAAGGGCCAGCAGGACAAGTTGATGAGTTTTTCATTAACCCAGACCCATTGCTCAGTGTTGCATGAGAAGCGTCAAGCCCTATGCGATCTGGACCATATTTCGTATGATGTTGAAAAGCTGGAGGATTATGACAGGGGCTGTCTACCATAGCCTCACCTTGTGTCCTCTTCCCTGGCCTCTGGAAGGTACTAAGAGACATAGGAACCATGGGTTATCCAGTTGGGCTGCCCAAAGTGGGGCTGCATTGAGATAGTCATAGGGTAAGCAGCCAAGTATTTCTCACCTGATCGTCCACTTGCGGTTGATGGAATGAAAGCAAGGTGGTTTTGTAGATCAATTTGTGAGTTTATCTGTTCCTTCAGGTCAGTCAGTCAGTCAATAATCTTTATTCTGTCACTAAAAAGGCCATAACAGAATGAAGTAAGATACATATAATCAACAGGCTTAAGGTAAATTCCACTTTCATAAAGCATATCTCCTTAATTTGATAGCAGCAGAAATATAAGTAAGAACAGCAAAATAGATTTCTGGAGAAAATAAACATTTTAAATATTCCATATCTTCTTGATGAGATGTAAAATACTCAGTAAGCAACAAAGGAGGGACAGGGGCGGGACAATATTTAGAGGGGTCCAATGTGCGTGTCCCATCAGACAATGCTCACAAAGAATGCACAAAGTTCCCCTAGGGAGTGAAATAAAAATAGAAGAATAAATTTTGTAATCCTTCCTCTCTCCGGGTGTAGTTGTATGTGATAATCAGGGGCAGGTGTCCCTTGTCGGAACTAGGGATGCCTCACACAACCGGTTGGCTTAATGACTGCTGTCATATCACCAGCCAATTGTCACGTATCATCATCGGCTTCCTGCTCCTGCGTCAAGCCGGCGCTGCAATGCCTGACGGGTAGCACAGAGTGCTACACTTTTACGGAGATCTTTTGTTCCTGGCCGTTTGATTGAATGAGTGTGAGGGACCCTAGTGATAAAGTAGTGAGCGTGAGGTGAGGTGTATTAAAAAAGGTTAGTATAGTCTACTCTGGACACTTTATTCATGTAGCTAACTACCTTGTTAAAAATAAGAAGAGGGGTATGGCGACTCAACCAAACTATGGGTGGGAGACCCGTTCAACCCTCATTAGTGATCAGGTCAACATGTTTCTTGCCAACATGGCAATTCGTCAGGACCTAAATAGTGCTCATAAACTAGAAAGAAGCCCTAGTTGGGCTGAGGGGTCAAGCAGATACAACCTGATACAACCTGGAGGGTCAAAGACCGGAACAGGAAGAGTTCATGTGTTGTAATCCGCCCCTCAGTAGCTGTAGGGGGTCCCCATAGACTGCTTGGGTGGGAACAACGCCCTCAACCAACAATCTTGGAGGTGCGAGGAAGTTACCTCTGCACCTAAGCCCACAACACCGGCACGACTCGGTTGCGAAGCAGCCTGTAAAATACTCAGACAGAAAAATTGGGCCTAAAAAGCGAAGTCTCAAAGTGCGGTATAAAATGTAAAATAGCATAAAATAGCATAAAATGCGTAGTAGTTTGAGAAGAAGCATCACATGGACAGCATGGTCGAGATACTTCAAGTCATTTACCTCCGATTTGAGGTCCACAACAGACTTTATTGAAGTTTGGACCAGTCCTATCAGAGAGCCAGCTTGGTTTCCCTTGGATACTGTGCCTGCCACAGCAGCCAGCTCAACAGTGCTGACATGCACTAGACTTGCACGGGAAGGCGTAAAGATTACTTCAAGATTTGATGGGAATAACAGAGAGCTGGGTCAAAGAAATCTCATGGGCAGACACAATGGCTGAAGGGCTCATTGTAATGCAGACATTTCTTCTGCTTGAGAGGTTGTGAGGCTGCAGCTTGGAAACTTTAGACTTCTGCCCATTATTTTTGGAAAAAAATCCCAGCAAATGGGTTCCTCAGGCCCCTTATCACTGTGAGAAGGGATAACACTTGAAGCATGATGGGTTCTAACTTGGCCCAGGCTTTGCCCGGGCACATCCCACACCACAGTTATTGGGGAACAACTATTTGAGCTCAGCAAGTCCGCCCCCTTTCAGAAAAGGCCTCTTGGCGCAGAGGAACGAGGGACCTAGAGTCCCCAGAACATGTGATGTTGATGTCCCACACCGCGGGTATCATGGCAGCGCTGTATGCGCTCAACAAGTCGCACCCTTTCTGCAAATGGCTCCTGGTGCAGGGCAATGTGAGACCATGAGTTCCACAGAACACGCATTATCAGCGTCCTGTGCCACGGGTATAGGAGTAACTTCATATGCGCTCAGCAAGTCTGCCTCCTTGCAGCAAGCGCCTCCTGGTGCAGGGTGATGTGGGACCTGGAGTCACAAGAACAGGTGATGTTAACTTTAAATAAATTTTAGAAGTCAGCCATTTATCGCCATATATCAGTTTATGAGTTCTGCCAAGTACAGGCAACACAACAACGTCTCCGATCAGCCCCAGCTCCCTCTGTGGCGCAGTCGCATTCTTGATACTATTGGATCAAGAATATTGGGATGTTAAAAGAATCACCAAGAGGCATATTGAAGGTAAAAAATATTGTTTTAAGTGTTGTTTTTAACAATATTGCAAATAACATTGACTTAGAAACTATTATTGTATGTAATATTGCTTTTAAGTGCTAACTACTATGTAATTTACTGTAGTGTGGTTGATTTGATATGTTCATTACTTCTTTTATTTGTGTTTTTAGCAAGATAATTTATTAATTAGGACATTTTTGAAATTTGCATTTGTAGTTAAATTTATGTATAAAAATGAGGATTTCTAATTTCTTTTAGCAGCAGGATATGGGTTTTTAGGAAATAAGGGTGGGAAGAGTTTTAAAAAGTGGATATTTTAATGTAAATGAATATTGATTATTTTAATGATATACACATTAATATTGATTATTTTGTTGACATGAATAATATATAAATTATAATTTATAATTAATTAAAATATATTCATTATATTAAATTTTTTAAACTTTTGTTTCTTATTTAAATACATATTTATATTTCAATGTTTGAAATTTCAAAATATCTAACATTTAAATTTATTAAAGTAAAATTATTAGATTTTTCAAAAATAAATATTATATATTTTTATAATTTTTGTGAAAACATTCATGATTAAAATATTAATTTTTTTTAATGAAAATTAAGCCATTGTAAACATATTTTTTGATATTCTTTTTTAAAACAATGTTTTATATATTGTTCAGAGTTTAGGTTTAGGAATGGTAGCAAATATGCAAAAAATGTTTACCTATTGATATTGATAAAAATATTCTTTTATATATTAATGTTTACATTTGAATATATAGGTTTTCAGTTTTGGTTAGTGTGTTCTTTAATTACATTTTTGTTTATTTTATAGATCAAAAAATGTATGGAGTACTGATCGTTTATGTAAAATATTTAGGGCCTGCTATAGATCTTGGCAGATCTGGTCCTGCCATCACTTTTTTGATAGTTTCACCGCCCTACTGATTGGCGGTCAGCCCTCTCTATTTAGATATTAGAGGGGTCCATGGACGTAGGACCGCCCGAGTGCCGCCGACCTGCCTGGAATTTCCCCAGTGTCAACAGCATCATAGGTAGAAGAGGCTGTCGGCGGGAGTCCAGCCAAGAATACCGCCTGGCCAAGCCCAATGTGCTTTTCTGTCAAAAAACTGTGGCAGGGATACCTTCTACTTTGAGTTGGCAGTATCGAAGGAAATGAGGTAGAAACATACCTTTCTCACTTCTTTTTCCGTCTTGAACCCTATTGTACGGGCTCTCCCTTTGCCGTTACTTCATGACCACAGCGAAAATCAACTCCGTTATGGGCAGGATCTACAGTAAGCTTCATCTACACTTCTCTTATTGTGAATATTGTGTTGACAATGGCTTTAGTCATGTGTATTGCTCTTACATGCATTTGATTTCTATGTGTAATGCATTAGTGTACATTTGACTAATCAAGGTTAAATTACCAGAACTGTATTGACACAATAAAAATATATGTTGTTGTGGTGATTGTGACAGTTGTGCTTGTGGTGCTCGAGGGTGGGTAGTCAATAGTGGGTGTGTGTTGTTTGTGTAATAATAACTGTCAAGGTAGTTATTTGTTAACACTACCTCTTTTCACTGTTTTTAATATTGGGAAAGGAAGGTCTTTATTAAACTTTTTTCCTCCATTTACCCCATTTTATTGGCACCACCACATTTTGATATAATTTGTTTATTTCAACATTTAGCACTGCTTGTTAGAAACCTCCTGATACCTATTCAGTGACAAAACATACATTTGGATATAGAGAACAACTTGAGCACTGTTGTGCATTATCGCACACTGGGCCATTTCCAGTGTGTCTGATGATGTCTTTCCCAAATGATGTGGGGCGGTACAGGTTGGTTTTCTGATGGGAACACAACAAACATTCTGAAAGTGCCCAGGGAACGATTTTTCAAATAGTGCACACATACCTATGTACTCCTCTTCGGAGGTTGAGACCAAGTGCTACCTTAATGTTGGTTTCTGTAAGTTAAGAGGGTTGTTGCATTGTGGTCGTTAATATTCCCTCAGACCCCCATTCGAGTTAGTATTATTGTTTGTGTAATATGCAATATGTAGGAAAAGGGGCATAATACATTTCCAACATATAATTCAGAAGCAACCACAACATATGTATATATTGACACATAAATCAGTAGCACTTACCTGTCTCCACTTCACCAAGTACTCACTTCGGCAGCAAACCACCACTAGGACAACACCAGCACAACAGGGACATTAAAATAGGCTTGCCACTAACCTGCTGGTCTGACAGTGATGGAGTACTGCTAGCCAGCAGAGTAGCCTGCCACCTCGATGACGGTGCACCATTTACAGAACAGGAAACAGTCTGCCGATAAAGTTTGTGGTTCAGCAAGCACACATCTAAATACAGCAGGCGGGATTACATCAGCTTGGCGGAGTACTTGGATTCTCTGCCGCAGAGGGACAGCGGGAGTCCCACCAAGATCAAATCAGGCCCTCACTCTGCAGCACCATGTATAAAATGTATTAGAGTGTAGTGAAAATAGTAAATGTTACCCTTTAGTGTCCAACACCTTTCCACAGTAGAGTTAGATTGGAGTCAGAATAGTAAATGTGACCCCTTCAGTGTTCAACACCTTTTCCAAATTGGTATAAAGGCAAGTTTGAATAGTAAATGTCACTTTTTTAGTGTCCAACAAATTTCCCAAATTGGTATTGGTTGAGTGCACATAGTAAATGTCACTCTTTCAGTGTCCAACACCTTCCTAAATTGTTTGTGTTTAGGATTTTAATAAAACATGCTAGTTGTATGTAGGTATGAATAGACAAAGTCATTTCGTTTGATCTGTATGTGCTCGTTAGAGAAAGGTCGTGTTAGGCACAAACTGTGGAGCCTGTTCGAATGGTTTACGACTTAAAGATATGGTGGAGGCCAGAATTTGGGGCCCACAGTACAAGTGTCTGTTTGCAGGTGCGAGGAGGTTCTAATCAAGAGAGTGATGAATAGACTTTTGTTCAAGAGAGCCAGGCACAGGCCTGGAGGAGTCTTCAGGAATTTCCTGGGGGTACCGTCTTGTCGGAGAGGAGCCTGGGAAGCAAGGTCAACGCTAACGATGGGCCTAGAGGAGTACCAGCATGGAGCATACCAGAACCAACACCACGTGAGGGGTGTCTCTAAGGGGCGTCTCCAAAGGGCGTTTCTATTGTAAATGTGATTTTGTATTAGGGACAGTACCCCTGGGTGGAGTTAAGGCAGATGATCTGAGGAACCTAAGAGAGCGGATGGGTAGGCAGATAGGGAACTACGAGACATCGTTTTTTGAAACAAAGACTAAGAGAAGTGTGTGTTCTTCTTTGGAAGTCGAATAAACAAAGTAGAATCCACTCAGAGTGGTGGTGATCCCTAAAGTGATGGGGAACACACAGTGTTGTTTAAATGCCCCTCACACACCAACAGGCCCCTTGGTGTCATGCTTCATCATCGGGGCCTTCGCACCCCTCTGCGGGATGCGGCGTGCTACGACTCGCGACTACGCAGGAGCACTAAGTAGTGAACTATGTGAGGGGGTGTGTTTATTAAAGGAGTGAGTGAGGTGAGGTGAAAGTGAGTGGTTAAAAAATACCTGGCACGTAGGTGAAAAAATAATTTTATTAAATCCTCGGCTGGTATTAGTAAAAGAAGTGCAAAGTGGGGTTGTAAAAATACATGTTAGGGTATTACAACCGCCTCAAAGTGTCAACATGTTTCGGAGCGCAGGAGCTCCTTCTTCAGGACAAGGATAAGCACAGATCCTCCCCTTACTCACATGTAAATGTAAAAGTGTATAAAAAATTTTTTTACAACAATGTGTAATGTACCTAACAATGTTTATATATAGGTAGGTTCAGTTGCGCCCAATTGGCGTTTGATGAGAACCTGCAAAAAGAAAGCACAATAAACACACTGGTCTATAGTACACAAACTAAGAGAGAAAAGCTGGTTCTCTTAGTGTAAAAGGGTAAGCCCCAAGTGAGGGTCGCAAAACCCTGTAAGGATAAAAATGGACAAACACAGCAACATACAGACATACAATCACAGTGTGGAAATACTCTCTACTCAGGTGGAAAGAGAGAGAAAAAAACAAACAGGTTTATAAAAGGCTTACTTATAGTTCTCAAAATCAAAACCTCATGAGCCTATGCGTGTTATTGGGGAATCCTTCCTTACTGCTCAGTAAAGTAACCTAAAAGACATTAATACGTGGGATTTAGTTTGTTGTACACACAAACTCCCTTAAGCATCAAGGTAGTACTTAATGTCATGGCCCAACTCACGGTTACTGCAAAAGCTAGTTGCCTGCCTTCCCTCAACGCGGCTCTGATGAAGTGAGCGTGGGAAAGCTGGTGTCCATTTTATACTCTCCTAATTAGCAATTAGTTGGTTGTGGATTGAATGATAGGACCCGGGAAATGCCCAAATACGGGGACTGTTATAATGTAGATCCGGAACTGCGCGCCCGGTTAAGCGTTTGGAGACGCGCATGCGTGCATAGACCTAAGCTTAGTTGCGTGTGCGCAAGCGTCGAGGCGAGTGAAGCCGCGCATGCGCGTACCATTAACACTAATGGGAAATGCGGTGTAAACGCGCATCTGTATAATTAAAGTACTGATCAGAAGCGGTATTAATGTACCCAGGATCGGCCAAGCGCTGTTTAGGAATGGATGTCTAAGCAAGGGGAACGCCCGATAGAGTCAAAATATGTATATCTGGACCCAGGAGGTTAAGAGAGAGTGAGCCTAAAAGTAGTGTGGTCAATTTGGCAATGTTAATAGAGATATATCTTGGGGAGCAGTTTAACCATTACGGAACCTCCGTGATTACCCCATTGACTATGGCCATCCCATACCGAGATGAGATGCAGAGTTCAAAAAAGCTGGCCTGATATAGCTTAACTTGAGAAGCCCTGTTTAACAATGATTCCCAAGCTGATATAATTTATCTTAGCAGATTCCAAGGAATGGAGTCATTGAGGCCGGTAGTATCGGTCCCAAGACGGAACACCCACCGTTGTTCCTTTTCCAGAAGACCTGCCTCAGACTGTAATTGCTCGATCACTGTCCACTGTAACTCATTGACAAAGTGTTGATGTTCAATAAAGTGGGCTGACATTTTTGTTGTATGTTTTTTGCACCTAATGTTACTTTTGTGCTCGTTGAGTCTTACTTTCACTGGTCTTGTTGTCATTCCCACATATTCTTTCCCGCATGGACATGTGATCAAATATACAACATTCTTGCTGTTGCAGTTCGTAAATGCACGTTGTTCCCAATTAGTTCCATTGGAAAAAGTAAGAGTTTGGCTTTTTTTGGTGAGGTGACAATTATTGCAGTTGCCACATGGATGGTGGCCCTGTACCCCCTGCAGTCTTGGCTGTTTTTCTTTGATAGGACGGGGTCTTGTGTGGACAAGCATGTCTCTCAGGTTCCTACCCCTTCTGTGTGCAAACAGAGGTTTCTCCAGTTTTAGAGTACCACTTGTTAATATACGCCAATGTTTATTGACCAGTTTCGTAACCTGATTGGTTACTGGACTGTATGTGGTAACACAGACTGTTCTATCCGCTTGGTTGTCTCTCTGAGGGTTATCCTCCAGGAGGGCATCTCAGTTGTTATTTCTGGCTCTTTTCATAGCCTTCTGGATCACCTGGTCAGGATACTTTCTCTGTCTCAGTTTCATGCTGAGATCCTTGGCCTGAGTTTTATATTTCGCAATGTCACTACAGTTCCGACGTAGGCGAAGAAACTGTCCATATGGTAAGTTCTCCCTCAGATGACGCGGATGAAAGCTGTCAAATCTGAGGAGACAGTTCTTGGCCGTCGGTTTGAAATGGGTCTCCGTCTTCAAGACGCCTGCCTCATGATAAATGATCAAGTCCAGAAAAACCATGGTACTGCTTGACATTTGGTAGGTGAATTTGAGGAATGCATTCTGGTTGTTAAGCCAATGCATGAACTCAGAAATTGAGTTCACATCTCCTTCCCAGATAACCAAAATGTCGTCAATATATCTTCGCCATGTAAGAATCCTCGCCCTGTAGGGGTTGTTTGAATGTAGGATCTTAGAGGATTCCAGATGATGGACATAGAGTCCCGCCAGACTAGGGGCAAAAGTGCTGCCCATGCTGGTCCCGTGACTCTGCCAAAATAGAGTGCCCTCATATTCAAAAAAGTTCTTAGTGAGCGCCAGTGAGATACATTCCATCACTATACTGCGAGGGGTATGATACTTCCAATTGGTCGAGTGTAGTACTTCTTCAATAATCTGTAAAGTCTCATCATGTGGGAGGCTCGTGTAGAGACTCTCCACATCAAGGCTTAGAAGCATCTGAGAGGTGGGATTTTAAGTCTGATTTTGTAACAGTTGAAGTACTGCTTTCGTGTCTCTCAGATAGGTATCAGTGGCCTGTACGAGAGGTCTCAGGAAGGCATCGGCAAACTTGGACAGTGGTTCCAAGATAGATGAAATACCGGACACAATCGGCCGTCCTGGTGGATTCTCGAGGTTCTTGTGCACTTTCGGTATAGTATAAAAATACTGAATGCGCTGATTTTTTTGAACCAAGAATTCTGACTCTTTTTTGGTTACCCAGTCATGTGCGAGAGCCTCCTCAATCATACCACCTATTTGCACTCGTAAGGACTCAGTCGGGTCTTCAGCTAGGATCTGGTAATTCCTACTGTCCGAGAGAAGTCTCCTACACTCTCTGTCGTAAGCCGTGGTAGTTTGAATAACCACTGCTCCACCCTTATCTGCAGGTTTTATGGTAATGTTTTTGTTCATTCTCAACTCATTTATTGCCTCATTCTCCATTCTGCTCATATTTTGGAACACCCTGTGCTCGGTTTCCAAACATTTCAGTTCCTGCATCACTGCTTTTTCAAAAGCCAGCACCTCCACCGGGAGTTGGTTATCCAGTGGCGTGAAAGTTGACCTAGGTTTTAGCCCTGTATCCGAGGTCTCCAAAAAGGGTTCCTTATCTTTGAAAAAAGCCCTCAACTTGATGGTTCTCATAAAGTCCTGCATTTCCTTATGCAGTAGAAAAATGTCAGGTTTGTTGGTGGGGACATATCCCAGGCCTTTGATGAGTACCTTTTGTTGCAACTCAGTCAGGGGCCATGGAGTTATGTTAATCACTAGGTCCCCCTGCTGCTCGTTGAAGCTTGATTCGCCATCATGCTCCTCGTCAGCACCCGTGGGTCTGTCTCCTCTGCGGGCTGCCAGTTGACATTGTTGCCCTTCTTGTTCCTCCCCCTGCGGGATCCCTGGCCCCAGGATAAAAAAGGCTGAACATTTTGAGGTGTATTGGTTTGTTCTGGGACCCATTGGGGGTACATTTGTCCCATTTGTTGAGGGACAAACTGATACTGTGGGAACTGAAAAGGGTTCTGATACGGATTAAATTGAGGTCTTTGGAATCCTCCCCAGCCTCTCTGGCGGGGGAATTGTGATCTTTGTTGTCGAAACCCACCTCTTTGTTTCCTTTGCTGGAAACCTCCTGATTTTGTACTTGAATTGCTACCATCAGAGTTCACACTGTCAGTGTCACTTGTGTTATCTTTCATTACATAGTCTGCTCGTGTGTATGGGTATGCTCTTTCAGGGGTAAATCGATCTTTATCTTTTTTCAATTTATTAAATTTGCTTTGTTTCAAAATTGCCTCAAACTCTTTCATTTGTTGATTCATTTCTTCCTAACCTTTCTTTATGTCTGCTGGGGAAATGAAAGCTTTTAACTGAACTTCCAGTTTTTGGATCTCTACTTTAAGTTCCAAAGATTTTCTTGCGGCAGTTTGGAATATAAGCACCAGCCAGTCCCTGGTGCAGTGCCATGAGATGAGTGACCACGCTTTTTTAAAAACAAGGTCATCCTGGAAGATAAACGGTTCAGTTTTAACTAATAGGCCCTGCGGGGCTATTTTGTTTCTTAAATATTCCCTCATCAAAAGGCCATGTAAAGCTGTTCTAATTTGGGTTTTCCGGGCATTCATCAATTCGTCCCAGTCTGCTACCGCTGGGCCTGGGTCGGTATTGCTAAGGCCTTCAAATGGATTGACATCTGCGAGAATTCGGTCAATGTCATCCTCACTGAAGGTCAATCCATGTTCATCCTCCATGGTGATGTTTAGGAGGGTAGGAAGCTTCAAAGTGATATGATGTTTTGTATGAAAAAATGTCTGTGTGAGTCCAAAAGTGAATAAATAACAATGGGAAGGGGCTCCCACAGCTGCGCGCTGTCTATAACAAAGTTGCAAACAGAAGGGGGAGAGAGAGAGTCAGTGGATTCAGTCTCCCTGGTCATGCGAATAAACAAAGTAGAATCCACTCAGAGTGGTGGTGATCCCTAAAGTGATGGGGAACACACAGTGTTGTTTAAATGCCCCTCACACACCAACAGGCCCCTTGGTGTCATGCTTCATCATCGGGGCCTTCGCACCCCTCTGCGGGATGCGGCGTGCTACGACTTGCGACTACGCAGGAGCACTAAGTAGTGAACTATGTGAGGGGGTGTGTTTATTAAAGGAGTGAGTGAGGTGAGGTGAAAGTGAGTGGTTAAAAAATACCTGGCACGTAGGTGAAAAAATAATTTTATTAAATCCTCGGCTGGTATTAGTAAAAGAAGTGCAAAGTGGGGTTGTAAAAATACATGTTAGGGTATTACAACCGCCTCAAAGTGTCAACATGTTTCGGAGCGCAGGGGCTCCTTCTTCAGGACAAGGATAAGCACAGATCCTCCCCTTACTCACATGTAAATGTAAAAGTGTATAAACATTTTTTTTACAACAATGTGTAATGTACCTAACAATGTTTATATAGGTAGGTTCAGTTGCGCCCAATTGGCGTTTGATGAGAACCTGCAAAAAGAAAGCACAATAAACACACTGGTCTATAGTACACAAACTAAGAGAGAAAAGCTGGTTCTCTTAGTGTAAAAGGGTAAGCCCCAAGTGAGGGTCGCAAAACCCTGTAAGGATAAAAATGGACAAACACAGCAACATACAGACATACAATCACAGTGTGGAAATACTCTCTACTCAGGTGGAAAGAGAGAGAAAAAAACAAACAGGTTTATAAAAGGCTTACTTATAGTTCTCAAAATCAAAACCTCATGAGCCTATGCGTGTTATTGGGGAATCCTTCCTTACTGCTCAGTAAAGTAACCTAAAAGACATTAATACGTGGGATTTAGTTTGTTGTACACACAAACTCCCTTAAGCATCAAGGTAGTACTTAATGTCATGGCCCAACTCACGGTTACTGCAAAAGCTAGTTGCCTGCCTTCCCTCAACGCGGCTCCGATGAAGTGAGCGTGGGAACGCTGGTGTCCATTTTATACTCTCCTAATTAGCAATTAGTTGGTTGTGGATTGAATGATAGGACCCGGGAAATGCCCAAATACGGGGACTGTTATAATGTAGATCCGGAACTGCGCGCCCGGTTAAGCGTTTGGAGACGCGCATGCGTGCATAGACCTAAGCTTAGTTGCGTGTGCGCATGCGTCGAGGCGAGTGAAGCCGCGCATGCGCGTACCATTAACACTAATGGGAAATGCGGTGTAAACGTGCATCTGTATAATTAAAGTACTGATCTGAAGCGGTATTAATGTACCCAGGATCGTCCAAGCGCTGTTTAGGAATGGATGTCTAAGCAAGGGGAATGCCCGATAGAGTCAAAATATGTATATCTGGACCCAGGAGGTTAAGAGAGAGTGAGCCTAAAAGTAGTGTGGTCAATTTGGCAATGTTAATAGAGATATATCTTGGGGAGCAGTTTAACCATTACGGAACCTCCGTGATTACCCCATTGACTATGGCCATCACATACCGAGATGAGATGCAGAGTTCAAAAAAGCTGGCCTGATATAGCTTAACTTGAGAAGCCCTGTTTAACAATGATTCCCAAGCTGATATCATTTATCTTAGCAGATTCCAAGGAATGGAGTCATTGAGGCCGGTAGTATCGGTCCCAAGACGGAACACCCACCATTGTTCCTTTTCCAGAAGACCTGCCTCAGACTGTAATTGCTCGATCACTGTCCACTGTAACTCATTGACACAGTGTTGATGTTCAATAAAGTGGGCTGACATTTTTGTTGTAAGTTTTTTGCACCTAATGTTACTTTTGTGCTCGTTGAGTCTTACTTTCACTGGTCTTGTTGTCATTCCCACATATTCTTTCCCGCATGGACATGTGATCAAATATACAACATTCTTGCTGTTGCAGTTCGTAAATGCACGTTGTTCCCAATTAGTTCCATTGGAAAAAGTAAGAGTTTGGCTTTTTTTGATGAGGTGACAATTATTGCAGTTGCCACATGGATGGTGGCCCTGTACCCCCTGCAGTCTTGGCTGTTTTTCTTTGATAGGACGGGGTCTTGTGTGGACAAGCATGTCTCTCAGGTTCCTACCCCTTCTGTGTGCAAACAGAGGTTTCTCCAGTTTTAGAGTACCACTTGTTAATATACGCCAATGTTTATTGACCAGTTTCGTAACCTGATTGGTTACTGGACTGTATGTGGTAACACAGACTGTTCTATCCGCTTGGTTGTCTCCCTGAGGGTTATCCTCCAGGAGGGCCTCTCGGTTGTTATTTCTGGCTCTTTTCATAGCCTTCTGGATCACCTGGTCAAGATACTTTCTCTGTCTCAGTTTCATGCTGAGATCCTTGGCCTGAGTTTTATATTTCGCAATGTCACTACAGTTCCGACGTAGGCGAAAAAACTGTCCATATGGTAAGTTCTCCCTCAGATGACGCGGATGAAAGCTGTCAAATCTGAGGAGACAGTTCTTGGCCGTAGGTTTGAAATGGGTCTCCGTCTTCAAGACGCCTGCCTCATGATAAATGTTCAAGTCCAGAAAAACCATGGTACTGCTTGACATTTGGTAGGTGAATTTGAGGAATGCATTCTGGTTGTTAAGCCAATGCATGAACTCAGAAATTGAGTTCACATCTCCTTCCCAGATAACCAAAATGTCGTCAATATATCTTCGCCATGTAAGAATCCTCGCCCTGTAGGGGTTGTTTGAATGTAGGATCTTAGAGGATTCCAGATGATGGACATAGAGTCCCGCCAGACTAGGGGGCAAAAGTGCTGCCCATGCTGGTCCCGTGACTCTGCCAAAATAGAGTGCCCTCATATTCAAAAAAGTTCTTAGTGAGCGCCAGTGAGATACATTCCATCACTACACTCCGAGGGGTATGATACTTCCAATTGGTCGAGTGTAGTACTTCTTCAATAATCTGTAAAGTCTCATCATGTGGGAGGCTCGTGTAGAGACTCTCCACATCAAGGCTTAGAAGCATCTGAGAGGTGGGATCGAAAGTCTGATTTTGTAACAGTTGAAGTACTGCTTTCGTGTCTCTCAGATAGGTATCAGTGGCCTGTACGAGAGGTCTCAGGAAGGCATCGGCAAACTTGAACAGTGGTTCCAAGATAGATGAAATACCGGACACAATCGGCCGTCCTGGTGGATTCTCGAGGTTCTTGTGCACTTTCGTATAGTATAAAAATACGGAATGCGCGGATTTTTTTTAACCAAGAATTCTGACTCTTTTTTGGTTACCCAGTCATGTGAGAGAGCCTCCTCAATCATACCACCTATTTGCACTCGTAAGGACTCAGTCGGGTCTTCAGCTAGGATCTGGTAATTCCTACTGTCCGAGAGAAGTCTCCTACACTCTCTGTCGTAAGCCGTGGTAGTTTGAATAACCACTGCTCCACCCTTATCTGCAGGTTTTATGGTAATGTTTTTGTTCATTCTCAACTCATTTATTGCCTCATTCTCCATTCTGCTCATATTTTGGAACACCCTGTGCTCGGTTTCCAAACATTTCAGTTCCTGCATCACTGCTTTTTCAAAAGCCAGCACCTCCACCGGGAGTTGGTTATCCAGTGGCGTGAAAGTTGACCTAGGTTTTAGCCCTGTGTCCGAGGTCTCCAAAAAGGGTTCCTTATCTTTGAAAAAAGCCCTCAACTTGATGGTTCTCATAAAGTCCTGCATTTCCTTATGCAGTAGAAAAATGTCAGGTTTGTTGGTGGGGACATATCCCAGGCCTTTGTTGAGTACCTTTTGTTGCAACTCAGTCAGGGGCCATGGAGTTATGTTAATCACTAGGTCCCCCTGCTGCTTGTTGAAGCTTGATTCGCCGTCATGCTCCTCGTCAGCACCCGTTGTTTTTTTCTCTCTCTTTCCGCCTGAGTAGAGAGTATTTCCACACTGTGATTGTATGTCTGTATGTTGCTGTGTTTGTCCATTTTTATCCTTACAGGGTTTTGCGACCCTCACTTGGGGCTTACCCTTTTACACTAAGAGAACCAGCTTTTCTCTCTTAGTTTGTGTACTATAGACCAGTGTGTTTATTGTGCTTTCTTTTTGCAGGTTCTCATCAAACGCCAATTGGGCGCAACTGAACCTACCTATATATAAACATTGTTAGGTACATTACACATTGTTGTAAAAAAAATTTTTATACACTTTTACATGTGAGTAAGGGGAGGATCTGTGCTTATTCTTGTCCTGAAGAAGGAGCCCCTGCGCTCCGAAACATGTTGACACTTTGAGGCGGTTGTAATACCCTAACATGTATTTTTACAACCCCACTTTGCACTTCTTTTACTAATACCAGCCGAGGATTTAATAAAATTATTTTTTCACCTACGTGCCAGGTATTTTTTAACCACTCACTTTCACCTCACCTCACTCACTCCTTTAATAAACACACCCCCTCACATAGTTCACTACTTAGTGCTCCTGCGTAGTCGCGAGTCGTAGCACGCCGCATCCCGCAGAGGGGTGCGAAGGCCCCGATGATGAAGCATGACACCAAGGGGCCTGTTGGTGTGTGAGGGGCATTTAAACAACACTGTGTGTTCCCCATCACTTTAGGGATCACCACCACTCTGAGTGGATTCTACTTTGTTTATTCGCATGACCAGGGAGACTGAATCCACTGACTCTCTCTCTCCCCCTTCTGTTTGCAACTTTGTTATAGACAGCGCGCAGCTGTGGGAGCCCCTTCCCATTGTTATTTATTCACTTTTGGACTCACACAGACATTTTTTCATACAAAACATCATATCACTTTGAACCTTCCTACCCTCCTAAACATCACCATGGAGGATGAACATGGATTGACCTTCAGTGAGGATGACATTGACCGAATTCTCGCAGATGTCAATCCATTTGAAGGCCTTAGCAATACCGACACAGGCCCAGCGGTAGCAGACTGGGACGAATTGATGAATGCCCGGAAAACCCAAATTAGAACAGCTTTACATGGCCTTTTGATGAGGGAATATTTAAGAAACAAAATAGCGCCGCAGGGCCTATTGGTTAAAACTGAAACGTTTATCTTCCAGGATGACCTTGTTTTTAAAAAAGCGTGGTCACTCATCTCATGGCACTGCACCAGGGACTGGCTGGTGCTTATAGTCCAAACTGCCGCAAGAAAATCTTTGGAACTTAAAGTAGAGATCCAAAAACTGGAAGTTCAGTTAAAAGCTTTCATTTCCCCAGCAGACATAAAGAAAGGTTTGGAAGAAATGAATCAACAAATGAGTTTGAGGCAACTTTGAAACAAAGCAAATTTAATAAATTGAAAAAAGATAAAGATCGATTTACCCCTGAAAGAGCCTACCCATACACACGAGCAGACTATGTAATGAAAGATAACACAAGTGACACTGACAGTGTGAACTCTGATGGTAGCAATTCAAGTACAAAATCAGGAGGTTTCCAGCAAAGGAAACAAAGAGGTGGGTTTCGACAACAAAGATCGCAATTCCTCCGCCAGAGAGGCTGGCGAGGTTTCCAAAGACCTCTATTTAATCCGTATCAGAACCCTTTTCAGTTCCCACAGTATCAGTTTGTCCCTCAACAAATGGGACAAATGTACCCCCAATGGGTCCCAGAACAAACCAATACACCTCAAAATGTTCAGCCTTTTTTATCCTGGGGCCAGGGATCCCGCAGGGGGAGGAACAAGAAGGGCAACAATGTCAACTGGCAGCCCGCAGAGGAGACAGACCCACGGGTGCTGACGAGGAGCATGACGGTGAATCAAGCTTCAACGAGCAGCAGGGGGACCTAGTGATTAACATAACTCCATGGCCCCTGACTGAGTTGCAACAAAAGGTACTCAACAAAGGCCTGGGATATGTCCCCACCAACAAACCTGACATTTTTCTACTGCATAAGGAAATGCAGGACTTTATGAGAACCATCAAGTTGAGGGCTTTTTTCAAAGATAAGGAACCCTTTTTGGAGACCTCGGACACAGGGCTAAAACCTAGGTCAACTTTCACGCCACTGGATAACCAACTCCCGGTGGAGGTGCTGGCTTTTGAAAAAGCAGTGATGCAGGAACTGAAATGTTTGGAAACCGAGCACAGGGTGTTCCAAAATATGAGCAGAATGGAGAATGAGGCAATAAATGAGTTGAGAATGAACAAAAACATTACTATAAAACCTGCAGATAAGGGTGGAGCAGTGGTTATTCAAACTACCACGGCTTACGACAGAGAGTGTAGGAGACTTCTCTCGGACAGTAGGAATTACCAGATCCTAGCTGAAGACCCGACTGAGTCCTTACGAGTGCAAATAGGTGGTATGATTGAGGAGGCTCTCGCACATGACTGGGTAACCAAAAAAGAGTCCGAATTCTTGGTTCAAAAAAATCCGCGCATTCCGTATTTTTATACTATACCGAAAGTGCACAAGAACCTCGAGAATCCACCAGGACGGCCGATTGTGTCCGGTATTTCATCTATCTTGGAACCACTGTCCAAGTTTGCCGATGCCTTCCTGAGACCTCTCGTACAGGCCACTGATACCTATCTGAGAGACACGAAAGCAGTACTTCAACTGTTACAAAATCAGACTTTCGATCCCACCTCTCAGATGCTTCTAAGCCTTGATGTGGAGAGTCTCTACACGAGCCTCCCACATGATGAGACTTTACAGATTATTGAAGAAGTACTACACTCGACCAATTGGAAGTATCATACCCCTCGCAGTGTAGTGATGGAATGTATCTCACTGGCGCTCACTAAGAACTTTTTTGAATATGAGGGCACTCTATTTTGGCAGAGTCACGGGACCAGCATGGGCAGCACTTTTGCCCCTAGTCTGGCGGGACTCTATGTCCATCATCTGGAATCCTCTAAGATCCTACATTCAAACAACCCCTACAGGGCGAGGATTCTTACATGGCGAAGATATATTGACGACATTTTGGTTATCTGGGAAGGAGATGTGAACTCAATTTCTGAGTTCATGCATTGGCTTAACAACCAGAATGCATTCCTCAAATTCACCTACCAAATGTCAAGCAGTACCATGGTTTTTCTGGACTTGAACATTTATCATGAGGCAGGCGTCTTGAAGACGGAGACCCATTTCAAACCGACGGCCAAGAACTGTCTCCTCAGATTTGACAGCTTTCATCCGCGTCATCTGAGGGAGAACTTACCATATGGACAGTTTCTTCGCCTACGTCGGAACTGTAGTGACATTGCGAAATATAAAACTCAGGCCAAGGATCTCAGCATGAAACTGAGACAGAGAAAGTATCCTGACCAGGTGATCCAGAAGGCTATGAAAAGAGCCAGAAATAACAACCGAGAGGCCCTCCTGGAGGATAACCCTCAGAGAGACAACCAAGCGGATAGAACAGTCTGTGTTACCACATACAGTCCAGTAACCAATCAGGTTACGAAACTGGTCAATAAACATTGGCGTATATTAACAAGTGGTACTCTAAAACTGGAGAAACCTCTGTTTGCACACAGAAGGGGTAGGAACCTGAGAGACATGCTTGTCCACACAAGACCCCGTCCTATCAAAGAAAAACAGCCAAGACTGCAGGGGGTACAGGGCCACCATCCATGTGGCAACTGCAATAATTGTCACCTCACCAAAAAAAGCCAAACTCGTACTTTTTCCAATGGAACTAATTGGGAACAACGTGCATTTACGAACTGCAACAGCAAGAATGTTGTATATTTGATCAAATGTCCATGCGGGAAAGAATATGTGGGAATGACAACAAGACCAGTGAAAGTAAGACTCAACGAGCACAAAAGTAACATTAGGTGCAAAAAACTTACAACAAAAATGTCAGCCCACTTTATTGAACATCAACACTGTGTCAATGAGTTACAGTGGACAGTGATCGAGCAATTACAGTCTGAGGCAGGTCTTCTGGAAAAGGAACAACGGTGGGTGTTCCGTCTTGGGACCGATACTACCGGCCTCAATGACTCCATTCCTTGGAATCTGCTAAGATAAATTATATCAGCTTGGGAATCATTGTTAAACAGGGCTTCTCAAGTTAAGCTATATCAGGCCAGCTTTTTTGAACTCTCATCTCGGTATGTGATGGCCATAGTCAATGGGGTAATCACGGAGGTTCCGTAATGGTTAAACTGCTCCCCAAGATATATCTCTATTAACATTGCCAAATTGACCACACTACTTTTAGGCTCACTCTCTCTTAACCTCCTGGGTCCAGATATACATATTTTGACTCTATCGGGCATTCCCCTTGCTTAGACATCCATTCCTAAACAGCGCTTGGCCGATCCTGGGTACATTAATACCGCTTCTGATCAGTACTTTAATTATACAGATGCGCGTTTACACCGCATTTCCCATTAGTGTTAATGGTACGCGCATGCGCGGCTTCACTCGCCTCGACGCATGCGCACACACAACTAAGCTTAGGTCTATGCACGCATGCGCGTCACCAAACGCTTAACCGGGCGCGCAGTTCCGGATCTACATTATAACAGTCCCCGTATTTGGGCATTTCCCGGGTCCTATCATTCAATCCACAACCAACTAATTGCTAATTAGGAGAGTATAAAATGGACACCAGCGTTCCCACGCTCACTTCATCAGAGCCGCGTTGAGGGAAGGCAGGCAACTAGCTTTTGCAGTAACCGTGAGTTGGGCCATGACATTAAGTACTACCTTGATGCTTAAGGGAGTTTGTGTGTACAACAAACTAAATCCCACGTATTAATGTCTTTTAGGTTACTTTACTGAGCAGTAAGGAAGGATTCCCCAATAACACGCATAGGCTCATGAGGTTTTGATTTTGAGAACTATAAGTAAGCCTTTTATAAACCTGTTTGTTTTTTTCTCTCTCTTTCCACCTGAGTAGAGAGTATTTCCACACTGTGATTGTATGTCTGTATGTTGCTGTGTTTGTCCATTTTTATCCTTACAGGGTTTTGCGACCCTCACTTGGGGCTTACCCTTTTACACTAAGAGAACCAGCTTTTCTCTCTTAGTTTGTGTACTATAGACCAGTGTGTTCATTGTGCTTTCTTTTTGCAGGTTCTCATCAAACGCCAATTGGGCGCAACTGAACCTACCTATATATAAACATTGTTAGGTACATTACACATTGTTGTAAAAAAAATTTTTATACACTTTTACATTTACATGTGAGTAAGGGGAGGATCTGTGCTTATCCTTGTCCTGAAGAAGGAGCCCCTGCGCTCCGAAACATGTTGACACTTTGAGGCGGTTGTAATACCCTAACATGTATTTTTACAACCCCACTTTGCACTTCTTTTACTAATACCAGCCGAGGATTTAATAAAATTATTTTTTCACCTACGTGCCAGGTATTTTTTAACCACTCACTTTCACCTCACCTCACTCACTCCTTTAATAAACACACCCCCTCACATAGTTCACTACTTAGTGCTCCTGCATAGTCGCGAGTCGTAGCACGCCGCATCCCGCAGAGGGGTGCGAAGGCCCCGATGATGAAGCATGACACCAAGGGGCCTGTTGGTGTGTGAGGGGCATTTAAACAACACTGTGTGTTCCCCATCACTTTAGGGATCACCACCACTCTGAGTGGATTCTACTTTGTTTATTCGCATGACCAGGGAGACTGAATCCACTGACTCTCTCTCTCCCCCTTCTGTTTGCAACTTCTTTGGAAGTCACCACTGCTGACACCTTTTTAGGTTAAGAGCTTGCTAAGTAGGGATGTCACTTAGTCTAGTGTAGGGACATTCTAATCTGATTTCTTTCCTTTCTGTAAATGACTCATAAGCTACAGCTTGTGTCTATTCTTGCAACTTTGATGATTTTTGAATTGGTTTTGGTACTATTCTTCTGCCGACTAAGAGCATTTAGAAAATTCATGTTTGTATTGATACCCGTATATCTTTTGAACCTTATATTGAGATGTTTGTATCTCCAGTTAAGTTTGGCTTTGTAATAAACTTTTAAACTTTTTAAGCTTCAGTGGTTCTTTAGAGTGGAGTAAGTCATTAACTGATTGACCTAGTAGTGGATTGCCTTTTACTCTATGACAGGTACCAACGGTTCAGTCGACCGGAGTCGGGATCTAGATCTAGAACAATAGACCAGAAATCCCGCGTTAACAGTTGGTAGCAGAGTGAGGATGGTTACCTTCTTGAG
Source organism: Lissotriton helveticus (assembly GCF_964261635.1). Classification (NCBI taxonomy): domain Eukaryota; kingdom Metazoa; phylum Chordata; class Amphibia; order Caudata; family Salamandridae; genus Lissotriton; species Lissotriton helveticus. The sequence continues at coordinate 238,734,110 of NC_136059.1, forward strand.
GAAGGTGATCTAGACTAGGTTAAGTTTACCCCAAGGTCCCTAGAGATCGAGAGGTGGCCCGCCGAAGAGGGTGCTGGCGGCGCGAGAGAAAAGCAGCAGAATCGGACGAGAGTGAGTATAACAAGGGTCATGCGTGGACAGATTGCGTTGTTTTATGTTGTATCTGTATTGTAATGTCATGCGGAGTTGAATGCCTGTAGAGTGAATGAGAGAGGGTTGTGAGCGCGCGCAACCTGGCAGACTGGTAAACTGGTAACCTGGGAAACGGGGGAACCGGTGAACTGGTGAAAATCTTAAGTTCGGGGAAGAGCTTAAGTGGTTCGGGTGTATCGAACATCCAGAGTAGTTGTCGACCAGAGAAAATGGGGTCATGAGGTACCATTGATCGCCCGCAGGACCGAGATAGGGGGGATGCAAGAGTGAGTGTGTGGGTAACGGACGCAGGTCGAAAGTTACCGTGTGCAAGTAACCTATCAGAGAAGGCGATTGTCTGGACCAACGGAAAGACATTTCGTCAGTTAAGGTGACAATTACAGTTAGACTGTGGACGTACAGTCAAGGAAAGTGATCGCTTGGTCAGAAGTAATCATTTTTCAGAGTATGAATGGGACGCATGCATGACCGGGAGACGAGCGGAGAAACGAGGGGAACTGCTGCGAAAGGGGGACGAGTGACGTCAGCGAGAGCCGCGCTGAGATAGGTCGGTCGGTGTGAAGCCGCGCTGAGACGAGTGACGTCAGCAAGAGCCGCGCTGAGATAGGCCGGTTGGTGTGAAGCCGCGCTGTGATAGGGCGGTTGGTGTGACGTCAGCAAAGAGCCGCGCTGTGATAGGCCAGTTAGCGAAAACCGTGCTGAGATTGGTGGATTGTCATCAGGAAGTAAACGAACGCGGAGAAAATAGAAATTTTGTAGATTTTTGAACATGAAGTGTTTTAAATGTTTGAGAGAGATTTTTAAGAGAAAAAGAAGAGAATCTTATTCCGGGAAAGAGGCACCACCGGAGGGTACACCAGCTCACTATATGGCAACGAATGTTGAGTTGCATACTATACTGTGGCTTGGGACTTGGAGTAAGATTACAGAGGGGAATGAGGAACTGACTTTTCCAAAATACGGAACGTTTAGATTAGAAGTGTTACATCAGTTGAAGGCAGTTATGTCCTCATTGAGACCTTTGCCTAGACCAACACAATTTGAGGCCCTTAATGCATGGATTAGGGCGGCGCACGACAGGAGTCAGAACAGACGCCAAGAAAGGGTACGGCGATCAGTAAGGGCAGTGCAAGACGCCAAGTGGGATGCAGAAGCCAAGAAGTGGAGGGTACAGGTGATTGAGGTGGATAAGTTGTACCCCATGAGAGAGGTTACAGGAGGAAAGAAACCCATGGAAGAGGATGATGAGAGCGAGTCGGAGGACGGCCTAATTAATAGGTTGTTGATAGATAGACCGCCTCCGGACAATAGGGAGACAGAAAGTACGGAGCTCCCAAGGGGAGATAGGGTTGACATAGAAGGGTATAGGTCACTCCCTATTGCGGATTGGGTTCCTACCAAAGACGAGGGGACACTTCAACATAGTCCAGTACAGAGTGTAGTCGGAAGGGTTGTGGTGCAGAAGATGCCAGCAACAGAGAGGGCTGAGTCTCATGGATTGCCAGATGCTCTTCAAGTACCTGTTACCATAGGCCCTATACGGTCGATTTATAACCCAGAGAAAGGGAGAGAGGAAGAACAGGTACGGCTAGACAGAGAAAGAGTAGAGATGGAGAGAAGGAATAACACGACAAATGCCTGGAGGAAATTGCCAGGACCGATAACGTGGAGCACACCATTGGATTCAGCAGTGGGTCCCGTAACGGAGCAGGGGGGTCAGAGAGGACCGATGGACCTGAGGGGACCACGGCCGAAATCCTACAAGGAGTTGAGGGCTGACTTGAGGGAATGGGATGGGTCCACAGGAGTACCGAGCAACAGGTCAAGAGCAGAAGCAGAATGGGGAAGTCGAGGAAATGGAATATTATCCCACTGCGGGGCTAGCGAAAGCAGTCAGGAGTGGGAAGGTAAAAGTCAGGAGAGTAGAGGAGTTATACGTCATACAGACAGAGGAAATGAGCAGGAGCAAAGAGGCAGAAGTACGGAGTGTGGAGAGGCATCTCGTTTCATTCAAAGAGAGGGAGACCAAAGGACCCAAGAATACAGAGATAGGTTTAGGTGCACTCACCATGCACCTAATGATAACGTACAGCACTGGAATCGTGGGAACACTGGGAACAGTGAAGGATCTTGCCAGGTGTCGAGTGATCAGAGATCACAGGCAAATGGTGGAGAAATGGGGAATAACGGAATGTCTTACCATGCACCTAGGGAAACCAGGCAGGATGGGAATTGTGGGACTATGGGAAATAGGAAAGTGTTTCACCATACACCCAGAGAGGATGGAACTGCATGGGACCTGGAGAGATGGGAGCATGGGAGGACTCCCCATATTTCGCCTGAGCCTAGACGTAGGACTCAGAGCTGTGATGGGAGAGATGTAAATAGACTCTCTAGAGATGGCATACTGAGAGCTGTAATAAAAGCCAAAAGACTCGACGTGTCCAGTTTAAAATCTGACTGGGACGAGATAATAGATGGTACAGTGCCGATAGAAAGGATTGACATGTACGAACAAGATGAGCTACTGTTTATAGCAAAGGACATCACTCGAAAAGCCAGAGCAACTCATGAGAAACTGTCTGAACTGGCAGACAAGTATATGGTAGATTTGTCCAGAACCAAGGCATTACAGGGTAACCACAGGTTGCATTATTCAGATCAGGATCTAGATGAGAGGAGGACAACAGGATTAAAAACACACATAAGGGAACTGATCACAGGAATAAGAGCATGGAGGGACCTGGACAAATGGGAAGAGAGGTGGTCGAAAAAGGGCACTGTTAGGCGGAGTGCGAATGTGATGTCTCCGGAGGGAAGACTAATGCAGATGGAGGCATTCCCTTTGCGAGAAATAGGGAATGGGAATTATGTACACGTACCCTGGAGTAGGGGAGATTTGGCTGCCTTTACCAACTCATTTCCGAAGTTAAGGGAGAACCCTGTAGAGTGGTAAAAGAAGGTAGAGAGGTTTGTGAAGATTTCGAAAGTATTGTGGATTGATTTGAACACCTTGTTTGACATTGTGGTCCCAGGAGACTTGTGGATGACATGCAAGGTTAGTGTCGAGTGGCCAACTGCAGAACCAGAAAGGGATACTCGTACTAATGGACCGTCAGAAACAGTAATGTTAAAATACGATAGGGTAATGACATGGCTGAAGGAGAAGGTGCCACCACAAGACATAGATTGGGTAAAAATAGACCGAACCAGAAAGGAACAAAAGGAGACAGTCCATGAGTATTATGAGCGATTGCTGAAAGCATTCAAACAATACAGTGGACTAGATGTAATGGACCCCAAGGATATAGGGCAGTTTGTATCAAAGTTTGTTTTGGGGTTGAGACCTGATATTTGTCTGATGATTCAGCAGCATTTAATTTGTTGGCAAAACAAACCATTGGATGAGATTTTGAGATACGCAAGATACTGCAGTGATGAGATAGAGTCCAAAGCAAAGAAATTAAAGGAGAAACTGATGATGGTGCAGATGCAGTCAGCTGGAAAGGGAGGACAGCAGCAACAGGGAACAGGGACAATGGGACGGAAATCAAACAATCAGAATAAGGACAACGAGGAAAATCCGAGACCTAGAATATACTTTGCTACATTGAAAAAAACAACAAAGTGTCATCAGTGTCACCAGGTGAGACATTGGAGACGCGAGTGTCCCTATAACCCTGAAAATGGAGAACTGGAAGTACTAGAGGAGGAAGTTCAGGAAGTTCCAGTCCAAAGGGTGACAGTGATAAAGGGTAATGTGGCCAAAGGGGGGATTTCGGCTCCACGAGCTCAGTTCCCGCAGCCACCAAAGATTACGACAGGAGGAAAGGTCTATAGACAAATGCCTTTGTTCACAGGTAAAGAAGAGTGTTACTACGTTGATCCATTGACGGGACGACGTGTAAGTAGAGAGGAGGACTGTACCCTCGGGGCAGTTCTAGAAGTGGATCAAAGAGGACCGTTTGTTGAGGCTGAAGTGGCAGGGTGTCCTACAACATTCTTGGTGGATACTGGAGCTACTCGATCAACTTTGAGATCGGCAGTGGTTCCAGATCTACCAATGTCGGGGAAAACGAGTCAGGTGGTAGGAGTTGCAAATAAGAGAATGAATAGCCCTTTGACGGAACCAGTATCAGTGAAAATAGGAAACTACACGGATGAACATCAGTTTGTAGTATGTGATTCTAGTCCTGTGTGTCTGTTAGGAAGGGACTTATTGTGCAAACTGAACTGCACAATATACTGCACACCTCAGGGAGTAGAGGTACAGACTACAGACGATGAAGCTACCTTCAAAGTTGTAAATTCGAGAACATGCATAGAACTGTATCCTACCCTGACAGTGGAGGAGCTCCCATGGGATTTACGAGATGCAGTGTCATCAGAGGTATGGGATTTTACTGGAGAAGAGATAGGACTGATCAAAGGAGTAGAACCGGTGAAGATTATGGTTAAACCAAATGCTGAATATCCAAGAACGCCCCAATACAAACTGACCCCGGAGACGATCGCAGGAATAAAACCTGTAATCGACTCTATGATAAAACAGGGAATACTGAAGGAAATCGTGGGAAGTCCATGCAACTCTCCGTTTATGGGTTTGCAGAAACCTAGTGGGAAATTTAGAATAGTGCAGGATCTTCGAAAGATTAACAACATAGTTGTTTCATGTTGTCCAGTGGTACCGAATCCATCAGTGATATTGTTTCAGATACCATTCCAAGCTGAGTGGTTCACAGTGATAGACCTTTGTCAGGCTTTCTTCTCAATCCCATTGGATGAGGAGAGCCAGTATCTTTTTGCTTTTAAGCTGGAAAATCGCGTTTTAACATGGTGTCGTATCCCACAAGGGTATACAGAAAGCCCATCAATTTTCAACCAGCTGTTGAAAAAAAATCTTGAAAGTCTGGTACTGCCGCAGAAATCGGTTCTGGTCCAGTACATAGATGACCTACTTGTTGCGTCAGAAACTGAAGAGGCTTGTAAGACAGATACCATTGCCTTGCTGAACCATTTAGCTGAAAATGGACACAAGGTATCTCCAAACAAATTGCAGTACTGTATGACAGAAGTACAGTACTTGGGTCACAGGATAGAAAAAGGAAAGCGCAAAGTGTCACCTGATAGGATAGAGGCGATAATGAAGATGAACGCGCCTACGACACAGAGAGAGGTTAGGATGTTCCTAGGAATGGTTGGTTATTGTCGACAGTGGATAGCTAACTTTTCACTGAAAGCAAAACCTTTACAAAAACTGACGCACAAGGAGGTGAGTGATCCGGTACCATGGGACAAGGATTGTTTGATGGCATTTCTACAGCTGAGAGAGGACTTGTGTCGTGCTCCGGCTTTGGGGATGCCTGACTATGAAAAACCATTTTCACTTTTCTGTTGCGAAAGGGAAGGTTGTGCTTTGTCAGTTTTGGTACAGATACATGGAAATGCCCGTAGACCAGTTGCATACTTTTCGGCTACCTTAGATCCTGTAGCCGCAGCGTTGCCCGGATATCTCAAATCCGTTGCTGCAACAGGTGTCAGCATTGAACAGTGTGAAAATATTGTCATGGGACACCAGTTAGTGGTGTATGTACCTCATTCTGTAGAACTGTTAATGACCAGGACCAAGACACAGCACTTGACCAGTAGTAGGCTCACGCGCTACGAGCAAGTTATACTTGCTGTGGAGAACGTGACTCTTAAGAGGTGCTCTGTTTTGAATCCTGCTACGTTGATGCCACTTCCAAATGATATTGAAGGTGAGGAATGTGAAGATCACGACTGCCTTGATGTGACTGAACTATGCACGAAGCCAAGACCAGATATCGTGGATGAGCCGTTGATCGACCCTGATGAAATTTTCTTTGTTGATGGCTCATGTTTAAGAGACGATACTGGACGGTTGAGAGCAGCTTATGCTGTTTGCACCATTACTGGAGTTGTGGAAGCCGCTTGCCTGGAAGGAGTACACTCTGCTCAGGCAGCAGAAATCATTGCATTGACACGTGCCTGTATAGCAGGAAACAAAATTAGAGTCACCATCTATACTGATAGCCAATAAGGTTTCGGTGTAGTTCATGATTTTGGGCAGTTGTGGTCTCAGAGAGGTTACATGACCTCCTCTGGTTCGCCTATTCGAAATGGGAAATTTGTGCGACTGTTGTTAGAAGCATTACAAGGTCCAGCAGCAATTGCAATTGTCAAATGCGTAGCCCACACCAAAAATACAGATTTTGTGTCGCAAGGTAATAGATATGCAGACGAAGTCGCCCGTTACTGTGCTGAGCACGGATATTCTTTCACGGAGGTGGAAGTAGGTGGGGCTCAGGAAAAGACAGAGTTAAATATGATGCTAGAAACAGTTGATACTTGGGAGGATTTAAAAGAGATGCAAGAGAATGCACCTGATTCTGAGAAAAAGGCATGGGAAACAGCAGGTTGTGTGAAAAGTGAAATGGACTTCTGGGTTTCAGCAGATGGTAGGGCAGTATTACCTGAGGAATTTGCGAATCCCATGGCACGACAGATACATGGTCCAGTACACTTAGGAAGAGATGCCATGCTGAGGGTATTTAGGCAGACTTGGTATTGCCCTAAGTTTAGGATTAAAGCAGAAGCAGTCTGTAGGAGATGCGTTACTTGTCAACAACTGAACGTAGGGAAAAGAACACCAGTTACAATGAGTCACATTGGGAGGTCTGGGGGGCCTTTCAACAGAATGCCATTAGATTTCATTGAGATGCCAAAAAGCAACCGCCTCAGGTATGTTCTGGTGGTTGTATGCATATTTTCCAGATGGGTCGAAGCATACCCTACACGCAGGTGCGACACTCTCACAGTAGCAAAGTTGTTGCTTAGAGAGTTGATCCCGCGCTTCGGGGTGCCGACCTCTCTGGAATGGGATCGAGGAACTCATTTCAACAGTGAAGTTGTGAAAATGCTTTGCTCTGCACTGAACATTGATCAGAAGTTGCACTGCAGTTATCGACCAGAGGCTTCAGGTATTGTGGAGCAGATCAATGGCACTTTGAAGTCCCGAATAGACAAAGTATGTTCATCGACGTCCTGAAGTTGGCCTGATGCTCTGCCCTTGGTACTCATGAGTATGCGTAGCACACCAGACAGGAGGACAGGTCTCTCTCCACACAAAGTTTTAATGGGGAGGGCAATGAGACTTCCGTCTGTACCAACTACAGGTTTGTTGAATATTACAGATGACCTGATCCTGGATTACTGCAAGGGTCTGTCTGACGCCATTCATTCTGTGTCTCTTCAGGTGCAGGCTGCTGAAATTCCATCTTCAAGAGATCTATGTCACGACCTGTGCCCAGGTGACTGGATCCTGCTGAAGAAGCACGTCCGGAAGAACTGCTTAGACGTGCGTTGGAAGGGCCCCTATCAAGTTATCCTGACAACGAATACCGCTGTGAAGTGTGGAGGGCTGCCAAACTGGATTCACGCTTCCCATACTCAAAGAGTTCCAGCACCCCTGGAAGAAACAGCTCCTCTCACAGATGAAAATCCAGCTGTGGATGGTGAACCACTAGAGGGGATCAGTCAAGCTGTGGGGGTGTCGGAAGAAGTTGGGAGCGCTACAGAACAAGAAGAAGAAGGACAGGACGGCAGTGAAACTGAAGTTGCCACAGAAGGAGAAAGTTGCTGTGAATACGGCTCAGACCCAGATCAAGCCCAGAGTGATCAAGAACTGAATGGGAGGACAAGATACAGGAGAATAAAGCGTGGAGAGGATAGTTGGCCTGAAAGAAGGAAGAGGCCAAGCTTGAAGCCAGCTCCAGAGAAAACTCTTGCCCCTGTATCTGAAGACTCGGATTTGGACGAAAGTGCACAAGGACAGGAACAGGAAGGTCCGAGAAGATCGAGGAGGGTGCGAGTGCCTTGCAGAAGATACGCTACTCCTGAGTGGACCTACCTCGCTGCAGATGTCCAGTGTACAAGGAACTGGGAGGGTGAGGGAAGTGACCCTGATCAGTACTGACCCCCATCATAACCGTGGCAATAGTGTTGTTGATACCGGGAGTGGAAGTCGAAGGGTTGCTGACACTCAATATCCCCTATCCTCCTTATCTGAGTGCAGAGGTAGTCCCAATTTTTAAAAAGGGTAGTCGGGATTTACCAGGAAATTACAGGCCAATAAGCCTTATAGACTCGACCCAGAAGGTGGCGGGAAAAGCAACTCTACTGGACTACGGCAACGCCCTCTACGCCGGAACCACCGCCAAGCTCCAGAAGAGACTCCAACGGATCCAGAACGCCTCAGCCAGACTCATCCTCGACATCCCACGACACAGCCACATCTCCGGACACCTAAGAGACCTGCACTGGCTCCCGGTCAACAAGAGAATCACCTTCCGTCTCCTCACCCACGCACACAAAGCCCTACACGATCAAGGCCCGAGCTACCTCAACAACCGCATCAACTTCTACGCTCCCAAACGACACCTCCGATCAGCCAGTCACGCCCTCGCCGCCGTCCCCCGCATCCGAAGAACGACAACAGGAGGAAGGTCCTTCTCCTACCTGGCTGCCAAGACCTGGAACTCCCTCCCGACCGACCTGCGCCTGACCCAAGACCACCTCGCCTTCAGGAAGAAGCTCAAGACCTGGCTGTTCGGGCAGTAGCAGCACCCCCCCCTAGCGCCTTGAGACCCTCCGGGTAAGTAGAGCGCTCTATAAATGTCTATGATTGATTGATTGAATTCTAGGGAGGATTCTTTTATGGGTGGATGACAACCACATTTTGTCCGAGATGCAGGCTGGGTTTCGCTCAGGTACAGGAACAATTGAACAAGTCTTCAGACTCCTGTTACTATATTGGAAGGTGGTGGTGCTGGGCAAGGGCAGTCTTTATCTGGCCTTTATAGACCTGAAGACTGCCTTTGACCTAGTTCCTCGGGAGGAACTTTGGAGGGTGTTGTATGGTCTTGGGATGCCCCCTTACATCTTGAACCTCCTCATGAAATTGCATAATGCCAACTATGCCCAGGTTAGATGGGGTTTGAATGGGGAGAAGACCGATAAGATCCGGGTTGATAGGGGTGTTCGGCAGGGCTGTGTTCTAGCGCCCACCTTATTCTCGCTCTATGTGAATGGGGTGGTAGAGCATCTGCTTGAAGAACCTGCAGACGCCCCCACATTGGGTGGCGTCAAGATCCCAACCCTGTTGTTTGCCGACGACACCCTTCTCATTTCAAAGACTCCCCAAGGCCTCCAGAAGCTCCTGAACCGGTTTCAGGATTTTTGTGTAAACAGAGGACTTGTCATAAATGTGGATAAAACTAAATATCTAGTCATGCACCCTCCCAGGAAATTTGGTAGCCCCCCCCATCCTGAATTCTATCCCTCTTGAAAAAGTTTCAGAATTTGATTACCTGGGAATACGTTTGAGTGATGGTATGAATTGGACTTCCCACATTAATAAAATGACCTTGGGTCATAAAAGGGTGGGGGGAGCCTTGTTAAAGGAGTATAATAATTCATCTAAACATTGTGTAGCTCCGATAATTGATATATACAAGGCTAGAGTAGTATCCGCATCACTTTATGGAGCAGAGTTATGGGGTCTGGGAAACATGGAGTCTCTGTCTAAGGCGGAGAATAAATTTATCAAGGACCTATTGGCAATCCCGACGAGCACCCCGACAGTCCCGGTGCTTATGGATGCGGGCTGTAAACCAATCAAGGATTTGGCCCGCCTCCGGCCTCTCTTACTGTGGGCCCGCCTGTGGAGGGTCCCGGAACTAAAATCCTATGCAGACGGGCTGGTAGAGGTAATGCATTCGGATGGCTGGCAGAAGATTAAATGGCTAAGGGACATTAAACACCTGCTTGGGGACCTGGGATTGGGTTCATGCTGGTCCACTCACTCAGCTCCCCCGAAGGAGTCCCTGAAAAAAATATATTGGGAATGGGTTTTCTCAAAGCTTATCAGCAATCAGCATCACTGCAATTCCACCGCAGCCTACTTGAGATTAAAAGATGTTGTTGCCTTTGAACCCTATCTGGACATTATTACCATCCCAATGGGCCGGGCCCTATATATTAAATTCAGACTAGGGACCCTCCCCCTAGCCGATCTCCTCTCTAGATGGAACCTGAACAAGCTGGTATCACGTAACTGTGCCCTGTGTACTGACAGACCCGAAACCGTGGCACACTTCCTCCTTGAATGTCCGGACTATGTGCGCCCCAGATCCTATTGGCTCAAACCACTTTGTAAAGCGATGGGTATTCGTCAGCATTCAGTGGCTTTACGTATTTTACTGACTGATACAGCTCCTTTTATTGTTTGCGCTGTTTCCAAATTTTTAAAATGGGCCTGGTTGATTCGCTTAAAAAGACTGTCTATATCGATTTAATGCCTTTTTAAATTTATTTAACATGTTCCATAGTCATTTTTACTGTTTTCTATGTACAGTCTATGTTTTATGATGTGCTGTTTTATATATTTTTGTGTAACGCTTTTATGATATAAGCATATCGAAATAAAGCTATCAACCAACCAACCAACCAACCTTATCTGAGTAGAATAAGAGACCTGGTTTTGAACAGAATAGATTTCCCGACTTGTTGTCCAAGAAGGTCAATACTTGGGGAGGTCCTTCTTCGTTTGGAAATATTAGAAGCCGTGATTAGAGTCGCTGGAACACGTATAATTTCGGATTGCTAAAAGACTGTGTGAAAGACTTTGTAAATAAACCAATTGAGAGATAACCTAGCGCCAAGTGGAAGAAGAAGAAACTAGGGACTTCCATTAGAGGACGGAGAAGGGCTAGGGTTGTCTGTTGCTATAGAACACAAAGACTGATCTTGCGGAAAAGATTATCAGCTTCCAGGTGTGGTTCGACAAGAGACATTGTGCTGTGAAAGAAAACTGGAACTACACTGTTTGAGATCATGGAGGTTGGCAACCCGAACCGCAGGGCCAAATGTATAGTAGGCACACTTTTAGTGGGAGTGATTTTTCTTATAGCTTTAGTAGTTACTATATCATATGTAGTGGGACATGAAAATGAAGAAAAGGCTGCAAAGGAAGCTAAAATTTTATCGACACAGAAACCTACTATTGTTGGTAAAAAGGGGGACAATTTAGAGAAAGATAAAGCTTTACTAGCAGCAGAGACTCGTAGGTTACATGTAGATGAATCGCAGGGAAATTTTAAATCAAATGCATATGCTAAACTTCTTTATGAGTATATTGATACCATGGAGGCTAAGAATTGCTATGTGTGTATGAAATTGCCAGCCTTTGTAGACGAAGGTATCAGATATCATCATCTTCCATTGACTTATGGAATCACATGTAGTTTGTTGCTGAGCATATTTTATGAACGTGATGGGTTTGAATACTATTTCTCGAATTTCGATGCTATTTTACCTGAAGTGCCGAACTACAAGCATTTAAATAAGTGGGATTATTATAAGAGTGAACACAGATTACAGAAGTTTTTCTTTCCCTGGAAAACATTAGATACTTCACATGCCCGAAGAAATAATTTGACTTGTAAAGTGTCAGAAATTGAGAAAAAGTTTGTAGGGCAGGTGGATGATCGATACAGGAGACAGAAGATTTTGAAAGCTTCAGGTCAATGGAAAACAGATTGGACCGAGGAAGAAAGGGCACATCAAAGAAAGGGTAGCAACGGTCCAATAGCTTTGGATCGAGAGAAAAAGGGGAAACTGTGTATACATAGGGGTGAAACCTATTATGAGAATGTGTTTGTGGGAAAAGTAAGTTGTGAACATGCTTTCCAATTAGAATACTATTCGAAGGACTTCTTGAAAGAAATGCAGGTGATCCCAAATGTATATTTTGTCTGTGGAAGAAATGCATACGTGAAACTACCAGATAATTGGTATGGATCATGTTATTTGGCAATTGTCTTCCCCAAAATATACCATGCTGAGGATTTGGAAATTATAGAGGGAGGAACTCAAGCTAGAGGAAGAAGGGATGTAAGCGCTGAGGAGGTAGTTGGAGACGTATTTGGTGCTATGTTTCCTATTTTAGGGATAGCACTAAATGATGTCAAGATTAGAAGATTAGCAACAGTTGTAGATAGGTTGTCCGCCAGTACTGCTAGATCACTAATGCTGGTGGAGGGAGAAATGCAATCGATAACGGCAATGGTTCTTCAGAACCGACTTGCTCTAGATGTTCTGTCAGCCAAAGAGGGAGGAGTCTGTAAGGCTTTAAAGGTCCAGGAATGTTGCACTTACATTCCAGACAACTCAAAACCTTTAGAAAAGTACATTCGGAACATTACTGAAATACACCATGAAATTGAGGATTTGACAAAGGTAACAGTGTGGGAAAAAGTAGGTCAAGGAATGGGTAAAGTTGGAGGTTGGTTTGCCAACCTAGGAAAGAGTATCATTTGGTACATACTGAAACCTATCATCATAATAGTGATTTGTATAATCACCTTGTGGGGATTGGTGCGGCTGTATCAATGGTATAGATCAAACAGGTTGCAAAGAACCATGAGAAGGCAAGAGAGGAGATTGACTACGATGCAGGATAATCAGTGTAGGAGTCTAAAGGCTCTAGAGATGATGAAACGAGGGGGTACTGCAACGACTTCAGTTTGACTCAGTCCATACCTCAGGGATGGTGTTGTAATGGTGATGACTACTAGAAGTCATCAAAGGGGGGATTGAAAGAGCGCAAATCAAGAAAATTATAGAAGTGCACCATATTTACAAGCACGTTGTATTAGTTTAGTAAACCTTATATAAGAGTGTCGAATTTATAGAGTGAAAATACATAATAGTGTTTAATTAGAATAGAATACTTATATAGAGTGTGAAAAGCTAATGTAGATGTTTTTAGAGATGTTGGAATGATGTTGAAATCCCATGTTATGTGGCTGTCGTGGAAGAAAATGTAATACTGCAAACGTAGAAATGTGTAGGCCACATGGCAGTTCACATAGAGTACAAGATGCTGTTACACTCTTACGCGATGGTGGATTTCAATATTATTGTAATTCAAAGTATTATTGATCCTAGAACTGAATATGTTTTATAGACGTTTCATATAATCACTGTGTGTAATAAGTTAGAATACTGTTTAACAAAGAAATTAAATGTTTTACAGAGTGCACAGGCCCGTTCATGTAATTCTAATAGGCCTGAATAGACAAAGTCATTTCGTTTGATCTGTATGTGCTTGTTAGAGAAAGGTCGTGTTAGGCACAAACTGTGGAGCCTGTTCGAATGGTTTACGACTTAAAGATATGGTGGAGGCCGGAATTTGGGGCCCACAGTACAAGTGTCTGTTTGCAGGTGCGAGGAGGTTCTAATCAAGAGAGTGATGAATAGACTTTTGTTGAAGAGAGCCAGGCACAGGCCTGGAGGAGTCTTCAGGAATTTCCTGGGGGTACCGTCTTGTCGGAGAGGAGCCTGGGAAGCAAGGTCAACGCTAACGATGGGCCTAGAGGAGTACCAGCATGGAGCATACCAGAACCAACACCACGTGAGGGGTGTCTCTAAGGGGCGTCTCCAAAGGGCGTTTCTATTGTAAATGTGATTTTGTATTAGGGACAGTACCCCTGGGTGGAGTTAAGGCAGATGATCTGAGGAACCTAAGAGAGCGGATGGGTAGGCAGATAGGGAACTACGAAACATCGTTTTTTGAAACAAAGACTAAGAGAAGTGTGTGTTCTTCTTTGGAAGTCACCACTGCTGACACCTTTTTAGGTTAAGAGCTTGCTAAGTAGGGATGTCACTTAGTCTAGTGTAGGGACAGTCTAATCTGATTTCTTTCCTTTCTGTAAATGACTCATAAGCTACAGCTTGTGTCTATTCTTGCAACTTTGATGATTTTTGAATTGGTTTTGGTAATATTCTTCTGCCGACTAAGAGCATTTAGAAAATTCATGTTTGTATTGATACCCGTATATCTTTTGAACCTTATATTGAGATGTTTGTATCTCCAGTTAAGTTTGGCTTTGTAATAAACTTTAAAACTTTTTAAGCTTCAGTGGTTCTTTAGAGTGGAGTAAGTCATTAACTGATTGACCTAGTAGTGGATTGCCTTTTACTCTATGACAGGTACCAACGGTTCAGTCGACCGGAGTCGGGATCTAGATCTATAACAATAGACCAGAAATCCCGCGTTAACAGTAGCATTGGCATAGCCAATAGGTCTCGCTTTTGGGGCCTTATAATGTTTAGCCATGCGACTGTTGATGTTGTTGCACCCAGGATATTGTGTTGGATAACTAAACACATATAATGTCCCAAATGCGAGACCTATTGGCTATGCCAATGCTTGTTAAAAGTGTTACTGGAGGACCCTCCTCAACCCCCAAAAATAACCTTTGAAAAAAACTTAGGCTCACACTCACAGCTATTACGCTTTGTCCAATGAGGGGCATACATTTACACACCACCACTTTCCAATTGTATTATCAAAAGATTATGGCGTAACAATTAACAAACCATAATAGGTTCAACAGTTAGAAATGAAGGAGTTGAGAGTTTAGGTCGTTTAACAGAGAAATACAGAAAACCTCGTGGATCATCTGTACAGTGGGCTAGCCCACGACTGCTTTCACTTGCCACTGGAAAGGCAGCGAACTCCTGATAGCACAGTGATTTGTGGTGGAAGATAAGGGCGCACCGAAACTGGGGAGAGAAACCCGCAGAGGGGAATGCGCGATGTAGATAAAATAATTGCACGGCTTATGCAAGCAGCGACATAGCTATATAGTTGTCAATGTTTCCAGTAATAAGAGGTAGCTTGGCAGTAGCTTTTCATAAATCATATTTCTTTTACGTGCCCACAAGTATGCTGAAAATATGTCGAGCGGCTTGTCAAGGTGAAAATGTACCACCCACACAGATTCCTCAGGTTTTTATTTGTTCAGGGTTACCTGTGGGGAACACAGAAGGAAATGGCATGTGTCAGGTATTCAAGACTGCAGCTCGAGAACCGTGACACACACTACTAAAGTCAAGGAAATGTTTTATTTCTGTTTTTCCGTATCTCCTATCTCAGTGGATTTCTTCAAGTGTGGAGGGTGGTGTTATATATACAGTCTTAACATCGCAATAACAACTGAGCACCTTGCTGCAAAGAGCTCCTATAGCCAGTGGCAGTGGAACAATCAGAGCCTGGACACAGACACCAATGTTACAGCACTGAAGTCCAAGGGGTTTTGACAAGTGCAAGCGTCAAACAACGAACAAGTGTACTAGCAAATGTATTCAGCAAAAAAGTGGTAAGTAAGTAGATTGCAGCCTGTAGTGCATTTTGCAGCATGGTGTGGTCGCAAAGGGTTGTTTATAGACTGCACATGTCCCATTGAAAAGGCCACAAAATTTGCACAGATGTACAGTTTTACTGATAAAACTATATAGTGCACAAACGATAATGTGTGGATTTGACGATTCTTATAGCTCAACTGAGTGAGGAATCACACGTTAATTAAACACAAGGGGGGCTAGCATTATAGCATGAACTTTTATTCACTCCTTCTGAGCAGAAACCTTAGAAATCTTCCAAAATAGAACTTTAGAACATCACAATGAACCAAGAACTCTTATGCCCAGATGCATCAAGCACCCATTCTGCGACTTCTAATTTGCGAAAAATACCGAATCGCAAATAGGAATTCGCAGAATGGATGCATCAAAAATTGCAATAAAAAAATGCGATTCGCAATCGGCTGCAATCGCCGAATGCGAATTTCCTAAAATCGCAGAAAAATCGCAGAATCGCCTTTCTTCCTACCCAAAATTGCGATTTTGCAATTACCGAAATCGCAAATTGCGATCTCTCAAATTGCGAGATCGCAAAAACAGTAAGTCGCATTTGAGAACAATGATGACATCACAACCAGGAAATAGCCAGTTCCCTCACTCATTCTGAACACAGAGCTGGAGAGAGGAAGAGGCACAGCAGTGAGCTCCATCAGACCCACCCTGCAGCCCCACTATAGGACAAACATCAAACTCCAGAATGTCCCAGGATGCAGAAGGAGCCAGTGCAACTGGCAGGAAGCGAAAAATAAAATTTTTAGAACAGGAGCTGGAGTTCCTGATCCAAGGAGTCAGCAGGGACCATGATCGCCTCTTTGGGAAGGAATCCAGGAAGGTGCCTGAAGCAGACAAGAGGCGCATTTGGCAGCGCATCAGGGCGAAGGTGAACTCTGTGGGAGTGACCTAGCGCTCAAATGATTTTTTTTTTTGGTCCTCATCTCACCTATCAAGCCTCTGCGGGTCTTACAAAGCCACTCTTACGATCTGTGGTCCTTCCGGCTTACCGCACTCGCTTGGGTCATCCGACCGATCCCTTTTGTGAGGGAACTTGGTGTAATCATTAGACCAATTATATTAATCTTAAATGATGGCCCCAACTCACAAAAGGATGCCAGCTGTTTAATGGCTTATTTTCTGCGCTCTCATATTCCAGACGAGCCATGGCAAATGAGGCCTTGAGCCAGTCCTCCCTTTTTGGTGGTAGGGGATCTTTCCACTTCTTACAGATTTCCCTCCGGGCCAGCAATACCAAGTAAATTAATAAACCTCTGTTTTTCTGAGAGAGGGTCTGACAGAATCGGCCATCATCTCCAAAAAAGACCAATGACATGTTGATATGAATATTGGTGTTAAAAATAACTCGAATAGTGTCGCCCACCTCTGTCCAAAATGTTACCAGTTCTGGACACTCTAAAAAAACATGTAGGTCATTAGCTAGGGGTAGCAGGCATCTTGGGCATTTAGGGGGTGGCTCTGGGGCAAACTTGGCGATCTTTGCGGGAGTATAGTAAAGTCTTTTGATGACGAAGAAATGGTTCTTTTTCAAACAGGCAGGTTTGACATATTTATACAAGACATTTAATGAGGGCTCATATAAGGACTCTATTGATGGGCCCAAGGGGGGTTTGAGTCCACACCACCGCTAAAGTGGGGACCTCAAGATCTTCAACTTCCATCAAGTGGTTATACCAGACTGAGATTTCCTTCTTAATTGGGAGAGTGGATTGCCACAGCCCTTCAATCTCCCCATTCCCACTGACTTCCCAATTTTCTGCGTCATACCATGACACCAACTGTAGGTATTTGAATCTAGAAAACCCTGGCCCAATCTTTTGCTCTTAGGTATTCCCATGGGTGGATCCCCCCAGAGTCTACTAGCTCGGCCCAGGTAGTGATGCCCGCCCTTCTTATAGGCAACGCCAAACTGTCTCTGAGGCATCCCGGTGTTCCCGGTGTATCCCAAACAGGGACATTGTCCGAATAATACCCTATGCCTCAGCTACATCTAAGCCTATACCATAGCTCCAAGGCCGCCCTCAAAACCTTCAGACGTACCCGCTTAAAAAATGTTGGGGATCCAAACTTATATAAAAATGCCTCACCGCCTCCTCCTCCTTCCGCTCTCGCCATTTCTCCTAACAGCCTGCCCCAAGCTGACTCCTCTGGTTTGACAAGTAGCATCCGGATGCTTTTAAACTGGAATGCTGCTGCATATAGCCTAACATCAGGAAGGGCTAGCCCGCCTTTCTTTACTCTGCGTCTGAGTTTTTTCCATGCCAATCGGACCCCCTTATCTCCCCACACAAAGCTCCCGATCTTGCTCTGCACCTTACTTAGGCTTTTTTTCATGAAGGTTAATGGTATACAGGAAAATAGGTAAGACAGCTTAGGAAGAATGACCATCTTTACCAAATTGGTTTTTTCATAAATGGTTAAGGGAAGGTTCCTCCATCTACTAAAGAGGCTTTCTATTTCTTTAATGACTCTGTTGAGATTAATCTGAGGTATTTTTCCAAATCCTTGACAATATAGATCCCCAGATATCTCAGCTCTGTGCTGACCCTTCCTGTCCACTCCAAGTTCCAGCACATCACCTCTGTCTTTGTTTTATTAACTAAATATCCAGATAGGGATCCAAATTCCCCCATAAGCTCCTCTACCCTCGGAATCACTGCCTCGGGGTCACTCGTATACAGTATTAGTTCAGGGCTATTTTAGTACTATATCGTTCAGATCTAAAAGGATAAATTAAATCGTCCAATCTCATCGCCTGTGCCAGTGGTTCCATATATATATGAAATAAAAAAGGGCCGAGATCAGACAGCCCTGCCTGGTCCCTCTCTGGATATTGAAGCTCGATGTTAATAGCCCATTTAGAAGGATTCGGGCGGAGGCACCCTGGTAACAGTTCTGCAAGGTTTGGATAAAGATAGAACCAAACCCCATTGCTTGCAGAACCTCCCAAAGGTACACCCAACCGACTCTATCAAAAGCCTTGGCCGCGTCTAAAGCAACTACGGCCAAGGGTTCAGTCCTCTGAATGGCCAGATCTATATTGCCTATTAAGAGCTGCGTCTGTTCCTGAATATGTCTTCCTGCAACAAACCCTTTCTGATCCGAGTGTATTAACTTCGGAATCAATTTTGCCACACTCCCTGCCAATATGCCCATAAAGATCTTTTAATCAGCATTCAGCAGGGAGATTGGACGGTAGATGTCTGCCTTTTTAGGGTCCTTACCGGGTTTTAAAATCAAAACGATTGTTGCCTCCTTCCAAGACTTGGGCACCCTTCTGGTTGGACAGTAGACTGAGTTAAAAGTAACCCCCATTGCAGTTATCAACTCCTCTGCGAGGAGTTTATAAATTTCACTCAGGAGTGAGTCTGAGCCTGCAGCTTATTTATTCTTAGATTTTTTGATTTGATCGGCTATCTCCTCTAGAGTAAAGGGAGCATCTAGTTAATTCCTACTTTCTTCCGACGGGGAGCGGAGATGTTTATTACTCAGAAATGACTGAATAGCACTCGGTAAAGGTGCAAGATCCTCTCTATATAGTTGATATTGATGATCAGTTCTTTTATATAATTCCTGGCGCGATCAGTTCTCGCTTTCCCAGCGCTCAATTGATGAGCTAAAGAAGAGGTGGTATGACCTCAGAGGCCGTGCAAAAGAACGCATAGCAGAGAGGCTGGGGCAGCAACATGCCATGGGAGGAGGAGACCCCACAGTTGCGGACAACACTCCACTTGAGGACCTTGTGGAGGATACCATAAACACAGCAGCCTGCGTGGGGGTCACTCGGCTGGACACCTCCTGACCTGACCTGTCTCGCTCTCTTTGACCACCTCTTCCCCTCCCTACTCCCCTCCTCTGCTACCAGGTTTTCCCCTGACTCTCCATCTAGCTCCACCCATTACTCCCTTTCTCCTCCCCTGACTTCCCTACACTCCAATAGGCTGCACCCTCGGGAGGCACAGGTCAGCCCTCCTCCCTCCCCCTCCCTTGTGCCGCCCTCTCCCTGTCTTCGCACTTAACAGTATGCCCCCCTTCATCACATCAGCCTTACCACTAGCTAATACGCTCATTGTCCACCAGTACTCCAATCTCATCTCCTCCCCCCTATTCCTACCTGCTACTCCCTTTTTTAGTCCACCCCTCCGCCACCCTCCTCCCCAGCTAACTTTCCTTATGCTCCCCTCATTCCTCACTCTCCCCCTCTTCTCTACCCCCTCCTCCCCTCGCTTCTTACCCCGATTTCTTCACAATCCCATTGCATCTCTCTCCTTCTCCCCACTCCGCCAGCAATGCTGTGCTGCCCCCTTTACCCCCTGGTAACCCTTTCCATCCCCCTCTATCAGGCCCAACAGAACAATTTCCTTTCTTCAACTTCCCCTTCTCCCAACCCCCCCCACTCTGCCAGATGCCGGTTCCCTCACAGCCACCTCTCCTAACCAACAGGACCTCTCCAACCACCTCCCCTCTTTTCCTCCCAAACCTCCTACACTCCTATGACACCTCACAGTCCTCCCCTCTCCCTCTCCTTCTTCCCCACCGCCTTGATTCGCACCCATCTCCCCCTAAATATGTCCTAAATTCCTTTCCTTCGTGCAACACCAACAAAGACAACTCTCCCTTCACCTCTGATACACCAACCCCCGCTCTCAACCTCCACCTTTCCCTACCTATGAACCCTATACCCCAACTCTCCTCCTGTCCCCCCACCGCTCCCTGCCTTCCACCACCTATTTCACCCCCTCCTTTTGCCATTGAGACACCCAACCTTCCGTGCTCTGCCCTACTCTCTCTTGAAAATAAGCTATGCTCTCTTATCACCTCCATCTCCCAGCTTGTAGCTTCCATTTCACTTTTAAGCTCTAAGATTTCAACTTTCCCATTCACCTCAACTCCTTTGGAAAACTCTCACCTTCCCACGAGATACACCTCGCCCCCTCACCCCATCATAGCCAAGCATAACCTGTCTGCAAACATCGTTCACTCACACAAGCCCCTGAACGCCACCCTTCTTTAACCAGCATCTCTGAGTAACCCAACTATCTACACTATTCCGACCATCTCCTCTGTCAGAACCAAGCATCCACCTAAACTTTCCCGTGCACCCCCGTATAGGTATAATATCCCTATCGCCCTTCTTATCCCAAGTGCCCCCGTCACCAAAATAGTCTCGACAGAGCTCCGCTGTCTGCTCCACAACTGCAGATCTGCAATAAAACACAATCTCGAAATCTCTGATACCATCACCCTTCACAATATTGATCTGTTCTTACTAACAGAGACCTGGTTCAACGATACCTCTCACTCTATGTTTTATCTCCTATTACCCACAGGCTATTCTATTTTCAGGAATGACAGACCTATCAAAGTTGGGGGAGGTGTTGCAGTCATCTTTAGAAACTCCCTTCAACTGAAGGCTTTTCCTATCAGCGCCTTCCGCACTTTTGAATGTCTATCTCTTGAGCTTCAACTACACCACCGCTCACCCCTCAGATTCCATATCATATACCGCCCACCTGGCAGCGGCCCTTCGTTTATGGAGGAACTCACTGACTTCATCAGCGACCAATACACACAAAGTGACAATCAGACCTTCGTGGGTGACTTCAATCTCCACTGGGGCTCCCTGCAAGACTCTTCCGTGAACTTGCTGGCCACCTTCCTCTCTACAAACGATCTTATCCAACACTGCACGGAATGAACACACTCCAAGGGCCATGTTATTTCTAAAGCAGGCATGCTTTCTATCGCTACCCCTATTCATGCAGACTGGTCTGACCACCTCCTCATTCCATTCTCTCTTCACCTAGCACACTCTATAACTCTTGGCCAACCTAAGAGGGCTACCTCCTGGTTCCGTGACACTAAAAATATTGACACTGTTTGCCTCTGTGAATCAGCTTTGCTGTCACTTCCAAGGCTAGACCCGAACCTAGATGTTGATGATCTCACCTCCCAATGCCTCTCAGTCCTTGCAGTCGAAATCAATAGCGTCGCTCCTCTCCAAAGCAAAAAGAAAAGGCCCATTCCCTCAGCACCTTGGTTCAAGAAATCCCTATATGAAGAATGGAAGCACCTAAGAATCCTGAAGAAACAATGGAGGCAAGCACCCTCCATCGATAATTTGGCCACGCTTCGTTCAGCAAGATCCAAGTACCACAAGCACACCTTCCTTGGGAAAGCATCACACTTTAGAACCCTCCTTGACTCAGCCAAAAATAGACCCAAAAAACTATTTGATCTCATCAAGAATACTAACTGCTCTCCCTCAACCTCCAAGTTGGAGGGTTCTACAAAGAAAGCTGCGGATATCGCTGTATTCTTTGACGAAAAAGTGAAATCACTTGTGGATCAAGTCGCTCATCCTACCCCTCCAGAGGAGCGCAAATCACTAGCCATTTGGCAGAACTTCGACCCCATCTCTGAAGATGTCCTCCTAAAGTGCATCCTCGAAACAAAGCCCTCCAACCATTCTCTCCACCCTATCCCTAGTGCCATTGCCGTTGAATTCTATACCCATTCTCTTCCCTATTGGACCACTCTGGTCAACCTCTCCCTCTGTCAAGGCTCCCTTCCTGTTCCCTTCAAAACTGGGCAGGTCACCCCTCTGCTTAAAAACCCCACTGCTGATGCGAATGACCTCAACAACTTCCGCCCCATCACTACCCTACCCTTTCTTGCGAAGATCACAGAAAGATGTATTGCGAAACAACTTTCTCGTCATATCAAGGACAATGATCTTCTTGACAATTTTCAGTCCGGCTTCATCCAAAACTGCTGCACTGAAACAGCCCTGCTTAAGTGATTGATGACGCGCTGCAGATACTCGATTCGGGGGTTCTTGTCTTCTAATTCTCCTTGACCTTTCGGCAGCCTTTGACACTGTCGATCACAACACCCTCCTCAACACTCTTCAACAGAGAATGGGCATGGAGGGCACTGTGCTTAAATGGTTTGCTTCCTTCCTTTCTGATAGATCCCAAATGATCAAAATAGCGGACAGTCTTTCATCTCCTTTGGCGGTGGGTCAAGGTGTTCCTCAAGGCTCTATACTTGCACCCACATTGTTCAATCTCTATTTGGAACCTCTGGGAAATCTCCTAAGTAAATCTGGGGTCCACTATCATCTCTACGCAGACGACACTCAAATCTACCTCAAGGTTGCCTCCACTCACGATCTCTCCGTTCTAAGCTCTACTCTCGACTCCATTCAAAACTGGATGTCAACACATCAACTGATTCTGAATCCCTCCAAAACTGAATTCCTCCTCCTCTCCTCCTCACTTTCTCCTCCCCGGTTCAATCATGGATGGACCAGATGAATCTGCTGAAAAATAAACCCATCATTGTCGACAGCGCAAAATCCCTTGGTGTCATACTTGACACAAAACTCAATCTATTCTCCCACATTAATTCAATTGCAAAGTCTGCTCGATACCAACTGCGCCTTCTTTGGGGGATTTGTCGCTTCTTCCCGGAGCATGACCTTAAAACCCTGGTCCAATCTCTGGTCCTCTCAAGACTGGACTACTGCAATTCTCTTCTGACTGGCCTCCCCAAATCCCACCTGTCCCCCCATAAGTCTGTTCTCCATTCAGCAGCTCATTTCATTTATGGGGCCAAAAGAAGCGACCACATCACATCCATGTTATCCACCCTCCGCTGGCTTCCCATCGAGGCAAGATCTATCTACAAGACTGCCTGCATTACCCACAAAGCCTTGAACTCCTCCTCTCCGCGCTACCTGGCGAATAAACTGAAACTCTCTGGAGGCTCTAGACCATTACAAAATGTGGAAAATCTACTGCTTGAACCTCCCACTTTCAAGACGGAAAGATCGATGGCGCAATCCTTTTCAGGCAGGGCATTGAGAATCTGGAACTCCCTTCCGCCTCAACTCCGGACCACCACCTCATCCCAGGCCTTCAAAACTGACCTCAAAGTTCTCCTCCTTCAAAGACACATCCAAATGTAATTCATGGCCTCTCTATTATCTGAAGGAAGTCCTTCCATTTTAGAAAAATCTACTTTACATGACTATGGAAGTGCCTTCCCAGTGTGTTCTGCCAGTTATTGCAGTATTATCCTTCTGCATGTGTTTGGTACTCGTTTGTAACATGCACACGTCACTTTTCTCTTGTAACACACTGTTTTCTACCTCTTACATTTTGTTTGTTTTCGCTACCTGCACAAGTACCACCAGTGCCTACGTAACGTTTGTTCTTGTGTTTGAGTGTCCTCCATATATTGCAGTATTATACCTCTATGTGTACTTTGTACGCTTTTGTAACCTGCACACATGTCACTTTTTTCTCCTGTAATGCACCGTTTGCTACCTCTTGTATTTTGTTGGTTCACAATTGTCACTTTTGCCTCATTTAATGTAACGTTTGCTTTTGTAATTTGGTCACTTGTAATGTTCTCATGTATCAGTTCTGTTCCTTTTGTGAAGCGCTCTGACACCTTCGGGTAAAGTCCGTGCTATATAAAAATGCATAAATAAACACAACAATCCCAAGGTAAGAGCCATGCAACTGCGACCCCGTCCCCTAACAATGCCCATGCTCCCAGAGCTAGACATTTGATAACCCCAGTAATGCAGGCCATGCACATCAGAAACGCCATATTGCATTGGGGGACCTGTAGTGTGACAATAGTTCCCTGATAGCCACACACCAGCCAAACCTGTCAAATGAAACATATCCCTAAAGCCAGTCAGGGAATGCAAGCCTGCATGCATGTTGCAACATCCCATGTGCAAGATACCTATCATTAATCATGCACCCATTTACATCACAGGTGCTGCAGAACAACCCAGCACAGACAGAGAGGCACTCCAAATTGAGGAAAACCCTGAGGACACCGAGGGAAAGAGCCATCCTGCCCCACGACCTGGACCATCACAACCACCAGCACCAGTACCACCACCTCCCCGTGCGGACAGGGCCACCCCTGCAGCCACAGGAGGACAGCAACCACCCCATGTGACACCCATCGCAGTGGTACAGGCCACACCACCACCCAGGAGGCAGACACAGCGCACAGCCACTGTGCGGTCGCAGTCCAGTGGCCTGATGAGGCAGCAACGCAACATGGCAACACGCGCTGGCAGGGGCAACATGTCCAAGATCCAGGGCTGGGTATAGAACGCCGGATGCTAGCTGTCCACCAAAAGCAGGCACGGCACATGGCAGCTATACAGCTGCAGCTTTATAAGACTGCGCGCAATGGGAGCCAGCTCACGGAAATCGTGCAGGTGTTGACGGCTGCAGTCAGGGAGAACAGCCAAATCATGGTGTCACAGCAAGACATCACCCGCCGCCGCCACTGCCAGCTGCTGACCCGGCTGTCAGCATATACCAGATCAAACCACCTGATCGGTAATGCAGCCTCCCAACTTTCACGGCGGTCCCTGGCGATGCAAATTTAGATGGTGCAGTGCTGCCAGGATGTTGCTAAGGCATTGGAACAGGTCACAACCGCTGTCCAGAATCAGCAGGCGTGTGGCCATGGCCATGCAAGGGGGGGCGGTGATGCCAGTGAGGGCACATCCAGTCTGAGCACCCTGTCCGTGCCGGTGGTACCCGAACGCCGCCGCAGCACCAGGCCCAGTGCAGCATCACAGGCCAATACTGGCGAGGAGGATGTGGAGAGGTGACTGGGTGCGTCCGGCCGGAGGCGCCAGTGATTGCATGTACTCTAGCAGCAGTGCCATGCTGATATGACAAGCACGCCTGCTTCGCTATCATGGGGCTGTATGAGGAAATACAGTTTTCGTGTATTGTGAAAAAAAAGTGTAAGAAATAATTTTTGTCCAAAAAATAATACGAATTTATTTCAAACGTAAATCCGACTCATGTCATTATTTCATTTGGAATGCATGAGAGCAGTGTTGTGTGAGGGGTATGGGTGCACTAGAAATAGTTCATTGTGATGTTGTTGTGGTGCCTGTGTCCTTCTGCAGGATTCTCCCCGTGTGCATGATGCACATGTGTAGGTGGGCGGTTGTCCCCCTCCGACTCACTGCCAGAGATCTCCAAAGGTATCCTCCGCTTGGTAGCAATATTGAGGAGTATGGCACACACGGCCACGATGCGGCAGCAGACCTCAGGCTGGTATTTGAGGGCCCCACCAGTCTTATGTAGGATGCGGAATCGGCTCTTTAACAGCCCAAATGTACGTTCAATGGAATTTCTAGTGCGAATGTGTGCAGCATTGTAATGCCGTTCCTGTGGTGTGGCAGGGTTGATGTATGGGGTGAGGAGGTACTCACAATCAATCAATCAATCAATCAATCATGCCATTTGTATAGCGCACTACTCACCCGGAGGGTCTCAAGGCGCTTGGGGGGAGGGGTATGCTACTGCTCGAACAGCCAGGTCTTGAGTTGTTTCCTGAGCTGTAGGCGCTGTCACCTGAAGGAAAGGAGCTGAGGGTCAATGCCCGTTATGCGCAGCTACATGGTCTTGACGTACTGTATGTGGGCATGTGTACTTACCTAGGAGTTGTCCTTCGCCAAAGTCACCCCTGGCCAAGTGGGTGTGTATGCCACTGTGCCGGAAGATGAAGGAATCATGCGTGCTCCCCAGGTATTGGGCCACTATGTCAGTGATTATTGTCTTTGCATTGCAGACCATCTGGATGTTCAGTGAGTAGTAGGACTTGCGGTTCCGGTACATGTACTCTGTCTCAGCAGGTGGCCAGATGTGGATGTGGGTACAGTCAATGCATCCAATTATATGGGGAAATTGCGCGATGTTGTAGAAGGCAAGCTTAGTTTGATTTAAGTCCTGTTGGGTGGTTGGGAAGGTTGCGTAGTGGTGTATCGGGTCAGCATGGCGTCCAGGAAACACCGTAGGCAGCATGACAGTGTGCTCTGGGAGATCCCCCTGCATATGCAACTATCCCCTGGAAGCTTCCGGAGGCCAGGAGGTGCAGGCAGCACAGGACCTGGAAATGGGTGGGCACGGCATTGTTCCTCCTTGTTGGGTGCTGCATCAGGGGGTCAAGGTCTCTGATGAGCTTGTGAATCATTGCCCCATTTAGCCTGTATTTGGAGTATATCTCCACTTCAGTCTGGCCCAGGAGTGTTATCCGCAGCCGGAAGATGCGCTCCTGAATCCTGCGTTGGTTGCGGGCTGCACGCTGGAGCCTCAGCCGCCTTGCCACGATGTATAGATCTGGCATTGTGAATGTACTCATGCTACTACTGTGTCTCCTTAAGTGTGTTTGTTTTGCCCCGCCCATTGTTCCTGTTTGAATTTTTTTTGTTTTTGTTCCCAATTGAACTTCATGGTTACCACCTGGTTTGACTTCTCCTTAAATTGCGACTCGCATTTAGCGATTTTGTTTTTTTCCGCAATTTGCGATGTTTGATGAATTGTATTTGCGACTTATTTGCGAATCCGCAAATTAATTCGCAGAGTTAGTGGAAAAATCGCTATTACAGATTCGCTAAGGGGGGGTCCACATTGATTCTGCGGATTTATGTTTGCGAATTCGCAATTTGGTAGGTTTTTGCTTCATGAATTGCGGAAGCGTAAATTGCGATCGCAATTGCTGTTTCGCAATTTCGGTTGATGTCTATGCCTTAGTCTCATTGTTGTCCATCTTCTTTCCCTTTTGTTTGAATCTTCTCTTTAGCCGCTTTGCCGAAACGCAAATTCCGCCGCAGTGTGGCAGAATTAGACACGTGCGCAGATCGGACAGCCTCTGGCTGTCAGATGCACACGCCAACAGTGACGTCGGACGGCTGGGGACCGTCGACTCATGGAAGAGGTTATTCTTGTTATTCTGTTATTCATTTGTAACATATTCTTTATCCACCCTTAGTTATCTGCATAAGAATCCAAAAAATATGTCTTTTTTTCCTTCACTCAGCATGGTAAACTCACTCTAAACCATCAAAGTCTTCCAAATTAGTCGTTGTAGCAAAAATATTAATGTTCATTCAAATTCCCTACTAATGAATACTTCTTCCTCACATGGGAAGGGTAGGTGGAATAATGCTAGCTTCCTTTTCTTAAATAAATTGTGATTCTTTATTCTGTTAACCTATAGGAAACATTATTTTATGGAAAGTCAGAAGGCTAACATTATGCATGTTTAAAGTCTTTCAAAGCACAATTTGAAACATGTTCTAAATGTTCCACACACAAATTCGGTAAATTGTCAAATTTAGGGTGAAAAATAGATCAAGACATGCTCTTTGTTTGTTTGTAAATTGCAAAAATTATTCCATCTGGTTGAAAGAACCTACTTGAATCTTCTAATGCCTCAACATTGGAAACCTTTTCGAAAGAAATAAGGCATAATGATGTTGCTAATTTCCAAGCTAATTCTCTCACCTCTAAATATCCAATTCACAAATAATTGTAGTACGAAATCCACAATCCACAATTTTTGAAATTTTGCATTCAGTGGTCTCTCTTACCGAGTCCCTTTAATCACTCTGCATATCAATGGACTTCTACCCACTTACAGTCCTTGATGTAATAAATGAGCTGTTGCCACTACTGACCTGTAGCAATTCGCTGTTCTGTAAGATAACCATTTCTCAAATATCCCCGCTAGGATATTTGCCACATATCTTGACCAGCCTCCATGGGGTGAAGTCTCTCTCTACGCACTGATGCAACCAAACTTTCCATGCTCCTCTGTATCGTTTCCTTGGTTCTGTTTCCCATGACTCACTAAGCAAGCTTCTAGCTATTCCCGAAAATTCTAAGAATCTACCTGAACACCTGATATCCATACTAGGACCCTCATTTTGATGTCGGTGGGCCCGGAACTTAGTTTCTGGGATCCTGCTGGAGAAATTTGGAGATATCTTATTCTGCATTTTACTTGTAATCCTGAACAGTTTCTGCAAGATTGAGCAAAGGTGGGGCTCTAATTAGTTGCTTTAGCTTGGCCTACTCCCTATCAGGATTAAAAAATTGAATGCACTCTGAAAACCTCTTCCTTCCCAGAATACCTACACTTGCAAGCAGTGTTGTGTGTGCGTCTTGTGATAGGAATCGAGAGAGAAACAAGGACGAGGAGAGTGTGAAACACCAGACTAGAGCTCACTCTGAGAAGGAATTGTCTCTGTCCAGGGATGGCTAAACACCAACTCTGTGTCAAGGAGATAGGTTAACTTTGTGCTTACTTGAAAATGGGGAAGGACAGGTGATTATGTATAACTAGCCATAAAAGAGATATCAAGATGCATAAGGTTACAATGCTTACCAACTGCTGGGTTGAGCCTCAGTAATCAAGTCCTAATGCTCGAGACTTTCCCATGAATACACAGGACAGTTCAGGAATAACAAAAAGAGGCAAATACACCAACAAAGGGCAAAAAGAGGACTCTATTGGGGAACAGAGAAGGGAAGAAAAAAACAAATGTGAGGGACAGGGGTGAGTGTGTACTGGGGATGAAAACAGAGTGACCAATGCAACTAGCGACACATTGCCTTGTGAAGAACCTGAGCCCTGAATGGTCTTAAATAGGGTTATGCCTCTCCTGACCCAGACATGACCTTAACACCAGTAAGTGAGTATTCATTCAGTTAGCAGTCTAGTGTTCCAATTCTAATGAGTTTCCATTGACCTGTTGTCCTCTGTTTCCAGCCTCTATATATTCTATACAGCTGTGTTTGCTCTGAATCCTAACATTTGCATTGGTTACTAATTTAGATTTCTTTTTTAAAAGGTAGGATACCTTTTGACTAGTGTTTAAGCAGATGCTTTAACATCTTGGTCTGGTGCATTCTGCTGAGGCAGCTCTATAAGATATTTACTGAAGTGACACTTCCACACTGATATAAAAGCAAGGCACACCATTATTTATGAACACACAAGACGGAGCAGGATTCCTCCTTCGCCAGCCATAGAGTAACTGACTCAAGTGAAATCCTGCATACAAACCATTCTACAGCCATCACAGGAGGACATCACAGTAAAACGTGGAATACATTAAAGAACTAAAACATCCTGAGTACTACACACACCCTTCCATTCTACTCAACAGCAGAGAGGAAAAACAAAACAGTGAGAAGATAAAGAAAGGCAATAGGTAAAAACAAGGAAGCAGAACAAAGAATCATGGACATGCCCCTTATAAGATGAAATAGCAAATTGGTACTCTAATTGTGGGAAAAACAAGAGAAAAGTACAATGCATAAAACAATACAATAAGTGAGACCCCAATGAGTGAGCTTCCTCCACCATGTTTGCACATAATTCTCTAAATAGAAGGAGGTCTGTGAAGCCTAGGCAAGTGAATTCCTCTGGCCCACTCAAGGGAAGAAAGGCCACTGGGACTGGGAACATGAGCATCACCAGCATCACACGCTACAAGCTCACCCCTGGCACCATCCTTATTGCTGACCAACTCCTCATCACTCATCAACATGAACCCATTCAAACTGATATGTGGCCCGACGCAATCATGCCTGATCACTTTATTATCCACGACCCCTTTCTGCTATAATGCTACTTTGTGCTTGTTCCATTTGTTACTGTTGTCCGGAAGCACATAACTGTCAAACACTTTTTTTTACCTTGAATTGTAATTGTAATTGTAATTGCATTTATAAGGCACACAGCTACCCACGATGGGGTATCCCGGCACCACAGCTGGTGCAGCAGCAACTGGTCAGGAACTACTGTTGAGGGAAGAGCCAGGTTTTCAAATCTCTGCGGAACTTAACAAAAGATCGTTCGAATTTCAATGGGGCAAGAAGGGAGTTCCAGAGTCTCGGGGCAAGGTAAGAGAAAGAACTTCCGCCCATTCTAGTAAGTCTAAATCGAGGGATCAAGTAGTTCCCTTGGGAAGAAGACCTAAGAGGGCGGGAAGGAACATATTGGAGGACGAGAGACTGGCGGTAAGTGGGTGCAAACCCCTGCTTGATCTTAAACATGAAGCAGAGGGTCTTGAATTTGATGCGGCTATCTACGCAGAGCCAGTGTAGGTCCCGGAGAAAGGGAGAGATGGAAGATCTCCTAGGGACTTTGCACAGGAGGCGGGCAGCGGAATTTTGAACAAGCTGGAGCTTCCTTTGAATCTCCTGAGTTCCCCCAAGATAAACCTTGAATAGGTCCCAGAACTTAGATAATCCTTTCCATAGCATGCCATGCCTTATTTCGACACATTCCCCAGGAGACCCACTTTTACCACCAACCCTGACACCATTTCCACCATTTTCCTCATAACCAGAACATTGGCTTGGGGGTTATAAAGTCCTGTGCGATGATGAGAAATATCACAATTATCCAGAAAGGATTTCATTTAATGCGAGACAAGTTGTGTACTGTTGTCAGTAATAGGAAAACAAGGCAATCCTTCCTCTTGAAAAATATCCTTCAACATATCCACCATCGTTCTAGTGGTCACATCAGGCATAAATCTGAAAATCAACCATTTTGAATGTACATCCATCAAAACCATGGCGTTCCTCAATACCTCCTCCAGCATCTCCATAGGCCCAATACATTTTCTCTCACCCATTTCTTTGTCATAGTTTGGCTGAGGTGACGCTCCTGCACCAACGTAATGATCTTGTGCCTCAAACAAAATATCCCATCCTTGTCGCCGAAATGTTGAAGTGAAACCTCCACACAGATATAAAGGCAATGTACACCTTTTTTTATGAACACACAAGCTGGAGCACGATTCCTTCTTTGCCATCCATGGAGTAATGGACTTGAGTGGAACCCTGCATCCAAACCATTCTCCAGACATCGTTGGATGACATCACAGTAAAATGTGGAATACATTAAAGAAACACCCTGAATGCTACAATATTATGTCAGGTGGAAAAGATATAGAGACTTAAACAAATAATTTTCAATTGACAGCATAAACTATTGGAGCTGAAATGACGTTATTTTGTCAAGGATTGAAAGAGGAAATCAAAGATGAGATAGTTAAAACTCCTTGTTAACTTCTTTTTTTGACCTCGTTGATACAGCAATTAACTGAAAATAGATCTCTGGAAAGGCATAGGAAAAGAAAAAGTCTTCATTCGGGTGTACTGGTGTCAGGACTTCACTTAATACTCACAAACTCTCTAAGCAGTCACTGGAAGAGAATTGCTGAATTTTCCCAAATCCCCCAACAAGCCTTCACACAAGCTCTCTATACACAAGAGCTCTGATGAATCCTGCGAGGGGAAAGAGGATTGGGACACAGAAGAGACAGCCTTGCTTCTTGTGGTTCACTAGTATGGGCGTTTCTCTGGTACTGCCTCTGTGTGGTTTTCTTAGTGAACTGTAATTCAAAAACAACCCATCATTACTAAACGCTATGTACTTCCCTACACTCACTCTATAATATTTTTTATTTTCATTATTCTTTTCCTTTCTCTCACTTACCCTGTTTTTAGCTTGGCATTGCCCTTCCTCTATTCTCTTTTAGTGTTTTTTATTCTTCTGTATCGATGTACTCATTTGCTAATTAATTAATCTATTATTCATTACACCCAAGATTCAATTATCAAATAATTCTTTCTTTACAGGAATACGTGCAGTTTTGCAGATGAAGAAAAGTACTTCTAATCACCAAATCTTTGTGAGGAGCTGAAGAGGTAAGTGATTTTCGTTTTCTTTCTTTTTGAATATCCTTATTTGCTTTTTTCCTTCTCTATTTATTCTCATATTTTTGCCTAAGACTGGTCGTTGCTTAACTAACTTTCTGATGCTTGAGCGGAACAAAAACTACCCTGTTCTACAACTGCGCATTCTCTGATAAACAAACCTACACTAACTCCTAAATAAACTAGAGCACAAGCACGAACGATGCACACTCCTGAAAATACGTTGGTGAAGGCACAGCTCAGAACGCTGCCGATACACTCTACAGTCCTCATGCCTTCGAAGGCTTGCGAGAGACTAGACCGGCAACCTGAGGATTCTTTCTGTGACGCCTACCAAGGATTTCTAAAGGGCGGAAGCTGACGTATACCTCATGGGACTTCTGACACCCCAACCTTCGTCCCCCACTTTGGCTGCGGTAAATAACTGCTGCACAACGCGCGAGATGGGTGATGGGGAGGGAGTCCTGACAACTGGTTTTCTTGGAAAGCAGCCTCTTTAGGTGATTCCTCTTTGCAAGAAGAACCTAGGCACATAGCAGCAGCCAGGGGTCAGCTAACAGAGGACGAAAAGTAATTTTGGTAAAAGGAGGGATTTTGTCTATATTGTGGTGAATCTGCACAGATGATCCATGCCTTTACCATTGACCACAAAATGTATTGAATAAACACAAAAGGTCTGAGAAAGAAATTGGAACAGGTATGAAATTGCTCTCTTACATTACTTGTGTAAGCGACCTTAACAGGCAATTTTTTCTCTTATCAATTGTTTTTACAATTGGAGAATTATTAATGTTCCAGTGCTGTTAGGTAATGGAGCATGTGGACTATTAATAGAACCTTCCCGGGCCCTCAGATAGCAAATGAGAAATCTAGGTAGTTGAAACATTCAATGGTACACCTCTGTTTTCTAGGCCAGAAATAAGGCTTCATTGCTTTTTCAGGTTTCTTTTGGAGATTTTGCAGATTGTTCAGAAGTGCTTCACTTTAATGTAATAGCCTCTCCTAATGATGCTGTGATTTTGGAATTTCCTGATTATATAGGCACAATACATTTTTCCATTGGGCTACCAGAACAATAATTTTATCATTAGCAATACCCTGTCCACCAAACTCTAAATCAGGCTCTTATTCTAATATACTTACCTCCAAATATTTATTTCCCTCCTCCTCGCATTAACAATATAAATGTGTATGTTTTAAAAATATTTCATTTAAAGAAGTTCTTACTTACATGAGCATGTGGACTGATTACTTCACCAGATTAAAATACCTATTCTGCAATAGTGAACCCTGCGGATACTTCTAGTTACATAATTATAAAACCATAAAACCTAATAGAAATCATAAGGTTATGTAAAAAACATGTCAAATATATTAAAACATTGCAATAAGTCTTTAAAGAATATATAAGAAAAGCTCCTTTATTAACATTAGTATTTTAGTATTTAAGGACAACACCTCATTCCGTACCTTGGTAAGGAGCACAAATGGAAGCTAGTCCCATTAACAAATCAGTCATGCATGCATATCAAACCTCCACCACACATATCGGATATAGAACCATTCCATTTAGTTCCACTAGCTTTTACTCTCCGAACAAAGACAAGGATTTACAAATAAGACACGAACAGGAAGCAAGGCACGAAAACAATAGAGATAATGTTGAGGAAATCAATTCCATAAATGATTTTATTTTATACTTTCTGATATCCAGCTGCAAATAACCTGCTATCTAACTTACTAGTGTACAAATTGTCTCCTCCTATAAATGCAAAGGGCCCTAATCACTAAGTTAGATTTACACATTGAGATTTAGTCATCTGTAAATTTACTTCTACACTTTTGTAGTAACTTTACCACTTTTGGCTGTTATCTCTTTCCAAGTGCAATGTTACTCTAAATTCTAGCATTATTTGTTTTCTCCCCCTCATTTTAGGTGGTGGAGTCTGCATAAATGTAATTTATGAATGTAATGTTACTTCTAATAATTTTATGATTGTATATCATGTGTCACACACTTGAGTGTGATCTCCCCGAGCAGAGTGGAGACCTCCTCATGAGGGAGAGACTTTTGCATGCAATGACATAGGAGAATTGCATACACCTGAACCAAATCATGCACACCTGACATCCATTCCCTTCCAGCAACATAAATTCTGCCTAACCACAGGCTCTGCTGCTTTTCTAATTGCATTTCAGACCCTGCTACCGCCACAATGTACCTTAAGTATGCAAACCCCAATTCTGAAAAGGAAGAGAAATTTCACTGAGGAGGAGACAGTCTTTGTAAATCTGCTTGTGGTCAAACACTACAAACAACCACATAGGCTGCATTCATTAACCCTAAGTGGAACATAGGGGCCAGCCTAATGGTAGTAGGCAATAGATTTTGTCAATTCATGGTGGAGGAGGCACACCCCATGGAGGACACAGAGAAAGTGGCAAGATCAGAGGAGGCAGGTGAAGGAGAAGTACTCCAGAATTAGGATGACACCAACTATCCCAGGAGGGCACCTGGATCCAATCTCCTGCTCACTACACTTGAAAAACCAGCCCTGTCCACAAGGTTACCCCACCTGCTATGTTGGCTTCCCCTTTCATACATATTACTAATGTGCTGCCAGGTAAGATTCTGAACCTCTCTCTCTTTCTCTCTCTCTCTCTCTCTCTCTCTCTCTCTCTCTCTCTCTCTCTCTCTCTCTCTCTCTCTCTCTCTCATTAAAACAAACATATGCTCAGCCACCTCTGTCTATCCTTGCCCCTACCTACATTGTTAGCTACAAATCACATACATACCCATCAAAAACACCCTCTAACTCATAACTTGTGGTACTTACAGGTTTTGATGACATTTCTTTTATTTGCACTCTTTTAATACAGCCATTCTTTTGAGTAGATTGGTTGCTTCAGCTTGTAGAAGAGTCGCTGCAGTAGTTTAACAATACAAATGATAAGGTCAGTTTATAAGTCACTATAGGACAGGTCTCGCAATGAACACAACTAAAAACATAGGTATGTCCTTAGGCTACAAGTTTTACTACAGCACTGCAGTTGATTTATATCACTCAATTGTTACACCTGAACACTATATTTTAAAATGTGTTTGACTGATTTATAACTGCAGTCAAATCTGACCTTGACATTTTTATTGTTAAACTATTACATACCGAAACACTGTATTTTTTCACTTTTAAGAACCTGTGTTGGTGTCCAATCCAGAAACTATCATCTAATCCGGCTCCTAGACCTGCATCAAAACACGGACTGGCAACAGTGCACAGAGACGGTCAGAGACTGGTTAATGAAACACCTGCTCCTTTCGCTTTGGGTCTAATATTTTTTATTTTGCTACTAACGGGGTACTGTTATGTGTAGTGTCACATATCTCTATGTGCATGCTGGATAATAATTAATGCAATTGTTGAATAAGTTATTTATTGTCTGATAAAATTGCCCTGAGATTTAGCATTGTAAGGCAAATACTACAAAAAACTGTTTGACCGTGTCTTAATTTGCAAAAGCAACATCTGTGTGGAACTCAAAATCTTAATTTAGACCATCAAAATGTCATCTTCATGTATGATTTAGGATGGCTGATTTCTTCATGTACGTCTCTCTTTCCTGTCAGCTTCTGTCATGCAACTACCCCTAGAGTCCTCCTTATGAATGTCAATACGTATGATATCATAGGACAACTGGCAGCAATTAGGCCCTCTAACATCCGTCAGTCAAGTAAACTTGGAACCTCTTATCTTAACTGTTGGAAATGGGATCCCCGGCTGGCCAGGGCTTTCGCCAAAGTCAGTCAGAGACCACCACACCCAAGTCAGGGCAAGGGAGTTACACGCCAAGATAACCCCTACTCACCCTCTAGGTAACGTGGCGCGAGCAGCAAGGCTAAACTTGGAGGCGATGTAGGTTAAGTATTTGCGCACGCACCCCAGCAACAACAACTAAAGGCCCACCACAAAGGAAAACTCCACACAAGGTTATATAAAAATAGCCTTTGTATTATAATAAATAAACATCAGATAAGACACACATCTTGTTACACTGTGCCAACAGGCACGGGCGGAATTTACAAGGGATCTTTGTACAGGACAGGGCCACTTGAACCACTGTCAAGGGTATCAACACTTTTAGCAGCAATACTTTCAGTAATAAAGCAATACCTTCAGTAATAAAGCAATACTTTCAGTAATAGCACTTTAGCAATACCTTCAGTAATAAAGCAATACTTTCAGTAATAGCACTTTAGCAATACCTTCAGTAATAAAGCAATACTTTCAGTAATAGCACTTTAGCAATACCTTCAGTAATAAAGCAATACTTTCAGTAATAGCACTTCAGCAATACCTTCAGTAATAAAGCAATACTTTCAGTAATAAAGCAATACTTTCAGTAATAGCATACAACCAGTAATTACTGGTAACAGGGCCTCACTAGCACCACCTGTACTAGGGAGAAAACAACCACCTACACGTCACACTACCTGTAGGGGTGCAAAAGCAACACACATGATGTCGTAACATTCAGGGGTGTAAAAGCACATGACGCATAAACAATACATTCAGAGGTGCAGAATCAATAACAATTTCCCCAAACTCACCAGTCACCACCTGTGACTGTCCCGGTGTCCCAATGTCAGGGCCTAAACGTGGCAGTTGCCCACAAAGTGCTGGGCAACTGGAGCAGGGAAAGTTAGCGCAAAGTTGGAGCCTCTCTGGGCTCAGAGAACCACCACTGTGGAACTGGTGAGCCTCTCTTAGGCTCTCTCACCAGTAAGGGGGGGGGGGCTGCTGAGCCTCTCAGGGCTCCAGCAATGAACAGGTGCAGCCTCGCTGGGCTGGGGGGTCCCTCGCTCTGGGGACCCGGATTACAGACAAATGCCCCTCAGAGCCTCTCTGGGCTCGTAGTTAATGTACTCGCGAGCCTCTCTGGCTCGCCAAACAAGAAATGCGCCAGTCGTTGGAGCCTTTTTTTTTTAGGCTCGGGTTGGAGTCCCCCTCTTGGGGACTCGGGTCGCTCAACAAGGCCCCCTAAGAGCCTCTCTGGCTCTGACACAGGCGCGAGGTCGCGCTACAGAGAGGGGGCGGGGCGGACACCGGCAATGTGTCCCGACGCTCCCCCCCTCCTCTGCAGGCACCTTCACTCACCGGGTTCGCGCTGGGCTCTCCAGCGGCGGCGGGTCTCTCCCGCTGGTCCCGGGGCTCTCCTCTCCTCTCGGGGAGCCTCGGCAGGCTCTCTCGCGGCTCGGTGGAGGAGGCGGGACTTCCGGGTTGACTCTCCCGGGCCGCGCGGTGATTGGACGGCCGTCCCTTCACTTCCGGGTCGCCGCGGGCAGCGCGGCGGCTCGCTTTAGGCAGGCAGGCGGGCTCCCAGATGATCCGAGGAGTGGGCTCCCTCGTAGATCAATCAAAACCGGGCACAACAACGCGGCAATGAGCGGGGTAGCACCCGCGCCGCCAAACCACCACACGGGGCGGACAAAATACAGCGCTCACGGCGCTCGGGCAAAATCCAGCGTTTTCAAGCGCTAGGCAGGCGATCTCAGCGCTCCTAGCGCTGAAGGGCAGAGAGCAGCGCTCTCAGGCTGCAGGCAACGAAGTCCTCAGTGCTCCCCAGCACTGGAGGACAGGACAGGGCTCCAGCAGGGGCTGGAGGCAGGCAGGGGGGCAAGGCTGGGCCAGCGCCAGCACACTGGGTCTCCAGGCAGGGAGACAGTCCAAGTGGCGGTCCTCCTGGCCCCAGCAGCAGCAACAGCCCCCTCTGGCAGGATCCAAAAGCAGAACATTTTCCAAGGGGACACAGCCCCTTCTTATACTGTAAATTCCTTTGTTACAATGTGCAGGGTGGGGGGAAAACCAGTCGCAGCTGGTTCTGGAGCACTCTTGATGGCCCAACCACCCATTTCATTCACTGGGGAGGCTAGGGTCGTTAGACACACCACAGGGGGGCGGAGCCAGCATTGTGTGGGGAAAACCCAGCCCATCCAGGACACAGGTACACTCCTCCCACACATCACTCATGCTAATCTCCCACTCACCACCGGGCAGACCCATCCAGACTTCCTGGAGCCTGGCATGCCAGCCAGCTCCAGCCAATCACTCTCCAGCACCCTCACAGCACGCGCACATCAATGTCCAGAAGTAGCACTTCCCTTCTAGACACATACATGCCGCATATACCATCTCGCAGCATTCACTCTCACGAGTTTACACATACTAAACTCGAGCCTGCACTCCCCACGCATCAGGAACTACCAGGGACACACACATTCCCCATGCATTCCTATGGGAGGGCAGGCCAGCCATACTACACGCACGCACTTTCACTCTGGGACCCAGGGGAAAGTGCGCAGAGACCCAGAAATCACTGACACAGGGTCACACATAAGGCAAAGAGTTTAGGGGTGAACCTGCCCTGCGGGCCAAGTCCCACATAACCCCCTTCCAGCCAAAACGCAGGGGAGAACAATCACCACCGTGATGGACTTCCCTGCTTGGGGCGATAGAACACGGACGCAGGCCCGCCACTGCCGGGACCTCCTCCTGTTCTATGCCATGGTGAACCCCTAGGGTTCCTTCTAAAGCTACTGTAAGGACCAACTGGGCTACCCCACTGGTACTCCTCAGCTGTCCGCGGCCAGGACCAGGCCCTAGGCCACCCAGGTGCCACTGGTTCCGGCCTACTCACGAAGTGGGGGGTAGTAACCCCTGGCACATAGTAGCCACTCTCCACTCCTCCTGTCTGCAAGACAGGGCTAGACTGCCACTGGTTCTCCAGCCTAGGGTCTACACCCTCAGGTGGACCAGGAGTCTCAGGGAAGGCTCTCCTCCCCTTTCCTCTTCTTTTAGGGTTCCTCCTCCCCGTGCGAGGGGGACACCTAGAACGCCATTCCAACCTAGGGTTTAACCCCTCAGGTTGCACCGGGGTCAGAGTTGGGCTCTACCACCCTCTGCACCCCTTCCAGAGGTCTGCCCTCTCCCACCTGGAGAAGTTCCTCTGGAAGAAGAACCGGTCAGGACACTGGTTACAGTCGTCCTACCCTTCAGGTCAGGCTGATCCTGAACCTGGCCATCCAACCTCCGGTCTAAAACCTTTGGTGGAACAATTGCCTGGCACTCCAGGACTTCTTGGGACTCACACACAATCCCTCTGAGGCTAACAAATGACACATCTGTTGTGTGACTGTCTGTCTGGCGCAGATCTCCCGCCCTCTGTCCACCTGACAGTGCGTGACGATCCCCCAGACCAGAAGTGGCACCACCCGGGTCCCTCCAAGAAGATCTAGCCCAACTGGCTAGTCTCTGGTCCACTGGTGCATCCACTGGGAAACTCATCCCCCAATCACTCCTCACGCTGGACTCCTGTACCCTCCCTAGCGGAGCGGTACTGCCAGCCTCTAGAACCACAGGAGCTCTGGTTACAGACGCTCCAGGTCCTCTACTCACTAGGAGATCCTCCTCAAATGGGCTAACAGGACAGCCTAGGTCCCCAACCTGGTGTTCCCTCAAGAAACCACCCAGGTTCTGAGACAGGGCTTCGGGCCTCTGGGGGCTCTCAGCCACCCACTGACTCCTGCTCCACTGAGCCAGGCAGTCAGCCCCTACACCCTTCTCACTATACTGGGACCTAGC
The DNA here is from genome assembly GCF_964261635.1 of Lissotriton helveticus. Taxonomy (NCBI): domain Eukaryota; kingdom Metazoa; phylum Chordata; class Amphibia; order Caudata; family Salamandridae; genus Lissotriton; species Lissotriton helveticus. Next base: position 238,773,780 of record NC_136059.1, read on the forward strand.
TGGGCTACACTGAGCCTCTTCCACCACGCTGGGCTGGAAGATCCCCGACCCACTACTTTCGGAGTCACTCACCAATGACTCTACAGAACCCCTGGTCCTTTCCCAGCGGTCTGCTTCCTCAGCAAGCTCACATGCCTCAGACAATCCACACCCCAACAGGTGTTGGCGCAACCCTGGTGAACAACAACTGAGCAACTGCTCTCTGAGAAACATATCGAACAATATGTCCCAATCACATTTCGTGGGCTCCCGTACCCAATCACACAGGGCTCCACAACAGTCATCCTCAAAATCTTCCCAAGACTGATGAGACGGTTTCCTAAGGTTCCTAAACCTCAACCTATTCTCCTCCTCTGGGGAAACAGGAACCAGACTGGGGGAACTGGGACTGGGATTCCCTATACTGGAATCTAAATAGCTGCCACCACTGGACTCAACCCTCCCTGGGGGATCCAGAAAATTAAGACTGCGGTCAGGGGATAACCTACACTCTAGGGCTATCTTCTCCCTGGCCAAGGCCCTCTCAGCCTCTGCAGTCCGCTCATTCACACCCAGCTGCGCCATCTCTCTGGCATACTCTAACCGGAGCTTCTCCATGGCCAGCTGGTGCTCCCTCTCTTCTCTCCTATCCACCCACTCCTCTGGGGACAGGGAAAGGGATGGGGTGCTACATCTGACACTGGACCCAGCAAGGGACTCCCTATCTAGGGGGTACTCGCTCTCTGCTGGCGCCCATCCACTGTCACACTCACTCTCCACATCAGACTCTTCAGGGCTCCCCTCAGACCCACCACCCTCATGGTGTGCGGTCCGGGCCCTCTCCCTCTCACTGTGCTCACGCTCCCAGTCACTCTTCTGCCACAGGATCAGGTTATCCCTAAGCTTGGACTGGGTGTCTGACTCACTCACTGGGATGTCTCTCTCCTTACATAACCGTACCAACTCATGCACACTGTACTTAAACAGGCCACAAAGGTTAAAAGGAGATTCCATCTTGACAGGATGCTCACAGACACGTGCAACACAAGGGATCTAGCAATCTGAAGTAGGAGTACACAATTCCAAAACTTCCACACTCTCCTTAAAAAAAGAACTCACTCATGCGTCCAGGGAAACACACCATTCATCCACACACACCCTCCCCTCGGATCGGTAAGGCAGTTTCTACCACCCCTGACTTCTCAACCTGACCAAAAGTGACACAGGTACCAAACTCTGGAAGCAGGGCGGGGGACAAATGTACTGAACACAATTATAAAATGACACTCTTCAGGAGAAGAAACAATGGAATTTCACCAAAAACAATAATCCCCAAAATGTGGTTATCTAACAAATGTAGAGCTTTGAAGTGCGGCCAGCTGCTACTAAGGTACAACGCAAACACAAATCCTTATCCCACCGCTTGCCGCCAATGTTGGAAATGGGATCCCCGGCTGGCCAGGGCTTTCGCCAAAGTCAGTCAGAGACCACCACACCCAAGTCAGGGCAAGGGAGTTACACGCCAAGATAACCCCTACTCACCCTCTAGGTAACGTGGCGCGAGCAGCAAGGCTAAACTTGGAGGCGATGTAGGTTAAGTATTTGCGCACGCACCCCAGCAACAACAACTAAAGGCCCACCACAAAGGAAAACTCCACACAAGGTTATATAAAAATAGCCTTTGTATTATAATAAATAAACATCAGATAAGACACACATCTTGTTACACTGTGCCAACAGGCACGGGCGGAATTTACAAGGGATCTTTGTACAGGACAGGGCCACTTGAACCACTGTCAAGGGTATCAACACTTTTAGCAGCAATACTTTCAGTAATAAAGCAATACCTTCAGTAATAAAGCAATACTTTCAGTAATAGCACTTTAGCAATACCTTCAGTAATAAAGCAATACTTTCAGTAATAGCACTTTAGCAATACCTTCAGTAATAAAGCAATACTTTCAGTAATAGCACTTTAGCAATACCTTCAGTAATAAAGCAATACTTTCAGTAATAGCACTTCAGCAATACCTTCAGTAATAAAGCAATACTTTCAGTAATAAAGCAATACTTTCAGTAATAGCATACAACCAGTAATTACTGGTAACAGGGCCTCACTAGCACCACCTGTACTAGGGAGAAAACAACCACCTACACGTCACACTACCTGTAGGGGTGCAAAAGCAACACACATGATGTCGTAACATTCAGGGGTGTAAAAGCACATGACGCATAAACAATACATTCAGAGGTGCAGAATCAATAACAATTTCCCCAAACTCACCAGTCACCACCTGTGACTGTCCCGGTGTCCCAATGTCAGGGCCTAAACGTGGCAGTTGCCCACAAAGTGCTGGGCAACTGGAGCAGGGAAAGTTAGCGCAAAGTTGGAGCCTCTCTGGGCTCAGAGAACCACCACTGTGGAACTGGTGAGCCTCTCTTAGGCTCTCTCACCAGTAAGGGGGGGGGGCTGCTGAGCCTCTCAGGGCTCCAGCAATGAACAGGTGCAGCCTCGCTGGGCTGGGGGGTCCCTCGCTCTGGGGACCCGGATTACAGACAAATGCCCCTCAGAGCCTCTCTGGGCTCGTAGTTAATGTACTCGCGAGCCTCTCTGGCTCGCCAAACAAGAAATGCGCCGGTCGTTGGAGCCTTTTTTTTTTAGGCTCGGGTTGGAGTCCCCCTCTTGGGGACTCGGGTCGCTCAACAAGGCCCCCTAAGAGCCTCTCTGGCTCTGACACAGGCGCGAGGTCGCGCTACAGAGAGGGGGCGGGGCGGACACCGGCAATGTGTCCCGACGCTCCCCCCCTCCTCTGCAGGCACCTTCACTCACCGGGTTCGCGCTGGGCTCTCCAGCGGCGGCGGGTCTCTCCCGCTGGTCCCGGGGCTCTCCTCTCCTCTCGGGGAGCCTCGGCAGGCTCTCTCGCGGCTCGGTGGAGGAGGCGGGACTTCCGGGTTGACTCTCCCGGGCCGCGCGGTGATTGGACGGCCGTCCCTTCACTTCCGGGTCGCCGCGGGCAGCGCGGCGGCTCGCTTTAGGCAGGCAGGCGGGCTCCCAGATGATCCGAGGAGTGGGCTCCCTCGTAGATCAATCAAAACCGGGCACAACAACGTGGCAATGAGCGGGGTAGCACCCGCGCCGCCAAACCACCACACGGGGCGGACAAAATACAGCGCTCACGGCGCTCGGGCAAAATCCAGCGTTTTCAAGCGCTAGGCAGGCGATCTCAGCGCTCCTAGCGCTGAAGGGCAGAGAGCAGCGCTCTCAGGCTGCAGGCAACGAAGTCCTCAGTGCTCCCCAGCACTGGAGGACAGGACAGGGCTCCAGCAGGGGCTGGAGGCAGGCAGGGGGGCAAGGCTGGGCCAGCGCCAGCACACTGGGTCTCCAGGCAGGGAGACAGTCCAAGTGGCGGTCCTCCTGGCCCCAGCAGCAGCAACAGCCCCCTCTGGCAGGATCCAAAAGCAGAACATTTTCCAAGGGGACACAGCCCCTTCTTATACTGTAAATTCCTTTGTTACAATGTGCATGGTGGGGGGAAAACCAGTCGCAGTTGGTTCTGGAGCACTCTTGATGGCCCAACCACCCATTTCATTCACTGGGGAGGCTAGGGTCGTTAGACACACCACAGGGGGGCGGAGCCAGCATTGTGTGGGGAAAACCCAGCCCATCCAGGACACAGGTACACTCCTCCCACACATCACTCATGCTAATCTCCCACTCACCACCGGGCAGACCCATCCAGACTTCCTGGAGCCTGGCATGCCAGCCAGCTCCAGCCAATCACTCTCCAGCACCCTCACAGCACACGCACATCAATGTCCAGAAGTAGCACTTCCCTTCTAGACACATACATGCCGCATATACCATCTCGCAGCATTCACTCTCACGAGTTTACACATACTAAACTCGAGCCTGCACTCCCCACGCATCAGGAACTACCAGGGACACACACATTCCCCATGCATTCCTATGGGAGGGCAGGCCAGCCATACTACACGCACGCACTTTCACTCTGGGACCCAGGGGAAAGTGCGCAGAGACCCAGAAATCACTGACACAGGGTCACACATAAGGCAAAAAGTTTAGGGGTGAACCTGCCCTGTGGGCCAAGTCCCACATTAACTTTTGCATCTCATCGGTAGTCTAGTTACTAAATTATTTTTCATATTTTTTTAATAGAAAATATTATTTGTGTTTTATTGTCAGTAGCTCATTGTCTTTTATTCCTATCTCCCAATACTTCTCACCTTCTTAGAACCAGCTGATATTTTACGATTCGCCTTATTAATATAAATTTGTTTTCCTCTCATGCGTTATTCTTCTCTCTAGCTGAAGGACTAGTAGATACTTTGACAACCTCAACTATGAGAACTCTGCTTCAGCTGCTGACATCATGAAGGTCATCCAGAAATGAAACATCTGTGGCTGAAGCTAGTGTTTTTACATTGTTGAAATATAATAATTCCATGCATGGATCAACCCTTAACTGTATATGTTTCTTTATCTTCACATGTGTAAGAAATGGAGTTAATGGGGCGGGGGTGAAATCTTTCTTAAGCAGCATCCAAAGTTCTTCTCAGGGTGAAGTCACAGCAAACCCTAAATTAACTTGTGATCCACACTGGTGTAGCTTGGCACAGAGCAGTCAGGCTTAACTTAGAGGCAATGTGTAAAGTATTTATGCAACATTTCAAGCAGTAACACAATGAAAATACACCGTAAAAGAATCCCGCACCAGTTTAGAATAATTGAGTACTTTGAAATACATAAAACAAGCCCAGAATGATAAAAATCCAAACAGTTGAACAGGAGATAAGCAGGTGTAATTGTTTTAGTGAAAATAGAGCCTGAAATCACAAAGCACCACTGTGGATATCTGGTCACGCCAGACCGGTACAAAGTCACAAGCTCAGGCTGACCACGAAGAAGGTCGGGCCAGCTACAGGGACCCTATCAGGTCAGCTTAACAAAGTGCATTAGATCCTGGCTTGTGTGTCAAAGATGGGGCGCAGAGCCGAAGCCATGCAACTGTCCTGAGAAATGACATATCTGCAGAGGGAGGTCCTGCGCCATCGTCGAGAATCCCTTCAACGAGGGCTTGAAATGGGAAGGCTGGGGTGATGCATCAGTTCCGAGGAGCTGAGAGGCTGTGGTGAGAAGTCCGGCATGATTGCCAATGCTGTTGTTGGTGAGGGAATAGAGGGCCTGCACCAAGGATGCATCGCGCAGTGGATGTTCCATTGGACTAACTGGCTGAGATGCTAATCCACACAGCAGTGAAATCTGTCGGTTCTGCTCTGGGTTGTGCTGCACAGTTCTGCTGGATCCACAGAGGCTCGCAAAGCACCTTAGACACACTTCTAAAGGTCGAGGACTGAGGTGCACCACTTGGGAGGGTAGACTCACAGAAGGCAGAGTCCAGGTGCTGGATTCAAGGCTCTAGTGAGAAGGCCGACCAATTAACCCGTGGAGTCACTTTAGGGTCCTGGTTGCAACAGATGCAGGTACAGTCCTTCTCACCCAGGCAAAAAAGGCTGCAGGTAGGAGGTCAGCAGTCCAGCAGAGTGGCAGTCCTATCAGCAGCACAGCAGTCCTTTCCACTATTACCTTTTAATTTACAGAGCCTCGGTACATGTAGTACCACTTTACCTGGGACTTATAAGTAAATTAAATATGGCAATTGGAAATGAGCCAATTTTTCCATGTTAAAGTGCACAGAGTTCTACGGCAAGCAAAAATGATATCAGCAAAACTAGAGGAGGCAGGCAAATCATTTTGGGAAAGACTAACCTGTGGCTGATAGGTCCAGATGAATGTACGGAGAACTACCCAACCTCTTCAGAGTTCTCATCAGAAAGGCAAAAGAACCTGGATAGACTATCATTATTTGGGGTGGTATGACCCACAATGGTGTTCCACCGTAAGGTCCGTTCCCTGTAGGAATATGGACCAACTCAACAGTTTGGAATTTACACCCCTCATTTGCATGAGCCATTAGAGGGGTCTGTGGTAGGGGTGGGCGGAAATCGCTGAGTTTTACTCTGTGGAATTCTGAGGCGTTACGTAAAAACTCTGCAGGTTTCCACAAAGTTCCTTCACCCCTAGTTCTTAGCCAGGCAACGTAGCAGAAGGATGTCCCACTAATGCCTCATGAGCTCAGGTAGATCCATTATCTTGTTAAATCTCTCCACAAGCAAGTTGGTTTGGGGTGATAGGGCCTGGAAAACTTATAAGGCACTCCACACTCATTCCACATGAACTTCATGTATGCTGATATGAAGTTAGTGCCTCTGTCAGACACTACCTCTTTGTGGAACTCTATATGGGTACAATTCCCATCAGGGACCTGGCCACCACAGGCGCAATCACCAACCTCAGAGGGATGGCCTCTTGGTAGCTAGTGGGGTGGTAACCAAGACTAAAATGAACGTCTTGCTTAATCCCTTGCGTGCTGATGACGGCCCCCGTCCGTCATGCATCACAGTGCTCATGTGCTGATGATGGCTGGGGGCCGTCATGAACCCGCCCACTCTTTGAAACGGCCGCACAGGCGCACAATCGCGGCCATGTCCAAGGGGGGATCCAAGTTTCAAACAATGTTGATGCCAAGCCTCTCAAATGGAGTGACAATGACAGGTAATGGGGGCAGAGGAGCCTTGAGCTTTTTCCCTGACTTCCCACTGGCCTGGCAGGTGGGATTGGACCTACAGAATGTAACTGAGGCTGTCTTCATCCAGGGCCAATAGAAGTGGTCAAAAATCATTGTAGAGGTCTTGTTCTGTCCCAGATTACTGCCACCGGAATATCATGAGCCAACCCTAGTACACAGGCTGCCCCAGGTACAGGACGTTAGGCTCACTGTACAGCAGGTCATTCTCCCAAACGATAAGGTGATCTACAGAGCTATCACCTGCTGCCTGGGCCTCAGCATGCTTCAGAGGCTGTTTTTTCTTGCTCCTTGCCTTTACTCTTCTTGGCAGCCTCCTGGGCCATTTTTCCAGGCTCCAGGTGTCTTTGACTCCCTTCCCAGGCAGCTGTGGACCTTGTGGTCATGCAGATCCATTCAAGTAATCCCAACATTTCCAAATGTAAGCTGAGCGCTAATTCTTTCTAGATACCGTGCTCCAGGCTATTACCTAGCAGATATTCTACAGGCATGGGAGGAATCACAGTTATTTTTAGAGGACCTGAGACCACTCCACTCAACCAGAGCCACCGGTAGATTACTCTCAGGGTTGTCAGCGGCTATGACTAGGTAGATTGTGTTAGGGAGCACTACCTCTGAGGTCACCAGCTGGAGGCTGGAGCTTAGCGGAGTCAAGCTGGTTCCTGTGTCCCTGATAGCCTCCACTATTGCCCAATGATGATTTGTCTGTACATGGAAGTATGGGCAGACAAATGGCCTTTTGGTACCACTCCTTATCCCCAAGGGATACTAGAGTCACCTCTGCCTGCCAGCTACACTCGGTCATGTGACCCACAAACTGGCTACAGGCACTAAATGGCTGAGGTAGGAAAACTACATATTTCTAAAAGTGGTATTTTCAAAATTGTAATTCAAAATCTAACTTTATCTTAAGAGAGGAATTTTCATGAACATTCCAAAAACACCAAACATGAACTAGTTACCTGTTCCCATTTGGAATAGACAGCTATTAAATGTAATAAGGTAACTCAAGTGTTATGCTATGGGAGAGCAAGGCATTGTAGTATGTAATGAATTTATGAGTGTTTCACTATAAGAACATGTAAACCTTGAAATTATAAGCCATGTTTTTACATACACTGCACCTTGCCCACGGGCTGTCCAGGGCCTACCCTAGGGGTCACTTACATGCATAGAAAAAGAAGGTTTGGGCCTGGAAAAAGGTTTATTTAGCCAGGACAAAATGGTAATTTATAACTGCATACACAGGCTGTAATGGCAGGCCTGAAACATATTTAAAGGACTACTTAAGTGAGAGGCAGAATTGGTGCAGCAGGTCCACCTGTAGCTTTAATTTGAAAGTAAAATAAATATGCCATTTGGGGATAAGCTAATGCTGCTATGTTTTAAATAGTGAGCACTTGCACTTTAGCTGGTCAGAAGTGTTAAAGTGTGCAGAGTCCTAAAGCTATCAAAAATGAGATGAGCAAAAATGTAGGAGTAAGGCAGGAAGGCCACCCTAAAGATGACAGCCATTATGGTACTCACTTTATTATTTTTGTAGAAAAATGACAAATAATGCTCTCTGTAGAACTTTAAACACAAAACTAGTTGATGTACTTCAACTGTATATATTGTTTTCTTACAGGTACTGGGGACATTTCACAAGATGATGATGTTGAACCATCTACAAGCAGAGAATGGCAGGCAATCCAAGGAGGCAATCAAATCATCATCCAAGCAACCATTTTAGCTTTCAACACTGCTTGGGAAAAAGAGGAGAAAGAGTAGGAACTGGTCACAGAAGAAGAGATCTGGACAAGCAGTAGGACACTAAATCCCCAAACAGAACATCTGTAAGAAGGCCACTTGAAGGCCAGGCATCAGGCTCCAAAATCAGTTATGAGGGTTGCCAATTCCTTTTTTTTTTTTCATCCTCATTCTGCCAACATTCTTGTTAGGGTGTACTCTGATCGCTCTAGGTCTTACAAGGGGGGACCAGACCGGTGACCCATGAGGAGAAGAGAGAGTAATAACCCACGAGTAAGCTGCTGTGTCCACTTCCATCTCCTTTACTCACTGAGGCCGCCCTATTAGAAAAGGAAATACCATGGCTGACAACAACAGTGGCTTAATCATAGGACTCACATTGTCTTTTCTCTCCACCTTACGAACGGAACCCAGATTTTCTTCTCGCTTGTTGGATCACATGCCATATTAGACTCACTGGTATACATAATATTCCTGAGACATTCAGCAAAACACGGGGGACTTTCCAATTTCCATAGTCTACAGATCTCCTGCCTAGCTAACAGAATTGCATAAAACAGAAACTTTGAGCGAACCGCTGAGAGCTGAACTTCCTCTTCCGAATTTAGCCCAAAGAAAACTAGGCGGGCACTTACTATAATCTGTGTCTCAATAAATTCTCCTATAAAATCACAGACTGAATTCCAGTAAGACAATATTTTGGACATAACATGAATAAATGTACATCATCTGCCACTGTCAACATGCGTCTTGGGCAGTTATATATATTGCTTGAAATCTTGGGCAACTTCGCAGGTGACCAGTATACTCTATAAGGGGTGAATAAATGATTGCGTTTAAGTGATGCTGGTTTTACTACTGTTCATAAGATTCTATGAGAATCGCACCACACTTCCTTAAGATCTCTCTCACCAAACTCTTCACCCCACAGTTTTGAGATTTCAGTTTTAAATTCCATGTCCGTTTCAAAAAAAGTCTAATACCAACAATACATTTCTTTTTTCCAGTGGGCAGTTCTCATCACCTGACTAAATTATGTCTCCTCTTCCTCCACCCAATCTTGTGTCGCCTATAAGGAGCTCAATTGATAATATTTGACCCTTGTTAACTGCCCCTTAGTGAGGTCTTTCAAGGCTTCCCAGCTCATCATGTTTAAGCCCTACTCGAGATCAGCCCAACAATAAATGCCCCCTAGTTTCAAGGGCTGACTAAGCTGATCCCTCAGACATTCAGGGGTCCCTGGAGATTCCCAAATTTGTGCCCAGATCGAGAAATATGGCGGTTCAAAGGTCAGACATGAGACATGCTGTTCTCACTGAGAATGGTGCCTTATTGGCATCTGTTTAAGTCAGTCACAAGTGTGTCATAATATCTCCCAGCCAGAATCAATTTTGAGTATGTTAAAATATCCTGTCCGTCTTTGGTGCACATTCAGCATGTCATTAGTTTTTGCAGAACTTGAGAAAGTGTCATTCCATCTAAGCAATTACTTTGCTGTCACATCATGCGACACATGTGCGCTACAAGCTTGGCAATATCTACATATCAGAGTTTGACACTGGAAATTCAGTTTTTGATTGAGCAGGGTAGAGACCATTCTCAAGCATCAATCACAATCCCTGTTGGGATGAACCACAAAAGCAATAAATTAACCTGTACTTTACCCTCTGGTAGTGTTCCATAAACTACGACTTTGGTGTAGTTCTACAAGGTTTGCTTTCTGACCCACACGTGACACAGGTGAACTCGGTTTAACGCACCAGCCCTAAATGTAAACACCATGTTATTGTAGCCCAGCAGAACCCCATCCAGTACATAGTTGAAATCGAGTTAATGCTTTTGGGTTACCAACAATCTCTGCTGGGAGATCAGGGGCACCATGGTAACAGAAACAACCCTATTTTGTAATTCACAATATCACACAAATATTGCACTAAGAAGAATAGACACTTTTAACATAAAGCATTTATTACAGTAGGGCAAACCTTTTTCTCAGCACATCTAAAATAAGTATACAGGATATCATAAAAACAGCAAGAAGGCATGTTGTGGCCAATGAGAATAAAATGAATATTACTAACATTTCTCAAATGCCTTATAAGACCCTAAAATATACTTCCATGTGCTAAACTTGAAGAGCATGGAGAGTAGCACAATTTGCAGTCTAGAGTTTCCTTGGGAGATGCAACTCACTGCAAACCTTGTTGATAGCAATAGCTGTCATTATCAGCAGAGGTGTGAAGTAGTGTTCCCTATGAAAGGCAAACATGCACGGTGATAGTGGACTTCCTCCGGGACTCTGCCTTATCCCCATCAGATGAGTTACAGCTTCCTTGAAGTGTGCTGGCAGTAGGTGAGACAGTCTCTAGAAGAATCTCGCCCGATATTCTGGGCGAAGGACCTCTCCTGACAAGTGGTCAAGTGTAAGCCCTTATATACTAAATCTTTTCAGAGATTTGATTTTCTGACATACGTTTTGGAATGTCTGACATAGATTATGTGCATCAAGGTGTACATCCCAGACGTTTCCTTATGAACATATTAGGTGAAAGGACATCTATTGAGACTACCCTATTTTGTCTGTATTTTGTCTCATTTGACCTTAACATGGTGATAAGTAGACACTTGTCCCAGACTGATGTTGCATCAGGTGTTATATCTATGTCATTAACCAAATGACTTTCACTGTTCTTAGAAAAATATGTTCAGACGACATCTGTGACAGTGTCAGGTAAGAGATGATTCTTTAAAAAAGTGGGAATATGGCTACTCCCATTACCTAAGGCGGTGTCATGACCTACTTAAAGTAGAGTCAGACTTAATGGGCTTTAGGTCAGTATCTTAACAGAAAAGCAAACAATCTTAATTTAGAGGCAATGTGTAAAGTATTTAAGCACACAGACAGCAATAATGTGAAAACACAATGCAAGCAACTACCCACAGCAATTTAGAAAATAGAGTATAATGTAATTAATAATTTGAGACCAAAAGGACAAATATCCTATTAGTAGAACCAGACATATGCAATTTCAAAGATGTAGGTAAGTGTAGAACCTAAAACCACAATGCGCAGATTTTATATTTCTAAGCCAGAGTAAATTTAATAACAGGTCAGATTTTTGGGTAACTCCATTTTTGGGGCACTGCATTTTAGGTTCATTTGTTTCATCCTTTTGTGTATGCAGTGCAAGCAAAATGTAATCTAAGAGATTGGTTCAGCAGAACCTACACTTGAGTGAAACTGACATGTCAATGAAATGAGAAATCAAGATCTTGAAAAAGTTCATGCAAAGGTGCAATATAAGGATTAAATAAAACGTTACCTAAGATTGACGTTTGAGGCTCATCGCAAGAGATGTTAATGGAAAGGAGTAACCAGTTTCAAGTATAGAGGATTGTCCTGAAAGAAAAGAAAAAAACAAGCCTGGTTCCTCCACGCCAATCCTGTTTTAGACAGTTATTAGTAGAATCTGATGGTCTACAGTATTGAATGGTACAGATAAATCCAGCAAGATGAGAACATTGAGTTGACTGCCATCAAAGGTGCTATCACAATTAATGTTGCATATTCTAGACTGTTGCCTACCCTGAACCCAGATTGAAAATGCCAAGATCTCTGGATATGATTAATTAGGAGGCTAGTGATAGAGTAGTAGTTTCCAACTTTAGAGGGATTGAGGTTAGGTTATTTATGGAGTGGTGTGATGTTTACAGCTTTGAGTCATGTTTGCACAACACAATTTTAAGGAGCAGAAATGGTGAAAGACAATGAGAGAGAAAGACTTGCATAGGGTCTTTGGTATTGGTAGGATGGACAGTGTAATCAAAATACGAGTGATTCAAATCTATGACTGCAGAGATACTTTTTTCAGTAACCGAGTGGTGATTGACTTGATGAGAGAATGATTTAAAGAAACAATGGAAGTGATATTAGAGAGTTCTGATCTGATGTGATGAGTGACACTAAATGTTGCTTCTGGGAATATCAGTACTAAAAGGAAAGAAATAGGTTTGAGGTTTGATAATTCCAAACTGCTTCTTAAGTGTGGTCTTAAAGAGATTTATTTGAAATATAAGGTTTGTTGATTTGATGACAATATGAAGGACTTGTAGCACGTATTGTTTTAGTTTGAGATAGGTAAACAATAAATCAGTTTTGGTGACAAATCATAAAATGTCTGAACTTCTAACAGAGCAATATTTAAAACTAAGACAGGATGAGAAACACTGGGAGGCTTTACTATTGTTCATTTGTTTCCAGGAGAGAACAATGAGATCATGCACTGTGCCTTTAATGGAGAATTGTACTTTCTATAAGAGAGAACCCAATGGCAGACGTATAGCTCTGCACATCAAGCTAGTTTCATTAGTATCAAAGTCCTGCGCACTAACTCTCCAGCACCTGCCTTTGTGTGGTGCCTCTGGGTTCCAGACCCTTAGTCGATGAAGCAAATGAGGGATGCACCAGATAATGAAGTCCAGTCAATCTTGTAGTTTCAAAACCTTTATTTCTACTTATTTTTTTCTTTTCCTCAATAGCACATACAGCTCAGCCAACGTATGTCATTCCAAAACAGTAGGCACTTCATCAGGGCTGAAAATTGACACATAAAAGACCGAAATCAAAAAATAGACAATCAACTCACATTATGACAAAAACAACACAGGGCTTTTAAAAGACACAATACTCAATCCTAAACACAACATAAAAATTAAGGCTTGACTGTGCCCCATATGGGGATCGTTTGCGTCCCCCACTTGCACTTTGTCATGACATAGGCATTAATTGCTTGCCTAGGTCCATCAGCCCTTACATTGAACGACATGTGTAAAACAGTAATCTGACCAAAGACATCATTGAAGCAAAAAAGGGGTTAATAGTATCATAACATAACATGACAGGGCCAAAAGGAAACAAAAGAGAAACACCACATATTAGACAAAACATAACTATCATAATTACTGTTATGGAAACATCTAAACAGGAAGGTATCTATGAGCCCAATTGGCACTCTCTATGTGATTTATTTTATGATAGTTATTTTCAATGTAAGGGCTGATGGGCCTTGGCCTGCAATTTAATGTCTATCTCAGACTCAGACATTATCTGGCGCACCCCCATTCGCTTCATAGCAGAATTGTACTTTTTAAATATGGAATTTGTTCCATAGAATACAGGTGTTTGAACAAAGGTGGAAGAGGTCAGGGAGCTTGGATTATCTCTATCTAGAAGCCAGTTATCACAGTCTCAATATAAAACAATGCCCCAAATGTTTAGCTGGACCTAACGCCCGAAATAGGAACAATTTACACCAGGGACCATGCAAAGCCTATGATTTTTTTAATTAAAAGATTAAAAGTAAGTTAAGTTAATTACCTAACTTTAAACAGAATGTATTACATATCAATTAAAATGCTAATGAGGGTGAGTTTTTAATTTATTTCTTAAATTTTTAAATATAAAGAAGGAGAATATATTTAGAATAGATTTATGTATTACATATTTTATTTGAAAAGTTGATGTGGTTTAATATTATTTTATCAGCTCTAGGTATAATACAATTATTTAAAATTCATTCACTTTTTTTTTAAATGTCGAATATTTTTTTCAAGAATTATAAACTTTATGAATTGTCCTTATTCCTTCCCATAGAGATCTACAGCTTGATGGCAGAGACCTCCACAAATAGGTGGAAAGTGGCATTCACTCTGAATACATACATCTTCAAAGTACATTGAGGTAGATTTAGGAATAGTAAATCTATACTTCCCCAAATGCTCTTATCATTCCAAAGTTTGTCACTCGATATTCTGTTTCCACAGTGTAGTATATATAATTGCGGCAGCTTTCTAAATGGCTTAAGAAAATAGCAACCAACAAAATCTCTGAGATAAGCAAAAGGGTGATTCAGGTGTGGTAGTCACTCCAACTCAGTATATGCATAAAGACTTAGGAACGTGCATCCCCTAATATTGAGAGAACCAGGAACTGAGACAGTAAAGTTCTCTGCATGGTAAAGATGTGTAACCTTGCCCTGAGTGATCTGCTGCACTGTTGTCTGGGGCCCTGTAGGAAAGTAAGATCAGCTTTCCTAGTTATCCCCACTTTCTGCTGGTGTCAGTATGTTTTTTTGACTAGTCTGGCTGGGATCCTGCAAATCAGGACCCCAGCCACTGTGCTTCTTCCCTACATTTGTGTTTATATTTCTGGGTAGGATGTATACCAATGTGTTAGTGCATGTTGTATAATACAGAGACACACTTTTATAAATGTAACATGTGGTTCTTTTTCATTTAATCTACACTACATGATTAGATCTGGTAAAAAGAACTGCTTAACACTCCTGCTGGACTAAGCCTGAAGTCTGCTCTCCGCAGATATCACTTATAGGGCTTTCAAAGGTTATCTAAGACCACAAAAATCACCATAAGGGTTGTATGAATTAGTGCAAGGTCTTTTACTTAAATAGGTGTGCACCATTTACTAAGACAGCCTCCTACATTGGTGTGCTGCTGTTGGAATTTAAGCCTGCACTGTTTTACCAGCTCATCTAGGTCTGGTTAGTTAAACTTGGATGCTAAGGCACCTGCAGATTTTTACTGTCATTTCCATTGAAATGAATGGGCACTCCATGACGAGTTACCCTTGTCATTTGCATCCAAGTGGTTAAAAAACCATCACTAATATTAGGAACATATAAAAACATTTTGTTTAACAGTAAGTTCCACTGAAACCTTTTGATTGCTAGTTAAGGGTCTTGCACAACCCTTTCTACTTTCCTTTTTAAGTTTAGTGTCCACTAGGGTAGGTAGGCGCAACACCAACCTACACCTAGTTTACCATGTCTTTAGTTGGGGAATCCAGTGGGAACCAATCTTCTAGATAGAGGGCTCTTAGGTTCCTTGAACGAAGGACCCTGGCTGCATCCAGGAAGTTAAACAAAGGTATTAATCCTAACACTCAGCACCTCTTAGAGCTGCTGCTGCAGGATGACCTCCAGAAAGCTGGTGGGTCACAAGAGCAGAACAATGTGGGTGGGGTAGCTCCAGAACATGGGTCAGGGGTGGTTTACCCCAGTGACACATATTTTGAGCCTGTCCAGGAGGAATTTGATGACACCAACTTGATGACATCTGATCCCCCAGCGAATAGTACAGATAGTATAGAGGGTGTACCCCATTTATCCCTCCTGAGAGGGTGCAAAGAATGCTGGGAGGACTAGATCCTCCTCTGTTAATTCTGATGCCTCAAGTACCTCCTCAAGCTATAGTATGAGAGAGACCCCTTAGAAAAGGAATATCACCTGCTTATGCTTGACAAAGCCAAGCTCAGAATTAATCAAGAACAGCTGGCCATTTATAAGGAAACCTTGAAGGTACATAAGACTATGAAGCATTTGGTAATAAAGACTTATGGTGGCAACACTAGTGTCCCTAGGGTCAGGGAGCAATCTTGTGATGCTAGGAACCTGAGCAGGATAGTCCCTCCTTACCAGGATGGGGATGATATCCATAAATGGATCACTGCCTTGGATAGGGCCTGTAAAGTACAGATGGTCCTTCAAGGGCAGTGGGCAGCTATCCTGTTGCTCTCCTTTGCTAGAAATGGCATAGAAAAACTTCTCACTGTCAAAGAGGAAGATACTGACAACTATGCAGTCTTGAGGAGTGCCCTCATAGATGGGTTTCGTTGGACCACTGAACAGTACAGGGTCAAATTCAGGGACACACAACAGGCACACACCCAAGACTGTGTTGACTTTGTAAACAGTGCTATTAAGGCTCTGGAAGGCTGACTTAATGGAAGTAATATGCATGACTATGAGTGATTGTACAATGTATTGATGAGGGAGCACATCCTTAATAACTGTCCAAATCAGCAGCTGCACCAGTACCTGGTGGACTCTGATCTGACCTCTCCCCAAGAATTGGGAAAGAAGGAAGACACATGGGTCCGTACCAGGGTGAAGCAAAAAACCAATGGTGATGGAGATGATCAGAAGAGGCAATATTCTTCTAAGGCCCAAGAGTAGGGCGGAGACAAGGGTAAAGACAAAAAGGAGTTTTCGCACAGTTCCCTCCGGGGGTGGGTGCTAAAACTTCTCTTCCTCTGGGAAGAAACCTTGGTGTTACCTATGTAAGGAAAAAGGCCACAGAGCAAGAGATGCCAATTGCTCTAAAGCTAACACCAAAGAAGCTACTACTACTGCCCCTAAGGCATCTAGGGCTTCTATCACCAATACTAATGATAGTAGTGCCACCAAGGGATTAGTAGGGTTAACCTTGGGTTCTGAAGTGAGTTCTGACCTTGTCAGAACTCCCACTCAGACTATCCTTGTCTGTAGATGTGGCATGGAGCTTGTCATTTTAATAGTATGTCCCACTAATTTGGGCAAGTACAGGCAACAACCTCTGATTATTGGTCAGGAAGCTGTGGCATACAAGGACATAGTGGATAGTGTCACCATGGTGGCAGAAAGCCTTGTGTCTCCTGACTATGTCCTTGGCCTGCATTTGTGCATTGCTTAGTACATGCAGAAGGCTAGCAAAAACCTTGAGGCCAGCCAAGAGCTTCAGAAAGCTTGGCATGACCAAAAGGCTGCACTGACTGTTCACCAGCCAGTACAGAAAGTGTTGGTGTTGGAGCCTGTGGCCCCAGCAGCTCTCCAAGACAAGTGTACTGTCCCCCACACAATCCTCAAGAAAAAAGGTAAGGTCACCTACTTGGTGGGCCTAGGCACGCCGAGACGTCCTCACAGAGTTCTTCACGTGAACCGCCTAAAGGCTTTTGTTGAGAGGGCTGACTTGAGCTTGCTCATGAGAACTGATAAGGGACATGAGGAAGAGAGTGATCCTCTCTCTGATCTCCTCTCTCAGGACCCTGTTGATGGGTCAGTTTATGGAGTATCCGTGGCAGGCCGCCTCACCGATCAGCAGCAAGCTGATTGTAGGCAAGTCCTCAATCAGTTTCCACACTTGTTCTCTCTGACTCTAAGTCAAACCACCTGGCATACCCACGAAGTCGACACAGGTGACATTCTGCCTGTAAAGAGTAAACTCTACAGGCAGACTGACCATGTCAGAGACTGCATCATGACTGAGGTTCAAAGGATGATGGAGGGGGGGCATTGAACCTTCAAACAGCCCTTGGGTTTGTCCTGTAGTCCTTGTGCCAAAACCTCACACCCAAGATAGATGGTAAGAGAGACATGAGGTTTTGTTTAGACTATAGAGGTCTCAATGCAGTCACTAAGACTGATGTCATCCAATTCCCAGGGCAGATGAGCTTATTGATAATCTGGCCTTAGTGAAGTATCTTAGTACATTTGACCTGACTGCTGGCTACTGGCAAACCAGACAATCTGAGGATGCCAAGCCAAAAACCAGCATTTACAACCCCTATTGGGCATTATCAATGTATTCTCATACCTTTCACTTTTCAGAGGTTGATGAACAAAGTTCTCACAGGTCTGGAAGCCTATAGTGCAGCATATCTCAATGATATTGCTGCTTTTAGTCTCACCTGGGAGGATAAAATGGTCCACCTCAGGAAAGTTCTGGAAGCCCGGCAAAAGGCAGGCATCATTGATACCAAAAGAGGATGAGATTATCCCTGTGTGGTGCTGGCGCTTACTATATCCGGTAATTAGTTATATGTGAATTACCAATCTTTAGGTGCTCAAGGGAAGAAGGGTCATCCACCCTTCAACAAAAGTGACCCAAGAGGACCACAATGATAATGTACTACAGGCCCGAGCAGACATATATTATCCTATGCAATAATGTAGAGTAATCCCAACCACTAAAATATTATATAACATATGTCTTTAATGTTCTTTCTTATGTTGGTCCAGCCAACAAGTGTATCATCGCCCGGGAGTACCCCACGACTTCCTCAGGGCTAGAAGACAAGTTACAGACCATAATGTAATGTAAAACATAACTTAACCCACAAATACATGTATTTGTATAGTGGAACCCACATCGTGAGTGTTAGAAATGGGATCCCTGGCTGGCCAGGGCTTACGCCAAAGTCAGTCAGATAACACCATTCCCACGTCAGGGCAAGGGAGTTACACGCCAAGCTAACCCCTGCTCACCCCCTTGGTAACATGACACGAGCAGTAAGGCTAAACTCGTAGGCAATGTGAGTTAAGTGTTTGCGCGCGCACCCAGCAACAACACCCAAGGCCCACCACAAAGGAAACTCCACACAAAGTTATGTATAAAAATAGCCTTTGTATTACACCAAAACACATTAGATAAAAACACACACACTTTACAATGTGCCAACGGGCACGGGCAGAATTTACAGGGGATATGTACAAGACAGGGCCACCTGGACCACTGTCAGGAATCAGCACTTTTAGAACTAGAAATACTGTTAGAAATAGCACGTTGTAGATCATAGAATAATAATCACTTTAGCACACAATAGAAAATAGAGCACACAACCAGTAATCACTGGTAAAGGTTAAGTACCACCTACGCAACCCTAACCACCTTAGGAGAATATTACGCAGGGAACTTGGACCTCACTAGCAACACCTGCACTAGGAGAAAACAACCACCTAAGTATAACCATACATGTAGGGGCATAAGCAAGAACACATTACACATGATGCATCACAACATTCAGAGGTGTAGGAAGGAAAACACATGATGCATAAACATACATTCAGCGGTGTAAGAACAAGGCACATGACACATCAAAACACATTCAGAGTTGCAGCACAGGAGAACACATGATGCATAAACAACCCATTTAGAGGTGCAGGAATTACAATTGCGCAGAAATCACATAAGGTATAAACTCGTAGGTTGTCCCCCAGGCCAACTGGCCTCCCAGGGGCTAAAACACCCTTGTCCCAAATGTCAGGGCAGGCTGTAGGCAGCCAAAGAACAAGCCTAAACGTGGCAGCTGCCCACTAAGTGCTGGGCAGCTGTGGAGGAAATGATGGGGCCAACGTTGGAGCCTCGCAGGCTCTGAAGAAATGACTGCCCCTTAGGAGCCTCGCTGGGCTCTCAACAATGCAATGCCCCCTAGAGCCTCCGTGGCTCTGACAATAAATCTGGCGCCTTGAGCCTCTCGGGGCTCGGGACAATGACTGTGGCGCCTTGAGCCTCTCGGGGCTCTGAGAACAAATAAAATGTCCCCCTGAGCCTCTCGGGGCTCGTAACACAAACAATGCGGGTGGGGAGCCTCGGGGCTCTGAAGAGGAATGCCCGGTGTGGGGGGAGCGGCCCACTATCTGCCGGGGCCGCTCTACCTCCCAACAATGCCCCCTGAGCCTCGTGGGCTCTACACCAAAGCAATGCCCTGAGCCTTTCGGGGCTCGACTGAAATGCCCCTGAGCCCCTCGTGGGCTCGCAGAGCAACTTGCCCCGTAACGTTGGAGTCCCCCTTCTGGGGACTCAGAATAAACAATTATGCCCCCTTTAGCGGTGGAGCCTCAGCTCAAGATAGCACAGGCGGGAGGGGCGGGCACCGGCAATGTGCCCCGAAGCCCTCCTCCCTTACAATGCACCCAAGGGCCCCACTCACCGGCTCGGCTGGGCTCCTCTGGCCGGTCCCGTGCTCTGGGCCTCTCTTGCGGGGCACCAGGGGACTCTCTGACTCACCCGGTCCTGCTTCTGGGGCCGGGTGTCCTTCACTGGCAGCGGGCGGGGCTCTCCGGCTGCCGGGACGTCCTGGGAGGTGGGGTAGGCTCCCGCCCTCCCTCTCTGCGCCGATGACTCCTGCTGCGTGCTCTCCTTCGCCGGAGCCCCGCTGGCGGCGGCGCCTCTCCTCCCCACTCGCTTCTCCCTGCCACACCGGAGCGCGGGGTGGGCTCCCGTCCGTTTCCGTTTTTCGGGAGTAGTACTTCTGGTTCGGCCTCGGGCCATCAGCCAATCGCAGCGCGGCCCGGGGTACGACGTCACTGGGTGTCCCGGGCTGGTGGCGGTGAAACGGGGCAACACGAGGGGTAGGCTCCGTCTTCAATTTAAATATCCAGCGGCACAAAAGCGAGGTGGGCACTCGCTTGGGGGACACAAAGTCGCCATCTTGTGGGGATAATGCTGGCAATGTCCCTGGCGGGGTGGGCACTTGTCAGGGGGGTAAATTAAAGCAGGAACCCGGCAATATGTGGCGTGGGCAGCCACCAAAGTAAAAATACAGCGCTCCCAGGCGCTATAAGTAAAATAAAGCTCCAGAAAAGTTATTTTAGGCAGGCAGGGGGGCAAGGCTGGGCCCAGAGCCAGCTCACTGGGCCTCCAGGCAGGGAGGCAGTCCAAGTGGCGGTCCTCCTGGCGCCCAACAGCAGCCCCCCTCAGATAGGATCCTGGAAGAGAACAGATTGTAAGGGGACACAGCCCCTTTTTATACATCAAATCCCTGTGTCTCAGGGTGCAGGGTGGGGGAGAAACCAGTCGCAGCTGGTTTTTGAGTACTTTGTTTTCCCCAGCCACCCTTTCCATTCACCAGGCAGGCTAGGGTCATCAGTCGCACCACAGGGGGCGGAGCCAGCATTGTGTGGGGAAAGCCCAGCCCTATTCAGGTCCCAGGTGCACCACTCCCTCACATCACACATGCTAATCTCAACACTCACCACCGGGGCAGACCCACCCAGACTCCTGGAGCCAGGCTCACCAGCCAGCTCCAGCCAATCACGTGCCAGCACACTCACTGCACACGCACACCCATGTCTAGAAGTGACACTTCCACACTAGACACATACACGCCGCATACATCATTGCGCAGCATTTAATCACACGAGTCTGCACATACCAGACTCGAGCCTGCACACCCCACGCATCAGGAACTACCAGGGACACATACATTCCCCATGCATTCCTATGGGAGGGCAGGCCTATCTCACCACATGCACTCAGAGTGCGCACGCACTTTCCACTGGGACACAGTAAAAGTGCGCAGAAACCAAGAATCACCATCACCAGGTCACCATTAAAAGCAAAAAATTTAGCGGTGAACCTGCCAGAAGGGCCAAGTCCAACAGTGAGTTTCATTCCTACCGACTCAGCATGAAGTTCAATTGTTCACATCATAGAACCACTATAGTGTCCAACCACAAGTGACTACCCGTGGTCTGGGAGAGAATTGCCAGAATATTAAATGTATCTGACAATGGTGCCCTTCCGTCATATTTATATTGTGTGGACGCTGTGCAGTACTTAACTTTAAGGAGCAAGTGTAAGTGCTCATGACATAAATATATTGTGTCCGTGGTCTCAGAACTGGTATGGAATAGCGTGGGAGAGGCATATCTGATTGACCTGTTGATTGCGTGGTAGGCCTGAGAAAAAAGGATACCGAATTGACGTCAAGGAAGAGACTATCTATAGGATGCCACAATGAAACTCACGTAATACGAATCGTACCTTTGAGCCGGTTATACTTCCATCCCGGTCCAGAAGGCAAGGAAAGGGTAAAGATATCATGCACTTATTATCTTCGTTATTTCAGTGAGTCTAAAAATAAAGAATATATTCTAATGTCCTGTACCGGTCACAAGTCATATAGATGACATGTGCAATGAACTTAATCCAAAACAATCTAGATAAAAATGTATATGACTGGACATATCGAGGTGCTCAGTGTATAGAGCCCTCATTCTATTTAGCTTTGGTACAGTAACTGACTTTCCAGGTGGGCCACCTATATCTTAATTGATCAATTGGTGAGCCTATATACTTCTGTCAAACATTATGATAGGACAAAACCTACAATCAGCATATATATATAAATACTTGTAATTACCCTAAGAGTACAATATGTAAATGAGCAAAAAAGGTTCTCGCAATATCGTAAGTGTACCATAGCCAATAAATAGCGGTCTGTACCTCATAAATTGAAGCTTAGAAGCATTCTTCTACTATCTCCGTGTTGAGCGTTCCAACACAGTCATTATCAAGGCCACAAATTTCCAGATAGGTCAGAGCAAGATTGCGTACTTAGACACCCTGTGGATGGAGGCCAGGTTCAACCATTGGAGAGTATAATCCAGACCAACATGGACTGGGTTGCTCCCACTACCCAGACTCAGGTCAGAACTTTCTGTGGCCTGAATGATTACTGCAGGAGGTTTATTAAGGGATATGGGTCCATAGTGGTTCCCCTAATGATCTCACCTCCAAAAGAATGCCTAAAAAAGTTCAGTGGACAGGTAGCTGTCAAAAAGCAGTTGATGACCTAAAGCAGGCCGTGTGCACTGTTCCCATCCTGCAAAGTCCTGAGTACTCCAAAACCTGAGTTGTCCATACAGATGCTTCTGAGATAGGGGTAGGTTCAGTATTATCACAATTTAATGCAGATGCCCAGGACCAAACCAATAGCTTTTATAAGTTGACCCCCAGGGAGAAGTGTTGGTCAACTATTGAGAGGGGGGCCTTTGCTGTGGTCTGGGCCTTGAAGAAGTTGAGGCCTTACCTGTTTGGTGTGCCCTTCATTGCTCAGACAGATCATAAACCCCTGTTATGGCTGAAACAAATGAAGGGTGAAAATCCCAAACTTTTGAGGTGGTCGATTTCCCTACAGGTATAGACTCGTCTGTGAAGCAGACTAGGGAGGAACCATGCCAACAGAGATGGGCTTTCCAGATATTTCCACTTAGAAAATAAAGACTCAACTGGGCATGGTTAGCCTCATCTCCTTTACGTTGGGGGGTGGTGGGGGTTGTGTAGGAAAGTAGGATCTGCTTTCATGGTTACCCCTACTTTTTGCTGGTGTCAGTATGTTTTTTGACTAGTTTGGCTGGGAACCTGCTACTCAGGACCCAAGTCACTGTGCTTTCTCCCTAAATTTGACATGGTAATTACTTTGGTACCTCCACAATTGGCTACTGGTGTACGCTTGTAAGTCCCTATTATATGGTACTAAGGTACACAGGGCATAGGTACACCAGGGATCTCCCATGGGCTGCAGCTCGTGTTATGCCACCTATGAGAGACCACTGAAACTGTGACTACAGTCCTGCCATTGCAGCCTGTCTAAGCTAGTGCTAGCACAACTTACAACAGAAATACGTTTCCTTATAAAAGCTATAAGTCACCCCCAAGGAAGGCCTTTCAATCTTGAAGACAGGGTGCTGGGTTATAAGTGTAAGGGTACACGTGCATGAGCAGGACACCCCTACAAACCCCAGAGTCGATTCAACAGGCGTTGTAAGTGCGATCAGCCATTTTGATACATGTAGTGGCCATGCGTCATTATGCGATGGCTAACTATACTGTGCCGACCTTCGGCATGTTTGGTATCAAACATGTTTGGATCATACCACAACACCATTACTGGTGTTGGAGATATGATTCCATGCACCCATTCCAGGGAGCCCCAAGTAGCAAGCTAGTGATGCTGCCGACCCAGACAGGCTTCTGCCCTCCTGCTGCTGAGCTGAGCTTGAGCAGGGGAAGGTAGAACAATAGGTTTCCTGTCACAGATGTAACCACCGCCCAGATATGACTTAATGAATTAGGCTGGGGTGGGTGCGCTTGCCAGTGCCAATAGACTGCTTTTAAGGGCACATTTGGTGCCCTCCTTACCTACTCTTGTTAGAACAAGTTTTGGGAGCCCTTGGATCCTTCTCTGGCGTGTAACTGGATAAAGGACATGGGAGTATCCTTTCCTCTGTCTAGCCATCAATTGGGAGGGTCCCCTGTCTTGTCCTAATTCCTTTCTTAGGGTATAAAAGGGCTTACCTGTGGGTGGCTCCTCTGATTCATCGTGGAACAAGCCTCAAGCCTGAAACCACATCATTCTTTGACCACCTGGACACTTAGACTACGCTGGACTTAGCTTGGAACCAAGACTGCATCAAGGAAAACTCCTGCTGCTCCTAGTCTCACTATTCTGTATGTTTTCTTAATCATGTGTGCCTGTGCTTCTTCCAGGATCTTCAACGGACCTGTGGGCATCAAGAACACTCAAAGTAATTTCACTTAGATTGAAGGAGTCACTCCCCTGCACCTGCAGGCACTGCAACTTGGCTGACCAGTCTTCCTCTCCGGATGTCTCACAGACTTCGAAAGGCTCAGTAACACAGGTGGTGGTTCCTCAAATCCATCAAGGCCTGACCTATCCTCTCTGCAATATTGAGGTCAGTAAATCAAATCAAATCAAATATACTTTATTCGGTTTTTGTAATACAAAACCATAAAAGTTCATGATAAATACAATTTACAATCCAGATAATAATAAAAACATTTTAAGAAACCAAGATACAGTGAGGTAGGGTCCCAATCGTAAAAAAATCTTTTCCACTCCAAGGTTAAGACAGTATCAGAGAAGTTCATGGTTCGTCATAGGAGTACATGGTTGGTCATTATTACATATCCCGATGTTTCCCAAGAAAATCATGATGCGTTTAGCGGATCCTGCCACATGGGGTATGATTTCGGCAGGGGAGGAAAACACGGGATTATAGGGTAAAAGTCATGTAAGTCCCATATGGATATTGGGCCGTCTCTTACTTGAGGCGGCCAAGTTTTCAAGTAAGGGACAATAATTCGGTCTCTAAATCTCACTAGTACCAGGTCCCCCGCAACATCTTTGGGAAGAGAGCCCAACCAACCCACCCTTCTGACGCTCCTTATTGCCCCATATAAATTACGAGGCAGTGGCCTATTTTTTGACAGCCAGAATTTGGTTTTATTAACTAAGTCATATTGACTCTCAGTTTTTCCAGGTGGGAGAGCAGGTACACCCGCAAGGATGCACACGTATCCTTCACCGGAGGGGATGGGCACAGCCAGGTTGCTGTTTGGAAGACTGAGGGGCAGATTTACTTATGTCATGCAACGCAACACAGCAAGACAACTTGCTGCGTTGCGTGACAGGGAGAGCGCAGAAATGTGCCATATTTACTAAGATATGATGCATTCCTGCTCTCTCCCTGCACTAACGCGCTGTTGCTAGCTAGTGCCAAGACAGGCACCCTTGCGCCGTGGTGAAATGGCACCTGCATTACAGGCAGGGTCATTTTGGGCAGGAACCATTCCTGCACCAAACAATCCGCAGAGGCATTTTGATCTTTCCACGTGTGCTGCAAACTGGAAAGAGGATTTATCAATAAGGTAATAAAGATATTTCTCCTTGTTACACCTCATTAGGGAAGGTGTACCATTTGACGCAATCCCAGGTTTACTGACCTTAGTAAATCTACGACTGTATCAAAATCCATGAGTGGATGCACGAGAACACTCTTGTTCCACCCATGGAGTGCGTTCTCAATGCACAGCAAGGCTGTGATTTGAGCAGGGCTTTGCGAGGTTTAGTGAGTTCCATTAAGGGCTTGCATTGCCTTGCGTTGCCTTCCGTGATGCAAGGCAATGTAAGCCATGCAACGTAGCAAGACTGTTGTGTTTGCTTGATGAGATATTCACTTGACAACAACGGTTTCAAATTGTTTTCGCCATTAGAGGATTCCATGAAGACATTACTGTAGTTTGCTACAGTCTTTCGCCAACATTCGATGGAATCCATTTAAAAACGTATTTGTAAAAATATTCTGAAGAACATCAAGGGATATTGAGGGTGTAGCCTTATGGCTAGACCTGCTGAATTTGTTGCTGGGGAACAGGGTTGAAACCCTGGTGTCGGCTCCGCATCCTGTGGTTCTGGGTAAATCACTTAATCTTCCTGCGCATACCAAAATATGAATGTGTAATGTAACTGCGGCTCATGTTAAAGCTCTCCAATACCTTCTGGTCGAGTTCGCGCTGTATAAATCTGCAACAAAAAAAGGAGGCTTCTGCGTGCCACAATGTCCATGCTTCAAGGTCACGTTGTGTCGTTTGTTTTTACAGCAGGAGATGTCAGACAATCGCAAATTTGTCGAGAATATGCAATCAGACTAATCCACCTGCGAGTCTCTCGCGCGGATACTGACTGCTCCCGGCGCACTCACGACCCAGCAAGCCTTCTCCCTGTGGCGCAGTTCATTTGTTTCAAGATCAGTTAGTGTATCTGACTGGACTCCTAAATTAGAGCTTTAATCAGTAAACACCGAGCGGCCGGGTCTTATCTTTGAACGTGCGGGGATTATCTGACGCACAGAGCGTCCACTCCCAGGCAGATACTTAACGCCTGGGATAATAGTCTGTGTCTGGCACGCCCGATGCCAAATACCAACAGTGATGGGCAACGCTTCTAACGCAGATCCCAAGAATGAGGGGGAGGGGGGGGGCAGGTTTGCTAAAAGAAAAAGAAACGCATTATCTCTTTTCGGATTAATCCATTCAACTGGCTTTTCAAGTGATAAAGGAGGGAGATTTGAGTCTGGCGAACTTTCTCACACATCACTTCGGCCCCCAAACGCCGCCTAATAACCTCACACCCCCGCATACGGACCCCTCGCCAGCTTAACCCGTGTTTATTTTTATGACATTAACAGCTACATCCAGCGAGCTTTTTATTGTGCGCGCGTCGTGCCATGCTGCACTTGCGTCACGTGACCTTCTAAATGGCTCTGTTATTTCACGAGATCGCCCGCTGTCAGCGATCAGCCGCGTTATGAAAAGTGCAGTTTCATTTGTGCGCCACCAAGGGAGACGGGCCTTTCAAGCCGCAGAGGCGCGTACATTATGCGCTCAGCGATCCCCCATTGTAAGACGCCGCCTAGGAGCTGGCTGGCACTATGCCAGGCACTCCTTTGGAAGCGGCCGGCTGTGCAAAGGCCGCCATAGAAAAATAAAAATGCTTTTGGTAGCGCTGTCATTTGATACTGGTGTAAGAACCAAGAACGCTTTCTTCCAGTGACGTCGATCACTGTATACATTGCTCAAATTGTAGCCCGGCGCGGTATAATAAAGATGGAAGAAAGATGTATATACTACAGTATTGTGGTATAAAAATGCCAGTGTCGCATGTTCGTTCTGTAAAGGCAAATAATAATAAAACATTGTCACATACTCTGCACAGGTTAATATACAAAAAAAAGCTTATACATCTAAAACCCTTCCTGTAACGCGTATAATGAGCAGCTACTTCTTGCTTTAACATGTTTTTAAAAATGAAAATGTATAAATGTTTTTTAGGAAGACAAAAGTCTATTGATATTTTAACAGCTTCTCGATTAGATTAGGATGGCCCCTGTATGTCGAAGTCCACAGCCTCCTTGAAACATCCCATTCTCGAAGTGGGACTGAACCACTGTGTTCTAAAAAAAAAAGAACATTACAAACATAACACATCTTCTTTCTTTACATTAGGAAACAAACAAGAAAAACAAAATAAGAAAATGAGAAACAGGAATAACATATCCTGAGAATTAATAAGGATATTAGCAACACTCATAGTCAGACACGCCCAGTGGTGTGATTCTGATATGTGTGCTGGGTTCTCTCCTGCCCAACTCACTTCTGGCTCTGATACGTGTGCTGGGTTCTCACCTGCACAATTAACGGTTCTGGTCTCTGACCCCCTCTCTTCTCATCCATTCATTTTTCTCCACTCCACTGCACACAGCCAATTTCCGAGAATTCCACCATTTGCCATCAGACAACTTGACATTGTTTCCCAGAACCTCCACCACTCTTCTTGGTGCAGAAAACTTAGAACTACCCTTCCTTTTTAGGATGTCAATCTTTGCCCTGACCCAGGTCCCACTTACAAATATATTTTCTCCCATTTTAACTTTCTCGTTGTGACAATTTTTATATCTGGTTTGGTAATTGTCAGCCTTCTCACGCATTTGGTAAAATCCACACCAGGCGGCCCGACCTAGCCATCCAGGTTGTGACCGCCACAGTACAAGTCACCCTTCCTTCAAGAAGGCAAAATTGAGTTTCCCCCTGTACAGCATGAGGAGTGACATGATAATTCCATAGCATCTCTTTCATCTGTCTTCTCCAACAAAGGTTACTAGCTAAGGCCAACTGAATGCTTTCCCCCAAAACGCGATCGAAGCGCTCAATTAAACCATTACATCATAGTCTTCTGCACCACGTGAGATTTGTCACTGCAAGCACATGGAATGCAGTTCTGCACATGTCTCTCCAGATGTTTGTCCATCCCAAGCCACCAAAAATCTACCCTAGATTACCCTTTCAAGGCAGACCTTCCGCCATGGACCTCATGTAACAAATACATCACTCTCACTCTGAGTCCCTCAGACACAACTAAACGTACATCTCTCCTGATAATGCCACTATCCACAGACAATTCCCCCCACACATTCTTAGAGGACTCCAATTCCACGTGTTTCTTCCAACCTAGCTCAACAAGTAACGCCTTGACCAGCTTTGTTAGGACAACATCCTCTGCAACACTTTTTTTCCACTCCTCTTCCTTAATGGCAACCCCAAAATCCGACACCACAGCCACCATCCATTCATTCTCCTCAACTTCCTCATTAACGTTATTCGCACCAGGGACATACTTCACTGTAAATAAATATTCTTGTAAACTATATAACCATTTGGCAATGCGAGGCGTAGCCTTTCCCGCACCGGTAGTCGTAAATACATCTACAAGGGGTTTATGGTCAGTGCGCAAGTCAAACTCCAACCCCCACACAAATGTTTGAACATTTTGCACACCCCACCAACAGGCAAGGGCCTTCTTCTACACCATAGAGTAAGAAGTTTCTACACCCCTCAATGTGCGTGATGAAAAAGCTAGTACTCTCTTTTTCTTGTCCTGTATTTGATTCAAACTGCACCTAGACCCTGGTTGCTAGCATCCTTCACTATAATGATCTTATCCTTGGGGTCAAATGACTTCAGTGCCACCGCTCCCACTATGGCTTTTTTGAGATTATCAAATGAGAGCTGACACTCCTCTGACCACTGAAAACTGACCCCCTTCTTCATGATTGCCCTTAGTGCATACACCTTAGCAGCTAAATGGTGCACAAACTAATTTTCTTTTTTATTGAATTTCAAAGACAAAAAAAAAATAGGAACTACAGGTTCCAACTCAACCAGCCATCATGAAATTACAGTATTATAAAAGACAGATTGATACAAGACATTGGAGTACAAAGCATAGAGATCTACATCAGGTAGCTAGAGTGCACAGTTCCATAAGTAATGGATCAATGACAAGGTCACGGACATCAATTACAAACAGGTAAAGCATGAACATCATAAGAATCATCTGGGGGTATACAATCAAAAAAGTTGCAGGCAGGGACATCATATTAAAATTGTGAGTCGCAGAAATCAGATCATGCCAAGGGAGACTGCAACAGTATGGGTGAGCAATTCAGAACTAACCGCCTTCAGGAGAAATGTGCGCAGGAGGAGCGGGCCGACTTCGGGCCCAGTCTAGGAATGGTTCCCATATGTTATGTGGCCTCGAAGAGGAGGGCAGTAGTTAAAAAAAAAGCTAAGTTGTGTGTGACCATAAGTGACATCAGTCAGCCAGTCTTTAATACTTGGTACTCTCCCACACCCCCAGCAAATAGCAACCCGTCTTCTGGTGTAGAACAGAAGAAGTGTGTGTAGTTTGCGATGTTTTGGAAGTGTATCTTTGACATAGCCCAGAAGGCCCAATGCCGGGGAAGGAGCATCAGTTCTACCAACAATCTGGTTCACTGCAGTGAAAATTTCTAGCCAAAATTCAGCAATGCGCACGCAATCCCAAGCAACATGTAAGAAGGAAGCAGGAGTGTAACCGCAGCGCCAACAGTCCTCATCCTCCCTAAGATTCATACGATATAGGCTGACTGGTGTCCTATTATATCTATGTACACATTTAAAATGAATCAGGCGGAACCTGTAATTTAGGGAAAGTTCAGTGAGCTGTCTACAGCAGAACTCCCATTGTTCCTCCGTCAGCGGAGTGGAGAGCTCTCTGTCCCAGTGTTGAAGAGATTTGGGCCTGACTACCGGGTTAGTGTTTTGTATTTGAGTATACAAACGTGTAATCAGCTTGCGAAGGTAGGGTGTTTTTTTTAAATATTCTCCAAACCAGGGAATGGCGGGGGGCAGCAGGAAATCCCAAATCCCAAAGAGCGCTGCATGCCACACGTAGTCTATGGTACAGAAAGAGCTCAGAAAACGGCGTGGCCCGATCGGCGGTGCCCACAGGGGGAGGCCTAAACATGTCATCAGGGTAGAGATCTGCAAATGTGTGCCATTCCATGTTAGTAATTAGGGTCTTGTCTACACCATCTTGGATGCAGGGAAGTATGGGGTTCCGTGCAAAAAATGGTGCACAAACTTGGCGTAATACTCAACCAGCCCCAAAAAACACCTCAACTGATCCTTATCCCTAGGAGCAGGAGCCTTCTCGATGGCATCAACTAGATTGAGTTTTGGTTTTATTCCATCCTTTGATAAGATGTGGCCCAGATACTCCACTTCCTTTGTGCAAAACTTGCACTTTTGCAATCTATGGTGAGAGCAGCCACTTCCATTCTGTACAAAACCTCCTTTAACAACACGTTGTGCCATTCCTTCTCCTCACCCCACACCAATACGTCGGCTTGAAATACCAAGACATTGGTCAAATTCTTTAGCACACCTTGCATCACTCTCTGAAAGACAGCAGAGGCTGAGGTTAAGCCGAATGGCATGCGGATAAACCTATATCCTCCCTCAGGCTTTATAAAAGAAGTCAAATGTCTGGAATCTTTCTCTAATTGCACCTGGGGGTAGGCACTCGACAGATCTGAGGTGGTGATGTATTTTCCCCCTTTAAAGCTAGCCAACATCTCGTTGATTTTCGTAAGGGGATGGCGATCCATCCAAATGTAACTATTCAAGTCTCTAAGATCAACACACATACGGATTTTCCCATTGGGTTTCCTGGCAATTACAATTGGACTCAACTATTTTGAAGCCTTGATCGGTTCAATCACACCCTTCTGGCACAGTCTCACCAATTCTTCCTTTACTGACGGTCTCAATGCCAAGGGCACATTTCGCACTTTGTGCACAGCTCCTTCTTTTAACACAATAGGATGTTCAAACTTAACACCCTAAGTCCTTCCTGAATAGTTTGGGAAACAAAGTAAGCCAGTTAGTTTCTGAAGTTGCTTGTGTCAAAAAAAACCTGATTAGGATGATTAGGGTCCAGCACTATACCTATTCACGCTGCTTGTTCCATCCCAATAAAGATCGCTCCTTTTCCACAACATATTCTTTGCCTTTGCTTCCCTGTCCTGAAACTCCACTTAGACTTGAAGTATCCAAACACCGGTAGCTCCTGGCCACCACATCCTTCTGGTTCAATGTCAGCTGGAATTAAATCTTCAGTTTGTATCCCTTTCCAAGTGTGTACATCAATTAAAGTAAATGGCGAACACGAATCAGCCCATACATGTACTTCCTTTCCATTCAACTTAACCACACACTTTGGGGAACGGTACGTGTACATGTTGACAGAACATGCATCCTCAACCACCATTACTTCAACTTCCTCATCATCTGTCACTGCAGAATTGTCCTCCCGACTTGGCATTCTGCATCTATATTTGTGAAAAGCAGCGAGTATCCTAAGACCCCCAATGCTGCCCGGCGCAGGGTCACCTTTAATTCACTTTGGATTCGCTATCAAAATAACGAGGCAGGTGCTGGAAACTGGAAGGCAAGAAAAAGGTTTATTACTCTTAAGAGGAGACCACGTCAACTGCAGACACCGGGATGTCTCAGGGAGGTGTTCTGCTGGCAACTCCTTTAGCTCTTCCTTTCATACAGGTTTGACACAATGCATTTGTTTCATTATCTTGGTTACACAAGCCCAACATTGTTTCATCAACATGGTTACACAAGCCCAACATTGTTTCATCAACATGGTTACACAAGCCCAACATTAATTCTCCTCCCACCCAGGTCAAAACAGACAATCTTATCTTACAGATGGACCTTGCTTCAGGGTCTAAAACATGTGAGACTGGCCAGATCTAAGAGTCTGTTCTGTTGATAAAAACATGCCCCATTGTTGGCAAAACAAGTGTTGCTGTGTGCAGTGCAATAAACAATGTTTGCAATTGTCTGTTTGGTATTTGGAACCTGTTTGTGTAAGAGTGTCCATGGGTTTGCCTGTAAACAGAGATGAGAGGAAAAACGAGTTTGTGGCAGCAAGTGGTGTTGATGTTTGTCATGGCAATAGTTTATAGCCTCCAGCTCACATACCAGGTTGGTCAGAGGGATGCTAGTAAGCTCAGGGTGAAACAAAGGTGGCCAACAGAGTACAAAATGGCTGTGATGTGTAAAATGGCTGCAGCTTAGGTGCACATAGAAATACCCACTAAGCAACATGGCGCAAGCAATGTTCACAACCATCATTTTACCTTTAACAATATGCGGTGGTAAAGTTTATCGATTTTAACAGCCCCTGCTTTTTAACATAAGCTAGGTCATTTTTGTTCAGGTTAATCTGTTATGGTGGTGTACAAGTTAACATTATTATACATGAAGCAGAGGGTGGGTAACCAACAATGATAATTGTTTGGAGGGGAATGAGGGTGGTAGAGGAGAGGATGGTATCATTATCGAGTCAATATTTCTTTGTCAATATTTATCGCCATAAGTTCCTTTACTTCCTGTCTCATAGCTAAACATGTAGTTGGGCTGTTCATTGCAGTCTTTGGTGGCATACAGGTTGTACAGACAGATGCACAGACAGCAGGAGAAGAAGATCGCTATCAGTACAAACAGTATTGTCAATAACCTATGCAGTGAATGTAACAAACTGGGAGACAGTGAATATGTGATCTTACAACGAATTCCGTTGCAACGCATGCCTTTACCACGCATGCGTTACAACGGAATGCTTTTTCTTCGCATAGGCTTTTCCTCTAATCCTTCGTGGTGACGTCATACGTCGTTAAGAGGAAACGGAAGATTCTTTCCGTTTCCTCTTAAAGGACGCCGTTTTCCTGCACAACTCGACTTTTTTTAAGGTGAGTTTCTTTTTTTGGGGGGAGACCCCCCTAAGCCCCCCTTTTTTTTGTTACCCTTTACCACACATACCTTTACT
Source organism: Lissotriton helveticus (assembly GCF_964261635.1). Lineage (NCBI taxonomy): Eukaryota > Metazoa > Chordata > Amphibia > Caudata > Salamandridae > Lissotriton > Lissotriton helveticus. Next base: position 238,807,098 of record NC_136059.1, read on the forward strand.
ACGTACCTCGTAGTAATGGTATGAGTGGTAAAGGCTTTCGTGGTAACCACGCATGCATTGTAATGCATGCGTGGTTAACGTTTCCGTGGAAACGGCCGCGTTGTAGTGGCTGTGTCCCGGAGACAGTGTATACAAAAGGGTATTTGTTGTACCACACTTTTAAACTTGGTGATGAGCATAATTCCTAGAGGATGCAGTAAATTCATTCTAACACAAAAACGAGTTGATCATACTAATTGTTTTGTAGGATAAGGAGTACTAAGTGCATTATTGAGAACTGGACTGTTTGAGAAGCCAAACTAATAAGTATATTCATGAGGGCAACTGGCGTTGTATAATCCTTGCGATACACAGTTTACTCTTTCTTCCATATGGTAAGATATTCCTATGCTATTATTAATACAATGACACTATGGATGCAATTGATGTAGAATTTCAAAGGGAAACCTTTTTCTTGTCCATTTGGAGCATAATGAATACAAGGTGATTGGGAGAGAAATTCAACCTAATATAATTGACGGTCAGGGAATGATATTTGTCAAAGCTCTTCTTTCCAGTGTCCTTTACAGTGAGCCATCACTGGTAGGCTCCCATTGTTCATCTAGCGTTGGTGCTGTGGAGCACCTGCAGTGGAGCTATGCGTCCAGCTCGGATCCAGATTCCACGTTGCAGGGCGAGGTCATTCTTTCTCTGGGATCACAGTCCCTTTGCCCTGTTCACTAACTAATCTATCGCTGGTACCTTAGACATGGTACCCACACCCTATTCTTGATCCGTGAAGTCCATCCCTACTAACCCTATTCTATCTTTGTGCACTGTTCCTTCATCAAGTGGATTAAAACCCCATGTGAAAAAGGGGGTTGGGGGAGTCAAAGGAAGAGAGGGTGGAGTGGGGTCAGACTGGAGATGGACCAAGGGGGGCAGATACTCCACACAAGTGAGCCCACCAATTAGGCCCAATGGGCTGAGACTTCAGGCACAAGTAGACCAACAGGCTGGGGGCTTCTGGACAGCCCTTCTATCTTTCATTCTTCTTGTCGGTGATAGTGCCTCGTCCAGCATATCTTTGCTCTGCGGCTCCACCTTGGTCGTGGTCATAGGCGTTTCATGACAAGCAGCCAGGCTGTGCATTGCATCCGACCTCTCTCTTCTAATGACTGGAGGGCGTCCTGAATCTAGTAGTGAGTAAAAAATGATTTTTTTTAGAGTACTGGCAGGGGAAGACGTTACCCAATTTAGTTTTCTCTCCCAATCCGAAGCAGCTGGGGAAATATGTATCTTTACTTAAAAGGAAGATAATATGGATACTCTGAATCTTTACATCTGTGTATATTATTCACTCATGAATCTTCACAGTTGTGCAGGTCTGCAAACACCTCTAGGAATTTCCAGCATACATATTATCTCTTGTGTCTATTCCTTTTACGTTTATGGTTGTGGGAAGAAATCTAAAATTATTAATTATATAGCCTGTCAAATTTAAACTGACTTCTCCAGCAAAAACCTGTTGTTACAAACAAATACCTGCAGGGCTTTATTTTCTTCAAGATCTGCTAAACACAATAAAAAGTGTGATGTGCTATTATCATGGGCATACAGGTACCCCTCCTAGTATTGTGCACCATAAAGCACACTGGCTGAGCACTGTCCCATCCTGTCAATAACTGGTAACTAAACATCTTGACCTCAGTACCCACTCAGCAGGGCTTACTACAACATTACTTTCAGTTTAGTTCAAATAATTTTCTGTAAACATTATTCTTATTTTTTCATCATCCTTTACAACCTAGCTACTTCACTAGCTAATGAAGGACTTGCGATGTCCATACAACTTATATGCAATGTTTGTGGTAACATGAACGATGATGGTGGTGCCACTAAGGCATTTAAACGAAAGCCACCGACATATAGCCCCCTTTTAAGGGTCAGATTATGGGACATCAGTCGTCTACCGTCCTTTCATTTTCAGCCAATTGAAATTCCATCATTTTACCGAAAGGTTGGGCAGTAACATGGCCTAATATGGTATTTTGTTCCTGTCAATTTGTTAAAACACTGTTCTGTTAAAGCCAATTAGACGTGTACTTGTGAGGTACACTGTCTTCATTTATTCAAAAGCGTATTCACAGCATTCTATGATGTGAATAGCTAAGAGTGAGCCAACCCAGTTGTCTTATGGAATTGGTCCCAGCATGGTCATTCCTGGACAGCGTAGGTAGGCTCAGAAAGAGAGAGAGGGAGAGAGGGAGAGAGAGAGAGAGAGAGCGTGCACGACAACAAGCTATTCAGTGCACTTACCACATAGAATAGTACAGGACAATTAGCATAATAAGCACATAAGCCAAAGGAAAAAATGAAACGCACAGTCTTTGTATACACACAATACAGAATAGGACGCGACAATACATGTACCAAGCACAGAAACCGAAGAAAAACGCAGTGTTAGTTGCACAAAAGGACTTTTTCATGCACGTCGCGCATCTCATAGTTCATTTAATTTACCCAGGAGCCAGGCTCCTTCCTTCCCCCCTTTTTGACAGTAGATGACCTAAGCAGGTGACCTTCTTTTTTAAAATACTTACTCTTTTTAATGGCTGAACACAAGCACAGTCATACTAATACTCACAGTGGTGTCCCCCAACCTCTAGCAACGATAGTTCGAGTTAAGGTATAGGTGTAAAGTAGGGATGCCAGTCAGATTTGCAATGGTACAGCTCTTATGTTTCTATGTGAATGGAAGAAGAAGAGGTAAATCTGAGACATGACAATGTCTCTAACTTCTGGGTGGAGGGAGATAGGATGAACCTCAACCCAGGGGACCCTTCATTTCTCCATTTGGTCAGTACATAAATCAAATTCATCGTTCTCACTAGTGTGCGTTACTTTGGTCTAAATAGGATAGAAAGTGTTCCTAGGAAAAGTGAAAGGTCGCGCACTTGTGATACCTGCTGGAGCCGGGCTCTTGGTACTGCAATAAACCTTCAGGCTCGTGATGTAAACTGCCCTCCCACTCACTGGCTTCCAGGAGACACGTTTTAGTAAGGAATGTGTCATATTTTAATAAAAATGCTATTTGTCTTTCGCATGTGGGCACCAGGTCCGGGCCTGTTTTTCACATCCCATTGGCCACTTGGTTAGCAACCCAGCCATACAAAGGCATTCATATTGACCCGTATGCACATGACACGTACACATACATACTATACAAATATTTCACACAGTCAGAGATAGTCCCTACACACAATGCACAATCTCATAACACTACCCTCTTTTCGCATAAAAGACAGTGTGCTAAGCCTTTACAGCCTTCAGTTGAAACACCGCTATAACCTAAACAAAAGGGGGGCAGCATCTAAAGCACATCCATACGCGCGATGATGAAGATTTTTAACCCAACATGAATCAGATTCATCTCTGAGATGCAGTCCTTGGTGGCACCTTGGTATTGAAGACCAGAAAGATTGTTAGTGTGGCAAGGTTAACTAATGGCGGAACCTTCACTACATAGATCATTCAAGTGCAGCATTACGGACCGCTTGTAGGAAAAGGTCAGATGCCAGAGGTATTCAGTATAAGGTAGGGGGATGATGGATTAATGTTTTCATTACAAAAAACAATCTACAGTGATCTTGGGCTGTCCCCATTCACAGAATAGGGAAACTATAGGAGGTGGCAAGTTTCATTGGGTGCATCCTTGTTTCTAAGGGTGTACATCTTGGTTACAGTGGCAAGACCACTAACAAACTCGTTTAATGTTTGCATGGAGATCAGTTTGCGGGCGCATGGAGGAATCAGTGCAGCTCCAGTTAAAAAAAAATGTGGGGGCACAGCTGTGCCCGGAAACCACAGATTTGTAACTGCCAGGGCTGGCAGACCTACCCATGGACTCCGCGACCACTGACTAGGACATGCCTTACATGCTTGTGCAGGGTGCACCACTCTATATGACATAAAAGAAGCTGTGCCTTTCTAAAACCAGCAGTATGTGTTTGCGCCTGACTCCTAAGATGCGGTGCCTAGAAAAGCTTTTCTATATTACAATCTAAACAGATGACCTTTTTCCTAGGTGGTTGTGGGAGGTTAAAACAGAGCAAGACTTTCCTTAAATGCTCATTCAGGTCATGTAGCTTGTGCATGGACATCAAATGCTAACACTTAAAATGAGCATTCTTGTGATGTTTCTCCGAGCCCTGGCTTTGGTCATGCAAGCAATATGTTTATGGAAGATATTTTCTCTCTTTTCATTTAATAGATTTACATCTCACTTCTGTCTAATGTTAGACTGGATGGCATACCCCTGGTAAGGCTCAGGAGCATTTGAAAAACCCCTCTGAAGGTCAGCAAGATTATTAGAGTGGAACGTGGGTGAGAAGGTAGGTGAAACACATGGTGTGGAAAATAAAGATTACGATGTTTAGAACCCCAAGAACCAGAATGCACCTGGGGCTCACAGTCAACCAATATCTGGCTAAAGTACTCCCTTGGAAACTATACAATAGTAGTACCAAAATGTTCAATGAGAAAAATGTGTACTTTTGCTCCTTCAAGGGAGCTGCAAAGTAAAAGAGGCTGAATTTACTGTCCTCTTCATTGACATACCTAAACGCCAGGATCTTGCAAATTGCTTATGTTGTAGAAGTGCAAATAAATAAAACATATCTTGACTATTCTTTTAGCGTTGTTTCTGCGTACTGCATCGTTTAAAATTTTTAGAATTGAATTACTCATTCTACTGGCCACTGAAAATCGAGTTTCTTCTTTGTGTATTTGTTCCACAATGAGCCATACATTATGGGACAAATACCGTACTTTATATCTAACAAACGATTCGAGCTTAAACAACCATTTTCCAACAACTTTAGAAAAGACAGGCATGATAGATATCGGTTAAAATAAATCTCTCAATTAATCCTAAATTCAGACAAGAAGTCTGCATTACCTGCCCTTTACTATTTGCAAATAGTAACTTCTGTTCAAACAATCAATCAATCAATATTCACGAGGCTAATCCATATTTAACGTACATGTCTTTGTTAGGGGTGCCTTCCGGCTTCTGACTGACCTCTAACAAATGGTCCGGTCTAAAACAACTACAAAACAATCTAGAGAAAACAGGCATGACGTATTTACCGGTCAAAATGAATATCTCAATCAAACAATTTTAGACAAAAAGCCTGCACTACCTGTCCTTCGCTGTCTGCAAAGAGAGAGAATATTCCTATTCTCTGTTGTTTGCAAGCAGGGAATGTCTCAAATAACTCAAAAAGGAATACTAGTATTCCTATCCATCAATCAATCAATTTAAGTCGTTTTTTCACAACCTTACCTGGACTGTATGGACAGTTCTTCGTCTTCCACTTCCAGGCACAAGAACGTCACCCCGCCGGGTGTTTACCGGTAGTCATAGACAGACGTCTGATGTCACATTGATGAGTCACAAAGGTGTATCGATTGCTGAGTAGCCGGGCTCATGCAGACTTCCTCGCGCCGTGCCAATGGTAAGTGACCAGGCACCAGATAAAGGCAGTGTAGGAGAGTAAGGTCTGCTTCCTATGGTTACCCCCACTTTTTGCTGTGATTCTCTGGTTTTTCGACTTTAGTGTGGCTGTGGGCCTGCCAATCAGACCCTCAGCCCAGCTGTTCTCCCTCAAAATTAATACCATGTACTTTAAGAACATACCAGATTGGTTACAGGGTCACCCTTGTGAGCCCCTGTATAGTGTACCATAGGTACCCAGGGCATAGGTGCACCTTAGGCCTACCAGGGGCTGGAGCATATATTGTGCCACCCCTGGTATGCCTTCCAAACTGACACCACAGCTCTGTTCACACAGCCTGGGTAAGTTGGTGTAATCACCCCTTACTTAGATATAGTATTCCTATTTCTATATATACATATAGACACAAATACACCTATAAGTCACTCCTATGGCAGGCCTTAAAAATCCTGGAGGCAGAGTGCTTGGTTTTATGTGAGAGGATACCCTAGCATGAGCTTAGCCCCTCTGCAGCTTTCGGAACCATCTCCTTATAGCTATTCTATGATATAGCCATACCATATACTCTTAAATGCATTATAATCCTCGCGGTTAATGCTAACTTTGGTTTGGCTTTATCAAAACATGTCTTGTAAGGTGTCAAACATTATGTAATACTACTACCCCCGCCAGTCCTGGCGGCGGGGGTAGCATTCCACCCTTCTAGAGGGAGAAGACATGTAGTTACTGGTTTATCCAGTTAAAGTTAAACAGAGCCTCAGCATCACAAAATGGATGCTGCTGCCACAGACACGAGTCTGACCTGCTGCTGGACGAACCTCCAGGAGGGGAGGCCTGGACAATAGGTTTCCTGTCCAGGGAGGTGCCAGCACCTCCCCAGACAGGGTTTTGTGTATTGGGGCAGGGAGGGCTGCATCAGCAGATGCTTTTCCAGACACTGCCTGGGGCACACAAGGTGCTCCATGCATAGCCCGGTTCAAACCAGTTGCTGGGGCACTCAGCCACAGCTCTGGCATGAAACTGGATAAAGGGAAGGGGGTGTAACCACCCCTGCCCAGGTCCACCCATAGGAGGGACCTAGCCAGGTAGTCCAGCCCCCAACCTTAGTATAAGTATAGGAGTTGTGTCCCTAGGAATTTAGATTACCCTGGACGAATCTTTGAAAGACATATCCTGGACTTTTGACATTCCATTCTGACTGGAAGAAGGAAGATATCTCCCTTGTGGTCAAGGAGTGACCACCCTGTTTAAACTGGCACCAACAGCAACCTTGCCAGTCTACATTTTTGAGGCTCCTGCCAGATCCCGAAGAATCTGCGACACAGGACCTGGACTTCCAAATATCTCTGACCCCGACCCACATCCACAGCAAAGCTGAGACATGTGGCCGACACGAGAGACGTGGGACTGGAACTCCTGGACATCCTGCATTTTGCAAGCTGCACTCCTTCAACGAGGTATCTCGAAGTTGTGCTTTGGGGTGCTTGAAGCCCTAGCCCCGAGCACCATTTGCACTGAAGCGCAGACCCCCACACTCCGCGAGTGTTGCGTGGGCCCTGCTTTTGCATTTGAGCTTGACACATCTTCCTGGTTCCTAGTCCATTGGCTAGTGAGCCCCTTGAAGACTCCATTTTAAAACTAACTCACTTTCCTGGTTGCTCCTGGCTTGCTACAGCTTTCCTGTAAAGGAGAAGCGCCACAGACCTTGCTGGTCTGCAACTGAGCCAATATTGACATCCTGCGTGGGTTGCGGTTACCAAGGCTTGTTGGGTCTAATCCAGATACCAACATGGCAGTCTACTAGCTCCATTATGCGACAAATTAAATCCAGCGCCTGGTCATTGTCGATGCCTCCTGGACATCGTGTCTGAAGAGACAAGTTCAACTACTTCACCTGAAATCACCCGACATCGCCTGGTTCCTTCCTGGTCACTGGCTAGTGACCCAGACTCTATCCCTTCTGCTTTCAGGTTCTACAGATCTTCTATCCACCCTTGGATCCACCCGGACACTTTTCCTCTGGTCGCCTGCAGCACTTCTTTGCAGCTCTCCATAGAAAACGACGACAAAACCCGACACGAAAAGACACCTATGCACCCGGCTTCCCTGGGTGAGGTAACCCGAGTACTTCGGTGCTCCCGTGGGTCTTGACTCTCGAAGTGTCCTAGTTTAAAAGGGTTCCATCCTAGTCCATCCGGAAGTGTCTTTAAATTGTATATTTGTAACTTTTACGATCTCCATAGAAAATCAATGGTAACCCGTGCCTGTGTTTAGACACTGCACGCGTCTCCCGTGGGCCTCCTACTTCCTAACCTTTGGTCGATTAGAGTAGCCCCAGCAATTCCACAGGCCCCAGACCTGCTTTCTAATTCTCTCGTGGTTCTTATACCACTTCCTTAGTATATGGTTTGTGAGGCCCCTAAGGCATAACGTATACTGTGCAACTTATCGTATATTAATTGTGTGACTTGTATTGTATTTTTACCTCTGACCTCATAAAGAGTGCAGAGGGGTTGTGTTTAGATTAAATACATATATATTTGATACATACCTTGTGTGGTGTCCTTTCATTTGGTACTCAAGGTATTATAATTGGTAGAACAACTTGCTTAACTCGCCTACTGAAGTCTTAGCCTGATGACTGCTGGTTCATGCTACCACTAGGATAGCTTTCTATAAGGTTGACCTTACAACCACAATCAATAAGGGTCGATTAGACTGGTGCAAGGTGCTCACTAGGACTAGTGGACATCATATGCCAGGCTTACTTCTCACAGGCAGCTTTAGTCAATCTCTAATTTTCATGCATATAAAAAAAACAAATTGTGAAAGTCACACGCATGACAGACTTGCCTGAGGGTCTTGACCGTCGAGCGCAACCAATATGAGTGTTATAAATCAGCTCGTAGCATGGCTACTGTGGCTGTAACACAGAGTGATCCACAAAGGATAAATAATGAGGAAATCCTCTCAGCGTTATACACAATAAGTCGTTGCACTAACTCGATGTCCTCACAGCTCGCTGTAAAAGAGAAGTAAAAGTCATGATCCACACTTGACCTTCAGCAGGGGCCGCAGGTTCAGTTTCCATTCACTTCTAAAGGTAGAGTCGATAGGGTTCTTCTTTCCGGTCATCGGCACTTTTAGGAAGACAAAAGACTATGGTTATTTTAACAGCTTCTTTATTAGATTAGAGAAACTGCCCCTGTTCGCCGAACTCCACAGCCTCTCTGTTCCTAGCCTCCTTTAATCAAGCCAATTCTCGAAGTGGAATGGAACCACTGTGTTCTAAGAATACATTACAAACCTAACAATGGTGAGGTAGGCAAGTTGGGGGTAGACCTATAAATATTGTTATATTTCTCAGCAAAAATGTGGCATAGGTCAGAGACGCTGACTTTGGAACTTGGGAATCATGTTCAAGTTTGTTGTTGGCTCAACATCCTGTGATTCTGGGCAAATGACTTAGGGGCTTATTTACAAGCCTCTTGAGGCGCCGGTGTCTCACTTTTAAAATGGGAAAAAGTAACGTACCAGCGGTGCAAGGGGCTTTTAAATAAGCCCTTGACTCTCCTGTGCCTCACATACAAAAGCATCTGCAATGCAATAGGTATCGCATTTATGCAAGTTTGAGCTATTGGCATTGTAAATGAGAATGCCTCTTATTTATGTTTTTGTTTTTAAAACATAAATAAAAGGCATTGTCATTTATAATTAAAAGAAAGTGGAGGTGTCCCAAACAGCGAAGGTCCCACTTGGGGTTAAAAAATATAAAGTTCTAGCACCCACTGCACTATTTACCTGCACAACCACCAAGTGTGTATCTAAAATATTATATCAATATGCAACATTTCTGTAGAGCCTAAGCAAAATTGACAGTAGATATGAACATTTCACAGCTTCTTAAAGTCATACAAGAGATACATTTTGCATAAAATTGCACATGATTTAATTACATTTGATAGTTAAAAAACATTGTTTTACACAATTAACGATTGATATCCGAAGAAATCACAAAGATTCAATACACAGAATACAAAATAATACAGAAGTAAATTAAAATAGGTCAAAGAAACAATAGTCTATAGAGACTATCTAATGCATAAACTGTTAAAAATAATCTTAGAAACAAAAGTCGACGCGGCGTTTCGGTAAAAACCTTCTTCAGGACAGTTTCTGTTAAGAAAACACAAAATTACTAAAGCAGTATTGACAATATACGTGCAATTTTTGTACTTGAGTAAAGAAAGGGCCAAGTGCAACACACAGTTTTCCATTCTTAATAGGTAAATGTAACATTCTCTTGCATTGCCATATGTGTTTTGAGCACTGTGAAAGTTTCCATTCCAGCTTTTCTGTTTACAATCATTTGGTGTTTTCAGACTCTACTACCTCTTTCGTAGAAGACATGCATAGAAATGTTTGCATTATTTCTACCTGCTATCTAAAATGACATGTTCTTTTGTTGTTTACATATTTGCATTGTGTCTGCCTAATGTCTAAGCTGTCATGTTTATTTTTGTTTATAATGCTTGTTACCAATAATTAGCATGATAATCGAGATGATATATTTGTCACCATGATTGTTTAGTGTTTTTTTGCTTCAGTGTCTACAAGTGACACATTTGATTTCTTAATATAACATAATCAGATACTGTGAACAACTCAAGTATCTAAGCATATTTAGAGAGGCAGTTCACTTTAGTAATATCACACCAGTGGTTAAGCCAGTTTGCAGCATTAACAACCTCAGTTCGGGCAACATCGGGGATGGTAAGAAGAAGTGACCTTCAGACTATTGCCTTTTTATGTTTTAGCCTGAACAAACTGTGATAGAGAATAGCTGATTTGCTATTTCATGATGAAAACACGTTTGATGTGCGATCTGTCATGAGAAAATCAAAGTCTTGCAATGTACTGCTGTAGCTGACATTAGCATAGGGGTTAAAATATCCTGAAGATGTTAGGGAGCTAAAAATTAAATACGCTTGTTACAAAAGTTCCTGCTGTTCTCACTGACCACAAGAAGCTTAGTTGCATTCCTTTTTGAATTTTGTGTGGTTATCGTTCATATTTTTAGGCACTAGATTAGGATTTTAAAATAATCCTTTTAAAATGTATGTCCTGTTTCTTAGTGCTATTTTGAGTGTTGTATTTAATTACAAAAGGGGATTTGGAGTTCACTGTGTCCCTTAATTCATCTTATGCGAATGATCGGAACCAGTAAGCATGTTCTGCGCAGCATTGTTCAGTGATTTGTGCATGGGTTGCAGTCCAACTGGATTTCTAATTCGCATTAACACTTTGACTAAGGGCTTGATTTAGATCTTGGCGGATCGAGTCCCGCTGTCGCTTTTTCTGCAGTCACCCTTCCCGCCGTATTTAGATGTTAGCAGGACCATTGAAGGAAGACCTCCATGGTCCCGCTGTCACCACCAGGAAATCTCGACTGCGTCGACGGTGGGATAGGCAAAAGCAGGTGTCAGTGGAAGGACCGCCAGTTTCCCAGCCAGGCCAATCACAATGTGCCTTCCCGCTGACAAGACTGTGGTAGTTAAAACCTCCACACTTGAGTTGGTGGATTGGAAGGGATATAAGGCAGAAACTCACCTTTTCTCACTTTCATACTTCCTGTTTGAAAACATCTTATCCAAGTGTGCTCTGGGTACAAACCCTAGTAATTTATGCAGTTCCCTGCATTGTATGTCTGTTAATGTTAGCAGATAGATTTGTTACAATGTCTTAGCCTTGCTTGTCCCTGGGAGGGCTTCCCTTGACATGCTCCTGGTATGTCCCCCCACTATCTGGTCTTTCCATGATACTTGTTGTCCTCTTCTTCTCTTTCTCCTTCCTCTGCCTCCCCTCGATAAAAAAGGCAACCTTTGATTTGGGGGAAATTATGGTGGCCCTTGTGAAAAGGGGCTCTCCCATCCAAATAATTAATGTTGTTAGGCGTAGACGGGGGCCTTGCTGGATTTCCTCTTTGTTCTCTGGCTAAATGTAATTGCCAAAAACATCACTAATGGACATGCAATTCAGACAGTGTGTGACTATAGGGCTCACCCCCGAGAGTCTCCAGGTAGTAAATAACTACATCCTGACAAATACGTTATGCTTACAATTGTAATAATGTTTTGCACTGTGTGTTATGTCAATGTCACTTTTTAATCAAGCTTAATCTCATCTGTGAAAAACGATGCAAACCACCTTATCGATAGAAAGCAGTGCATGTGATTTTATGGGGAAATGTGCATACACCGCACAATGCATGACCGAGCAGCTGTAGCATTGTGAACATGGTTCTACCACCTGATTTTCAAGCCCTACAATTTTTAAGAATAGCAATGCATCCCACAGAGATCGTGCTTGCCAATATAAAAATAGTGCATGTAAGAATCACCATGCATAGAATGTTCTATGGGACAGGACATTCCCTACTTTCACATATAGTCTGCATGAAGAGTAATGCAGTGCCACATACAGCACTTGCTTTCATTTTCCTTAAGGGCACGGTGGTTCAGTGGATGAAGGGACCCAATGATTGATGACGTAAGCATATAGAATGTGCTTAGCCTCGATCCTAAAGTGTTTCTTTTGTCTACAAATGGCACTATATAATGTGTGTCTCTCTCATGTATTCAATTTTCACACAAAATCTCAAATGGAGTAACCCTCAAAAATATGTAAACTGCACACAGTAATGTATTTGCATGCCTTAGCACGTATGCATATGTGTTCCTGAAGAAAACGATACGAACACCTTTGAGTGGCTTGGACATTACGGCTGAAACATGTTGACCTTTTTATGGAATGTGAGAGGTCATTAATTCCTCACCACACATCGACAACTGATGTTAACCTTGTATAAGGGTGCCATTGTTAAAATATACACCACGTGAGGTGGGTAACCCATAAGTCAATTTAAATTCACCTCTTTATCTCTTCTGGAGAATAAGAATCATGCCCAATAAAAGAACCAAGCTCTGCTGTATTCAGATGTTGAAGCACACAGTGACATGCTAGGTGGCTCAAGAGAAACCCCAATGATAAAGCATGTCACCAACTGGGTTGGTAAGTGAAGGGTTTATTAAAAAAAAAACGATAGTGTTTGTTTTCACAATCTCTGTGAGGAACATCCTTTGGACAGTTGGTAACAGTACTCATCTACTTTGTTTTTTCATGTAAGAAAAATGAATGCCAGGCCTAATTTGGTGAAGTCACAAATATGGATTTATTTCAAAAAACAAGACAAGGGTCCCAAAATATTATTAAAGCCAAATGGCAGTCCATGAAGTCCACAATTTTGCACTGTTGTGATGTGGCACAAAACTTGCCTCCTAATTTACTACTAAGGGGGACCTCCTCAGGAAGGGGCATCTAGTGGGCAGAGCAGGCCCCTCAAAGATATGGTAGTGGGGTGGGGCTAGGATTTTCGAGGTGTGCCCTTGGGTTTGGGAGGGGGATGTTGTTTTGGAAGGGGTGCTCTTGCATTTGGTAGGGGTGGGTTGACATGTGAAAGGGGTGGGTTGCGGTGAGGAAGTAGTAGATTTGCGTTTGGTAGGGTTGGGATGTGGAAGGGGTCAGTTGGGGTATGGAATGGGTGGGTTGGGGTATAGAAGAGGTAGATTTGTGTTTGCTAGGGTTTCTTTGGGGGTTGGTGGGGGTGAGGCAAGGGTAAAAATGTTCCAGTGTTGTGGGTGGCGCATTTGGATGTGGTGATGGCTGTGGTGTCTGTAGGTTTGGCTGTGTGCTTGTGTCTGTTTTGGTCTCTGTGTTTATGTGTTCCTGTGCTGCTTTTGTGTGTTGAAGTGAGTGTGTGCAAAGGTGTGAGGGCTCTTGCGACAGGTTTAGGAATAAGGAATTGGGATGGGGAAGGGGCAGGAAGTGGGGCACAAAGTTGAGATTGTTGGAAGGCTGAAGTCAGTGAAGAGGCCAGACCTTGAAAAGACCGCTGAAGGCCAGACATACCACTATGAATGCCTTCCAGGTAATCTATGTATACACCAGGAGTAAACCCATAGACCAGGTTGAGACCTGGGTTAGGAAGCGTAAAAGCACAACAATGTCTCAACTGGTATTATTGACAAAATCAGTTAACAAGCATGTATCAGGACTTGGTTGTTGAATGTAGGTGCTGAATGTTTGGCTGGGTAGAGGAAGAAGTTGAACCGAGTCACAGCCGGGCTTGACCCCACGACAGAAATGAAGCAAGAATTAAATTAAATCGGGTGCCCCGTAGCATAAAGTGGAGCCTGGATAGTCCCCGGGTATGCTGAGGAAGCAAGCGTCTATGTTGTACAACAGTCGAGTAATTAAGACCATGTGTCAATGGAGGGTGATAGGTTGACAGCGGGTCTGGTTCGGGTAGGAATCTGGAGGCAAAACCGGAGCAGAATTGTCCGAGGGGTCCAGTATCTTTGGAGACCCGGTTCGGAGGGCTAATCCTTGAGGGTCTGTCCAGGGGAGCTGGTAACAATTTGTAATTCGTGCTTGAACCCATGATGAGGGAGAGGCAGCCAGAGCCCAGGGTCGGGTTGGAATCCTGGTGCTGTGCCTGGGTCGGAGCCCCTATTCACAGGTGGATGTCACAGGGTGATCGCAAAGTTACTGTCCAGGTAAGCTAGCATTTGTTGTGTATGGAAGCTAAGTCCCTGGATAGTATTGAGAAGTGCAGTCTGGCCTACAGCGATGCTGCCGAGGAGGTCAATAGCTTCCTCACTCACCACAGTCAGAGGGAAAGGGGCAGGGGGTGAGGTACCTGGAGCGAAAGATTTGCCACCCCTTTTAGGAGGGGGTGGGATTGGCCAACTGGGGGGGGGGGGCATGAATGAGGGTGTAAAAGGAGCAGTGTGGTCTGCTACCACTAGGGACTAGTCTCCTGGGGAGGCACCCAAAGAAAATGTTGACCTGGAGCCATTCACAGAAGTCCCCTCACCCTCTGTGCCACTGTATTAATCGGTGCCAGTGGTCTCACCAGGTAAGACACAGTGTCCAGCTGCTACTCAACCTTTGTGGCCAATATCTCCTTCATCTGCTCTGGATGATGCTGGAAAGACATATACAACAATTGTATTGTAGCTTTGTGAATAGAACTAATCAACAACTTTAAGCAAAACGTTTTTCCTAGTTTCCATACTGCACCTGCTATAGGTTTCACACACTTTAGTACTTCACATCATCATCTCATACATGTAGGGAACATCTTCGGACACCATTTGCTCACAGTTCCGTAATTCCCCACGAAAGCATCTAAATCAATTATGATCTTTTCTCTTAACCATAATCATTTCTCTAAAGGATCTGTTGAACACCTCTGAATGGCTGGCCTTTGTTCTCCAGAATAGACTGTTGCTGGACACAACTTGCAGGCGTCTTATGCCCAGCTCTCTGAAACTTAGCTCATGGGACATCTTCCATTCCTCCATGGCTAGACTCTTCTCTTATAGGGCCTGCTTTTTCTCAGCCAGTGGAAGTTCTGTTGTTGGTCCAACTTAGCAAGATCTAATCTCAGTTTCCTGTCTTCCCTCTGGTCTACCAGCTCCTCCGGGAACAGGTTTCTGGACAAGACACTGGTCCTGACTGGGGGAACTAGTATTGCTTCCTGCAGGTCATTGGCCCCCTCCCTTGAAGTGGTAAACCCACATCAGAATCTACACCCATTTTACCTTCGTCCTCTATGATTTCCGGCTCATCCTCCATTGGGTTGTCAGAACCTGCAACCTGGGTTTCTGCCCAGAATTTCAATGCTTTCTGCAACTCTGTCTTCCTGGATGAGTCCCTTAATAGAAATCTGAAGCCCTTTGCAGAACCCCTTTAGCTTAATTCCATTCTAGGACTCTAACTTATCCAGCTCAAAATAGAAAATTGCCTCAGTACAGAGTTGTGGTGAACAATGCGTTACTATATGATATTGCGCAAACACAAATCCTATCCTCTCCGCTGATCACCAGTGTAAGAAATGGAATTCCTGGTTGGCTGGGTAGGTACCCAAGAAAGGCACGAACAACCACTCTAGTCAGGGAAAGCTAAGTACACACTGAAAGATAGCCTGCACTCACCCTCTAGTAGCCTTGCACAGATCAGTCAGGCTTATCCAAAGAGGCAATATGTAAAGTATTTGTGCAACACACACCATCAGTAAAACAATGACTACACCACAAAAAGACTCCGCACAGGCTTAGATAATAGATATTTGTGTTAGCTTCAAAACCGGGCCAGAATGATGAAAATACATTCAATACTTTTCAATTTATACACGTTTCAAAGTTAATACACTTTTCTACTGAGAGAAACAAAATCCAAATGATTCAATCAGTGATTATCAAGTTATAACGATTCAAAAGAAAGGCATGTAAAATCACAGTGTTCGAAATACATTTTGTTCCTTTAGGAAGTTTATGGTAATGCTCATGGGGAGTTCTGCAAAGAAGCACTCTTGATTGCTGTCTTCGTTGCGATCTCACAGGACCGAAGGGAGTAAACAGGGATCCCGGCAGGTACAGGCTCCGCACCGTGTGGCCACCGACTCCCCCAATGCGAATTTGGCCATGGGTCCCTCGGTACCGGTATGCAGTAGTGTGGATATGTGTAAATCAGGCATTGATTAATACAAATGGGCCACCGCAGGGGCCATATGATAGCAGAGGACCTCGCAGGGATGGTACCTTTCGTAGTCGGAGCAGTACTTGTGTCACTGAGGACTCCCCTGTGTCAAGAATGGCGTGCAGTGTGGTCGCATCGTCAAGGAGAAGCTTGGTTGCTACGGCAACGTGTCAACAGGGCTTCCCTCAGTTTTACAGTGATCCCGGCAGCTACAGGCTCCATACTGTGCAGCCACCGACTCCTCCAAAGAGAATTTGTCTACAGGTTCCTCAGGAACGGTATGCAATTAAGTGTATACGTGCAAATCGGGCACAGATGAAGGCAAATGGGCCACTGCACGGGCCATAGGATAGCAGAGGACTTTGCAGGGACATTTCCTTATGTAGTCAGAGCAGAATTTGTGTAATTGAAGACTCCCATGTGTTGAGAAAGTTGTACAGTGTGGTCACATCATCAAGGAGAAGCTTGGTTGCTATGGCAGCACATTAGCAGGGCTTCCCTCAGTTCTAAGGTGTATGATCAGGCTTGATAGTGGTGATTATAGTCAGTGCGTGGCGCTGAAGTTTGCAGGTCATAGGGCTTGAGAAAGAGCTGGGTGCAGACACAGTGTGGTGTAACCTTTCCTCCAGTGGGAGGATATGCTCTTTTTTGCCACTTGGACTCCCCCTTCTGGTGTCAATACTCAAAGCACTCATAGCACTTAACACTCTTGGGCTGCTGACTTTGTAATTTTCCTTCTGGTGGCCAGATTGGGACTGGGAACCAGACCCTTTCCCCTGTAAGTTGTTTTTGGGGCGTTTAGAGAACTCAGGGCCAGATGTTGGTGTCAAAATACCGTCCGGAATCGGCCGAAAATACCGATTTTCGGCCGTTTCCGACCGGTATTTTGACATTGGTATGTAGGGGCACTGAAAGCATACAGATTCGGTAATTTTACCGAATCTGTAATTTTACCAAATCGGTAAAATTACCGAATCTGTATTTTCCTATGTAGGTAGCACTTCTAACAGTGCTACAGGGCCTTTAGAATTCGTTATTTACCATGTAATACAATTTCATGGTAAATAACAAATTCTTGTGTACATGCACATCTGTGCATGTACACCTGTGCCATGTGGCACACAGACATGCCCTAAGGGCATGTCTGTGTGCCACATGGCGCACAAGCCAGTTACAGGGGTGCAACAGGGTGTCAACTGTCAAAGTGACACCCTGTCCCCCTTGTAAATTCGGTATTTTTACCGATTCGGTAATTACCGAATCAGTAACTGCCATTGAATCCTATGAGCTTCAAGGCCCATAGGAATCAATGGCAAATACCGATTCTGTAATTACAGAATCGGTAAATACCGAATCATACCGATTCGGTATTTGTTACCGAATTTCTACCTACATTTGAATTACCGATTCATGAATACCGAATCGGTAAAATTCGGTATTTATGAATCGGTAATTCACATTTACCTACATCTAGGCCTCAGTCTTTTTATCTCTCCCCTCCTTTTTCTGGTGGAAAATCTAAGCACCCTTTTGGAAGTCCCCTCCCCCATACCTTTTTGGACACTTTGGTGCTGACCCAGATGTCCGCCTTATCAGAAAGCTTCCCAGAGTCAGTCATCTTGCTATCAACCAGGAGTTGACACAGCTCTGAAAATTAAGCATCAAGAATATACTCCTTCAAGAATAAATTATCCAATCCCTCATAATCATTTACTATGTTGGCCTTCTCTCAGCCCCTCAGTGCCTTTCTAGCATAATCCACAAAATCAACCCATGTCTGTGTGGAAAGTTTATGACTGGCCCTGAATCGTTGTCTGTAATTATCAGGGGTCAGTCCAAACTTATTGGCTAAAATGGTCTTCATGGTAGTGTAGTTAGTCTGGTCCCTCACCTCTAGTGTAAGGAGTGCAGGTTGTTTGCCCCCTCCCCAAAAGTAGTAAACCCACATTGGAATCTACACTCAGGTTATTCTCCTCCTCTATAATTTCCTGCTCCTTCTCCCTTGGATTGTCAGAACCTGCAGCCTGGGTCTCTGCTCAGTCTCTAAATGCCTTCTGGAATTCTATCTTCCTTGTGAATCCTATAATAGAAATCTAAAATCCCTTACAGAACCCTTTTAGCTCAGTCCCATTATAGATCTCTAACTTTTGCAGCTCAAAATCAGTTGCTGCAGGTGCAAGTACTACCTCTCAAGTTTGGGACCTGGGCTTCGCGGAAAAATAATCACAAAGGCTAAACAAGCAAAGTTGGAACACAAATTCAAAATGATCTCAGTACAGAGTTGTAGTGAACAATGTGTTACTGTATGATTTTACTCAAACAGAAGTCCTATCTTAACCACTGATCACCAGTGTTAGAAATGGGATTCCTTGTTGACTGGGTAGGGACCCAAGCGAGGCAGGAACCAGCACTCAGGTCCGGGTAAGCTAAGCACACACTAAAATAAATCATCTGCTCACCCTCTCGTAGCTTGGTACAGAGCAGTCAGGCTTATCTAAAGAGGCAATATATAAAAATCAATTTGTGCAACACACACCCAAGGTAAAACGATGAATACACCACAAAAAGACTCCAAACTGCTTTAGAAAAATAGATATTTGTATTAGTTTCAAAACAGGATCAGAATGATAAAACTTTGTTGGATACTTTTCAAGGTATACACGTTTCAATGATACTACTCTTTATACTGAGTGAAACAAGATCAAAATGATTTAATCAGTGGTTCTCATGTTATAACGTTTCAAAAGATAGGCAGGGCAAATCAAAGAGTTTCAGTTAGGAATATTACGGTAAAGTTCACAGTAAGTGCTTTAAAGAAGCACTCATGATTGCTGCATTTGGTGTGGTCTCACTAGACCATAGGGAGTAAACAGGGATCCCAGCAGGTACAGGTTCTGTACCATGCAGCTGCCATCCTTTATATGAGTGGGAGCTGTTGACCCACTTGGTTTATCAATTCCATGTTTTCTTTGACTAAAGAAGGAGTGCATCACAGAGTACATAGAGGACAGCTGCACAACCAGACCTGGTGTCTGCCTGACAGCCAGCTTCCCAGAAGTGAAGTGAAGGAGTTCCTGGCAAGTCCTGTCTGACCAAAGAAGGAAGTAGCAAGTCTACCCTGCGAGAGGAGCTGACTGTTCATGTGGTCAAGAGTGTTGTGCTGTTGTCTGTATTGCAGAGTGAAGAAGAGCTTGACATTGCATGTTGTCAACTTGGAGCTGGTCACCAATCCAAAGCAGAGGATCCATTACACTGCTGAAGTGAGTCCAATCATAATCAACCCTCCTGTTGAAACAGGGCTTGAGCCCAAGTGTGCCCTGATCACCCTGCACCCTTAAAAATGTGATTGACATTGACCTTTGACACTGGTTTGTGTACCAAAAGTGACTGTTGTTAACAAGACTGTGTCACTTGTGGAATTGTGATTGAGTGGTCCTCACTTCTGAAGAGCACATTGAACTTGTGGTTCCCTCCTCAGAGTGCCCTGAATTGACTAAGCGTGTTGTAGGCACCTTATCCCTATGTGCTGAAGCACTGATTAGGTTCTACCCTTAGCCTGCACAACATACCCAAATATTACTACCAAAAAATGCTAAAAACTGTCAAGTCGCTGCCCCAGGACCTGGGCCTAGAAAGAGAACTGTATCATCGCCATGTCCAAGGGAGGGCCAACAACTTTGTTTTGTTAATATTTAGTATTGTGTCTTATTGTGTAATAAAGTACTTTTCTTTTTGAACAGAGAAACCTTGGTCCGACAGTCTTACATCTCTGGGTATCTGTTGAGCTCTGAGCTTGTTACACTTCCACACTAACCTCCCTGAAAAGTCTGTGGGCCTTATTATAACTTCGGTAGTTTGGCAGTGAGGTTGCAATACTGCTGCCCCACTCCCACACAGCCAAAGACAAACAGACCACCCGCCAGAATATTACTTTTTAAGTCACTGGCAGGCAGTTCTTTGGCGTTACCATGGTGGTGATTTTAAAAAAGGCACCACAATGGGAACACCATTTTAAAGTAAAATGATTCTGGATTTGAATCATTAAAACCTGAAAAGTATGGATATTTGCCGTGAAATGTTTTTTGAGCTACCCTTTGGTGGCGTAGGACAATGTTCCCATTGGTTATATTTCAATACATTTCGAGGATTTGCAGATTTGTGCAAGAAATAATGACCATAGTGATTATAACAATACATTTGTTCATAATCAGATGAACCTTCTAAGTATTCATGATTTGTAAATACAGCAGACATTTCTAAGTCTGGCATCATAATATTAACAGTCTCGGAGTCCCAATCATCAGAAAAGGTACTAGATGAAACAAAGTCGTTCAAGGAAATCTTGAACTGCTGTGGAATCTTCAACAGCTCTGCCGGACTGAAAATGTCATAATCATTTCTGTCCCAAGCTATACCACCAAGTATAGGAACGACTGTGATGTTCACTGATGACAAGTCTCTTTGTTCATGATGAGATGGTTTGTGTGGCTTGAGGAGTAAGTTGATGTTCTTACTTGCTGTGTCCTTTTTAACATATCTTCCATTTATCAGCATTCCCAAAGGTATTACAAGAGTCAACCAAAGTAAAAGAAAAAGTACAATCCATGGTGAAACCAGATAAGTCTTTTCCAGGTGATGAAAAAGTTCTGTTGCTTGTTCTTTAAAAGTTCTTTTTACTGGCGTTGTTTGAGGTTCGCTGGGATCCTCGGAAAACGTATCAAAGTTAATGAAATTGCCCGAGGCAGTTCTGTTAATTGTAGGGATTGCTTCAGGATTCGTTGAAATCGCTGGAACCACTTGATCACTTGTTACATTTGTATAGTCAGATGCTATTTCATTGTAGACAGGCGTTTCTTGACAAACTGTTATTTGGGCCTCAAGAGGTACAAGTTCCATGGCTTTGTTGCATAGTCCTTCTTTTCGCACTGCAGATTCTTCAAAGGTGATGAGTCTCTCAGTTTGAACCTCTTGGATAGTAGCCAGATTAGGGCGTCTGCTACATCTTTGGAGTCTACTTGGTCTACTGCTTATGATCGGCCACATGATGTGGTTTTACCAGGTCAATGGACACAAACATTTTCTCCTTTCTTCCAGCAAGGGGCGGCAGTAATAATGTTCTTGATCCGTAGATTGCTAGGACAGGTACTGGTTGTCTGTAAGAAGGCCCAAATTCCTTCTTGTCTGCGATCTTTTCTCTGACTAGATCCCCAATCTTTGGAATTCAGACAGGCCTTGCTGGGACGGATGGTTTTTCTTCAGTTGTTGTTGGCTTCAGGAACACATTACTTTGGCTTTTTCTTATTTCATTTAAGCCCTGCAAAACAGCCAAACGATCTTTGATATCAAAGGGTTTTTGTTCTACTACTGAAGTCTGACAATCGAGATCCGAAATAATCATTCTTGTTCCAAAAAGGATTTCATATGGAGTGATTCCCCCTAGAGAACGTCTTGGCAGATTATTAAGACTACGTTGGACACTTATTAGATGTTTGACCCACCCATCACCCGAGCCTAATACCCTAGCTGGTATAGATTGCTTTATGTCCTGGTTTTTTCTCTCCACTACCGAATTTCCCTCGGGATGGAATGGACTAGAGTACCACAATGCAACACCCAATTTGGCCATGGCCTCCTTGTAAGCTTGAGAGCTAAACGCAGGACCCTGGTCAGAATGTAGTGTGCCGACTGCGTATGTGCCGATAAAGACTCTCAAATCTTTTATAACAGTTTGAGCGTCCTCCGAGTGCTGAGGCCACATCCAAATGAACCTTGAGAAAAAATAAACTGCAACCATGATATATTTATAGTTACCATCCCTCTGTAAGGGACTGCAGTGATCTAGGTAAACACAAGCTAATGGTTTGTCTGAAATTAATAGGGGTGTCTGCCCATGATGTTTCACTGTAGATACTTTCATCTTTTGGCAGATTTCACATTCCATACATAGTTTCTGTTCTGTTTCCTCCTGCGCGGCCACCAGTATCACTGTTTTAATAATGACACTGTAGCGGAAATACCTGCGTGTGCAGAGGCAAGCCCTTCATGTGCTGCTAAGATAAAACCTAATCTATGTTCAATGTTTGGAATTACTCTATCCCCCACTTCAGGTATTCGAGCAAACAGAATATTATTTGCATCAGTTATGTATGAGTATTTGAGTGGAAAGCCTTTTGGTAATATTTTACCACTGCCTTTGTTTGAAGCATTGACAGCTAGCATTATTTCGCTGTCTATTTTAATTTTTGAACGAGTGATTGCAGCTACGGAAGCTGTTTGCACAGCTGCCTTTGCGGCTTCATCAGCCAATGAATTCCCTGCAATGTGAACGCAATCACGTTGATGGCTCAGTGTATTTATCACGTGAGCCTTTTGTAGTTCTTTTCGTAACTGAACTACTTGTTCCCAAAGCCATTTATGCTTAATTCTTCCCCCTTTTTGCATTTTTGTAACCATTTTGAATACCGTTTTGCCAGTATTCATTGTAAGATTGAACACAATAATATGAATCGCACACTATGAGTGTGGGGAATTCGCAATCTGTTTTTTCAAGTGCCATCTTGAATGCTTGTAGTTCAGCTCGCTGAGTTGTACAATATCCTTGAGATTGCATTTTAGGGAGATTTGGCCTGAATTTACCATTGCGCCAGCGACCTTTAACAATCCCGCACGCAGCACTATAAGCTTGTTTACCAACCATAGCGGGTTGGGCTGATCCGTCAGTATAAATTATACAGTCATACTGTTCTAGAGGCAGAATCTCATTAGGCAGAGGACATTCTTGTTCATATTGTAGAAATGCTTGTGTTTTCAAAATAAGGGTCAAAAACGTATTCAACGTCTCTTGCAGCAAGAACATTAACCCATTGTATCCATCTCGGATGTAAAGCTTTAGCATTTGGAATGCTCGCTTTTGTCAATGCCTCTAAGGCAGGTACAGGAGTAACGACCATAATGCGCTTACCCTTGTGCGAGGGCTCTCTCTTTTGCTACTGCAGTTTGAACCGCTGTCAGAATTTTTTCTGTTGAAGTGAATTTCATTTCTGCTTGTGTGTACAAATATGATTTGTAAGCTATTGGTACTTTTTCTCCTTCATTAAAGGTTAATTATGTGAATCCATATTGTCCTGGAATGATTCGGATCACTAAGTTGTGTACGTTTACGCGTGTTTGTAGATGTTTTGTTATTAACATGTCTGTTTGCAATGAACGCAAAATTTCTGTTTGTTTTTGTGTCCAATTAACTGTTTTGAAATCAGGTTTGATTAATTCTTAGAGAGGGTAACCCTTTCTGCGTAGTTTAGAATGTAAGTTGTTCCGAAATTCAGGAAACCTAGAATCGACTGTAATTTCTTCAGCGTTTTTGGAGGTTGGAGCAGCGCACATTTCTCTAGAAAGTTTGCTGCCAGGGTTTTGCCTTCACTTGATAGTTCATATCCTAGAAAAAGGACGTTTAAATGGGCAATTCTTGATTTCTTGAAATTTAATTTATAACCTTCAGAGGCGAAGCCCAATATTATGGTGTTCACCCTGTTCAAGTGCCTATCCAAGTCATCGTCTGTTAGATAGATGTCATCGACATATGATAATGCCTCATCATCATAGGTTTGTAGTAACTCTGTTACTCTGGCTGAAAATAACCCTGAAATATTCTTGAATCCCTGGGGGAGACGACAGGATTGACGCTGTGTCCCCATAATTGAGAAGGGAGTCAAGTACCTACTTTCTGGTGCAATGTTTTGACAGAAGAACCCGTTAGAAATATCTAATGTGGTTTTATATTTTTTACGCACAATGTTATTCATTAATGTAGCACTAGGTGCATTTTGTACTGCAAAAGTTTTGCAACAAGAGTTTAAATGTCTGTAATCCAAAACTAGACAATATATATTGTCTGGTTTGGAGACAGGAAACAAAGGATTGTTCATTGACGAGGTGCATGTTTCAATCACCCCTTGGTATTCAAGTTGATCTAATATCTCCCTGACCTGTTTTTTAGCTTCTTTATTTTTTTTATTTTTTTTTATTTTAGAGGTTTTCTGTAGCACTGGCCAGACCCAAGGGTATCGGAGCGCTTTACAACATGATGTAGAGAAGATAAATACAGGATAGTGGCAAGGTAGACAGATACAAAAGTGTTCAAAAATTACAGTTCTGCTGAATTTCAGAGGTGCGTCGTTGAGGTAGAGAGGTTGAGGGATCCGAGGTGTACCATAGAGGTAGAGGGGTCAAGAGGTAGTCTCAAAACCTAGGGAAAGCAAGTCTTATGCTGGAATTTTCTCTTAGCGGTGCCGACCCAAGGACTGAGTGATCGGTGAGAGGGCATGAGGTAGGTTGTGGGTGTGCGATGTCTGATGGCTGCCCGGTGGGAGCGCGATGTCAGGTGTCTGCCTGGTGGAGGCATGAGAGTCACGTAATTGCGTTCGGGAAGGCGCGGATGAGGTAAAGGGTTTTTAGGAGGCTTTTCAATTTTGGAAAGGAGGGGGTAGTTCTGATGTCGACTGGGATGGAGTTCCAGATTTTCGGAGCATTGCCTGCAAAAGAGCGGGCTGCAGTCTTTTGTTTGTGCGTTTTCAGGGGCACGAGTAGGAGGAAGTTGGAACTCCTAAGGCTTCTTGATTGACCGGCTTTCTTAAGTTTGGAAGCTAGGTATTCTGGTTTCCCTGTGTGCAAGGCTTTGTGTGTGAGGCAGGCAGTTCTGAAGCTGGTCCGCATTTCCACTGGGAGCCATTTTAGATCTCTGAGTGCGGGAGACATATGGTCACATTTTTTTATTCCGGTGACCATTCTGGCTGCTGCATTGAGGGTGGTTTTGAGTAGGGCTAGATGGGAGCGAGCTGTACTGGAGAGAACTGCATTCACATAATCCAGTCTGGACAACACCAGAGATTGGGTGACTTGTTTTGGGTCGATAGGAAGGATGTAGGGTTTGATTTTGTTGAGGAGCTTCAGATTGAGGAAGGCGCTCTTGGCGGAATTCTTGATGTGATTGGTCATGGATAGTTTGTAGTCAAGGGTGATTCCCAGTGATTTGACCGAGGTTGCCAGGGTGAGATTTCCATTGAGGGCATCAATTGCTTTCAACCATTCAACGATTTGCAGGTTTTCTTCCTTGTTGGAGATGAGGAGGATCTCGGTTTTTCCCTGATTGAGTTCAAGGTGGTTCGTTGACAGCCATTCTTGGACTCCTCTGAGAGTGTTGTTGAGTCTTAGAATGTTTTTAAAGGAGGAGGTTTCCAAGTAGATTTGTGTGTCATCTGCATATAGAAGAAAAGGGATGTTCGCTTTGTTCAGAATGGAGATGAGGGGTTCCATATATATGTTGAACAGTTGAGGGGAGAGAATGGATCCTTGAGGGACACATCTGTTCACGGGGAGGAGGTCAGAAGCAAAGGATTTGATTTTTACTCTTTGGGAGCGGTTTTCGAAGAAGGAGGAGAACCATTGAAGAACCACTTCGTCTGCACCTACCCGCTCGTTGAGATCTTTGATGAGAAGACTATGGTCTACAGTGTCAAAGGCTACTGACAAGTCTAGGAGGATGAGTAGACAGCAGTGGTCTGTGTCGAGGGAGTTGAGGGTGTCGTCCATGATGTTGAGGATTGTAAGCATGGTCGGAATTTGCGGATTCGCAATCCGCGAATTTGCGGATTTGCGGATTGCGAAAATTCGTAAAATCCGCGAATTCTCGCGGATTTGCGGATTTTTTGGGGGGGTGTGTGTTCGCACGGGTTTCTGCAAGTTCGCGAGGGTTTTGTACAATTTCGCAAATTGCAAACTTACTTGTCGGGTCGCCAGTTTTGCGAACTTGTTGTTTCTACGTGCCCAGCCTGTTTGCAAGGCTTTCTTCATCACTGCCACCCTCTGTCACCACTGGCACTCTCTTTGGTCACCCATGCCACCCTCTGGCTCACCCATGTCACCCTCTGTGTCATCACAGCACCCTCTGGTTCACCAGTGTACATTATTGGGGCAAAGCAAAGCACTGCCAGTGCCATCCTCTGTCAACACTGGCACTCTGGTTCACCCATGCCACCCTCTGGCTGGCACACCCATGCTACCCTCGGTGTCATCACAGCACCCTCTGTTTGACTAGTGAGTGTACATTATTGTGGCAAAGCCAAGCACACCTGCACTAAGTTTTGCAAACAACAACACCTGCCCTGCCCCAACTGACATTAATGAAGGCTGGCACCTGCTTGTCTGCTCCCTTTCCTTTTTGTTGCAATAACAGGATGCAATGGCATACTTGTAACTATTCTGTGACTGTCAGAGCAGGGTCACACAATAGTTGCAAGTAGGCAACCGGATTCTGGAGGGCCCCTTCAGGAAGCACTACAGGTAAATGGTTACAAATGATGAGCTCGAACTTTTGCACCTGCTCGTTGGTTTTGCTTTTGCAAAACTCGATTTTCGGTAATTTCGCCCTATTCGCGAGGCGCGGCGTCGTGCGAACTCGACCGTGGAAGCCGCGAACTCGTGCGAGTTACCCCAAGGTTGAGTATGGGCGCCGCCATTTTGTTTGCGTGACGTATTTCCGTTTCCGCCCGCTATGTGTAATCTCGCGCAATGAGCACCTTGCGAATGCAAGTTCGCACGAGTTCGCGAGAGAAATCGCGTGCGAACGTACTTACGCGCACGTGATCGGGCCGCCATCTTGTTTTTCATTCATTCCTATGTGTCTGGGTATGGCGTTTCTATCCTCTGTATATCTCTGCCATCCTTTGCTTGTTTTAATATTTTTTTGATCTATTTAACTTATTTTCTATCCCTCTATTTTTCTAGATCTATATTTTTGTGTTTTAGGCTACTTTTGTTTACTTTTCAACTACTTTTTTAAACTTTTATTTCCTTCTTCCCTACTCTTATTCTTTTTCATTTTGTCTCTTCTTTACTGCTAACACCTGCCCAGAACATGGTCAAGACAGCTGTCAAGCTGCCCAAGACGGGCACCACAGCCCGTGCCCGGCTCCCGTGTGGTCGCTTGAGGGCGGAAATGGTGGTGCCCCGGGAGATCTTCAGCCCTGAGGAGGTGGGCGCACTTGTTTTTTATGTGCAGCGCCGTCTCCCCAGGACTATCGCGGCAGGCGGCAGGATCGCTGCTGGTTACACCAACAGCCAGGAGCGACGGAAGCGGTGGGGGCAGGTGTGCCGGGCCCTTTTTAAGATCACGGGGGTCCAGCGCACCTACAATCAAGTCACCCACCGCTGGACCGATATCCTGGACCGAGAGCGTGACCTGCTAGACGTGCTGGGAGTGGAGGTCCCCGGGCTTGGTGAGTAGTAGTAGCAATTTTTTCATCACTCACTACTCTGTTTTTTCTCCTGCTCTGTGTGACTGTGTTATATTGCAAATGTTTGCTTTAATTTTTTTACAAAGAGCAATAATGCTGCTGATTACATTGATAAGAGAGGTAAATTAATATTTCAAAATCTTCTGTGCATTTCAGGTGCACGGTTCTCCTTCTCTGTGGCGGTGCCACTGCTTATTTGTTTTCTATTTTGTGTTCATTTAATTGGGCTGAGTAATGTATGAGTGTATGTTACAGAACTGCGTAATGCTAGACACAAAGGGGCAGATTTACAAGCCCCTTGTTCCACGTTTACGCTGCCTTACCTGACCCACAGCGACGTAAACGTGGCGCCTCCCTGCGAGTCATGTACAACGTGATCCATCTAAGGAGATGCGCCACGTTAAGGCCTGGGCCTGCGCCACAATGGGTGCGTTCCCACGCAAGGGGGGGTGGCGGTCAGGCAGCTGTGCGCCTCGCAAAAGTGCCTGCATGAAATCTACAAGATTTAACGCAGGCACTTCCGCGACGCTGCTATGTCAATTCTTTATGCCTGCTTGCTTGAAGCAGGCGTAAGGACTGATGCGGTATGTTGAGTATTGGGCAGCCCTGAGCATTGCTATAGTTGCATCGCGCCCGCGACGCGACTCTAGAGATGCGCCCCTCTTTCGTCACGAGATGCGTCACGCATCTGCCTACCCTTGCGCCAGGGTTTGCCGCATTGTAATAGCGGCGCATCTGCCGTGACGCAAGGTTAGTTTTGCGTTACGCATTTGTTCTGGTGCACATCTGGAGGTGTCCAGCTCAGAACTCGTAAGTATGCCCCTAAGTGTCAGATTAGCAATTACCTGCGCATCCCTGCAAAGTGTGCGGCACGCCAGCACCACCCATGGTGCGCCGTATTTACAATGCGGCACACCATGGTCCCAAAACGTCACCGAAGCGTTACGCATCGGTGCCGTAAAGGCGGCTCATTGATGGAGTTGCGTTGCAACGATGGTGCAGCTCCAGCAATGCTGCGTCAAGCCGTAAGTCTGCTTCATGCAGGCGCAGGGTTTCAGTGACGCATCATTGTCCTAAATGACTGATTGAAATTTTATATTTCCTCATAGCCACTTTTAGCATGCGTTCCTGCGCAGGAACGCCCTCCCTTGCGCTGGAACGCTCCCTAATGGCGCAGGGCTTTAGAATGGGATGCATCTCCCATATGCGTCACGTTGTTAATATACGCCACACCATGGCGCCTCTCTTGTTGTGGCGCTGCGTCACAAAATTGATGCAAGAATGGAGCAAAAGAGCTGCACGGGGCTTGTAAATCTGCCCCTAGAGTAGAGGCTCAGGTGCAGTCCTTCCTTTGTAGCCCTCATTTTGGATGAAATAGTTGGTTCTTGTTCTTTCTAAATGTTTGATTTGGTTGACAAGGACATCAGCAAGCAGCAATCATCAATGTTTTCTGTTCATTCTTTCATGTTGTACGTCAGGTCCGCCCAGGGGCAAGCGGACCGAAAAATCGGATGCAGTGGCTCCAAAGGAGGAGGATGCAGGCCAGGGTGGCGAGTGCTCATTTGCTGGCCCCAGTAAGTTTTCATTTAAATATAGAGGACCTATTGTTGTCCAAGCGTTCCTAATTTAATTGTTTCGAAATAGTGTTTAGATAGGAGCAACATCAATAATCCTACTGTTGCAGGGACAATTCTCCACAAACCGAACTATGGACACCAAAGACCAGAGTAATAATATTTCAGAGTGGCGTGTTTGGCAAACTGTATAAACCTGGTAGTGTCAGCGGCACGGACTCCTCCTTGCAAAAATTGCAAAACTTTTCGCTCAGTCACTCTAGTCTGGAGGACCAAAAACCACAGAGTCTATTCAAGTTTAAAAGCTTTATTAAAAGTTTAAGTAAACACATATATTAAAATAAAGTTAGTTGGAAATGGAAAAGTGCTTGGTGCTGAGTTGATGAGTAATGGAACACATTTCTTGTGGTCGAGCCGAGCTTTCACCTGGTTTGAAGTTGATGTTGCTCTTGTCCTTAGAAGTCCAGTTTCTGTCTGTTCAGAGAAAAATGGTGTGTGTTAAAATTAAGCAAGCATTCAACAATTGTGACAAAAAAGTGAAGCAAGACAACAGCCTTCCCTGGAAGGAGGGACATTTTTACTTTAGACTAGAGTAGACAGTCAATTAATTTTTCTGTTGTTTTCACATTTTTTCATTCATAGACCAAATACTAGTGAGTGGTGTAATCTAACATTCTTAAATCTACTTTGTAGGTGGAACATCTGGTGGCGGGGCCAGCTCGGATGTGGTGGTGATCATTGACTCTGAGTCCGAGGATCAATCTGGGGAGGAGGCGGCGCTAGAGGAGTCGGACCAAGAAGTACAGACTGTGAGGAAGGAGACAGTGGCGGTGGCGAGTACAGGTAAGCTGGATCATGGTACTATCTGACTCTTAGATAGGATATGATGTGTATCCAGTGGTGGCCCAGTGACAAATTACAATATGGTAATTACAGCAGGCTGGGACCGACAGACAGATAGAGGCAGAGACAGAGAGAGAGGAAGACAGAAGGAGAGAGAGAGAGGGAGGGAGCCAGAGGGAGGGTGAGGGAGGGAGACAGAGAGAGAGAGACAGCGAGGTAGGGGGAGACACAGGGAGACATAAAGAGGGAGACAGAGAGAGAGAGAGAGAGGGAAACAGACATATCGCCTGGGCTTCTGCCAGATCTCTTTCAAATGAAAGAGCATCAAACCAAGGATACAAGTGAGTTGTGGGAAGGGAAATGGTGATTCAAGCGCCCCCCCTTGCCCCTCCCTGCGTACGCCCATGATACTGGCCTGAATAGTTTTGTACTGCGCTGGCTAGTTGCTAGTTGTACTGTGACACAACTTCCTGCTGAATTATTTTGTGTTAATCATATTCTTAAAGAGCATTGGTTACATATTATGTCTTTCTTTCTTCATATAGTTGGCAATACTAAAACCTCAAAACCGACGAGGAGTATGCTGGCTGTACTGGCCCGGCAATGGAGGCTGGAAGCAACTGTTGCCGAATATCGGCGGCTGGTGGAACTGGAGGGGGACGACACGCACTCCAGTGCATCAAATCTAACATCTACATCCTCCTCCGTGACCCCATGTTCTGCCGGTAAGCGCAGTGCTCCAGCGAACCGGAGCCGTGCTGGAAGACGCCACCGCCGAGCAGCAAAGGCTGCACCTCACAGTACTGTTAAGGCTCGCTTGCGCCGTGCACTCCGCAGAGTGTCCGACCTAGAGGCGGAGGTCCAGAAATGGAACGAGTATCAGAATGTGGTGGAGGGCCTCCGCTTAGATCACGCCACCCTCCAGGAGAAGTATGATGCCCTGGCCCTAAGGCATGATGCCCTGGAGGCCAAACTCAACACCTTGCATCCCTAGAGTGTCCCTTGCCCCTTTTTTAGAGACTTTTGGGGGGTGGGAATTGGGAGTTGGGTTTTTTGGGGACTTTTGAAGGACTATTTATTTGTTGGGGTTAGGGAGGGTCTTGCGGGAGATTATTTTGTTAGGGATATAAATATACTTTTTCAAACTTTATCTGAGCATACCTGTTTTTTTACTACTTTTGAGCTTGGTGGGTGGTAGTTTTGCAGTAAGTTCATTTAACTGAACACTGTCATCGTGTTGGTTCACGTGCAATAGGCCAAATGTTTTCCAAAGTAAATGCCTGTCACAGAGTTTGTTAATTCAAGAGCCCTAGGACTTTACTACTAGTACCACTGTCACTCTCTCGCCTCTCCGAACACTCCATTATACTACCTCCCATCCAAACGCTTATCTTACCTGTAATTTGTGTTTGAGGGCTTGCTCCACCTGGAATTCACAGAGTCCTAAAGCGTTCTGCAGCAGGGCCACAACTGGAGTTTCCCGGCGTGGATTTTCTGCAAAACAAAAGCAATCAACATTAGAAATGTGGCAGCGGTGCTCACACACCACAAAAACCTAGAAGCCCCACAGACAGCACCCCTAAGACAGGCAAGCGAGCAATAATAACGCCTAAACGTTCACGTGCAATAGGCCAAATGTTTTCCAAAGTAAATGCCTGTCACAGAGTTTGTTAATTCAAGAGCCCTAGGACTTTACTACTAGTACCACTGTCACTCTCTCGCCTCTCCGAACACTCCATTATACTACCTCCCATCCAAACGCTTATCTTACCTGTAATTTGTGTTTGAGGGCTGGCTCCACCTGGAATTCACAGAGTCCTAAAGCGTTCTGCAGCAGGGCCACAACTGGCCAATTTCATCCCTTAATAGACCTTGCCAGCAATGGCCCAGCCAAGACCCGTAAACCCAAGCGCAAACAAGTTTGACAGTTGACACCCCCAAACAGCCAAAAATGCAAATCGGGGAAAAAAAATCACACTTAGCAAAATGTATTTAAATGAGGACTCACTACTTCCAGTCCCTCTTTAGGGGACTCAACGTAAGTTTCTTCATTGTGCAGAATGAATCCAGGCATCAGCATTACGGGAAATGGATAGGATGAGTGGAGGAGGAGGATAGACGACCAGGACTGAGTTCTTGTCAACTAACTGTTGTGAACATGAGGAATGCTGCGGCATCAAAATCAAGACAGTTCTGCTGATGGGCTTGTTGTTGCTTGTGATGGGGTGATTACAGTTTTGTTGTGAATGTGATGAAGCACTTGCTAAACAAAGAAAGACAGACACACAGGAATAAAAGTGAAGGACTAAATTTACAGTTAATGAGTCATTGACTCATTTTCAGAACTCGCTGTCAGGGAAGCAGAACTCGTCCTCATACTCTGCTAATTCATCACTCGGTTGTACTTCTGGTAACTGAGGAGAACTTTCCTCAGGTAGGTCGGTGTCCTCTTCTTCCTGCGTGCATTCTCGTGCTTTGTAATCTGGTGGTATGAAGTGCTGGTTCATCTTTATCACGGTGAGCCGCTCCACATTTGCGGGCAAGAGGCGGGACCTTTTGCAAGTCACAATGCCACCAGCAGAACTAAAAACATGTTCTGAAGACACGCTTGCGAGTGGGCAAGACAAGTAATTGATAGCCAGGTGGGTAAGCTCTCGCCATATTTTTCTTTTCCCATGCCAATACGCCAATGGGTCCTCAGTAATATTGACCGCTGTGGAGTCATCCAGATAGTCTATGTAGAAAAGGAGTGTAGCAAACTCTGAGAATATATCTAGACCCTAGATCAACAAATAATGTTACATACTATACAGCATCAAAAAAAATATATACTGAAGCAGTGATATATCAAAAATTCTTAGATCTTTTTATTTCAATTATTTTTCTTATTTTTTTTTCCTTTTTCTTATTGATTTTATATCTTCAATTAAAAACGTTTGTGAATTTTATAAGTGACATTCAAGTTCTGTAACTCAAAAATATTACAAACATAACAGTGCAAAAACAATTAGTGTAAACAAAAAAACTACATAAACACAATATCATGAAGACAAAAGTGATATACGATATAACCAGTCGTTGGAAACTTGGATGAAGGCAATGCGGTTGAATGGAACTACGCGCGTTTCGGCCAAAAGGCCTTCGTCAGGTGACCGTCATTCGTACATTACATATATACCAAAATGTGATAAAGACCTCAGCAGACAAAACAAAGACAAAAAATTTATATAAGTGAAATGCACATAAATGGAGATCTATTTCAATAATTCATGATCGCAGCTGTACAGTAATTAGGGGGTCTATAACTTTTCATATAAGGATACATATATATACACAGTATTTGTGTTTCAGTGCAACCACTCAAAAATCGTTTGTAATAAACCATCTAATTGTTCATCTTAAGCGGCAGAAACCTTTTCACTCTAATTAATGCCTGACTGACTTTAATTATCGAAATTCTAACATACATTGTGTTTATTACCTCACATGATATATTTCGTTGCATCTTTTCTTCAATTCTAAGTATAGTATATCTTCACTTCAAAAGGGTTCATTAGCCAACAGTTCCAATTTAAGAGAAAGGTTTAAAAGAAAAACAAAAAACAAAATAACTCTAGATATAGATAGAGCATTGGTTATGTCAGCACATAACTTCGACTGCTAAAGAAAAAAGGAAGCAACCATTATAACTCATTTGAAGAAAGTGGCTGTGTGAAAACACGGAATATCTGATCCCTATGGGGGCTGCTTTATTTTAAAGGCGTCAAATTATGCTGAAAAACAGACATATGATCTTATTAAGGCACTAGTTATTAGTTGTGTGGTGCTATAAAAAATAATGGCCTGATATATAAATATACCTGATAAATTTATGCAGATGCCCATCAGAGCAATTGATTTCGTATGTAGCTCAAGGGTTTAAATCCAATTATATTAAAATGTTTTCATGGAAACTTCTTTGGAGTTACCTGACTCTGTATTGATGGAAACAAGAGGGATAATATTTATGTATCGCAATGCCATTATCTATGTTAGTTGAGGACTGTTCAAAGATAATCTACGGTATTAATATGCTGTTACATTCTAATAGTCATATACAGACAGTTGGTTATTGGGGACGAAAGGCAAACCTTGACAATGTATATTAGCCCAACCTTGGCAATGTTGTAACAGTGCAGTAGTCACACTAAAATGTGCGGGTATGTACAAATAGTTGCTTATAAAGACTGCGTACAAATCAGGCATATAGTATTCTATCTTGAATGTGACTATAGGGATACATACATTCCACTAAATGATTTCTTAAAAAATCCCTAAAAAATAACTTCTCTAGCGATTCCTACCTCGGAAATCTGCCGAATGTTGATTATAATTTTCAATTCATTTGATATTTTTCTAGACGAATTAGGAAAGAACCGCGGGGTGCCGGCATCTATTTCATTTTTGTGTAAGCAGTCTAAAAAAATAAGAAGACACTATTGTACTAAACAGAATTATAGTTAATAAATCGCCTTAGTAATTGCATCTTATTGAGATTACCTTGGCGTGGTTCTATGAATAAATACGCCGAATAGATGATCATGTAAGTCAGGCAACCTGCAACATGAACATAGAGCAGAGAAAATGTAATCAATGTTTATCCCTACTTTGAAACGATACTACTATCCAACCAAAGTTGTTTTGCTCGATTTTAAAACATACCTTCGTTCCCTGGATAAAGCGTTCCAAGACGGGGGTTCTGCTCGTTTGTTCCCTCCGATGGTAGCGATCGAAACGAGTTGTTAAAATTCTAACTTTATATAGGTTAGCGCGCCCTCGTAACCTACTACTTAATGCCCGACAGCTGATATCAATTACCACAGCGCGTCTTGATGACGTAAGTTGACCTAAGAAAAGTTGTAGTCATCTACGGACTCGCGAGAGTACGATCGATATAGATGACAGACTACATTAGGGTCCTAGTTGATGATGTCAACACTGCACAAGCAGAAGAAGAAAGACTTCCGTTCATGAATACTCATGGATACAAGAAATACGATTTTTAAACCAAGATTATTTATACAGCGTTTATGTTTTTATAAGATGGACTTAAAAGACTAAATAATCGTCTTTACATACAATAGTCAGGTATTTATGGATGTAAGTTATAAGTGACAAATATAAATGGCGGACTGAACTATAGTCTTGGACAGTAGTGTTAACACTGCATATATAATGCGAAAAAGGACTTCCCAAATTTAGATGGTAATTATTTCAAAAAGCTAAATGGATTGTATAGACAAAATTATCTATACAACATTTGCATTTACATATGCTGTGATCTACCATTGTCTTAATACATGGTAATCCAGACTTATAAATACATGATGAATATAAATGACGGACTAAATCGTCCTCATTTTTATTAGTCATTTTCTACACAAAAATGAAAAAAGAATTTTCGCCAACAGATGGTATCTTGTGCAATGATTCAGGGAAAATAAGACAGGAACTGTTTTTGCAGCTCTTAGAGAATGTTAGCATGATTACCGACGTTTACAGGATGATAGACATAGTCATCAGTGTTTCGTGATTTTCTCCTCAGTACGGTAAATAATGCTGATCACCACAATTATAGCACCAAGTGACCAACTACTCACGACGGTCACAATAGTTTATTATAGATACATGTCTATGTATAGGATCATTACCAGATACTATGATTATAAGATAGCCTGCTGCCAAGGGATTTCGGAATTCAGGCCTGATCTAACAGTGTCCAGAGTGAATATCCAAAAAACTTCCAGTTTTCGGAGAATTTTATCTATGTTGATGCCTGGCTAGGCCACAATTTTTTCCAGGACTACCCACTGAATTTCTTCAGGTTTATGATCCTTCTCTAGGTAATGTGAAACTAGAGGGGCATTCATCTTTCGCGTGCGAATAGCTGATTTATGTTCAGTCACTCTAGTACATACGGAGCGTGAGGATTCACCAACATATCCCTTGTTGCATGGACAAACTAATAGATAAACAATGTTTGTGGTTTTACAGTTCGTCATATGCAACAAGGGGACAGTTGTATTGTTGAAAACAAATTCTGTAGTCTCAATTGCTTGTGGACAAATTTTGCAGATTCCACATTTATGGTTTCCTGTCACTGGAGCCACAGTGACAATGCTTCTTTGACTCTTAGCCTTAATAGTTGACATCCTAGATCTGACAACTATGTCCTTAATGTTTTTGTTTTTCTTATAGGCAAAAAGAGGTTTATTCATAATTTCCTTGCCAATTTTGTTAACATTAAGGATATGCCAGTTCGAATATAGGATATGGCGGATCTGATTATTCAACATAGAATGCCGTGTTACAAATACCAAACTGGCATCTCGTTTGTCGTTTGTGCCTGTAAGGAGATGCTGGCGATCATAATACCTAGCTCTCTTATACGATTCACGTATCAATCTGTGTGGATAACCACGTTCTAAAAACTTCTCCTTCATTACAGTAGCCCTCTCGTCATAATCAATTAATCTAGTACAATTCCTCCTCAGTCTAAGAAATTGACTGAAGGGAATGCTATCTTTTTGTGACGGGGGATGGAAACTACTGTAATGAAGGAGTGTGTTACGAGCAGTGGGTTTGGTGAAAAGGTCCATGATTAATTTTCCCTCAAGATGTTTGATGTTTAAATCCAGGAATTCGATTTCTGAGTTGCTTATTTTTTCTGTGAATTTTAAATTGGGGTCACAGACATTAAGCCAAGATATGAAGTCTTGCAAAACATCTTCGTTGTCATCCCAAATAAAAATAATGTCGTCGATAAAACGTGACCAATAAAAAATCGATTCAAAAAAAGGAGCCACTTCATTGAAAATAAATTTTTCCTCAAATAAAGCCACATAGATGTTAGCAATTGTAGGTGCACACGAAGCGCCCATGCTGACTCCTCTGGTTTGTTTATAGAGTTGTCCTGCAAATTCAAAGATGTTATTTTCCAAAATAATTTGCAGACAATCTAAAATGAATGGCATATTGCAGTCGATATTAAAAGACTCAATGAACCATTTAGTGGCTTCCATAGCCCCTTCGCAGGGAATGTTAGAATACAGGCTCTCTACGTCCAATGTCACCATCCATTGTCTGTGGGCATTGAACGTGGTACCTTCAAACTGGGTAATTACGTGTCTGGTATCCTTAATGTGTCCCAAGATTTTATCTATATGGGGACGCAAAATAGCATCTATGTATTTAGAAATGGGTTCTGTCACACTACCAATGGTGGTGACTATCGGACGAAGGGGCGGATCATGTTCGTTCTTGTGGACTTTGGGGATCCCGTATATGCTGGCCATTTTTGGATTTTCTATGTTCATATAGTCATACTCTTTCTGGCAGATATTTCCATTACCTAAGGCTTTATTGATTAATCTAGTGATTTTATTTTTGATGGTGCTAGTCGGATCCTTAGTGATTTTAGTATAGAATTTGATGTCACTGAGCATATTTTCCATTTTATCGATGTAGTTGTTAGTATCAAAAATGGCGATGCCCCCTCCCTTATCACAACTTTTCACAGTTATTTGGGTCGATTCCTTCAATTTCAATAAAGCGTTGTGTTCGTCAATGGAAATATTGTAGGGAGTATGTCGTATGTATTTCGTAATGTTTTGTAGTTTAGAAGTGACAATCTTTTCAAAGATTCCTATTTCAGGATCTACTTGATCTAGGGTCGGTGTAAAAATCGATTTTGGTGACAAACCAGATTTATTTGGTTCACGTAACTCACATTCCTGATTAGAAAAGAAACTTTTTAATCGTATTTTTCGAAAGAAAATTGTCATATCATTGAACAGTTCAAACTTGTTCAACCCGGAGTGGGGAACACATGAGAGGCCTTTAGAGAGCACTGCAAGAGTGGCTGAGTTGGTATCGTGGCTACTTAAATTAAAGATAGGTATTGTGTTCACTGTCTCCAGTACCTTGCATTTCTTGTTTCCAGATACCTGTCCGTATTCTGTTGATGGTCCTGGAATTGGGGCTGATATTGACCTTGAGGCTGGTATGATTGGTTCGGTGGATATTGTCCTTGTGGCTGATATTGTTGGTTGTATTGATATTGCTGTTGTGGCCGATATTGAGATCGATAATTCGTTCTCCAATTTCCTCTCGGTTGACGTCTTCCTAAAAAAGGTCTATAACCTTGATTAGCTCTGAAACGATTTCCCCTCGGTTGGAAAGGTGACATACTGGAGTTACTCCCTGAATCTGAGGAATTGGAAAAAGTTGAAAAAATGTTTAATCTAGAATCCGAATTGATCATATATTCTTGATCATTGTCACTTATTTGGGCATAAAAATTGTCTGCCAAGTATGGATATACTTTTTCCATACTAAAGAAGCGTAAATCTTTTTGTAGTTTATCCATTTTTCGCTTAAATAGATAGTCGCTATATGAGTTAAGGTCCATCTCTACATCTTCTAGCTTTTTTTTGATGTCTGTAATTACTGTAGAATTTTTAATCTTATCCTCAAGTTCAGTGATTTCTTTGGCTAATTCATCTAGAACCTCTTTGACAGTTTCCACTATAAGCATCATATGATCCCTAGAGCATCTGTTAGAAATAAGGGACCAACGGTCAAGAAAATGCTTAAATGGACAAATAAACCAGGGACGTTTTTTATCTGGAGACCTTGCGGAATAACTCCTGCTTTAAGATAGTCTAATATGAATCTTCCATGTAATTCAGTTCTTTTACTTTTCTTTTTAAGAGCCAATAGTTTTAATAGATCTCCACATTGCTCATCATTTGATGTGTTTCTAGTTTCAAAGCTAACCGAAGATCCTACCATAGAGGCAAATTCTTCGTCACTAAAGCCATGTGATTTTAATGTGGCCATGATGGATGCAAGAGGAATAGTTTCAGGAAGAACAAGAAAAGGAAATGAAAGTAACAGAATTAGATACAAACATATAACCGGTACTGTTAACTAAATTACCCTAAATCACCACAAATGATTGTAAATGAACAAATAATATACAAATAATCAGACACATGAAGCTTACAAATTGGAACTGTGGTATACACAATATGTTTTTGACACATCTAACTAAATGAGATACATAAATACTGTGTCAAAGAGAATGATATAGAGGACAAAAAACCCCTCATGGACCGGCCATGAGTATAAATTCAATGGAAAAATGGGGGGCCCCTACAATGTACTGAGTTAGCTACTCGTAGGGAATGTAATCTATGTAGAAAAGGAGTGTAGCAAACTCTGAGAATATATCTAGACCCTAGATCAACAAATAATGTTACATACTATACAGCATCAAAATAAATATATACTGAAGCAGTGATATATCAAAAATTCTTAGATCTTTTTATTTCAATTATTTTTCTTATTTTTTTTCCTTTTTCTTATTGATTTTATATCTTCAATTAAAAACGTTTGTGAATTTTATAAGTGACATTCAAGTTCTGTAAATCAAAAATATTACAAACAGAACAGTGCAAAAACAATTAGTGTAAACTAATCCAGATAGGTCAGATATCATCCAGATAGGCCTGCACCATTGAAATAATGTCCTCCCGCATTCCTGTACTTTGCACTTCTGTGTCCTTTCTGGGACAAGGAAACCCTAGCTCACTTAGCCAATCCGCTTCAGACATATCGCCTGGGCCTGGTGCAGAATCTGATACGGTTGCTGGTGTGGTTAACGGCTTAGTGGAAAAGTCACTCACTTCTGCCAGAGGCACAGATGCAGAAGTGCTTTTTTGGGACGCCTGATGGCCTGCTGATTCTCTAGTAGTACTGTCTTCTCGTACAGTTTCCTTCCGCTCTCTTTCAAAACGAATGGCTGACTGAGCTAGCCAACCTTTGTACTCTGTAACATCTGATGTTTCAAAAGGAATTATTACTTTGCCAAACAATGGCTTTTTGTAACGTGGATCCAGAATAGTAGCACAAATGTAGTGCTGTTGTTTCTTGATATTTACAAGCCGTTTATTGCTAACTAGGCGTTGTAATAATCTCTGCGCCAACTCATATGCTTCATTTTTTCCAGCATCTTTTAATTGTGAAGACACCACCTTGACTTGGTGCTCGAGCTTCAGCAACAATGGGATAGCTTTGCTCAAAGAACAGTCCTCCCTGCTGACGTCACGCGTGAAGACCTCAAAAGGACGAAGCATGTCTGTCAGGCTTTTAACTAGCTGCCATTGCTCCACCGGTAGCATCATTTCTGTCGTATCACCACCTAGGTTGTAGAAATACTCATTGAGTACTGGAAACAGCTCATGCAGACGCTCAAGCATGTAGAAGGTTGAGTTCCAACGTGTTGCCACCTCCTGGATAAGTGCTTTCACTGGCATACTACGTTCATTTTGCTTGCGCCTCAGCTCCTTCCGGGCCTTAAACGAATGGTTAAAATGTGTGCATATTCTTCTGCAGATGGTCAGTATTTTGTCGACTGCAAGTTCTTTTTTCAAGAACCTTTGCACGACAAGGTTCATACAGTGCGCCAAACACGGCACTCTGAAATAGAAACCGTCCTCCATGGCGCTAACTACAT
This sequence comes from Lissotriton helveticus, assembly GCF_964261635.1. Taxonomy (NCBI): domain Eukaryota; kingdom Metazoa; phylum Chordata; class Amphibia; order Caudata; family Salamandridae; genus Lissotriton; species Lissotriton helveticus. Next base: position 238,847,464 of record NC_136059.1, read on the forward strand.
TGCTGCCATTATCAGTAGAAACATAACCAACCTTGCATTTTCTTGGGGGCAGCCATTGCGAGACCTTTTTGTTAAAGTCATCCAAAATGTTGGCTGCAGTATGAGTTTTCTCCATGCCAAACATGGCTAATGTTGCATGTTTACGAGCACCCTTAAAAATCTCGACCAAGTCACCACCTGCATTTATCTGTTTTGTAACCCCTGAAAAAGAGACCCAGTGTGCAGTGATGCACATGTAATCAAGGGCTTGGCAACTGGTCCACATGTCGGTTGTCAGGTGTATAGTGTGAACAGCACTCTTCTGCAAAGCAGCCCCAACCAACTCAAGCACCTCTTTATATAGTGCTGGAACAGCAACCCTGGCAAAATAGAACCGGCTAGGAACCTTCCATTTAGGGGCCAGTGTTGCCACGAGTTCAAGGAAACCCACACCTTCGACAAACGAAAAAGGGAGAAGGTCCACCGCTAGCATTTTAGCCAGCTTAGTGTTATACAGGCGTACAATTGGGTGGTTGCGTTGAAATTGCACATCTGAGGAGAACATGGCTGAAATGGTGTGCTGGACAAATTTACGGGATGATGCTGATGCCTTCTTCGACCCACTTCTGATCAGTGTTGACATTTTCCGCATTGGTGTGTCTCCCAGACTCTCAGTGTGCCTCCTATGTGTTCCGGAGGGTGTGGTGCTGCCAGGGGTACTGGGTGCAACCGGACACATGTCTGATGCTTCTTCTACCTCCCCGTCATCTTCAGATGAAACACCTAGTATGGGTATATTTTGGCCACTTGCCCTTTGGGATTGCTTTCCCTTGATGTTTGCTAGGTGCGCAAACCATTCGACAGCGTGCCTTCTTTCAAGATGACCTATCTGGCCTCCGGTTCCATAGTTGGTACCAGTCTTACCACGGCTAACGCTAGTCTTACAAATGCAACAAACGGCTATGTTATCATACTTTGCATGGACACTAAAAAAGTTCAAAACTGGGGACTTGAAACCTCTGGTTTTGGCGCACGAGATGATACTGCCAATGCCAGATGAAGCAGTGGTGGATGAGCCTTGCAGACATCTACTGGGTTGTGCAATTATTTCAGCAACCCTACTTGAGGGAGTCGAGCTGGATGGAGTCCCCCTCTGGGGAGAAAATATGGGAGCTGTAGGTTTTGTTGAACTTGTTGTACTACTTGACTGCATTGGTGGTGCTACCAGTGGCACGTCGCCAGGGTCACGCTCAGCCTGACGTCGGGATAGGGTATAAATGTCTGTCTGCTGCATGGCCGGTGTGGCTGGAATGACGTGTGTGATGACTAGGTCATTGCTGTCATCCTGTTCATCAACATCAGAATGAACCACTTCATCAAGTCCGACGTTCGGATCCATAAGTATGAGCTTTCCGGGGCCCTTCCTTTTAACATTTGATACCTTTCGCAGCTCATGGTGTGCCTCCCTCTCAGACGTCGGAGATGGGTGCCAATCTAGATCCAGATCATCATCTGATGGAGCGGGGCTTGAAGAGGAACTTCTACACACACTCCTTGATCTTTTCTTTGGTGGGGAGCTGGGAGAAAATGAATCATCAGGAGGAGTGCCTTCGTCTTCCTGACATGATACCCCGGCTCCAAAGTCAATTTCCTCCTGTGCCCCTACTTCTGGAAGAACAACCATTGTGGGCACTTGCACCGCTCCATGCGCCGCTACATGGGCCTCTTCACTGATCGCTACTTGCAACTCTCCATGGACCTCTCCTTCTCGGCCTTCTCCTTCTCGGCCAGCTCCTTCTCGGCCAGCTCCTTCTCGGACAGCTCCTTCTCGGACAGCTCCTTCTGGGACAGCTCCTTCTCGGACAGCTCCTTCTCGGACAGCTCCTTGCGCATGTACTTGTGCTTGTACTAGTAACCCATACAGTTGTTGTTGCGGCTTTGGTTGTTGAATAGTACTTGTGAGATGAGTTACAACCTGTGTTGATGGTGTGCTGCTACTTTCTTGCGATGAGCCAACATCACTGGTCGTTGGTGATGTAACCACTAAACAGGCTACCTGTCCAGCACTCATGGTGGGCCTTTGTTTTCCCCACACAAATTTAGTGGTGGTGCCACCAGTCTCCTTGGTAAGTGGTGCCACTTGCTTCTTCTTCTCCTTAGTAGAGACATCTTTCTTGCTAGAGGGCCTACGGGCACCTCTTTTTGGAGCCATCTTCTTCAGATGCTGGAACAACAGGCCGCTGCAGGACTTCTTCCTGGCACTGATGCTCAACGATGATGCGGATTTATTGACTTTATGCACCTACAAGCAAACGAAGACAGAGGAACATCAGTAAATATATGTTGCATATGTAGCACTTCAATAAATAGTTTGCAAGTAGGCATTTATGAATACACTCGTGCACACCACACAATATGGAAATTTCAAAATTAAGAATTGCTAAATTTTTGGGAAACAGGAATTTAACATTGATCCAAGAGAGCACACACAGAGAGGGTTATAGTTTCATGTACCACTGACTCCCCCTGGGCACAATGGGTGAAAGCAAGGCAAAATGGGTGCAGGCCTATGGCACAAAGCTCACTGCCTGCCTTCAAAATGGCCGCTTGACCCCCATCCACATGGCCAGGACCATGCCTCAAAATGGCCACCACCAACATAGCCAGCCCCCAACCCCTACTCCAAAAAGTCAAAAAACACAACACAAATCAAATCACCACAATCCAATGCCATCCATGAAGTTTCAGAAGGCTTATGCTGCCTGCTGGTGGTTTTCTGGTGCAAAATTGCAATTTTTACAATTTCGCGAGTGCGAGATTGTTGCTTCACGGCGCGAACGTGCCGAAAAACCAGCAAAATCCGCGAACAGACCGATTCTGGGCCCCCTGGCCATAATGGATGAAATCAGAGCACACTGGGTGCAGGCCTATGGCACAAAGCACACAAACTGGCTTAAAAATGGCCCATAGACCCCCACCCACACGGGACCAGGCAATAAAATGGCCCCCACCCACATACCAAGCCCCCAACACCACCCCAAAAAGTCGTAAAACACACAAAAATCACCACAATCCAATGCCATCCATGCCCTGGCCAGAATCATGTTAAAAATAAATTTCAACAAAACAGTTGTATCATGCATGCACCCATAACTAAGCCTGGTGGTTTTCAATTCATGTGCAGAATTGTAATTTTTACAATTTCGCGAGTGCGAGGTTGTTGCTGCGCGGGACGCGAGCAGTGCGAACACAAGCAAAAAAATCCTCAGCTCGCGAACTTGCAGATTTCCCCCCCAAAAAAGTCCAAAAACAAGCAACACACACAAAAATCACCACAAACAAACAACATCAACTTACTTCCTTGTGAAATAAAATTTTGAATCCAAAAGTAATCCAAAAGGCCTCAAATCCAAATATCCAGCAGCATCCACAAAAAGTAATCCTTCCCAGTCAAGATCGAAATCAAAGTGGCCAGGAAATGGACTAAGCAATGGGAGGAGCTTGCTGGACAGGAACAGGAAGTTGGAGACTGGGGCACTTCCTTCACCCCACCCCTATGGGATGAGCTTGCTGGACAGGAACAGGAAATTGGAGACTGGGCCACTTCCTTCACCCCTCCCCAATTGTAATTTTTGTACTTTCGCAAATGCGAGATTGTTGCTGCCCGCGCCGCGGACCGCGAGCAGTGCGAACACAAGCAAAAAATCCGCTTCGCACGGATTTGCGTATTTTCGCCACATCCGCGAGAGTTCGCGGATTGCGGATTTGCCGAAAATCCGAAAAATCCGCGAGCGGAACGGATTTTGCGCCCATGCTTAGAGGATTGCAGTTTCGTTGCTGTAGCCTTTACTAAAGCCTGATTGGGGATGGTCTAGCAAATTAATGTTGTCAAGATGTTTGTTCAGTTGACGGAGAACGCATTTTTCTAGGATTTTGGCTAGGAAGGGGAGATTGGAGACAGGTCTGAAATTATTCAGGTCTGTAGCGCTAAGCCTGGTTTCTTCAGAAGAGGAATGACTTGGCCGACTTTGAGGCAATCTGATGTGATGCCATTTTTTAGGGAGCTGTTTATGATTTTGTACCCAAGTGGAGCCAGGTTGAGTTTCAGCTCTTAGGCCATTTGAGAGGGTATGGGGTCGAGGTTGTGTGACAAGGGCTTGGAGGTGGAGATTAGATTGAGGATCTCAGAATCTGGGATGAGGTCGAAGGAAGACCAGGTAGTTGCCGGTTGCCCTCTCGCTGTAGTTTCGATTGTTGGGGAGCAGTTTTTGTCGGGGGATGGAGGTTAATGTCCAGTGAACGTTCGATCTTGGTGATTTTTTTAATAAAGAAGTTGGCGAAGTTGTCACATAAGGCTTTAGAGGGCTGGACGTGGGAAGTCGCTGGCTTGGACATTTGTTTTTTGATGATGTCAAAGAGTTCTCTTGGTCTGTTTTTGGCCTTGTCCAGCGCGATGCAGAAAAAGTTGAATTTTTCATTATTGATATGTTGTTTGTACTTTAATCTTGCTGCTCTGAGTTCTTCACAATGGCTGGAGGAGGGATTCTTTCTCCAGAGACGCTCTGTGGCTCTGAGTTGCCTTCTTTCCTCATTAATGTCCTTGTTGAACCAGGATCTGGTGGGATGTTTCTGGGTTTTTTCAGTTTCAAGGGAGCTAGTTCATCTAGGATGGAGGACATGGTAACATTGTAGTGGGATGTGAGTTCTTCAGTTGAGAGGCCTTACGGGGAGATGGGCAGGAGGAAGGATATTTTCTCTTCTAAATCATCTGTGTTGATCTGCGGTATGTTTCTCGACCATGTGGGAGGGTCTGAGATGGAGGGAAGAGACATGATCTGTTGAGGGAGGTGGAATAGGATAAGGTGATGGATGTGATCTATAGTAATTGCGTCATGTTGGGAGATGAAGGCATCCAGGATTGCTCCTTTATTGTGGGTTTCTTTAGAGCAGTGCTGGGTGAGGTTGCTGGTATGGAGTAGCTCATTTAGGTTTTGTACTGGAACACTGTTCTTATCATTCCAGTGGAGGTTAAGGTCGCCTAGAATGATGTTGTTGGTATCTCGGAGAGAGCATTGAGTGATTAGGTCTGATAGGTGTTTCGTGAATGTGACGGTGTTGTCTGGGGATGGTACAGGAGGTGGCAGTGCACTAGATTATTGTTGGTGGTTTTGGTGTTGGCGGTTAGGCATTCGAAGGAGTTGTAATTGATGTTATCGGTTTCGGACACTGATAGGTTATTGTGGATAATTGCTAAGCCTCTGCTATTTTTGGTCTTTTCTATATTTGTTGATTATAGAGAAGCCCGGGGGTATAAGCATATCCAGGATCGGAGGAGAGGAGTCATTGAGCCAGGTCTCGATGATGAAGGCTATGTCAATGTCATGGTTGAGAATGGATTCTGCCAGTTCTGTAGCATGTTTCGTGGCAGACCTGCAGTTTATGAGCATGCAGTTAGTGCGGGAAGTCTCTTTTTTGGATCCGTAGGTATGATGATGAGGGAGGCTGGGAGTCTGATGGGTTTCGGGACAGAGTATTCACTTCCGATCCCAGTGATTACCTGGATTGCAGATTGCAGGTCGTGGGTTGGAGGGGTGATGTAAGAGGAGGCCAGCTCGAGCGCTTCCTCTGGGGCCATGGCTTCCATGGCCCTCTTCGGTCTCGGGGCCTGGGAAGAGGGAGGGTAAGCTAACTGTTTCGGGGGCAGAGGGTTGGGAGGCCTAAGGTGGGAGTGGAGGGAGGAGATGGGGCTGGAGTTGGTGTTGGGGGGGTTGTGGAGTGGCGAGAGGTTGGTTGGGATTAGATTGAAGCCCTGTATTAAGGTAGTGAGTTGGCTTTCAATGCGGGGGAGGCGGCAATCTGCCTCTTCTTGAAGGGGGTGGGTTGCAACTGAGTGTGATCTCTTCGGCGGGGGAGCACTGACAGAGTTGTGTTGACTTTTGTTGTTAGTTGATGTGGCAGTTTGGGTTATGGGATGAGGCATAGAATGTGAGGGATCGGGATGAGGTAGTCCATTTTTATTGCTAGGGAGTAGAAGACGGGGAAAGGGAGACTTGGGGTGTGGATTGCGGTCACCCGGAACTGAATGGGGGGTTTCGACACAGGGGGTTGCTCTGGAGGATGTGGTAGAGCATGAGGGGGCATTTCATTGGAGGTGGAGGGATTGCCAAGGGTCAAAGAATGGTGGTTGTGATAACGGGATGCAGAATAGTGAGAGTGTGGGGGATTGGCTTCCCAGGTGGGTGGAGAGAGGTAGGTAGGGGGGTAGTGTGTGGGTGCTGTTGGTAAGTACTGCCTTTGTGCAGTTGGTTGATTTTTTAACTGGATTTTTTTGGTGAGGAGAATCCTCATCCCATCCTACATGATTTGTATTTAATGCAGGAGCCTGGGCTACTGCCCATTTCCTGGCATAGGTATATTTTAAATGTCAATTTCAGGTGGCCAGTCTTGTTCAGGTAGAAGAATGTCATAACCCTGAGAGAGCCTCTCCCAAAAGAGTGCTCTTATTTTTCTAGTTATGTCCCCCTCCATCTGGAGTGTTACTTCATATAAATTATGTGGGACACTAACCCTAGTATCTGCAGTTTCAATTTGGATGTACTCATTCAAGTCCACTGTCTCCAGATGATCCTTCAAGTTCTTGTGAGCTATGATGGCTTCTGCTGCGCTGTCCAACATTGTTTGAGGCCATTCCCCATTCTTGTGTTGTGTCCTCAAGATCCTTGGCATGTCTGATTTTTAGACCTATTACCTTCTTTTTGGTGAATTGAGTTTTCCTATTTTTCTGAACGTGTTGATCGTCTTTGAACCGTCCTCTTCTTTTGGATTTCTGTTACGAAGTGGTGTACAGCTGGCTAATACCGGCCATGTTGCTCTCCTGGTCTACCTAGTGTACCGAGCCTGGTAATGTGATGTATATGTTTTAGGGCACCTTTAAACCAGAGCGCATGCTCTTGGTATGTTAGTGGAATTTTAATATCCTCGAAAGGAATGTATTCCTCTGGTGGTACATCTTCTTTGTAGAAGTGAAACACTTTTGTTCCTGGATTTGCTTCAGGGAAGACTATCCATGAATAGAATACCTCTGTCTGATGATATTCATGTGCCTCTATCGCAAAAACTACCCTACCACCTCTGGCTGATAGGCCATTTCTTATAAGTTTTATAGTGATGGCTTTCCTTAAAGTTTCTGGAATGCTTATAGAATCATTGTCGGTCTCTAGGAAATCTGTGAAGTTTAAAACTTGTACGGCTGCATCAGCTGCAGCTCCACCGGTTTCGGTGTTGTCACCGTTTTTCGACATTGTTTAATGAAAGTTGCAGAGCAAGTTTCAAGGAAACAAAGATAGGTGCACAATATTTTGGAACACTGTATCCTTCAACGTTGAACAAACCAAAACCTAATACATAGGATTTTCGTCCTACTCAGTTATGGCGGATATTATCCCTTTACCCACTCCAGACGACTATTGGAGTATTACGGAAAAAGGGGTCTCTGAGAAAAGCACGACTGAGTTACTTTAGTATCTAGCGTTAAATTAGTGCCTTACCAAACATTGGGTGCCATGTAGTGTAGTTGCTATATTCCCAATAGGCTCTGCGCATTGGAATAATATATGCTATAGATTTGACGTAGGACAGAGGTCAACTAGGTCTCTATCGAATATACTAAACTTAATTGTGTGTGTGGCAGCTAACTCAGAGGTCACTAGAAACTTTCTCGAATACACAAGAAGGGACTAGTTTCTGACAACCGCATAAAAATGACAACATTTTTCCCAAGAATAAGAATTTGTCTCTCAGAGTTGCGGAAACAATAGATAAGTATTTCACTCAGTCAATTGTGCATGCTTTCTTTCTACAGAGTTGCAGAGAAATAGTGAGACGGGCGTTTTCAATTAAAAGGCTGTATTGAACAGTCTTCTTTCTCATGCAAGAGAGGTGAACTGCTACAATCGTTATGCAGACTGCAAAGTATAATGCGTACAGCGTAAACAGTAATATAAAATAATACTGTAAGAGCATTGTATGGTTTCTAAGCCATATAAAAATACATACATAAATAACATTGACTAAAATACTCAACTGGTTTTTCTAAAATACGCCTACCCCAATGTACCTAACCTTAGTCTAGTACAAGGGAAGAAGTAAGCATTGTGTAGCATAGGTTTAGTTTTTGTCAAGAATCTACTAAAGGTTTCTCTAGGTTCTAATCAGCTCCATACCTTGTTAGAATGAAGGAGGTCTGGTATCTCTGTCTCGGGACTCGATTTCCCAACACCCCGCAAGGGGAGCCAGAAACACTGGAGCTGGATTCTTGACAGGAGATGGGTGAGCTTCCTGATCAGTGCATCAGCTGGAGAGTCGGCTTCCTTCTGCACTTGCTGTAGCGAGCTGCGTTGGGCAAGTAGGTCTTCGAACTGCTCCGAACCACTGTCTCTTGCTAGAGCAAGTGAAGGTATATTTATACCTTGAAGGTGTTTATGAATGCCATAATTTGATGTAAAGTCGGGCATATGAACATCAGGAAAGAACCCTTAGGGAATAGTTGTTCTTTGTAAAGTAACTGAGTTCTTGGACAAATCAATATTCAGGCAAGGGGAAGTCCCTGACTGCTTAAGCTGGTTTTCCAAGAAGTCGTTGTGACGTTTGGCAAGGGTGGAAGTAGCAATGCCTGTATTTGGGGAGCATGGTCTATGGCTAAATAAGGGCTTGATTTCAATGCCTATATAAGGCCAATGTGAATTGTACCTATATAAGTCCATGAATCTGGAAAATTCACTTGGAGCTTAAAACGCCACACAATACTTTACCACTGCTAACCAGTGATGAAGTGCTTATGATCACTTCTGTCACCATGGTAACATTGGATTACACCTAGTTGGCATATTTGACTTACTTATAAGTAAGGCTCCCGGTTTTATGGTATTTATTTTTTTGCCATTTCCGTCTGTATTTATCCATATTTATTTTTTGGGCATTTTATCTGTATTTATCCACATTTATTTCCCCACAAGAAAAAGACGACACTGCAGCTCGTATTTTTCCACATTTATTTAAATTTACAAGAAGTGTATTTGTAAGGGGGTGGGGCACATTTTTCTATTTTCGTTGGTGCATTGAAAACGACTTTTCTTGAGAAGCTATCGCCAACAGGTGTGTGTGTGTGTGTGTGGAAGGGGGGGGCAGTTCATGGGACTTTATTTCTTGTTTACTTATTTAAAAATGTATCTATTTAAAAATTATATAGACCGTATAATTGTAATTTTAAGTTTGTTTTGCCATGTCCGCATAATATCCAACTTAATTAACTAAACTGAAACTGCACGCTCAATAAACCATTCATAAATACTGCTGTAGTGTGGAAAAAAACCTAGGGAAAACATATAGGCTGTTCTAGACAAAGTATATATGAGATAAATAATTGTATGCAATGGTTCAGTGTGCATTTGAGATGTAATACAGTCCTGCACTGCAATGCAAGTGATCTATAGGAGGTGGAATGATACAAAATAGCTTATGGCCAGAGATGAGAAATAAATGGTCTTCTGTGAGTAGCCAGACCCCACCCTGTCTAGATTTTAACTATTTGGTAATAATAGGTGTATAATTGGGGCACTGTTAAACCGGGCCTAAAAAGAGCATATCTGCGTTTACTAACTGCAAAATGTCTTCTGTACATAGGTAAGGGTGTCATAGCATAAGCACCCACACCTACAGGGATCAGCGTTCATACTTGGGACCAGGGCCGGCTTTTAGCGCTGGTGGCGCCCTGTGGGACAATGTTTGTTGGTGCCCCCAATGACCACCTCCACCATGGATTCTCTCACCAGCACCCATTAACAGTGACCAAGTCTCCATAACCAGTCTCCCAGATGCATTGAATTCGTTATATAGCGCTACTCATACCAGTAAGGTATGTCAGAGCACTTTGCACCACACACACATTGCACAGACAAGCAATCATACTTGTGGAATTCAGTGTATAGGAAATTTTACATAAGCCAAAGGATTAAAAGTGTAGGGGTCACATGTCATCCATACTGGTAGGCAGTATAGTTTAGGAGTGCTTGGTGTGGAGAAGCACAAACTCAGAGTTGGAAAAGAAACCGCATAGTTGGAAATTTTCTTTAATAAGAAGAATCCATTTCTACCCAAACTAACCCTTTTTGCAACATGAATCAATGTTCTATACTTTGCAGAGTGTATGCAGTTCTATGATGTAAGGTAATTACCTCACTATTCTATGTTAGGATTCTAAGTTATAAATTGTAAGTAACAAAAGGATGGCTCTTTTAAAAGTAGTAGCCTGCTGATCTATTTACATTAAATGCACTCTGTAATCTACTTGGTACAAGTTGTTTGCAGTAGGCATATTAACCCTCTGTGCTACCTTCACATAAGTCAAAAACTTCAACAACACAAAACTCTGATCTCTGGCCAGGAAGGACATTAATCACAGGTGTTATCTTGACATTCTTGTTAGGCTCGTAATTTCAAGCGGAAAGGAACGCAGCAGGTTCTTTAAAAGCATAATAAAGTTGCAAACATGGCACGGCGCCCCCAGGAAGCCGCACCGGTCGCACCGCCCTAGAGCCGGCTCTGCTTGGGACAAGTACTGAGAACAGAATTATAATGATAGTCCTTCCCTCAGAACACCTCATCACAGTGGAAACAAGAGACTTTTGTACTAATCCCGGCTTCCCAACTAGACCGTATTTCCGTGCTCCTGGGCAAGTCACTTCGGCTATATACCACCCCTGACGAAACTCAGTTAATCTATTGTAAAGGGCACTTAAAAAACATCTTTTCCTTTTGGATATGGGAACTGGTGTATGGAGGAAAAGAACGCTATGTCTGTCATGATGTCACCGGGCCTGTAACTAACTAAATATGAGGTTGAATGCATGCTTCCCAGCCCGTTTTAGGGACCTCTTTCTTTCACAATACCTCCCCCTCCTACATGGTGTGTGGCAGCCGGGGCTGAAATACCCAGGCACTTTATAAAGTTGGCATTTTCTTATCATAACCATTAGGTGCCTGCAGCCTGTTTCATGAGTCATATGACAAGGTGTAGTTGGCGGATGGCCTTTGTGCATTCCTTCTAGACAGCCACATAATACAGGGTATTGGTGTTGTCAGGATGAGCCATCGTGGGTTGATGAGAAGGGCGTAGCTGTCACCTGTCATACTTGCACTTCACAAACACAGCCTCAGGTCACACACAAAGGATTTCACAAAAGACTATTGCGCCAGCAGATAGACTAGGACAGAATAGCAGGAAATTCCAGACAATTTTGGAGGAAGAAGACTCAAGAGGTTCTCACACTTAAAAGCGGGCACCAGGTATCAAAAGGGGACCCTCCGACTCCCTCTTCAGTACACTCCTGGACCTGTAAATACTACATAAGATGTTCTACATAGCTGATAGAGGACTGGTCTGCTTCTTGAATACTGGACCTGCACCCTTCATGCCTGGCTCAAGTGACTCCAAGGGTCAGTTAATTGACCTCCTTGTTTTGAGCTACAGGGACACAAAAAGCTGCAGAGTCCTCTTTGCATCTTCCTGGCTGACATGCTACAACAGGACCTGTCTGAACCTGTAATTGGACATGCCTGAGCCCTGCTGGTCTCTGCTGAAGAAAGTCCCTGATCTCCAAGAGGTGCTTCCCATGTCCTGGATCCTTGGCCTGCATCAGTTCAACTCCTCCTTAACGAAAAGGAGAAGCCCTGTAGTTGTGGGCTCTTCGTGACAACAAACAGGCCAGTTCAAACCAAGGTCTTGCTGCTTGCTCTGACCACCAACATTAAGCTTTGGTGAACCTGACACTTCACGCTACAGCAACCACCACCGGTGACCAGTAACTCGAGATCTGCACTTCTCACTACACCATCGACAGCCTGTGGTGATTGTCAACACGAAACTCCAGCAATGATCACCAGAGACACTGGACAGGATCTTCATGCTACCTGCCCTACCGGACCATCAAAGACCTTCTCCCTGGTCCTCGCTGTCTACTCCACTGTGAAATGGACTCTTTGTGCTCGACTTTAGAAGGTCAAATGTTTTGCGGGACTAACCTGGTCCCTGTATTCAGCCTGGATTCCATTGCGGTTGGCCTTAACTTGTGACTTTCACCCAGTCTAACAGGACCAGATAACTGTGAATGGTGCTTTGTAGTTTTGGGTGCTATACTTACATTAACTCTCTGAAATTGCATATCTCTGGGTCAACCAGTTGTATTTTTGTCATTTTGGTATCCAATATTTTATTAAAATGTACTCAATTGTCCTACATTGGCTTAGGATTTTTCTTGCGTTGTGTTAGCACTTTATAACTGTTTGTGTGCTGCGTAAATGCTTTACGCGTTGCCTCTAAATTAAGCTTGACTTTTTGACTTTTGTGCTAAGTTACCAGAGGGTGTAGCACAGGTAAATTTAGAGACTTTTTAGAGTTCATCCTGACAAAGACCGTAACTGTTGATCGAGTAGGGCTCACACCCCCCTCAACCAGCAACCGATTTTCTCACAAATTGATTATTTGTTATTTAGCGTTGTTTTTACTTGCAGTTGGAATATGAGCTTTATTACAGTAGTATTTCTTCTATGGGTTCTAATTAGGGAAGGTCTGTACTTTGCTTTGTAGAATTATGGTTTGGTTTATTTAATATTTTATGTTTTATGTGGGTTATATATAGTTCTTTTCTAAGTTTGTGGTTGTTTTAATCTTTTTGGAAGGATGTCTAAGAATTGAAAAAGGGGAGGGAGGCTTTTGCCTATTGTGGCTTGGGAGGTGTTTTGCCTTGTGTACTCTATTAGGAGGTTGTAGCTACTTCTGTAACTTGCACACATGCTAGGGCTACAAACTTTTATATTTCTTGGGTGAATTGGCAATTATTGCATATTCTGCAGGCTTTCATTATAAGTGGCCTGCTTTTTCCATTCCCTGTGCACAAGAATCAGAATTAGAATTACAAGTTATGTGGTAGTTATCACACGTGTCACCATTTTCCCCTGGTACATTTCAGCAGGTGAAACCTGGCAAATTTTACTGGGAGTAAGTAGCCAGTAAATATCAGTTAATGTGGATTTTGTTTCGCCGAGCACCAAAATCTGCATGTTATGTTCCATTTCAATGGGCATAACTTGTAATATTGTATAGTTATTGCACCGTTGGAATTCCGATGCCCATGGTGTTGTATTTCAAAAGGGATGATAATAATTGCATTCCCACTCAGATCAAGTATAATTAGGGCCCTGGTGTTGGTTTGAAATATTAGTATCACACTTGTATGGTAGATTTTTAATATTTTAATATTGTTTGAAATCAATGCTCATTTTTGGGGGATTTGACCTAGTAGTTCATAGTATGTCGGACTTCCCTTATGTGTAAGAAGTATGTATACTATGGGTATATTTATATTGTGGTATTCACCATGTACGGTATAAATCTGCGTCAGTGCACACTTTAAATGTGACATTCATCATCCACATCTGCACCATTTCTTAAGATATTTTGGTAAATTGTTCCTGTAGGTTCTTGGGAATGAGTGCTTGCTTCTGTAAGTTCTTGTAAAACATTTCTCACTTCCATTGCTGTCATGTTTGCTGGGTGATTATAATCTCCAACGTTAATTACTACATTGTACTTAGTAGTAGCCCTCCAATAACAGGCATTAGAATAGTGCTTTGTCCATTTTCAATGTTTATTTTCTGTGCATGTGCTCTCTTGACTGTACGGATATTGCATTTCTGACTGTAATAATTTCCTATCTGTAATGTGATATAATTCACTCTTTGTGACATTTTATCTTATAGATTTTAGAGCTATACCTTAATTAAACAGTTTTAAAAATTATATTTATATGTAATATTGATGTTTAAATGTGAATTCATTTTTTACATGCAGTGATGTTGTGTTGATAAATCACACATCAATTAAGTTGAAAGTAGATTTAATATAGAATAGAGCAGGTACACAGCCAGACAGGTTAGCGGTCAGCAGTAACTGAATACATTGGAATACATATGTAAGAACACTCGGAGTAGAATGTAGAATGAACATAGTTAAAGCGATACTCATGTATTATACAACATAACACATCCCCCTTTGAACATAATAGAAAAAACTCTTTACTTGTACCCGACACCACCCCCCACCTTTGCAAAACTTAAATGGGAAAGAGAGAGAGGAGAAAATTAAAAATAATTATAAAGTGAAAGGCATTGTAAAAATGTAACTTTATTCCCAAAAAGCTAACTTCATAAAGGAAAATTTTCTGAAATGTAATCAGCTAACCAAACAGGAGGCCTTTTTTCTCGCCTAGGGTTTCTAAAAACATTTATTACACCATCATTGACCAAACCAGAAGAAGTAGAAGCGCTCAAATCAGAGGATTCACCTCTATTATGTGTGCTAGAAACATCCGAGACAGGACAACTGGAAGTATTAGAAATCACATAGGCATCAGTTGACTTAGCACAAAACAAATCCTCTAAATCAAACAAATCAGATGATTTCTCTGATGAAACTTGACAAGAAGAATCAACTTGAGGAGGAGAACATTTAGCGATCGTTTTGAGGTTCCAAACCCGTCCATCAGATAGACGTATAGAATTGTTTAAGACTTCTACAACTTGCATAGGTTCATAAAAACCACTTTCCTCCTTGGGAGATTTACAAGGTTTTTTGACTCTTACCCACTGACCAACAACTAAATTAACATCTTTCACTTTATGCTTGGTATCATACCACATCTTGCTTTTGAGATGTGAAGCTTGGTTCCTTTCCTTCACAACTTTTTCAGACCAATTCACCACATTTGACTTGAACAACCACCCTGGAGTAAATTTTGTTCGTGGATTTCTACCACGCATAAGTACAAAAGGAGGAAAACCTGTAGCCTCACAAATCGAGGTTCTGTAAGACCAAACCATCTTCAAAACTTGAGTTTCCCAATCCTTATTCTTTCCAGACATTTGTAAGGTACTCTTGATAACACGGTTAAAACGCTCAACCATTCCATTACTGTTTGGGTTGTATAGGGCTGTGGTCTTATGCGTGATTCCTAATCTATTGAAGTATTCTTTTGCTTTAATAGAAGTAAACTGGACACCATTGTCACTTAGCAAAATAGAAGGAATGCCTTCCGAAGTGAAAGATTTGTCTAGAAATTTCAAAACGGTCTCAGTATCAGCCTTATTTACAATTTTTACAAAAGGCCATCTTGAAAACAAATCTATTAATACCAAAATATATTTTTGCTCATTTCCAATGGGACCCATGATATCTATAGCTAAATGTTCCCAAGGAGAAGTAGGTGTTGTCATGTTGCCCATAGGAGGCTTACAAACAACCAATGATTTGTCCGCCGTTTGACAAGTTTTGCAACTCCTTACATACTTGTCAATATCTGCATCCATTCCGGGCCACCAAAACGAAGTCTTAACTGTGCGTTTAGAACGGACAATGCCAAAATGTCCCTCATGGCATAAAGCCATTATGGATAATCGTAAAGTCTTTGGAGGTATGACTCTCTCACCAAACCAGATGTTGCCATCTCGGACACTTAAATCTAATCTAACCTCCCAAAACGATTTCAAAGGATGTTTGCCATCAACTTTCTTCGGCCAGGACCCAGCTAGATGAGATTTCACTAAAGATAACTCTTCATCTTTCAGATACTCATCAACCCAATTCTCTTTCAAAATGCCTGTACCCTCCATGTCTTGAACATAGGCTACTTGAAAAGAATTCCATAATTCATCCTCATATTCATCAAGTTGCTTTGGCATTCTAGATAGGAAATCAGCAATACAATTTTCTTTGCCTGGCACAAATTCCATTTTATAACAATAATCTTGCAATTTGATAACAAGTCTGGCAACTCTCGCAGATGTGTTTACAGTACCTTCAGTAGTTAGAACTCTGAGTAATGGCTTGTGATCACAGCGCAAAATAAACTTTGTACCCCATACAAATGCCCTAAAGTGATTAACCGCCCATACACATGCCAAAGTTTCTTTTTCTATCGTAGAATATTTTTCTTCTGTAGGCGAGAGTGACCTGGAAGCATATGCAACAATTTGTTCCTTACCATTCAAACCAACTTGAGATAAAACTGAACCCAAACCTTTAATGCTGGCATCTGTGGTGATGATAGATTGAGCATCAGGATTAAAACTTTTTAAAGAAGCAATATTAGTGATGCAGCTTTTAATGTCTTCGAAATCTTGTTCACATTCTACAGACCAAACAAACTTTGTTTTGTTTTTTAACAGCTGTCTAATATTATATGTTCTGGTTGCAAAATTTGGAATGTATTTTGAACAAAATTCAGCCAAACCAATAAAGGATCTAACATCATCTTTTCCTTTGGGCGAAGGAGCACATCTGATAGCATCAACTAAGTTAGGTTTTGGTCTAATCCCTTCGCAATCTATAATGTGGCCAAGGTAAGTGACATGATCACTAGCAAAGGTACATTTGGTGTATTCAACAGTCAAGCCTTTCTCATCTAGTATGCTTAAAACTTCGTTCAAAGTGTTGTCATGATCTGCCTTTTCCTTACCAAAAATGAGAATATCATCCTGAAAAAACTTTGTGTTCTTAACTGTGGAAAACAACCTGTGCATTAAACGCTGGAAAACAGCTGCGGCCGAAGCCAAGCCAAAAGGCATCCTTTTAAATTGAAAACATCCTTGGGGGGTTATAAAGGCAGTGTATTGTTTGCTGTCTCTAAATAAAGGAATCTGGTGGTAAGCAGATGATAGATCAATTGTAGTGAACCATTTAGCACCATCAAGCAAAGCTAACATTTCGTTAATTTTTGGTAGAGGGAATTGATCTACTACTATATTATCATTTAAATGGCGAAGATCCACACATAATCTTAATTTACCATTTGAACGTTTCACGACCACCAAGGGAGAAACCCAAGCAGATGTTTCAACTGGCTCAATTATGTTAGATGAGACCAATCTCTCAAGTTCTGTCGCAACATCTTTTCTTAAAGCGATTGGCACACTTCTAACTTTGTGGATCTTTGGTACAGCAGAATCCTTTAAAACTATTTTATGTTCAAAATCCTTTAATTTGCCAATTGTCTTTTGAAATACGGCAGGGAATCTTTTTAACAGTTCTTCGCCAGTCTTAGTACCTTCATCCATCACTAACACCTTTTCCACAGAGTTGGGATCAAGAATTATATGTAAATCCCCTTTGTCTTTCCATCCCAAAACTGATGGACCTTTTTTGGATACATATAACTTGCCATATGATTTACGATTCTTAAACTCAAATTTCAGCCAGCGAAAACCAACAATGTCAATCTTCCCACCATTATAACCCTCTGGGTCAATATCTGGAGAAGACAGTTTTGGACCAACTTTGTCTATAAAAGTATTACGCCATACATCTTCATTTACAATTGTATAGGGCGAACCAGAATCAGCATATACCTTAATTCGCACACCTCCTATGTGTATCCAACATTCAGGTTTGTTGTCAACAAGTAAACAACCATCCCTGATGTTGAGAAGCAGTTTCTTCTTCAAGACTACAGCACATTCCGAAGCTTGGTCATCACCACTAGAAGTGTTCTCATCAGAGGTTATCTCCTCTTGAATACATTTAACAGTCTTTGTCCTTCTTCTACATGCTTTAGTGTAGTGACCGTACAGTCCACAAGCACCACATTTACTCTTTTTTTGCAGGACATGACTTGGCAAACGCCAAATGTTCTGAACTACCACACCTATAACATTTGGGAGGTTCGCTACTATACTTTGGTTTTGCCCATGTTTCATTCTTTTGTTTAAAATTACTGTTTTTTCTTGAACTTGAATTTATTTTAGCTACTACATCTCTATTAACACTCTCTGATTTCAGAGCACTGGCACATCCGCTAGATGACTCAGCTTTACCGACTAATGCTAGTATGTCTTCTAAACAAGCATCGCCATTCATCCAAAGGCGTTCTTGAATGGCAGGATTGTTAGCATGCATTACAACCTGATCGCGAACCAAATCTTCCAGTAACCCACCGAAAGCGCAATCATTACCCATTTTTTTTAACTCTCCAACATAGTCATCCACAGATTCACTTTTAGACTGTTTTCTTTGGAAAAATTTGTATCGCGTAATGCCCATACATACCTTCGGGGAGAAATACTTGTCTAAATTGGACAGAGCTACAGTGAAAACATTACTATCACCTCCCCCTACAATAGGCTTGTTCATCTGGTTATAACATTTAAGACCTTGCGGACCCAAAGAGTGTAAAAGAATACGTTTCTTTTGATCAGCAGACATTTTACCATCAGAATCTACAGTCTCGATATAATTTAAAAAATAGTCTTTCCACTCTAACCATTTTAAATTTGGTTCAGAACCTTTACACCAGAATTCTTGAGGGTTACTTAATGAAAATGTTTGTTGACTCATGTTGAGGTAAAAAGATGATTTAAAAAATGATACTTGTTGAAGTAAGTTAGCACTGTACAATAAAGTTGTTTATGGTGGAATTGTTCAGTGAGTAGTAAAAAGATTATACACTGTCAAGTCTTCACCACCAATTCCTTTAAAATGTTGAAATTCTTCAAAGTGTCTAATGAATTAAACCAGTAGCATAGTTTCCAAGCGTTCAAGAAAGATTACCTGTAACCGCTATAAAAATCCGACTTGTGGGTGTCAAAATCGGTAAAAATTCATAAGAAAACGTCTTCCGTTTTAATTTTCCAGTTTAATTACTACGAGTAGGCCTGCCCAATCTAAAATGGCCGCTACGCATCACGTGATGCATCACGTTCACAGTGAACGTCTGACGTCAATGGTTAGTAGCGAGAGTTCTTGGAAGAATCTTAAAGCTTGAGGACACGCGCATTCGATCTCTGCTTCAAACTTAGTAACGGTGAGCGCTCGAGCGCAAATGTCTCAGCATAGGAAATATATCCAATTATTATCACAATTTAAATATTCGTTTTTGAAACAAGGCGTCGCTCACCAGAGTATCTCGCGTGTATAAGATAATGTCTTCAGCGCGCTGTCAAAACACATTGACGTCGTCTCTGCTCCAAGTCTTATCCTGTAGAAACTCAAAATCCAATTGAAGCGGTTTACAAGTTTTTTAAAAGTAGAAAAAAATCATCCCGATCGTCGCCAGTTGTTGTGTTGATAAATCACACATCAATTAAGTTGAAAGTAGATTTAATATAGAATAGAGCAGGTACACAGCCAGACAGGTTAGCGGTCAGCAGTAACTGAATACATTGGAATACATATGTAAAAACACTCGGAGTAGAATGTAGAATGAACATAGTTAAAGCGATACTCATGTATTATACAACATAACAAGTGATTACATATTTGCTGTTCTTTTATTTTGTAGAATTGTTTATTCAGGTTTTCTTTATTTTTGTTGAGGTGGGGGGATAGTTGATTGACTCCTACTTGTTAAATATAAAACTTTTGTTTTAATTACAGGTCTAAAAATAGCTTTAGTTATATTAGTCTTATATTTAATGTTTAAGAGTTTTTTGTTTTTTTAACAACTAGAGTTGCTTACTTTTTAAAGTTTGTTTGTTGAATTAGCTCTCTGGGACGGTGACGTTTTTAATTTGATGTTCGGTTCTTCATGTTTCCTGTTTTGCTGTTTCCTGTGTTACAGAAAAATAAATGGAAAGTATGACAGTAATGGCTACATTTTTGATCAGTGTTACACCATTTATTTTATTTTGTTGCTTATAAGTGTGGTTATATTACTTGCATTTTAAATATGATTGTATTTTTATTGCAGTTTGATTATCTTTGAGGCTCATTATGATGTTGGGCGAAATCACTTCCGCCCGACACCACATCGGTCATAGGACTGACCGACACCCAGTCGGTGGTCCCGACCACCCCATTAGGATGCGATTCCTATATCTTACTATGATAGCTTGCATTACTGCCGTAAACCAGCCGTAATGCATGTTCCCATATTAAAATGGAAGGTGCTGTTCATCCCTGAACCCCGTGAAAGGCACCTCAATTTGCCAGCCACTAGGTGTAGGTATCAACAGGAGGCCACTACTCAGCCTCCAACCGGAGGCCATGCACCAAAGCGGGACCTGCTGGGGGCCCCCAAAGACGCTTTCTAAATGGTTTCCGTGTCAGACAGACCGGCATGGAAAGCATGTAGGAAACCACCATTGTAATGTCAAGGTCGGAATGGCCTGCCCTTGATATTACTTGCCGCATTCTGACTGGGGGACGGCCTCTTCGAGCCAGTAAGAAGCCAGCCGGAATGACCGGTCGAATTCCTTTTCCGACTGCCTCACTCAAAATGAGGCGGTCGGAAAGGAATCTGACCGGCACATTACGATGCGGCTTCGAAGGCTCCGACGGTCTGTCGGAGCCTTGCGAGAGGCATTGTAATTGGCCCCTTTGTGTCTTATGCCTTGAACCTAATTGACTTGTCAAGTTTTGGCATTTCTATTGTAA
Source organism: Lissotriton helveticus (assembly GCF_964261635.1). Taxonomy (NCBI): domain Eukaryota; kingdom Metazoa; phylum Chordata; class Amphibia; order Caudata; family Salamandridae; genus Lissotriton; species Lissotriton helveticus. Next base: position 238,867,922 of record NC_136059.1, read on the forward strand.
AAAAAAGCTCCTTTGCATGCTCTTTTAATAGTGACAATGTAAGTAGTAGTGTTTTTCTATCAGTTTGTTTAAAGTTGAATTTTATTCAGTGTTGTGTGTGGTGATTTTTTTGTCAGCTTACTCCTTATTTGGTAAATGCTATTTAGTGCTTATGCTAATTTAGTTAAATGTAATGTTTTAATTACAAATTACTTTTGAATATTTGTATTCCTTGGTGTATTTTTTTTTATAACACATGTAGTTGTAATGATATATATTTTTATTGTAATTTTAATTAGTTGTGGTACAAATATTAATAAATTAATATTGTGAGCATATATTACATTTCTTTGCATTTTTTCGTTGTAACTTAGTGGTTTAAAGTGTCTGAAATGAGTTATGTAATGTATTAAATATAGTTACATGTTCTAAGTATTAATGACAACAGGTTTTTTTTAAATATTATTTTCTATATTTCAGTAGTGTATATATTTTTAATATTTTGGAGATATTTTTTTATTCCATTTTTTTATGTTGTCATCTATAGGATGACGATAATGTAAGTATGTTAGTCAGTTAAAAAAAACTTTATTTCAGTTACCTAGTTAACCATAACAGTGCATCAAAATCACATCATTAAAATGCTCACAGAAAACCATTGCACAAAGATAAACACATCACAGCACATTATACAACATAACACTTTTGCCTAAGGTGCTTCCTTCTTCTAGCTACGGAAAGAGCAAATAAAGTGCAAGAGATAAATAGCAAAGAGTTACAGTAGTCCCAGATCAGAGATGCCTGTAATCATTTAAGTAAAAGTATCAACACAACATAATTTTTTTTAAAAACTATGACCACTACATTGCTCCTACATAGTAAAAAGATAGGTACCATCCAGAAGAAATATCCTCTGCTTCTGTTGATAGCATATTTTAAAAAAGAACAAATATTTACACAATTGGATGGGGAATCAATTTGTTGCAAGTAAAAAGGGGCTGCGCCATGACTTCTGATTCCTCAGTTCATGATTATTGAAATTAAAAACCTTTTTGTAAAATCAATATAAGATTGGCAGAAAAAGCCAAAGTGCTACAAACTCTGTGAGGAAGACTCATCACATGGACAAATCATAATTTTAGTTCGATGAAATTGATCAAGTAGAAAACAAAAGTGCCATCTAACAAAGTCCAACCTGAAATGGGTTAGTAACATTTTGTCCCAAGTACTATCAATCCGTTCCAAATATGGCTCCAGAGCTGCTGTGAAGCTCAACACATAGGGCCAGATGTATCAAACAGTTTTACCCATTCTGTGTCTACGGAAAAATGTGTTCACACATCTGGCCCATACTCCCTTACAGTTGGTTTTGTAAATGTATGTTTTTCCCTGAGGCAGCAATGTGGCACCTCTTCACCTTCAAGGTAGTTTTTACCCAGGCCATGTCAGATTTAGCCATGATGGGTGGTTTTGCAAAGTGGTTTGGACTCCCCAAATTTGTCTGTTCAGTTTTGATGTAATTAAACCAAGAGATTTTTGGGCCTTTCTCACACGAGAGACAATCCTTGATAATCTCAATGTTAAATAAGGCATGAGGTTTCTCCCAGATCGAACACAACAAAAGCAGGGGGGCCAATTTTATGATATCTTCCACCTAAGGCTCCTGGTGCATGATAAAAATCGAACAAGCTGGTGGAATGCCCAGGAGTTGCCTCAAAACCCTGTTTTGTTCAACCTGGAGGAGATTTATGGTAGAGTATCCCCAAATTCCTGATCCATAGGAAAGTTTGGAAGATATTTTTGTCTAAAGACCTCCAGCAAGGACGCCATTGTTTTTTTTCCCATTGTAAAAAATGTACCCAACCGAACGTACACATTTCTGTCAAACTTTAGTGGTACATGGCCCCAAATTACTCCATGCATTAAAAACAACACTCAAATATGAAAAATCCTGGGTCATGGAAATAGAGTGACTTTGTAAACATATGTTGCCTGAGGGTACAGGCCATAATTAAAGTTTTGGATTGGTTGGTGGCAAGTCAAAGGGACCCCATACAAGTAACACATTCTTGAAATAAGATGTTGAGATTGTTGGGGATACAATTGCGTCATCTACATACAGTAAAACTGGGTGCTTTTTCTTGCCAATTGATGGAGTGTCTGAAACTTTGTTGGACAAGACAGTGCCTAAGCCATTAATATATAAAGAAACAACAGTGGAGCAAGGACACAGCCCTGGTGCACCCTTCTCCCCAATTTAAAACTATCTGTCTGTTTACCTAAGGGACTATACCTGACTGAGTCAGGCAAATCACAATGTAAGTCCCTCCAAAACTACACCAGGTCACTATCTACGCCAAGCATGTAGTCTTTTTAGGATACAAGGACTAAAACACTTGTAATAAGTTATTGTCAGAAGGCATCAGGGTAATATTACACTCCAGGGTAACTTTAAACCAAGCCATTAGACCAGCTTTTGCCGATCCCCATGGAGATGGGAAAGCAGAAAACCATGTAGGAGGGATAGCCATCCATACTAAAAATCTCTGTGGCCCACACAGTTCCAAAAGAGAATATTAAACTCATAAGCAGGATCCATATGGATAGCTAGATTCACCTCACTAGTTGGCAAAGGTTTCGTTTTATGATTAGCACCTGTCTGATTCCCACTGTTTAGTGATACATATGTTGTGTGAGGTCGGCTATCTGGATAACTCAGTCCATGGCTGAATTGCCTTAGAAACCCTGCAAACACTTGGGGGCTAGTTACGATGTCGGGCGGACAGTCAGAATCTCCTCAACCACGTCGGAGACCCTCTGACCGACTCGGTCGTTTCACATTGTGACTGCACGATTATGATGTTCACGGTCAGAAACTAAACTGAGTGGTCATTTCCTGGTCGATTCCGAGCGGCGTGCGGGGTATTTGCGTCGCAAAAGAACTGCATCGTACACCCCTGTGGACAGCGTTTCTGTCCTCGGGATTACGATGTTGATTTCCAACAGCCTTTCTATGTCGGCATGTCCGACATGAAAAGGTTGTCAGAAAGTGACTTTGGGGGCACACATGGGGCCCTCTTCATTATGTGGTCTCTGGTTGGGGGCCAAGGGGGTGCCTAAGGGACTCCCCTGTAAAACCTTGCACTTTGTGGCAGGCATCAGGGGTGCAGCGACAGTGTGCAGGGTTTTACGCACACACCCCATTTCCCCATGGGAGCCTGTGTAATGGTTGGTTCCCAGGCGTAACACGAGCCTTCATCGGAAACAATTAGAACCTGACCTAACAGTGTTCACTCACATCGTAATGCAGCGGTCGAAACCGCCGACTGCGAGTAGGCTGATCCCGAGTCTGGGAAAGTGTTGGGCGGAGGCTTTCCACCCAACATCGTAATGCGCCCCTTAGTCATTTTATGGCGAGGTGCCCAGGGGGAGGGGGAGTGAAGAGATTATAACTGGAGATATTGTAAGAAAGTGGCTGATTTGTCACGGGTCAAGGAAAACACCCCCATGTTTTGTTGTTTTTAGCCTGATCTCTATAAAACTAGCCCAGGGGCAAAAGTTTAACATTGCCACTTTATTTTGTCCTAGATAGGAGGCCTGAATGAGATCACCTGCAACCCTAGGACTCATAAAAGTGACATAAACTCAATCCCCCATGAATACTTAGTGCATCTTCCCAACCATCTCTCCCTTCTAGCCACATGAATCTCTGTGAATATGTTACCCTGAGGCCTGATAACATACATCGGTACATTTTCCATGACTATGACATAGGGATGTGCAGCTAGCGGGAGGTCACATTTTGATTCACATACTGGAGCCAGCCCAACTTGCTTAAAGGGTAAATTGAACTTAGAGGCTGATGCTCAGTTATCAGTACCTCTAATGACACCTTGCGCTAGCTTAACATCCAGTTCGGGTAGTTTTCCCTCAATACCCCTTAAGCATTCGTACAGCCCCAGTAGCTTGAAATCATGGAGGTCAATAACCTCCTTACTGTACTGGGTGAATACACCTCCAGGAGCCTACTTATTATTAAAGAAATTATGAGGTGTTGGGTTCCCAGGGGGTGTAGCTTAACAAAGTTGGTTATGTGTTTATGAGTAAACTCTCATTTCCGTTTGGCACATGTAGTGCAGTATGTTTAACAGCCTTCCTATTAGGGGGAGGAACAACATTTATCAGTAGAGCACTTCCCCCCCCAACAGATTCCTTGGCTGATAAACTAATTAGGGCCCCACAGTCATTAGGCAGAGTGGTTAATAATAGCCAATTTTCAGCAAAAATAAATTCTTTATTCCAGGCCTCCACTGCCTATTCAATCAGTTTTTCAGTGGCAGTCCACTCAATATTGGGCCTAACTTGCGCTTAGCCATCCTGCAAAAAAGAGCTTTAAACAGCTTTCCCTGGGAAGCCCGGTGTGCACAAGAGGAAATGAACTACCTAAGACTGGCAAGCGAAATAAGTCAAAAGAAAGAGACACCGGAAGGGGAATCCCAGTAAGATAGCACACTACCTTTAGGAACCATAACCAAGGGATGTGGTCTAGCCCAGCCTCCTCCGGGCTCCGACGGGTGTGGATGGGCTTGCCATTTGCCCAGGGTTGATCTGGGAATGGCCAGCGCTCAGCCCGCGAGCGGCCAACACAGCTGGAGATGCAGCATGCTTTTAGTGAAAATCTGGACCCCTTCTCCTCTGTGAGGGTCTGTGCTGCCAAAGATTATGGGGCTGATAGTCCCTCAAGCCCCAAACATGGTTCCTAGTTGTACTGCAACACGGGAGTTGCAGCTTGCTTTTAGTGTGAATCTGAACTCCTCATCCTCTACGAGGGATGGTGCTGCCAATTATTATGGGGTTGGTAGTCCCTTGAGCCCCAACATGGTCCGTAGCCAAAATGTATTTTCCGATAATTATGTTGTTTGATTTTCTTGTAGTCAATATAGTGTCATAGGACCATGCTCACATATTTACAAGTGATGTCACTAAAGTTCCTTCTGCATGCCAGTTTGACCATCTGCACAGTCCTTAAACACATTGACCCATCATTTTGATTCTTCCAGTAACCCACATCACCATATTCCAATGTATCATATGGCCTATGTTGTCAGTAACGTAGCAAAGCTGCCAAGGGAAGAACCTGCTGTCCTATTACTTCTTGCTATGGCCCTTTCTAGCACTTTTGTGGTGGTGGTACTGTGAAGTGGAGCTCAAGATGAGAAAGAGAGACAGACTTGCACCGTTCCACTAGAAACAGGGGATCAGCAGAGGAGGCACCACTGGCTCATAAGTGGAGAGGTGTGGTACAGTGGCCAGGGCAGCTGACTTCAGAGCACAGTGTTCACGGTTCGATCCCCGACAGCAGCTCAGCTCAGCACCATGTGACTCTGGGCAATAGCTCACTTAATTTCCACAACGACCCCCAGCGCCTTGAGACCCGTAAGGGTGAGTAGTTTGAGCTTTACAAATACGGGTTTACATTTACATTTTCATAAGGTATGCTTTCTGTAGGTATTGGAGTGGGGGGATTAAGGATTGTAATGTGTGCATCTGTGTGTGTGTATGTACATATGTACATATGTATGCTTCTGTATATGCCTGATCACTACCCTGATGAACCTTGTGGCCACCACCAATGGCATATGATACCTTCACCTGCTGCATTCGGTGTACCTATCTTGTAAAATGACACTCTTTGGTATGATGTGGATGTTGCAGGCAGCATGGCTGTCCTGGCATAATGAGGATGCCATTGGCATATTATGTAATTACTGTGGCCCTGGCATTAGGAGGCCTTTCATGACATATTGTGGGCATTCTAGGTATTATGTTTGCCATAGGTCATGAGTCTCCTCTTTGGCAAATATGAGACTGAAAAGAGGCAGGAAAGTAAAAAGTAGCAGATGTTTGAATTTGGAAAGATGATATCAAATTACTTGTCCAGTCGCACAAGATGAAGGTCCTCATCCTCGGCTCCACCCCTTCAGCATGGGATGACTCCTGGTGGCCGACATCACTGGGAACAGCCCTGACACCCACTGACCAGGCACGCAACCCGGGGTCATCCTCGACTCCACCCTCTCCATGACCAAACAGGTCAAGGCCGTCTCCTCATCCTGCTTCAACACCCTACGAATGCTCCACAGAATCTTCAAGTGGATCACCACCATAACAAGAAGAACAGTAACCCAGGCCCTCGTCTTCAGTAGGCTGGACTACGGAAATGCCCTCTATGCAGGAACATCAAACAAGCTCCTGAGACGGCTGCAACGCATCCAGAACACCTCAGCACGACTGATCCTCGACATTCCCTGCCGCAGCCACATCACACCCCACCTGAGAGACCTACACTGGCTCCCCGTCAACAAGAGGATAGCCTTCAAGGTCCTCATCCATGCACACAAGGCCCTCCACAATGCCGGCCCAGCATACCTCAACAAACGACTCAGCTTCTACGTCCCTACCCGCAAGCTCCCCTTCGCCGCCCTCGCCAAAGTGCCGCGCATCCGAAGAACAACCGCCGGCGGCAGATCATTCTCCCACCTCGCCACCAAGACCTGGAACACCCTCCCCACCAACTTATGGCAGACCCAAGACCTCCTGGCCTTCAGACGACTTCTCAAGACCTGACTCTTCGATCAGTAGCAGCACCCCTCTGCCCCCCAGCGCCTTGAGACCCTCACGGGTATGTAGCATGCTTAACAAATGTCCTGATTGATTGATTGATTGATTGATTATTTAAATAGCCCATAAACCTGTGGACTCGTAGTCAGTGTCATAGAGAAATTGGTCTCTATTCTTATCAAGTTTTTCTAGAGATGGACCCCTCCAATAAAAATCACTAAGAAGGATCGGATTTTCTTGGCAAACAAATACAGCATTACAATATCACACACGCTCTGCATGTAAAACAAATGTTATCTGAAATATATTGAAAAATTAGCAGTTTGGCCTCATTGTTCAAAATCTTTTTGGGGGGAGAACATCCTGTATTCCCATGGGAAGGTGGTACTCATGCATTCAAATATGGGCAAGTTACTTACATCCCACCTGCAGCTGAAGGTTTCTTGGGGTGAAGCCAGTGGCAACTATAATGTGAAGCAGGGGTGGAGTGAGGTGGGGTCACACACACACACACACATACACCTACTCTCTTTCACACAAACTCACACCAAGCACATACACGCACACGTACACACATACACACACATTCAAGAATAAACACACAAACACACATACATTCATGCATACACACGCACGCACCCAACATTACAACAAACCTTAAAGGGCTGCATCTCAGGTGGCAGGAGGGAAGTCTTGGGTTCCTGGAGGATTGGGACTTTTGCCTCATCAGAGGAGGCGACAGTCCCTTACTTGTCACGAAGTGGGATGGATCAGCGAGACTTGCTGACTCTACACCACCCAGTGATGAGTGTCACTGAGGTACACGTAGTGCTCAGATCTGAGTCTATCAGTGACGGCCCCCTGCGTCATGAGGTAGAGGCTCACAGAAGACTTTGCTGGATTGAGGTCACGCCTACTGGGTTGTGATATTTTCAACCTGGCAAATTTCAACTTGGGCAGCCAGGTGCCTAGATGCCTGACCCAAACTTAAAGAGTTTCTGTCAGGCTGACCTTTGCTCAGCCTAACAGACATTATCACACCTAACTATGGACTGCTGCTGGTTGAAGCACCCACCCCCAATCACAGGTGGCTATGATATGAATTGTTTAGTACACCAATGTTATAGACAGGCCTATTTCTGGACAATGCACTATAGATCCAGACTTCTACTGGAATTTTCATTAGCAACAATGCTATGTAGATGATAAGTACTCTCCTGTGATTTAGCATGCAACACCATGGTGTAGACATGTGTTCTGCAAAATGAGGTTACGCTGAACAATTGTATTCCAATATTCTAAAAACCTTAAAGGTGAGGGAGGTTACAAGGTAGTATTCACTTAACCACTGAAACTGCTTCTATATTTAGTAAAACTACAACTGCGCAATACACTCATGACATTAATGAGGTCACACTACTGACCAGCATCCTTGCTCTAAAGATGGTTCCAACTCTACTGCACTCAGACTGGATAGAAAGACACAAGATGGCAGTTCTAGCTGCAATGCAGTGTCATTAGGCTTGGCTGCGGGACTTCAACACATTGGGACCGATTCCGATTTGGGTCAGAAAGCACTCCGACTGAGCCGGATCCGGGGTGTTTTCCGACCGACCCGGACTCCCGCAGTCCGACCGAGCGAGTACGATGTGGCCGTATGCTGTCGGACTTGGTTCGGTCGGACTGCCATAGACGTCAATGGGAGCCGGTCGTACGATGTGTACATGGGCTCCCATTGACTGAATGGGTACGTCACGAACAAGTGCGCCCCCTACAGTGGGTACGCTTCGGTGCCATCCGCACCTTACATGCCTGTGTTGGGGAGACCCATGGGTCTCCCTCTGTGTCTGAATCGTAGGGCTGCGGGTAACAGGGGGTCCGATGCGGCCCCCTGAAGTCCAACTCGGGGAACTATTGCAAGCCGGACGCTCCAACTCGTACCGGCTGTCCGAATTGAGCATCGTACTAGCTCGGTCGTGAAACATCTCCATTGCATGCCACGGTTTGCTTGTGACTGAGTCGTACGGAGCGGTTCGGACCCAGAAACGATTTGGACGGAGATTTCACGCTTGTTCGCATTGTACTTCGACGGAAGGACCCATGTGCGACTTGGACGGAAATTCAGCCTCCGAATCGGATCCGCTAATGCCAAACCCGATTCGGTGCACTACCGACCGAGATCGGAAACGGCCCCTTAATTTAAGCCTCATGACTCTCTCAGTCAGCTAAGCAGTCAGCTAAGCAGTTGTCTAGTGGTCCACAAATGAAATAAAAAATATTATTTTTTGTTTTATTTACACAGCAGGACTGTTCCAATCCCGTAACATAGCGGCTCTTGAAACATGAATCCTGAACATTTGATCACTTTGCCCATAGTTGAGCCTTCAAATACATATATTCATATGATCTCGTATTTTTTCTGTACTCAATAATTTTATGTAAAAAACAAGCACCGGACAAGCCAGTAGTTCTTGAAATGAAACCAAATGTTTTCATTTTTGTGTTAGCCACTGCAGATTTACCTTGAATGCATTTTGTTTTAACAAACAGTATTTGAAGATGGTCACTCTTGATGTAAACGCACCTGCTGCAACCATCTTTGAGTACATTTTGTTTTATTTTGCTACGAAAGAAGTAGTCACCCTCCTACCGCGCCCCCTCCCCATATTCCGCACTAGAGCGAGGCCTGGAGGCATTGTGCTTAGGGCAGCTTTGCATGACGACAAACTGCAGCTGCACTGCATTTTTTTCCTTCTTTTTTTACGTGTACTCCAGTATTATATATATATATATTATTCAGCAATGTTTCCAAGTGTATACATAGTTGAAACCAGTGATTTAGCATTCCCCAGTATTGAATTATTTGCCTTTACAAGATAAATGTTTTTGTCTCTAACGTATGAGGGATATTCACATTTCAAGAGTTATGCTGCTTCCTGGTTTCAATAAAAATAGAAATGATTTGCTTAAGCCGCAGTAAGGCGCATCCGTGAAGAAGAGGAGCTGTCATCCACACTGTCATTGTTGTGGGAGCAAGTGGCTGCTGACAGCTTTCTTTCAAGCTTGAATGACTTGAATGACGAAAGGGAAAAATCACTGCGCCTCATCTGACTGCCTGCTGAGAGCTAATGAGCCTGGGCTGCACGCATCTCTGCTGCTGGACTTGCGTGACCCTTGAGTCTACTAATGCCCTGGAAAAATACGATGCTAGCAGGCTGCAAGTTTTCCAGCAGGCATTAAGAATGTGTCATGTATTTAGGGCACGTATTTCTCACTTCTCTGTTAAAACGCATTCCTCTGCGTTGTTAGACTGCTCACTGCCAAGCCTTTAAAAGGTCACACTCATGTGTAAAGGTAGCATGCACTAATGCACAGAATAATTGAATAACATCTTATACATTTGAAGCTAAAAATAAAAAGTGTATGTGACTATCAGTTGATTTGTGACAGCATTGCACTTGCACAACAATATTCGAGTAGCTTTGAGTGCCCATTGGATAAAAGCTGATATAAGGTTCAATTGTGTGCATGGGTGCACAATTAAACAATGCATCCTATGATGCCCACAGGAAGACTTAGGGGCGACATGTATCATGCATTTTACCAGTCGCAACCGGCCTGATTCGCAGAATAGGGGCACTTGCGTCCAGTAAAATGCATTTTGGTAGGTATGAATTCCAATTTGCTATTCGGTAACATGTTACCAACTCATAATTTGGAATTGTGAATATATACCGATATGGTATTAGGAAGGGGCGTGTTTAGGGCATCCTTCCTGAATTCCGAGTCACAGCAGTATGTAAGAATGTTTTGCAACCGAAATGTGATCATAAAACATTTGCATTTTATCACCTACTTCAAGTAGGTGGTAACCCATTCCCAAATAGGAAGGGGTTGCCAAGGGACCCCTCCCCCATTAGAAATGGTATCGAAAACATTTTTTTAGAGCAGTCAGTGGTTCTACGGACCACTGCCTGCTCTTAAAATATCGAAAGAAGACTTTTAATCTTTTACGGTAGTTTGCTTACCCCAGCAGGCCTCCATTCCCATAAATTTAGCATTAATATTCATGAGGTAGGTCGATTTGCTCCCCACTTGGCATTGCTAAATGAAACTCAGGGTGTTTCATACATTAGGAATAGCGATTACCTAATTGAGATTCATAGAAAATCGCATTTCGGTAATCGCTATTTCATTATTGATACATATGGCCCTTAGTTTCCATGTGGTAAGGAATCCTCAAGCTGTTGTTGTGATTCGTTGAAATGCATCCCCTCTTGCAATCATTCAAGAAATGGCCCTTCTCAGTCCAAGCTGGGCAGCCTTCACTAGCAATTGCTCTGATTTGACCCTTCTTTGTCCCTCTTTTGTGTATTTCCCAAGCCAAGATGTCTGTTGCTTCCTACCCACAGTTCTAAACAACTTTGCAAGATCTTGCAACTTTAAGAGGTTTAGGAAATTGGCAGGGTTTCAAGGTTTGGAGTTCTTTGTGGCCATTATGGAAGCATGCTGTGTTGGTTGTACTTGCTTTCTGACCCACGGCTTGCAACTTGTCACTCAGTGGTTGCACGGCCTTTCTATCTCCTGCTATCTGCACTCTGGAATTATATAGCAGCAGAATTCTATACCAGCAGGGATTAGCAGGGACCCTCAGTGCCTCTGGAAGGCCGCCGATACCATAGGAGATGTGAGTACTTGAATAAGCATGCATTGGAATGTCAATCTTTTACATAAAACCTATATAGATTACCTGCTGAGATTTTCAGATAGGCACTAGATGTGCACTAGAGTAGATGCAATCGTTTAAGTTATTCAGGGGGCCTGCAACATCATATTGCACAAGACTGTAGTTGAACAAAGCCAAAACAGAAAAATGTCAAGTAAGTGATCACTAATTGGTAACCCCGTGGTACATAAAACCAAAAACACATTACAGAATTCAACAATGGTAACTCGAATAGATCCTCTTCTTGGTTTTATGGACGCTTTCAATACAGTTAAACACACTGCTGCCATGGCTTGCCATTTCTGTGCTCCCCATAACTTGGTCTCCTCACTTGACCAACCTCTTGACCCTATTCCTAACCCATTGCTTGGGTGCTCACCTCTCAATACCCCAAAAAACGACATAATTTATTCAGGATCGAGGAATCCTGGCCCCCTACTTGAAACTTCTGTCATGTGGAATCACATATTTCTTTTTTATTTTTCCTATTTCCCCAGATTCCCAAGAATGAGCTAGAATCTTGCTTGTAATGGTAAAACAGTATTGTTCATGTATAGTGAGGCTGTCAGTTCGTCTGCCCCCGTTTCTAATTTCTGTCATTTTTGACCAAGCTCGCAGCAACCGAACAAGTTTAGAAACTCTCACAATAGTTGAACAGTCAGTTGGATATCTAGGGTGCTGTCTTATAAAAACCACATCCATGCCACTGCCTCCTGCATGGCTTTCAAGCTCTTGACTTAAAAAATATATCATCATATCAATGGTACAACTTACCCGCTCAAGTCTTGCACCTCACCTTGCTCCTCGATATTTGTGCCTCATTCTTATGCTGCTGTTAAGACTTCTAATATCTACATTCATACAATGTCATAAGAAATACAGCTAAAGATTACTTACTCATACCATGATAATAATCTGTAATTTCTATCAGAGTGAGGACCCCATTCCCTCTTTGTTATTGCCTCTGGCGCGTACAACAGTGAGGTGCACAGCAGTTGCAACAGAATCAGGGAACCAGTGGTAGAACAACTCTTCTCCAGAAAACCAAGTTCACTAGATGATTGGCCATAACAGAACATATTTAAACTCTTGAAGAAATCATGGGCATTAGCAGAAATGGACTAAATTGGTTAATTTCACACCTCACAAACCATTTTCAGTTGATAACACTAGACAGTTCTTACTTCAGCCAAGATCATCCATTTTAAAGAGTCTTTCATTTTCCATTAGAGTGACATACTTTTTAAAATTGTTACCTTGAACCGCCAAGTGACCTGCTGACAACTTCAACATTTCTCATCTCCATTATGCTGATGACACTCATTTATATGTAAACATTTCTGCACTTTATGAAATTTATCACCGAGTTAAAACTCTTGAAACTATTCCGGATTGGGTGATACCATTTGAGGTTGAATTGATTGAGAGGGCTGGCGCAGAGTTGATGCTGGCTCACTCAGAATCATGTTGCTTATAAGTTTGGATGGATCAATATATACCAATTTAGGGAGGTATTCCCACTCCAATCAAACCCAAACGGGGAAGGTGTTGGACACTAAAGGGGTGACATTTTAAATTCCCACTCCAATATAAAAAGATTGGTGAAAGTGTTGGACACTAAAGGGGTGACATTTACTATTCCCACTCCGATCTATACCAATTTGGGGAAGGTATCGGATACCAACAGGGTGACATGTACTATTTACACCTATTTGGAGAAGGTGTTTGTAGGAAAGTCATCCTTTTTGCCCTGATCACCCCCATTGTATGACTTATACCCATAGTTACTGACTCTGAACAGGCCCTGGGCTCTGCTAACTGGGCCAGGGCCAGTGGTCTGTCTATAAAAGGTGCATGGTAATTGGTGTAATTTACAATTAGCTAAGACAACCTAACTGTAAGTCCCTAGTATATGCTAAGGCATGTATGTTTAGAGACCCCAGTGGACTACCCCAGTGGACTTAATGCCCTTATGTGCTGTGGTGTCTGGTGTGATTGTAATGCCAGGCCGGCCTTGGAAGCTGATTTAATAATAAAATTGTGTTCAAATTCGACTTTGGAATTATAAGTCCCAAACTATCTTTTTATAACAAATAAGGGGACACTGGAGGCCGTGTAGGAGTGGATTTCTTGCCGAACTGACCTGACCGCCGTTGTTCGCCTTCGCAGGTGCCGCTTCGCGGGTGCCGCTTCGCGGGTGCAGCTTCGCGGCGTGGTCACTGACTGGAGACTCTGTGTGCTTGTGGTGGAGAGCGGCTGCTTCAGGGGTGGAGCGCTGCAGGGACTCATTTGTCCAGGAGCCCCTGCGCGACCTTTGCCATCCGGTCAGCGCCCCCTGTTAGCCCCGCCCACAGGCCGGTAACCTGGTCAAAAGAGCTGCGGTCCCTTGCTGGCACTGGGACACTGGAGGCCGTGCAGGAGTGGATTTCTTGCCGAACTGACCTGACCACCGTCGTTGCCCTGGTCCCTCGGCCCTGCTGGCATTGGTGGAGTTGATCCGCCGCTGCTCCCCGCCGCACCCGCTTCGCGGGTGCCGCTTCGCGGCGTGGTCACTAACTGGAGACTCTGTGTGCTTGTGGTGGAGAGCGGCTGCTTCAGGGGTGGAACGCTGCAGGGACTCACTTGTCCAGGAGCCCCTGCGCAACCTTTGCCATCCGGTCAGCGCCCCCTGTTAGCCCCGCCCACAGGCCGTCACACTTCCCATAAATCCAGCTCATCTGGTCGCTGCGCGGGCCGCGCCGGGCGAAGCCCGGGCAAAGGGCGGGCCGTCTGTGGCCGTCCGGGGCTGGCCAAGGCTGGGCTGGGCCACCCCCCTGAGAGGTTGGCTGTGGTTGTATGTTCAGGTAGTTAAGTTTTGTGCCGCGGTGTTTCCTAGTAAGGAGGTCTTTGTAATAGGCACAGCTTTTATATTCAGTTTTGAGTGTCCATGCCAATGTCAACTCGCTCGGGCAAGAGTTTGAGAGGGGGTGGTGGGGGAGGTTCTAGTTGTGTAACGGGTACAATGGACCAGTTTATCACCCGTGTTGTCACAGTTATCGAGAAGGAAATCGCCATGACTGAGCGGCGTCTTTCTCATGAACTTCTTGTTGGCAAACGGTCATCATTGGGTCATTTGGCTCTAGTTCCATCCCCAGTACGCCCAATTGATCCCTTGGTGGCTGCCTTACCCCCTTCAGATCTCCCACGGGTTGCAGCTCTAAGGGCCAGTTAGGACAGGCTGGAGAGCCTGACAGCCACAGTTCAGCTTGATGAAGATAAAGTTGTATTAGAGCCATTGGCTAGTTCTGATGATGATGCCCACAATATAATAGGCTCTGTCTCCTCCTGTTATCTCTATTAGCCATGCCCCCCCCCTCGCCAGTATTAGCATCGCTAGCAGTAAATAATCCAACCCTTATCAAAAGAAAAGAACTGCTAGCCCGCGTAAAGGAAGTCATGTCAAACCATACAAGAAACTCAGGAAGTTTATTTCTAGGGTGGGTGGGACCTTCAAGAGATCAGGGCAGGGTGCTGGTTGTCCCCAGGGCGACAAGGGGGATGAAGACCATGGTGTTTTAGTAGCAAAAACTTGCGCTGACCTGACGGTTGATCCCGCTGAGGCCCTACCACACGAACCCCTCTCCATTGCCAACTTAGAGAAAATGATGAATTCATTGTTGTCTCCGGTTTTGGAGAGAGTTAAAGGTCTCACAGAGCGGTTGGATAGGTTTGAGCAGGCAACCCTGGACAACTTTTTTTCCCTAAAATCCCTTATCAAACTACATTCAAGAATTAGGGAAGATGATCTAGGGGGGGAATCTGCAACCCGGGTGACACTAACATTCCCACAAGGCCCTACCAATGTAGTCGGGCCAGCACCTGGGGTGGCCGTGGCAAATGCTCCTGTTGTACAACCTGTGGCTTCCTCTGGGGCCGCCTGGAAGACAGGGTTGGCCACAGAAGACGGTATAGTGCGACCTAAGGCATCTAAGGCTGGCACTATTCCAACTAAAAGGATTGTACGGCCCAAGGATTCTGGTGTGGTAAAAAAGACAAGGGAACCCTTAAGGTATGTTTGCAGGGACCTTGGGTAGTTTTACATATTTTACAGAACAGTGGTCCCTACTTATGAACAAAATAAGTTTCAAGCAGATAATCAAAACACCTAATAAGTGTAGTGTTTATTGTCCAGCCGGACAAAAAGCTTTAATTAAGCGTATTAATGCAAAATAGAACAAAAATGTAAGAACCACAACTTTGCTTTTTTACAATATTTCTGTATCTGTGCTCGAGCACCAGACTGCCGTACCCGCCACCGAGCAACCAGTCTCCCAAAACTGGCTATCATTCTCTTGGGCAGACTTTGACCACAGAGGAGCCATTCTCTAACTAGGCTGCCCACCGATACCACCACGTTTGTCTCTCTATCCCGCAATTCAACTTGTGATGTTATTAAGCCCGCAGAAAGGCTCAGTGAAAGTACTTAAAAGACAACAATGATCATTTCTATGTTCTGATGATGATGCCCACAATATAATAGGCATCGAAACGTCGTCGACTTTAGAAAAAAACCCTTATGCAATATGATACAGAAATATTGTAAAAAAGCAAAGTTGTGGTTTTTGAAAATTCATGTCTGTAATTACTGAATACAAGTTCACAGACCTATTGTAGCTTTGCCCTTTGGCCATTGCTTTCGTTGTTCTGTCTTATATGTTGTGGGTCACGCTGTGCCCACTTGTTATTTTGTTGCTCTTACATTTTTGTTCTATTTTGCATTAATACGCTTAATTAAAGCTTTTTGTCCGGCTGGACAATAAACACTACACTTATTAGGTGTTTTGATTATCTGCTTGAAACTTATTTTGTTCATAAGTAGGGACCACTGTTCTGTAAAACAAGGATTCTGGTAGCAGCCGTTCTGCCAATTCAAAAAATTCTGGAATTGGCAATGGCCCTGAGACGAATGACACTAGTATAGGCAAAACGACGATAGTCCCCACGTCACAGCCAGGAATGGACTGGGTCGGCCCTTACTGTCAATTTACCTCCTGACTGTCAGCCCTTTGTGGCAGTGCTTACTGGGGTGCCCGCGCTTAAGCCAGGCAAACATGAGACCTATGCTGAACTTAAGAACAAAACAGTATTCTGGCTAAAGGAAAATAGACCTCTGCCTAATTTCATGGGAGGTCGTATCATCCATGTGAAGAGGGTTAGTTGGATTGGCACTAGGCCAAAAGATATAAGGGGAGACTGCATCATAATCAATTTTGATAATCCCACGGTCGCTAGCTATGTGTGCAGCTTTCCCACCAGAGAGGGCAGTACAATCGGAGGTAGTGGAGGTATTGGCAGACACGACCTTAGCTACTTTCCGCCTGATTCATCAAGCTAAATTGCACTCGCAAAGGGCAAGATTCTCAGAATCTTGCCTTTTGCGAGTGCAATTTTTGCATTTGGGATTCATCATCCCAAATGCAAAATTCGCTATTTAAGAATTCGCACATTTGCGAAGAATTGAATTTAAGGAATCTCTATTTGAGATTCCTTAAATGCAATTCATGAAGCATTTTAAAATTGCGAAATTGCAATTTTGGGCCGCTATTTACCGAGAGGTCAGACCTCTCGGTAAATAGCAAAAACTTAGAAAAATGCATTTAAATGCATTTTTCTAAGTTGCATGTTACACCCACACATGTCCTTTGGACATGTGTGTGCGCAACACCAATGTAGATTACATTTCAGGGGTGCTACAGGGTGTCCTTTGGACACCCCTGCACCCTTGAAATCGCATCCTTATTTGCGATTAGCTGTAGGCCCATAGGAATGCATGGGGAGGTATTCCTTATTAGCGATTAGCAATTAGCTAATCACAAATAAGGAACATGTAGGAATCGCAATATTTATTGCAATTCCTACATGAATCCCGTTTTGAAGTTCTTAATAGCGATTCGTTATGAATCGCTATTAGGGGCTCGCAAAACGGGAGAATGATGAATCAGGCTGTTTAACCCTAGAAAAGCTCCTGCTAGGCTAGTCAGAACCCCTATTTGGGAGGGATGGGCTGGTAGACAAGTTTACCAAACTCCGTCACAAATAAGCCCGTTTTGTAACAACCCATGTCCATCGCCCAATTGGTCATGGCATGGTTATTGACCTGTTGCCTTCCAGCCACCTGCGAATCCATCCGCAGCGCCTAGGGAGGTTGTTTGTGGTAGTTCAGGCATAAGAGGGGAAGGTACGAGGCCGTCTACCTGCCATCTAATGCTGGTTTCCTAGCATGGGAGAGATTTGAACATCTTGAACCTGCTTTGCCCATCTTGGCGGTCCCTAGCGGGGAGGGCCTAGCCACGGGTGTGACGCCTGTTTCTGACCCTTGCGATATCTCTTCTGTGGAAGGTTCTTCGCCAGGGCTGGCAGCAGATGGCAAAAGGGTCCTGAAGGTTGTTAGCTGGAACATAGCTGGTTTGGCACGCAACATTGACATTCCCGAATGGAACTCATTTATCGAATCCTTCGAGATATGTATGTTCCAGGAAACCTGGTGTTTGGAGCCTCGACACAAGGTGGGTTATACTAGCTACTTTGTACCGGCCGTTCCATCCCCTGGAGGAAGAGGTCGCCCCTCTGGCGGCCTTCTAATCTGGGTAAACATTTCCTTGGGTTATTCCATTCGGTGTATAAATACTAAGTCCCTCGACTTACAGAGACTAACAGCTAGAGGGCCACGTGGGGGCAGGGTGCTTGAGATTCTTAACATTTATGTTAGAGGTACCAGGGGTGGCACGTCTACACTGTCCCCTACGGGCGTTGACGACGAGCTTAGATCCTGTGGAGCTGACTCGTTTATCATGCTCGCTGGGGACTTTAATTGCACCTTCCAACCCCTAGCAGTGGAAGATATACTGGGTACTCAGGAGGATGATGCTAGGAGAGGTATCCCCCCCTTTCTTTGTCACCAATTAAGAGATGGACCCAAAATGCCATTGATCTTAATGCCCTTTGCTTGGAATATGGTGTAAGGGCAGTAAATGGCAGGACAAAGTGAGATCCTTGCGGGGTACACACGTTCAACAGGGTAGGTCAATCCTCCAGAATTGACTATATCCTGTTGAACTATAATCTTTGGAGCCACGTGTTGGACATGGTGGTTTCCCCTCCACCGATAGTGACCACAACCCCTTATCCTTGTCACTGTCCCCCTTGTGGACGGCTGTGACTAATGAACAAACTACCCATGATTGGAAATCGTCATGCGAAGTTTGCCCTTCAAATTGTGGGAGACGGTTAAAATGGAGGAATATTGTTGGCAACGAGGGTAAGATTGTAGAAGTAAGATCAATTATGGCCAATGTTCTGTCCAGTTTGGAACTTGAAACAATTAGCGCCCACGAGATCTCCACGTTGTTTGGCCAAACTACTAAAGCCCTAGGCGACCTTTTTTCAGTTCGTAATGCAAGTACAAGGCCCATCAATAGATGTCGCCCTAAGGGCAATCCTGGTTGGTATTCCCCTGCCTGTCGTAATGCCAAAAGGGATCTAATCAATGCAGTCAAACTTAAGGACGGTGGCTTGATTAGTAATGCTAGGAAAAGCTATAGAGGTGCTATCTCCAGGGCAAAGTCAGAGTGGGAGAACCAGTTTTGGTGTGATCTGAAACTGGCAAGATCTGCTAGGGACTCGAAGGGCTTTTGGGAACTGATTAGAGCTAGAGACAAGCCTGTGGACTTGCTTATAGCTTGCAATATCCCAGAGGCCCTGTGGTTCGATCACTTTTCCCATCTCTATAATGTGGTAACGGGTAACGGGGAAGATTCCATTGATGCCCCTTCACTAGACCACTTTGAGCTGAGCATAGACTCTTTGTTCACGGCCAAGGAAGTAGAGGGTGCAATTAAGTGTCTTGTCCCTAACAAAGCTGCGGGGCCGGATGGCCTACCAGGGGATTTATTACGTATTAACCCGTTAGAATGGGGGAAACTTATTGCCGCACTACTGAATGCTAGTTTTGCTGATGCAGCTCTCCCAGAATCCTGGAGGGGTGCTGAGGTCGTCCCGATCTTCAAGAAAGGAAATCGGGACGACCTAGCAAATTATCGCCCCATAAGCCTATTGGATTCTACGCAGAAGGTGGCAGGAAAGGTGGTCTTGGGGAGGGTTCTGCAGTGGGTAGAGGAGAAGGGTATCCTTTCCGATTTCCAGGCAGGTTTTAGATCAGGTACTGGGACAATCGAGCAAACATTCCGGTTGATGATGCTATATTGGAAAGTGGTGGTACTGGGCAAAGGCAGTCTGTACCTTTGTGATGTATTCCTATAGGTTCTGTATCGATCCCCCTATTCCTGACCCTATTCTGGTTAACAAGTTAACTAGCAGCCATCCCTTGATGCAGAAAACCCCCATGATGCAGGAACCGTTATCTGATTAAGCCACACTACGGCACAGGAACGTGTTATCTGATTAGGTCATAACGCTTGCAATCTAATTAGACAAGCGATATTCCTCCAGCCCCTGATAAGGCATACGGAGTTCTCAAAACAAATCAAACCTATGACAGACCTGGGAAAAACCCTGCGGCCATTGTTTTGATTTCACCGAGAACTTCAGCAAAAGAATGTGCTAACGACCAGGTCGTATGACATCCTTATTGATGTATCTATGTCCATCCTTACGTCAATCTCGGCACCTTAAAGGTATAAATATTACCGATATTGCCCTATGCAAACACACGCGGTGGTGACGAGATCGGAGCAGCCAGACTTGCCGAAGCCCAGAGCAGAGCAGACCCCGCTGGCGCAGCCCCGCCTTCCTGACGCGCTGAGAATGAGATGCTGTTTTCTCCTGCTGAGAAATCCAGCTCCAGCGCTTCCGGGTAGCCCTCGCAGGCAGCCTGGAATATCGAGACCAGAGACAAGAGATACCATCCCTCATTCATCCTAGACTCCAGGTACGGAACTGAATAACCCCTCACAGAGAATTCTTGAGTCAGTCACTTGGCAAAACAAACTTAACTTAAACTGCTACTGTCTACTCCCGCCCACGTATTAGGCTTAGGTCAGGTACATCTGGGGTAGGTGTAGTTAGAAACACCAGTTGAGTACGATTAGTCAAATGTATATGTGTATGTATCTATTTTATCCATTTTAAACCATCATATGGCTTAGAAACCATATCAATGTTTTTACAGTATTATTTTATACTTCTGCTTTTAATGTATGCACTTTACTTAACCATAAGTATTGCAATAATATCGATCCATTTCTCTTGTATGAGAAAAGAGACTGATCAATAAATAACATCTTTTATTGAACACGCCCGTCTCTTCCTTTTCTCTACAATCTGGTGAGACTAAGAATGCACGTACTGACTGAGTAAAATAAGTCGTCTTTTGTTTTCACACGACTCTAGAGATACACTCTTGATTAGGGGAGAGCAAAGTTGTCATGTTCTATGGTTGTCAGAAACTAAATCCCTTCTTGTCTATCCAGGGAGGTTCAACTCCTCCTTGCCTATTCGAGAAAGTTTCTAGTGAACTCTGAGCTAGCTGGCAAACCCAAAACTTTAAGTCTAATATCGACAGTAGTAGACCTAGTTAACGTCTGGCCTATACTATTGAAGGTATTATTCCAATGCGCAGAGCCTATTGGGATAATAGGAACTACACTACATGGCGCCCAACGCGTTTGGATAAGGCGATAAAACTAACGTAAGACATTTAGAGTAACTCAGTCGTGCTTTTTCACTCAGACCCCTTTTTCCCATAATACTCCAAAGACGTCTGGAGTGGGTGAAAGGTAATATCCGCCAAACCTCGCAGGAGGAAACTCCTATGTATGGTCCTTGGTTTAGTCAACGTTGAAGGATACACTGTTCCAAAATATTGTGCATCTAATCTTTGTTTCCATAAGAACCTGATCTGCAAACAAACTAAATAACCTTCTGGACAGTACAATGTCAGACACTGAAGGAGAAAGAGAGGCAGTTAGAATAGTAACTGAACTCGCAGCAGCTGATAATGCACTGCAAGACGCTGACCCGGAGATAATACTCATCGCGGTCAACATAAGAAAATCTATAACTTTAAAACTTATTTATTTATTTATTTTATTTATTATTTATAGGCTTATTACGCGCCGGCATCACACCCGAAGGTGTATCTCCGCGCGGTGCTGTGAAGTGGACTGATTTAAGGGACTCCTCCTAGAATAGTACAGTTTTTAAGCGCTTCCTGAAAGCTGGGTGACTGGGGCACTCTCTAAGGGAGAGGGGGAGGCTGTTCCATAGACGCGGACCCATGATGGAAAGGGCGCGGCCTCCCTGTCTGGTCTTATAATGCCTGGGAACCTGAAGCAACTGTTGGTTGGTGGACCTGAGGATGCGGGATGGACGGTGATAAACAAATTTGTCCGCCAGGTAATGGGGTCCCAGATTGTGTAGACTCTTGTGTATCACACAGCAGATCTTAAATTCTACCCGTTTCCGGATAGGAAGCCAGTGAAGGGCTTTGAGGAGGGGGAGGGATGGAGTTCTGGGGGGGGAGTTGGTCACCAGCCGTGCTGCGGTGTTCTGCACCACCTGTAGTTTATTGAGCACTCCCTCGTTGGCCGCTAAGAGTAGGCCATTACAGTAGTCCAGGCGGCTCAAAACGAGGGCCTGGACCAGGGTCTTCCGGGTATCATCGGGTAGAAGGGGGAACACCTTCCGAAGGAGGCCAATAACGTGGAAGCAGGACCCCGCAGTGGTGCCGGCATGGTAAGAAAGGGTGAGGTCCTGGTCTAGACGAACCCCCAGGTTTTTTACCACCTGTTTAGGGAGCGGGGCATGTCCCAGGCTTGAAGGCCACCAGTCTGGGGTCCAAAGGATTTTCGCCTCCCCGAATAACATGACCTCAGACTTTCCCACGTTGCACTGTAGAAAATTCTTGGCCATCCAGCTGGCAATTGCAGTCATGCCGTTGGAGAAAGCTTGTCTTATCTCCGGGGTATAGGTTTTAAAAGTGAACAGCAGCTGCGTGTCGTCAGCGTAGGAGATTGGCATAAACCCAAAGGACCTAGTCATGTTGGCCAGAGAGGAGACATATACGTTAAACAACGTAGGGCTAAGACAGGAGCCCTGCAGAACTCCTCTGATGATGTTGGCCGAGGTGGAAGTAAAGGAGCCCATGTTCACCTTCTGGGTACGCTCTGAGAGAAAGCTGGTGAACCACGCCAGGGCAGATCTATCAATGCCTATCTCCTTTAATCTGGTAAGGAGAATGGCGTGGGATATGGTGTCGAATGCTGCGGACAAGTCCAACAGCACCAACACCACAGACAAACCTCTGTCCAAGGACAGGCGTATGGCATCCGTAACGGAGAGGAGGGCGGTCTCGGTACTATGCCTAGGCCTGAACCCGGACTGAGAATGGTCTAGGCTGCCAGTCTGCTCAATGAAGGCGGAGAGATGGTGATTGACGTGCTTCTCCGTCAGTTTGCCGATGAATGGCAGCAAGGAAATTGGCCGCAGATTGGTCATGTCCGACCAGGGGATGGCGGAGTTCTTCCTAATAGGCTTGACCGTGGCCTCCTTCCACACCTGGGGGACCAGTCCCTCAGACAGGGAGCAATTGATCACCGTTTGAATGCAGGGGCTAATAACACTCCCAATAAGGTGCATGACACGGGCAGGTACGGGGTCAACTGGGCTGCCTGACTTAATGGTCCCAATCAGGGAGTTGACCTGGTCTAAGGTGATCTCAGGTATGAGAGATAATGAGGCTGGGACAGCACAGGCTGTTCCAGACTGGAGACTGGAAGAGGGGACATTTTCATCCGCGGATGTGCTTGATTGGGAGATATTTTGGTAAATGGCATCAATTTTATCCGAGAAAAAACCGGCTGTTTCATCGCACAGTTTTTGGGTTAGCACCTCTGCACTGTCGCAAGCGACAGGTTTGGTGAATGTGCAAAGCACCTGGTACAGCATTTTGGGGTCGTTGCTAGCCCCAGAGAGTTGGGAGATAATGTGGGACTTGCGGGCAGCTCTGATGTTTTTATGATAGAGTCTCATTGCTGAGCTATACCTGTCTCTATCAATGGTGCTGCGCGAAAGTCTCCAAGATTTCTCCAACTTTCTGCAGGCTCTTTTCTCCGTGCGCAGTGCGTCTGAGTACCATAGTTCTTGTTTTCGGTCCGACCGCTGATTGCAGCGTCTTAGGGGGGCGATCAAGTTGACCGCCGTACTCAAGGCATTATTAAATTTGGACAAGGCCAAATTGGGGGAGTCTGATGGGAGAAAATCAGGAGGAATAAAGGCAGCACCGAAGGAGTTGGCGGATACCTTATGCCACTGCCTGCGCCATAACGGCAGGGGGACAGGTTTGGGGCGTTCCTCCAAGAGAGTAGGGAGGGAGAAGGTAATTATAAAGTGGTCGGTCCAATCCACCTGCGATGGGGGGTGACAAATCAGGGAATGAGAGTTCGATAAAATTAAATCGAGAGTGTGGCCGGCTTGGTGAGTCGGACCCTGGTTGCACTGTTTGAAGCCTAGGGCAGATAGGTCGGTCAACAGTTTGCGGGTTTCAGCGTTGTCGGATAGTTCGCTGTGGACATTGAAGTCCCCTAGGAGTACAAAATTAGTCCCTGATCTAATATGGGGGGCTAGTGTCTCCAGGAGGGTGGTCGAGGCCTCAGTGTAGGGGCCCGGAGGGCGGTACACCAATGCTCCCTTCCAGTAAAATGGGGGCGAGGAGCCAAATTTAAAAACCAGTATCTCAATGTCATCAGTACAACATTGGTCGAGAAGAGTGACAGTGAGAGTATCTTTATAGATTACTGCGACCCCACCGCCGGTTTTGACAGGGCGGTCAAGCCTAAGAATCTTATACCCCGAGGGAACCGCCAGGGTGATAGCAGGGACCAGGTGAGGTTTAAGCCAGGTCTCAGTACAGAAGCAGTAGTCGGGGCGGGTTGAGTGTATTAGGTCCCAAACCTCCGAATGGTGCTTCGGGAGAGATCTGACATTACATAGTATGCTATTACCCCTGGGGGACGAGGGGTTGGGGTCCACAGGGGTAGGAATGTCTGAGAGGGGGGGACCAGAGAGTGACTGAAAATGACATTGTTTGCAGGAGAACGGGCCCCCGGGACATGGGCCGTCATCCTGACCACAGCCTTTAAGGGGAGGGTGCCACAGGTTGCGTAGGTCACTGGAAGAATACCTTAATCTATCCACAACTCTGGAGTTAGGGGCGGCAGAGGTAGGGGTCATGGCCCCTGGTCCCGTTCGGTCACGGACGGGCACAGACGGGCTCCTCTCTGGCTCGTCTCAGGCGCGTCTAAGGCGCACGTCTGCGCGCAACCGCTGCGCGCTTGAGCGACGAGAGGGCTTAAATGCCCTGCCTGAAGAGATCTGCTAGAGCGCTAACAGCGCGAGAGTGTGGGTGGGGTCACTGGCTCTTCCTGTCCCGCCCTCCGCTCAAGCGGCACTGGTTGCCGTGTCGGAACGGGGCGGGGCAGGGGAAGAATCGAGCACAGGCCCAGGAAGTCAGCGCAGTGTTGGCGGTGAGTGTGCAATTGTTTTTTAAAAAGTATCAATCACAATTTAAAATCACAAGTTTAAAATATAGCTCAAAGCAGGAGCACAACAAACAGGTACCGGCTAGTGGGGAGCGCAGAGCGCTGTCACAGTCACAGCTGATAGTACAAGCGGGTCGGGGAGACTCTGCCACCGTCCCTCCCTTCCGCAAGCTGCCGCAGCTCCTCGCCGCCTTAAATGCCCTGCCTGAAGAGATCTGCTAGAGCGCTAACAGCGCGAGAGTGTGGGTGGGGTCACTGGCTCTTCCTGTCCCGCCCTCCGCTCAAGCGGCACTGGTTGCCGCGTCGGAACGGGGCGGGGCAGGGGAAGAATCGAGCACAGGCCCAGGAAGTCAGCGCAGTGTTGGCGGTGAGTGTGCAATCGTTTTTTAAAAAGTATCAATCACAATTTAAAATCACAAGTTTAAAATATAGCTCAAAGCAGGAGCACAACAAACAGGTACCGGCTAGTGGGGAGCGCAGAGCGCTGTCACAGTCACAGCTGATAGTACAAGCGGGTCGGGGAGACTCTGCCACCGTCCCTCCCTTCCGCAAGCTGCCGCAGCTCCTCGCCGCCTTAAATGCCCTGCCTGAAGAGATCTGCTAGAGCGCTAACAGCGCGAGAGTGTGGGTGGGGTCACTGGCTCTTCCTGTCCCGCCCTCCGCTCAAGCGGCACTGGTTGCCGTGTCGGAACGGGGCGGGGCAGGGGAAGAATCGAGCACAGGCCCAGGAAGTCAGCGCAGTGTTGGCGGTGAGTGTGCAATCGTTTTTTAAAAAGTATCAATCACAATTTAAATCACAAGTTTAAAATATAGCTCAAAGCAGGAGCACAACAAACAGGTACCGGCTAGTGGGGAGCGCAGAGCGCTGTCACAGTCACAGCTGATAGTACAAGCGGGTCGGGGAGACTCTGCCACCGTCCCTCCCTTCCGCAAGCTGCCGCAGCTCCTCGCCGCCTTAAATGCCCTGCCTGAAGAGATCTGCTAGAGCGCTAACAGCGCGAGAGTGTGGGTGGGGTCACTGGCTCTTCCTGTCCCGCCCTCCGCTCAAGCGGCACTGGTTGCCGTGTCGGAACGGGGCGGGGCAGGGGAAGAATCGAGCACAGGCCCAGGAAGTCAGCGCAGTGTTGGCGGTGAGTGTGCAATCGTTTTTTAAAAAGTATCAATCACAATTTAAAATCGCAAGTTTAAAATATAGCTCAAAGCAGGAGCACAACAAACAGGTACCGGCTAGTGGGGAGCGCAGAGCGCTGTCACAGTCACAGCTGATAGTACAAGCGGGTCGGGGAGACTCTGCCACCGTCCCTCCCTTCCGCAAGCTGCCGCAGCTCCTCGCCGCCTTAAATGCCCTGCCTGAAGAGATCTGTTAGAGCGCTAACAGCGCGAGAGTGTGGGTGGGGTCACTGGCTCTTCCTGTCCCGCCCTCCGCTCAAGCGGCACTGGTTGCCGTGTCGGAACGGGGCGGGGCAGGGGAAGAATCGAGCACAGGCCCAGGAAGTCAGCGCAGTGTTGGCGGTGAGTGTGCAATCGTTTTTTAAAAAGTATCAATCACAATTTATAGAAAATGGACTGACACCTAGAGGTGGCACAGTCATATTCGTAATTGAGGCACACGAATATCGGCAGACAGAGGTATTCTATTCATGGATACATTTTCCAGCAGCAAATGCTGTAACAAAGGTCTTCCACTATTACAAAACAGAGGAACCTCCTAATGAGTACACTCCTTTCGAGGAGGTGGAAGTACCACTTAAATTTCAAGAGCATCTGCTCTTATTTAATGGCGCCCTAAAACATAATAATCACATCACCAGGCTCGGTCCATTAGGTAGACCAGGAGCAACGTGGCCGGTTCTAGCCGGATACACACCACATCCAGACATCGATGGGATGTCTGCAGCAAACCTTTTAATACAACTAAAACAATTAATAAAAATACATAGACAATTAGTCCAATATGTAATGCGGACTTCAACAATCCAACCAGCAATTAAAATTCCACAGCTGACCCCTCATCAGGGGAACACAAATAAAATTACACCACAGAACATACAATCCTGCCTAGGTAAAGTACCAGCTAAACGGGAACAAATACCATTCTGGTTAGCACAAAAAAATCACCCAAATAGAGGCGGTGTTTCCAGACACCACCCCGTTAGAAAAACACAGGATTCTGACTATCTGTCTTCCAATGGGAATCGCACCACACGTGGAGGACTGTGACACTTGGGGTACAATCTTTGCTTCCATTTACACAAAAACGCACGGTGTTCCATCCATTTCGGTAATACCAGATGTGCTAAAACAAATTCAAGACGAATACGGTCCAGAACCCGCTTTAACTCTTGGTATGAAATTACTAAAAGACTTCAAGCAGGTCTCGGCTATATTACTAGCCAATATAAAGGGAGAAGCAGCAAACGTGGCGATCCGCCAGAGGTTAAAAGAGACAGATATAGCAGACCAACCAGCTGAAATTGCCAGAATTATAGAAAAATCCTATGAGGAACTAGGTAGAGATAGTTTAGGTGGAATACCAGTAAAACCACAACTGATTGAAAGTCCTGAAAAAATATTTTTTAATAATAATTCAACATCACAAAAAAAGAGCTGGGATGGAAACAAACAATCCAATCCTAATGAAAAGAAATTCCAGTCCAGAGGAAGGTCTCCCAAGCGGAGAGAAAAATCTCCGAACCAGAGACACAGGTCACCCCAAAGTGACCCCTCTGGGAAAAGATATAACCTTAGAAATAGGGATAATATAAAGAAGCCTGATAGATATCAAGACATTGATACACGTCCCTCTCAATCTTTTCAGACTTCCTCGCAGAAATCGGAAAGAAGAGGACGATCAGAACAAAGAGAAGAGCACGCCAAGTCCAAAGACAAGGAATCTGCTCATCTAAAAAAGAAACTACAATTTCCAAAAAAGAAGGTAGCCAGTATTAAAGTAGTTAACAATGCCGAGAATACTGAGGACACAACTGAAAAACGGAGAATGGGCTCAGACAATGCTAGACAGCGCAGCAGAAGTGAGCATAGCTCGCAAAGTCCTTATGAATCTTCTGGAGACAGTGGACACGAATGAATATCTTCAAGTGGAAACTGCAGACACCAGAGTTAGCAAACCTCACAAAATATATGAAATAACTTTACGTATAGAAGGGGATAAGACTAGAAAAATAAGGGGACTATTTTGGGATAATCTCTCCAAGGGCTATGACATCCTTCTAGCTGAAAAAGACTGGCCACCAGAGTTTGTCAGGGAGTGCCCTCATGGCGAAGAAATAATTATGCCTGCCTTCTCAAATCATATCCCAATTCATAAAAAATACACACTTGCCAGAAAGTGGGCAGTAGCTCAAGCTCCTGCTTTATATAAAAATCACGTAGGATGGGATGAGGACTCTCCTCCTCACAAAATCCAGTTAAAATCACAACCTACTGCACAAAGACAGTACCCAATTAAGCAAGAAGCTAAAAAACAGGTAAAAGAAATCCTAGATCAATTAGAATACCAGGGGGTGATTGAAACTTGCACCTCACAAATGAACAACCCTTTGTTTCCGGTCTCCAAACCAGACAATTCATATCGTCTAGTTTTGGATTACCGACACCTTAACTCATGTTGCAAAACTTTTGCAGTGCAAAACTCGCATAGTGCTGCACTAATGAATAACATAGTGCACAAAAAATACAAAACAACATTAGACATCTCTAATGGATTCTATGTGTCAAAACATAGCACCAGAGAGCAGATATTTGTCTGCGTTCTCAATAAATGGCACTCAAAAACAATTCTGTCGGTTAGCCCAGGGGTACAAGAATAGCCCAGGGGTATTCTCAGCGAGAGTAACAGAATTACTACAAACATATGATGACGAAGCATTATCTTATGTCGACGACATATACCTAACAGATGATGACTTGGATACTCACTTGAAGAGAGTGAACACCATAATACTTGGGTTCGCAGCAGAGGG